>NC_141151.1:56487630-57196380 GCF_053477565.2 Lygodium microphyllum
TGCGGACTAGGGGGAGGGCTAAATATGTCAGTCTTTTTCATGAAAAACAAATCTACCTCAAATAAATTGGAAATGATATCCCAGTGAAGTGGAGCAAGCACACATGAGATAGCAAGAAGGATACAAGAAGTTCAATTTTTGGAGATTGAGTAAGTTGATAGTTATGATTCTATCCCACATGGATTTACCCAATAAGAGAGCATACAAATATGTCTATTTAGCATGCTCAAAGTTTCTACCATGCTCAAGAAACTTTTAGGCAGGGATTATCTATGCGGGCTCCAACCATTATGAAATCATTGCAAGGTGTACTTGCAACAATATTGTTTTTATTACAATGATAGTGGAACTGCATCAATCGATTCTTTTTTGTTATGAAAATCATGCCAAAATGAAAAGGAAAACCGCTCTGATTCAGGCTAGCTCTAGGTATTCTTCTCTCCATTAAAAAGTTTTTTTTGTGAGCAGTAGTTAATGTGAGGATATCAACTCGAAGTGTTTATTTTATTAGCAGCTTAACAACAAAAAGTCGCAGGAAGAAAAAGTAAAAAATTAAAGCTATTTAATGTAGCTTTAAGAAGAAAGCATTAAAACACAATTTGTGTTAATTTGGAGAGGGAATATGTAAGAAAGGGTGGTTGTCAATTTTGAGGGGAGCTAATATGATATATATTTTGGAAAAAGGATTGACTTGTGGGGCAGCACAAATCAATATTTAGGTAGCTTTATTAGATTGATTGCCAGTCAGAACAATTGACAATCAAGGATGGCCATTGAGGAAGATGTTGAAATGGGGCCGACTCTAGTATGCAATTCATTGTGCTAGACTGTTTGGTATGTTATATGAGAAGCTAGTTTTATGGCGATGAGACATTATTGAGAGAATGAGTCTCATTAGAAGACATAGGTCGAGAAGCATAATTTTTGTGGCATTAGGTCATAATGCGACAATTAGAAAACCGTCATAGGCTCAAATAACATTTATTTATAGCAGTTAGAGAGGGGGCATTGTACACAAGGAATGGAAGTTATTTATGGGGTATCATATAATATATGGACTGCAGTAGTGTAGTCATATTCACCAAATTTTTTGCTAAATAAAGTATGAAAGCTATTTCCATGTTCTTTTGCCTTCTCAATATGCTAAGCAGTGCAGTTAAGGTGACTCGTGAAGCCCTTCTAGAACCAGCAGATAATATTTTAATGTGGGATTGGACCTCCACCATGATTGACTCCATTTTTGAGAATTATTCATCCTTCCTTAAGAGCCTATCTAGATTGTACAATCTTCTGTAACTCATCTACATCAGCCTTCTGTACAATCTAAGTTCTTGGATGTTTCTTGTAATGCACCTATTTCAATCACAAAACTCTGCACTCTAGCATCCAAGCTCTCTTAGGTGCGCATGCATCTAAGATTTACTACATATAGCTACAATGGCCCTCATATTGTGCTAGTGCTTAATGATGGTGCAAAATGTGCATAAACCCAACTCATGGCATGGAAATATTTGAAAAGATCAAGAGACAACCCCCGAGTGCACTATATCAAACAAGTACAATGTGAAGTGCTCATGAACCCATCATCCCTATGATCTGGAAGAGTCTCGGTAGAAACATATACCTGTTCTACAATGTTCAACAACTAACTATTGGTAGACTTTAGCTCCAACCTGTCCAAAAAAATACAAAACTCGACCAAGGCTATCAAGTTTCCATACCCAAAAAATCAAACAAAAATGGAAAAACAAATCCTAAGCTATACAAACACAGAAAATCCAATTACAAAATGACTAAACAAACACTCACGCAAACAACTAAGCTAACAAAAATCAAACCTATCTACAATTTGTCTAGGGGGTTGTAGAGTGTTGAAATGACTTGTTTTTTGGCTGATTTTTGTTGTTTTTGAGAGCTGAATGGTTGATTTTATGAGATGATTGATTGGTTTGGAAGTGGTTTGAGAGTGTTTTAGATGATAATGATTGTGTTTTGGAAGATCATGATGTTTATTGATGGTTCTGATAGGTTCTGAATGGTTCTGTATACCTTCTGTTTTGTTCTGTTTTGGTCTGTTTTGTTCTGATTGTCTTCCGTAAGGAGGGATGGAGTATTGATTGATGAAGAATGAGATATTGTGAAAGCTTATTGAATGGTTTGTGAGAGTTTGGAATGGTTTGAGAGTAAGTTATGTGGTTTTGATGATCTTCTGTAACCTTCTGTAGGTCTTCTGTAGAGCTTCTGTTTCCGTTCTGTACTGTTTCTGTTCTGTACTGTTTCTGTTCTGTAGACTGTTCTGTATGCTTCTGTAAGTGTTCTGTGGAATGTATGTGTGACTTTGGGAAAGTTTTCTAGCCTTGGAAAGAGGTGAATACAAGTGTAAAAGAGCTAAAAGAAGTGGAAGAAGTAGCTGTTGAAGACTCAAGTGAAGACTAGAGTGAAGTGACAGTAGTGAGCTATGAAATGACACTGTAGTGGCTCTGGTGACCCTTCATATCAGACATACCTCTTGGGAGGGGTATCCACGACCTAAGAGTGATTATTGAGGGTAATTTTGAGAGATTGTAGTGAGGATGTGATGTATTATTGATAGAGAGAGAGAGAGAGTCAGAGATAGCCAATTCTACTCAAACAGAGTGATTGTATATGAGAGATTGAGAGAGAAGACTATGAAGATATTGAAGATGAATACTATGTGATGTATTTCCATTCAAAGATGGTGCATTCCTTTGCTTTCTTTGTTCTATTGATGGATTTTATGAAGATATTGAAGAATATAGTTGATTCTATCAAAACCGTGGGAGATCTACATGATGCTGTATGAAGATTTGTTGTGCCTGGTGTTCTTTTCTTCATTGTGATCATATGAAACATGATAAACAAGCTTGTTGATGTTACAAGATAGATTTTCTTGCAAGAGAATTTCCTTTTCCTTGGTGTTCCTCTTGGGGCTCCATGTTTTTGGTGCGCAGCCGGGGAAACTTGCCATCAACAAGCACCAGAAGAGGCTAAAAATGAAGGAAATGGCATTGCCAAGAAGAGAAGAATTCAATGGATGATTGTAAAGTTCCTTCTTCCACTGAAGAGTTGGAATTTCTCATAATCAAAGCCACTTTCCACAAGAAGTTCATCCCACAATGGCGGAAACACATCACCATCATGATGCATGCTTTATGTGGTGGAGAGTTTCCTCTTCCTGTTGAAGCAGCAGAAACTTGCATCTTGGTGACAAACTGTTTGGGAACAAACTGAAGAGCAGAAACAGAGAGAATGACCATCTATGGAAGATTTGGCATTCATTGAGAAGTTTCCAGACAACATCAAGTGGGAGATTGTGAAGAAGCTTCAGGAGTCTTGGTCTGTAGAGGTTCACAAAGACAAGAAGGAAAAGAGTTGGAATTTGTTCATGGATGCTCAACAGCAAGATACATGGGATGCTTGGTGTATTGATAATCTTCTATTTGTTCAATTAGCAACCCACTGGAAGTTGGTAGACAGAGTGTTTTTCACAACATACACTGTTGAAACCATCAGAAGCTGGCATTATTATGATGATGGCACCACCACGATGCTCAGACGTATGCATTTTGACACCTTCAGAACCGAATACCTTCCTCTGTGCAGTGGAATGAAAGCAGAATTCAGGGACGTTGAAAAGAAAGAAGTAGAAGAAATGTTGGCAAGAGAGTCCTCCAGAGACTGAAGCCTTCTGTTAACCCTCTATGGAGCACTAACAACATAGTGGAGCCACACCCTTGATGAATGATGCAATAAAGAGGCAAGCGTTAGAACGAGTCCAGAGGTACGTGAGAAGAGAGAAAGCAAGAATCAGAGCCGAGAGCAAGCTCGCAGCAGAAGCCGCCTTTGATGCCATTGCGGAACTCTTTACAGAAGTCCCAATGGCACATCAAGCCCTTCCTCCTCCTACTGGAGGTCCACTTCCAAGCCAGATCCGTCCTGGAAATATTGATGACAGGCCAGCGAATGTAGTCCCATTGCCAATTTTTAAGGGAGAGTACAATGAAGACCCCGATCTTCATGTAGCAGAATTTATGGTAGCATGTGTGGCTAACAATGCCAGAACCCCTGAGCATTGGTTAGCAATATTCCCCGCCACTTTCAAGGGCGCGGTGTTTTAGTGGTATGAGAGACAAGCAGCAGGAACTTTTGGCACATGGGACGACCTGAAGTTGGCATTCCTCACTAAATTCAGGCGTGAAGGTTTTGAAGAGCGGATGCGAGAGGAATTCATGAACCTAAGTCAGTCCTCTGGAGAAAGAGTGGAAGCTTATGTCTCACGAATGGAATCCATCCTGAAGAGATGGACTAACCATAATCTAGATGATGGCATTCAAAAGGGGGTGTTTCTCAGAGGATTACAACCAAAAGTCCGTAAGTTTGTGGAGCTGCAAAGACCAGCCACACTGCAAGCTGCAATAGAAGGTGCAAGACTGTACGATGAAGTGGAAGCTAGATTGGCGATGAATTCAGGAAGAGGAGTCCTACCTCCTCTGATGCCAGGAATGATGTACCCACCAAATGCAGTTCTAGGGACTGTTCCCTATCCCTACCAACAGATGCCCTCGGTATCACAGTACAGTGCACCAAATCCACAGTGGCCACAATCCATGCCTCAAATGTTCAACCACAACAACAATGGTCCCAGCCAATTTCCTCAATGCCAAATCAGCAGCAACAGTGAAATCCTACCAACTGGAGTCAACAGCCAACAGTTCAAACAGGAGCCCTGAATCAGAACCAGAACAGAGACCCCTCTGTACCAGCCCAACCCGTATATGCAGTGATTACAGAAACTCCTCAAAACCCTCCTGCCAGTACGTCAGGAGGAGAAAGCTTGAAGGATTACTTATCCAACTCAGTTGCAAACATAAAAAAGGAGTTGATGGATGTGATTACAGAGCAGCTACAAACGCTGAAAGTGAACACCGCGAGCATATCCAATGTTGCAGGAGCAGGAAGAGATGTGATGCGGTCAAACACTTGGTGTGGTAAGTGTCATCAAGCAGGCCATTTAGCCATTGAATGTACACGAAAACCAACCATCCCTGGAGCCTTCTGTTCCTACTGTTTGCGGAAGAATCATACAGAGGACATTTTCTCTCTGAAGGAGATACATGATAGGAGAAGGAAGGAAGAAGACGCAAGATTCAACCTACTGGAATCCAAAATGACAACACAAGATATTGGACCCAAGCCTAGAGAGTTTGGTCCTAATTTCGGACCCAGAAGATTTCCCTCTCAAAGTTACAGAGGAAGATAGTCTGGTGGTGGTCAGAGATCAGAAGTGGAATGTTACAGATGTGGAGAAAAGGGACACATTTCACCAAATTGTCCAAATCCCAGAAGGTCAGTGGATTACAAGCCCTTATGCAGTCGATGCAAAGGAGAAGGCCACACTGCAAAAGACTGTCCAAGCCCAGCCCCAGTGAAAAACAGTGCTACTGATAGTCCGTCCAAGGCCCAAGAGCCTACCTCCAATTTGGTGGAATTGGAAGTAGCTGCCATCACGCGTGCAAAGCAGAAGGAACCAACTGTCCAGAACGAAAATAACCCTCCTGCGAGAACAGTGAAGTTCAATCTTCCACCAGAAGAACAGAACAGAACAGAGCCTAACAGTGCCGTACAGAGCCCTACAGTGCCACAGAGAGTTACAGAGACAGTTACAGAGACAGGACCAGAGGTCCAGGAGACAGAAGAGGGGGAAGTGCCACAATTGGAGGAAGAAGTTCCTGTAATGCCTCTGTTGGAAGAAAGAGGGAAAATGAAAATGGGTGTTGCCCCATTCCCTAATCGGTTAGAGAAGCTAGTGGATCCTATTAAGGAATACGATCTGGTCAGAGATCTAGATACCTTTAAACCAAACCTCACATTTCGATAATTATTGATGTTGTCCCCCAGTTGCCGAAAAAGGTTCAAAAGTATACTGACAAAAAGACGTGGTTTAAGGATTGCTCCCTCAACAGTGACAAAGCCCAACAAGGCTCCAGAGCCTATAAAAGAAGTGGATGTAGCTAATGCTTTCCTAGATCTGGGTACTCCAGAGACTGGCGTGTGGATAGAAGGCTGCTTCATTGCAAATGCACTGATTGATGGAGGCTCATCAGTGAACATTATGACGGATGTTACAATGAAGGATTTAGGCCTACAAGGTGTGCAACCCACCCAATGGCTTATCAGACTGGCGGATCAGAGTAGAATCAAGCCGTTGGGCATTCTCCCATATGTAAAGACTATAGTGGCTGGAAAAGATTATTGGCTAACATATCTGGTGGTGAAGCCAAACTCTTATGGTACATCCTATCCTCTGTTACTTGGCAGACCATGGCTTTTTTAAGCCCGAGCAAGGACGGATTGGTTTAAAGGAACTTTGACCTTGGGTAGAGGACCCAACAAAGTGGTGCTGAAACTGTATGGTTCTCAAAAAGGACATGGATCCACCTCCTTGGAATTATCTTCTGATTCCCCTAATGAGGCTACAGATGGAACATCAGCAGACGAAGATGCTATCAAACAGATCCTTCCCAAGAAAATAGTGGCACATTCCTTAACAGTGGATACTGTAAGTCGACTTCCAAAAGATGCAAAGCCATTATCAATGGGTGAATACTTCCTGCCTGAACCAGAAATGACTTCTGAAATCACTTCTGATAGTGAGATAGAAGCATGGATGTACTGCTCTCCCTGTTACATGGCCATAGCAGAGCCAGAGATAGAGGCAGGAGAGAAAACAGAGAATCTGTTCTTCTGTTACAGAGCACCTACAGAAACAGAAGCAGAAGCAGAGACAGAGACAGAGACAGAAGAGGATGGATATGATATGGACGAAGAAGATTATGAAAGTGAAATGGAAGAGTCTATCCCACCTGAAGAGGATACATTTGAAGAAGAAGTTCCGGAAGCTTCAGAAGCAGACGAGCTCATGCTATGGGACAGAATGGTGATGATACCATTTGGTCTAGTAAATGGATCTTCTCATATGCAAAACCTTTATAAAAGATGGATTAAGAAGAACAAGCCGTCTTTCAAGAGTGGCTCCTGCCGTCCTAACCCATCTTTGCCAAAGAAAGATGATGATGATGCACCGTGCCAACAAGCACCAATCCTACCAACCCAATAGGTATCAGAGGGTCCCTGTTATGTGACGTTCTTGGATGTGTCATCAGAAGAGGAGTCTTCAAGCCAAGAGGTAATTCATTTTGAAACCAAACCCGAAACAGCTCTTATCCCATTTCAACATCTCAAGGAGCAACCTAAGTCTCCACCAAAAGAAGAAGTTGGTTCTAGTGGGACATCAGAAGAGGACATCACTCCCTTGAAGGAGTCGGATCTGTATCCAGAAGCAGTCCATGGAACCTTCATCCGTGAAGTAGAAGGTGAAAGGCAGTTAACCTTTGTGGATGCAGAAGGCACTGAACGCCACTTGAAGGTGGGTAGCAGCCTCCCAGAAGAGGAGTTGTCAACCTTGTACAACTTGTTGAAAGAAAATTTGGACGTGTTTGCATGGTCTTACAAAGACCTAAAGGGGATTGATCCCACAATATGTCAACATCATATTGACTTGGAGCCTGATGCCAAGCCAGTACGGCAACGACAGAGGCAAATGAACCCGAATTATTCCACATTAGTGAAAGTAGAGCTGCTGAAGCTTCTAGAAGCCGAGTTCATCTATCCAGTGGCAAATAGTGAATGGGTTTCACCCATCGTGGTTGTACCCAAGAAGAATGGCAAATTGCGAATATGTGTGGATTTCCGAAAGCTTAATTCCAAGACGAAGAAGGATCACTTTCCTATCCCTTTTACAGACCAACTGTTGGACACAGTGGCAGGACATGAGCTTTATTCCCTTCTGGATGGATTCAATGGATACAATCAAGTGCAGATTGTAGAAGAAGACTAGTCCAAAACAACCTTCACCACAGAATGGGGGACCTACGCTTACCGGGTGATGCCATTTGGGCTCTACAATGCCCCTACTACTTTCCAACGAGTCATGATGGCCGCATTTCAAAATCATCTGCATGACTTTATCGAGGTATATTTGGATGACTTCTGTGTCTATAGTTTGATCCGTGAACACTGGGAACACCTGGAACAATGCTTTGACCGATGCCGGGAGTATGGGATTTCCCTCAACCCCGACAAATGCATCTTTGGGGTCTCTTCTGGAGTTCTGTTGGGCCACATTGTCTCTACACAAGGAATATCAACAGACCCTGCAAAGATTGAAAAGATTGCAGCTCTGGCAGCACCCACCAACCTCAAACAGTTGAGGGGATTCCTAGGCCATGTGGGTTACTACAGAAGGTTTATAGCCCATTTTGCGACAAAGGCAACTTCCTCGCACAAGCTTCTGAGGAAAGATGCAGAGTTCACTTGGATAGAAGAATGTGACAAAGCCTTTCACACTCTGAAGCAGTGTCTGATAGAGGCACCCATTCTGCAACCTCCTGATTGGACGAAAGAGTTCCATGTACACACTGATGCATCAATTGAAGGGTTAGGTGCTGTCCTCTGCCAAAAGGGCTCCTCGAAGTTGGATCAACCGATCTATTATGCAAGCCGAAAAGTCACTGATAGGGAACGGAACTATACAGTGACAGAGCTGGAGTGCTTGGCAATGGTGTTTGCCCTGGAAAAGTTTCGCCATTACCTTCTATCCAGCCACTTTAAATTTTATGTGGATCATGAGACCCTGTCCTTCTTGATGAACAAAGCAGATGTGAAAGGACGAATGATGAGATGGCTCCTTTTATTCCAGGAGTTCGACTTTGAGGTGATTACTAAGCCTGGTCGTTCCCATGTTCTGGCTGATCATCTGTCGCGTATCCCACAAACTGTAGACGAGGAGCAGGATGATCCAGACCTCCCTGATGCTTCCCTATTCTTGGTAGAAACTGTCACTCCCTGGTATGCAGACATTGCCAATCTGTTGGCAACCCAACAGTACCCTCCTGGTATTTCTAGTCGGGAAAGGAAGAAGCTTATGCTAGAATCAGCCCCCTACACCCTGCTAGGCGGTGCACTGTACAAGAAAGGCAAAGATGAAGTGCTCAGAAGATGTGTTGCAGGAGAGGAGATTGGGATTGTTCTGAAGGCTTGCCATGACGAGCCATGTGGAGGTCACTTTGCAGGAGAAGCTACAGCTAGGAAGGCTCTACTAGCAGGATATTGGTGGCCTACCATTCATAAGGATGCCTATGATTACTGTAAAAGATGTGATGCTTGTCAAAGAATGGGGAAACCCACCAAGACAAGTGCCATGCCACTACAACCTATCCTTCCTTTGAAGCCGTTTGAGAAGTGGGGCATTGACTTCGTCGGTCCGATCAATCCTCCTACCAGAAGGAAACAGAACAGATACATCCTCGTATGTACGGATTATGTTACAAAGTGGTGTGAAGCTAAAGCCCTAAAGCGGGACGATGGTAACAGCATGGCCCTGTTCATGTACGAGAATATCATCACCCGTTTTGGTAGTCCCTTGGAGCTGGTAAGTGACAGAGGCACTCATTTCCTCAACAAAGTCATGGAAGAGTTGACAGAGTTGTATAAGATCCGCCATCGCAAGTCCACTCCTTAGTACCCCAGAGCCAATGGCCAAGTCGAAGTCACCAATCGCATCCTCTGTTCGATTCTGACAAGAACAATTGCCGCACATCATCGTGATTGGGACGATCGACTTACAGAGGCTCTCTGGGCATACAGAACCTCCCATAAAGCAGCAACGGGACAGACACCTTTCCAGCTGGTGTATGGAACAGAAGCTGTTTTTCCTGTTGAACTAGAATTACCCTCTTTGAGAGTGCCTATCAAAGAGCGTTTGGGGGATGATGATTCACTGCAACGTCGTCTCCTGCACTTGGAATGTTTGGACGAAATTCGTAGGATGGCTCTACAGTGCATGGAAGCCACGAAAGCTCGACGTAAGGCTTACCATGACAGCTTCATCAAGCACAAGGAGTTCAAAGAAGGTGATTTGGTTCTAGCCTATGATTCACGATTTGGTAAATTTCCTGGCAAGCTCCAACAGTGGTGGATGGGCCCCTATAAGGTACTTGCAGTCAACCCTAATGGCTCTGTCCAAGTACAGACCGTTGATGCCTCTGATGATCCCTTTCTGATCAATGGATATCGCCTGAAGAAGTACTTCCCTCCTTGGGGATCTTGACAATTACGGACACTTGATCCTTTCCCTCGTTGGCGCGGCACTGTACTTCTTATGATGCTACTTCTGATAGCCGTTCTTCAGTCACTCCTGATGAAGTGGACGCAACCCTCTGTCCCCTCAAACCCCCCTTCCAGCCTTGATCTCTTATCCTCTATTTTCCACCAGCGACAGTGGCGAGGTTGGTCTTGACACATGGTTTTTCTACCATTCCCTTGCTCACTTTGCAGAAAAAAAAAAGAAAAAAAAAGAAAAAAAAAACAAAACATATCGGTCATGGGAGAAAAGGACTTAGGTCCCTGTCATGCCGACCTATTCTTCGAGAAAATGTGGAAACACCCTCGGGAATAGGGGAAAATAAGAAAAATAAAAAAACCAAAGAAGGAAAAAAAAAAACAAGAAAAACAAATCTGTTATGAGAGAAAAGGAAGCAATTCCCTGTCATAGCAGGCCTCGTTCCACGAAAAGGTGGTAAACACCCTTGGGCGAGAAGCTGACTGTCAAAAAGGTGGTAACACCCAACAGTACAGAAAGTGGATTCATTAATTGATATTCCCAGGATCCAATTCCGAAGCTGCCTCCCTTGGTACGCTGTGTCCTGGATCTCTCTGCAAAGTGACTACCTGTTCTCTAGCAGACGACATGTTCCTATCCAATACAATATTCGATTTGATAGCTACCTCCCTGGGTATGCCTCTTCAACAATTGATGACGTGATCTCCATCGACAACCCCTTGAGTGATGTGAGCTTTCATCCTAACCGGATGGGGAGGTGAGTATGGGTTGCCCTCTGTAACTATCAACAGAGCGTGAGACAGAGGGTGGGGCGAGAGACCAGTCTTTTCCCTTCAAATCAAATGAGAGGTGAGAAGTGTGAATGAAGTGTTGCACCCACAGGATGGGCCTCTCAATGCACAAAGCACAATTTGTTTATGTACACTACACCATAAGGCTCCCTGGCCTTCCTTCTCGCACCGTATGCCGGCACAGGGCGGGATGCACAGTTGCACCATCAAATGCGCACAAGGCATACAACCTTTGCACAAGTGACCGTGAGGATTACATCAATGGGTTTCAGGAAAAGGCTGCCCTTCTGTATTTATCAACAGAGCGTGAGACAGAGGGTGGGCTGAGTGTGACTGGAGTTTCTTCAATCAATTACCGAGAGGTGAGATTGAGGGACGTTACGACACTTGGAGTCAGGTATGTTCCCGTTTCCCTGTGCACCCATGGGATGGGTCTTTACCGTCAACACAAGACACGCCACCTTGTTCTGTACATTGTACCATAAGGCTCCCCTGCCTTCCTCCTTGCACCTATGCCAGACGGGTTGGACGCACTAATGCACCATCAACTGTGCACCCTGGCATACTCCTTCTGCACCATTCCCCCCTTGTCGATTCCTCAACCGGGTATGAGATATGGGTTTCAATCCTTTTTCCTCGAGTGATATTAGTCATGGGGCGAGTGACTGTTCTTTCATTCCAATTGAGTGACTGTGAGTTGAGTGTAGTATTTCTCATCATCGATGAATTTCCTGCGATTCCTTCGATCAGCTACCTCCCTGGGTGCTGCCGCGTGGTCCCTTCCATGACGAACGTGTGCCGAAAAGTTGCCTTGGTCCCTCCAGCGCTGACAACCACCCTGGACGTGCCGTCGACACTCAACCTTAATTCTTGACGAAACGGGCCAAGTTTTTTTTAACCCTACAACTTCTGTTTCTTAGTGATATTCATGATTTAAGTGTGGGGAAGTTAGTGGATGGTCTGTGGCGTGGTCCTAGGTCCCTGTTGCTCGGTTAACCCTATCCGTTAAGGTCTTAAGTATGGGGACGCGTCCCTGCGCGTCTATATTGCATACCCCTCTGCATATGCCTTATCCTGCTCATGCATGTATGCCATAACTTGCTTTTACCCTGCTGGGGTCCCTTCCCATCCACCCGGTTATGTTCCACCCACCCTTGGGGCTCTTCCCCTGCAGTTTTCCTTCATTCCCTGATTTTGAGGTCCTTCCATGTGAATGCACCCTACGTTCACCAAAGTCCCAATCCAACTTTATAGCCCTGTTCCTCCCTTTGAACTGATCATTTTTCCTTTTTACCTACCCCTGTTCCGGTGCACGGTTTTTTGAGTTATTAATTTTTGAAGCATTTTGCACAATTTAGCCGGTTTTCCATGTGAACGTGCTTTGCTTGCTTCGGAACTGTGATCTGACATCATAGCCCTGACCACCACTTTTCCCCTGACATTTTTCCTTTTTATTCCGCATCATTCCGATACACGGTTTGTCCGTTATTAATTTTTCGGTTTTTTACGACTTTTTCATGCGTATGTTTGACATTTTTCCATGTGAACCTGCACTGTTTGCATCGGAATTCCAATTTGATCTACCAGCCCTGTCCCCTGTGTCTTCCCCTACCTTTTTCCTTTTTCCTCCACCCTCTTTCGACTTCTGGATTTTTTATTATTAATTTTTAAATGTGTTTTCGGGAGTATTTTTGGTGTTTTTCGCATGTGAACCCTTCCTACTTCCACCGGAACTGTGCTTTAACGTGATAACCATGTGCCACTCCTTCCTGCGGACATTTTTCCTTCTTACTGCATGACATTCCGGTGAACGGTTCGTCTGATATTAATTTCCGATCCCATTTTCGGGTTTGTTTTTTGGGTTTTGCCCATGTGAACGCATCTTATCTCCGTCGGAATTATGTTTTGATGAGATAGAATTGCCGGGCACATCTTTTTGCACAGTTTTCCTTTTTTCTGCACCTCATTCCGATGCAGGGATTTTTCGATATTAATTTTTAATTGCGTTTTTTGTTCCTTTTTTGTGTTTTTTGCACGTGACCGCCCTTTACCCCTCCCGGAATCTCCATCATATATTTTTCTTGTTTTCTCCCTGTCGTCCTGCCCACTTTTTGTTTTTACGCTATTTCGTTTTGACGTCCGGATTGGGAGTTATTAATTTTTCTTTATTTTTACGTGCATTCACTCGCCCGTCTTGCGCGTGCACGCGCCCTTTTTCAATTTTACGTATCTCCCCGCGCCCCGGTCGTGTCCGCATAACCCGTACCGTCATCCCAGTGCCATTTCAATCCCGTCACGGTAAATTTTTTTTACCCCGCCCCGTGCACGTGCGCGGGACGGGGATATGCCCTTTTTGACCCTACCCACCCCCCTTTTTAACCCTGCCCACCCCCTGTCTACCCCCTACCCACCCCCCTTTTTGACCCTGCCCAACACCCCTTTCCCCCAACTGCCCACCCCATCCTGCCCGCCCACCCCTTCCCCCCAACCACCTCCTCCCTCCATCTCCCTCTTCTCCCTGCGTACTCCTCCATCTCCCTCCTCCTCCATTTCCCCTCCTCCATTTTCCTCCGCCTTCTCTTCTTCTCCCTCCCCTCCATCGTCACCTCCTCCCTCTCCACCATCTGCTCCTCCTCCCTCCTCTTCCCCTCCCTCCCTCGCCTCCTGTCCCTGGCCGCCGTGCCCTCCCGTAGCGCCGTCCCCTCCCCCGTGGGCCACCTGTAGTTGCCGCCTGGACGCTCGTCGTTGCCGCCTGGACGCCCGTCGCCGCCGCGTGGAGTCACCCGCTGCCGCCTGGACGCTCGTCGTCGCCGCCTGGACGCCCGTCGCCGTCGCGTGGAGTCACCCGCTGCCGCCTGGACGCCCGTCCCCGCCGCGTGTAGTCGCTGCCGCCGCCCTGCCGAGTCCGTCGCCGCCTGGGCGCTAGCCTGTTGCCCGCCGAAACGCCCACCACCACCTCTCTTCTCCTCCCCCACCACCACCACCACTTCCTCTAACCACCTCCCCCACTAACCCTACTAAGGTTAGTCACTAACCTTGGTTAGTTACTCACTAACCTTAGTTAATTCCATTTAACTTAACATTAGTTCCCTCTAACTTAACTCTAGTTAACCACTAATTTACTAACCCTAGTTACTAACCCTAACCCTAGTTCCTAACCCTAACCCTAGTTACTAACCCTAACCCTAGTTGACTAACCTAGCTGACTAACCTAGTTGACTAACCTAGTTGACTAACCTAGCTGACTAACCTACCCTGACTAACCTAACCTGACATGATTTAGCTAGACTACCATGACTTACCCACACTAACCAGACTTAACTGACTTATTTCTACTTGACTTATTTGATTAACATGATTTATGTGATTTAATTCATTTCTAAATTAATTTTTCTATTAAAAAATTCAGAAAAATTTCTAAAAATTCTTTTTGCTTTTTGCCAATTTTTGGGAGTTTGTCCGCTGGCCATTACCTACCCTACAATTTCTGAAAATTAAATATTTCCTCATTTAACCCCCAAATTGCCACTAAATGTAGAAAATTCATTTAAAACTAGTACAAAATTCTAAAAAAATTCTAAACAATTCTCAAAAATTCCCCTCACCTCCCTTGCTCATTTTCCATTTATTCAACCATCAATAATCACAACTTAATACCAACAAAAACAAAAAAGGAAAAAAATATAATAAAATCAAAAAAATAAAAATAAAAATAAAATAAAAAATAAAAAAATAAAAAAATAAACATAAACAACCAACACAAACCCAATCCACCCATCCGCTAAGGTGTTGTCGTTGTTTTTTCATCAGTGGTCTTTACTTTTCCTTTACTGGATTCACTTCTTTTGGGAGACTCTTCCGTGCGCATTTCTGCATTACATACACACCCCTTCTAGGTATTTATTTTATGTGTTTTATTTATTTTCATTTCCCCCTTAAATCACAAATTAATTGTTAACATGAACTCTTTCTTCACCCACAGTTTCCACGCGCATTCGCGCTCAACACACACATACTTTTTAATTAAAATACACCAGCCGTTCACTTAGCATGCGCTACGTGCGCTACAGAGGCACTTTAAAATTTTAATTAAAATAAACCAGCCGTCACATGAGCACGCGCTGGCAAAAAAGCGCTCCACATCACCTTAATTTGTAATCAATGAATTGCATTTAGAGGCCCAGTCGGGTATCGAAGTCCGGGAATCGAATAACTGCACCGCTTCACCTAATAATTGGTAATTAACTTTATAATAAGGAACCGTCGTTTTCTTGCTAAGGTTTATCACCTAATAAAAATTCACCCATTTCTTAATAATTTATTAAAATCAACCCTTCATTAAATTAATTCCCCCTCACTGCACTTAATTTCCCTTTTTAATGAACCGTTTCGTGGGATGGGTATGCGCAGTCATTAGCGTTATTTTTCCATGGTCCAGTCTTGGTTTATCATAGATGTCGTATTGATATGTGTCGGATATGGTATTGTTTTGGTTTACTGTCTTTGCTACGGTTACGGGTACGGTATGCGGTTTTTTCTTTTCTTGCCTGATACGGGGTTCTGGGTGTTTGTCTGATGCATCGCATGAAGCTTTCGGTCGCATTTGTCTCAAGTCATGTCAAATTTTTTCTAGGATGTGGTTTGCTTGGGGTTAGTTGGTCGTGTCACGTTTTATTGGTTATTCTCTTATCCTTGGTTTTTGTCTGTTGCTTTGCAGGCATTCTCCTTGATTGTCTGTGTTTGTGGTGTGTGTGTAACCATCTGAATGGTGCCTTCTCATGCTCCTCCCCCTATCCAGTACGTCCCATTAGTTAGTAGGGATTACTCTTCCCTACTTACTTTTGAGCCTCTCACGAAGGCGGGACTTGCTGCTTTTGTGGCCACTCCTTTTCCATTGCTTCCAGAGGATCCGTCGTTATGTGATGAGTTTCTGGCCTCTTACAGCAAGAAGACAGGACTAGTCCAAGGAATTTCTATGACTTTGACGCCTCGAGGCTTAGGGAAGGCTCTGTCTCTACCCTCCAAAGGTGAACCTTTTGTGACCACTCGTCAGCTCTTCTCTAATGAAGAGATTCTCAAGCTGTTGCAAAAGCAGACAAGGGAAATGCTGGATGTTAAGAAGGTGATAAACTCTTCAGGGATTTCCTTTTCTATGATCACTGATCCCGTATGGAAGACGATCTGTCAGTTCCTTCAGGACAGGTTTATGCCTGCCAAAACGCCATTCCACTATTTGTCCAAAGAGCTTTTCACAGCTTCCAGGATGGTGCTGAAAGGAGTTGCTATTGATTGGAGCACTTACCTCCTCACTAAAATGGATCAGTATTTTGTTAAAGTCACCAGGGGTAATGTTACCAATGTTACATACGGATCATATTTGTCTACCTTCTTGACCTATTCAGGTTTATAGAAGACTGTGCCTCCACCTCCTCCATCAGATCCAGTACCTCCTCCTCCACCTTCAGAAGAGTCAGAACCCATTGACATAGAGGATGATGCTTCTCCACCTCCCCTGGTCATCCAGCGCAAACGCTTGAAGCGGGTAGCGGATAAAGCTCCTTCTGTACTTCCCTCAGTGCCTATCCCTGCTACCTCTGGTAGTGAACTCCCTGGGTATCTCACTTGTAATAACCTGTTCCGAGCACATCGAGAAGGATCCTTGGAGATCTCAGTTCCTTCCCTGAACAGTCTCGTCTCAGGAGATGCCATTCCTTTCCTCTGCAAGGATATTCAAAGTTCCATTGAGTTGTCAGTGACAGCCTGTGTTCAATAGCTGTACGCATCTTTCTATGAAGAGCTCATGCAGTCCAAAGACCAGTTGCATAAGGCAACATCTGAGTTAGCTTCTGCTAAGGATACCCTAGCAGATTTATTTAAGTAAATGGAACAACAAACCCAACTGGTTGCCACTCAAAGCGATGAGATTTCTTCATTGAAGACCCAGTTACTCGAGGCTCAATCCCAGGTTACTAGCCTTTCAGCAGAGAAGGAGAGGATGTCCAGTGAAGCGACGGAATTCCACGCTATCTTAGATGACAAGCTTTCAGCTTTACAGATGGCTAATGACACAGTGGCCAACCAAGCCTCCCAAATCCAACAGTTGCAAGATCAGCTTGCAAAGTCCCGCTCTGTTCCTCCAAGCCCTCCTGTTCCATTAATTCCTTCTCTTTCACAGCAGGACTTGGCTGCTCTTCAGAGACAGGCTACTTTGTGCCCTCTATTCCAAGATAAAGTGGAACGATTGCAGTCCAGAATGGACTTATTATGGTCTACCTTTGAGCAGTTTCAGGAATATGTCTGACCAGACCATTCTTTCTTTGTCCACTACCACTTACAGAAGTTGGTTTTCTATATGAAGCTTTCCACGATGGATTTACCTCTTCCAGAGGATGGCTGGAGTGGGGCTTGGTCTGCTGAGTTGTTGACAGAGGTAGTCAGAATGGTCTTTGAAGATTCTGTCACACCAGATACCATGTTGATGTCATACATGTATCTCCGAGGAGATTTGTTAATTCCAGATGAGGTAGATATGGCATGGTATGTGGGGGATGTGGTCTTACAGGCTATTTTGTATGTCAATTATTTGGAGTTGCGCATAGCTGACATGTTCCAAAGTTATTCCTCCAAAGTAGCTGATTGTCAGGATAATTCGTGGCATCCCATGATTGATTCAGTGGTCCTCAATCAAAGACAAAACACAGCTCCTCCCTTTGCCCAGAGTACTAATCAACTGAGGATGGATCTCTTAACCTATCTTTCCAAACATATTCCGTTTGATGCTACCTTCTTTGATGCTTATCATAGACGATCTCTCTTAGGACCTTCTGTTCCTACCCTCCTCTATTACCAACAAATGGCTCACCGCTATGCTATATATCTTTCCCTTTGTCAATCTAATTCCACAATAATTTTACCCCTTCTTTTCCAACCTTCATCTTTCCCTCAGATTCCTATTTTCACTTACTGTTCCTTTATTGAGGATATGGTATTTTCCCCTTCTCCACCTTGTCCTTCTCCCTCCATTAATGTACCCTCCACATTTCCTATTTATCAGTTAACACCGTTCCTTAGTGATTCCTAACAAATTTCTGCCACTCCTTCTTTAACCTTTTCTTCTTTTTATGATTTTTCCTATCCCTCCCTACATCCACTTTCCCTTATTCCATTACCCTCTCCTAACACTTCCATATCTCAACCACCTCAGTTGGTTAGTGACTGTGACGGGTTTGATAATCAGATTTCCAGAAGAAGGGGATGGAGTTCGGATGATTGCCTTACAGGACCGCAGATCAATTGGCCAGTAATTCCAGGAGAATGGACAGCTTCCAGTCAAGCTTATCAGAATTATGTTCATTTTGCCCAACAGTATTCACAGTCTGCAGATCCCTCAGTGAGATTAACTGCTCACTTTGCTTGGTACCTGGCGTATATGCATAGGCACTCTCATAATGATTCAAAGCCTATTCCAAAGTTGTGCATGAATGTTAATGTGAGCATTGATTCCCAGCAGCTGGAGATACTGTATTTTCATGCCCTCTGTTTGCCTAGCAGATACCTGGTCCTGTTGGAAAGGATGTGCTGTCTCCAATTTTTTCAAAATCCTCCTAAAAACTTTGTAGATGAATCCTTATCTATGGATCGATTCCGACAACATCAATCTTTTAAGAGGGATCATCTTCATTGATACCTTTCCAATGTATGGTGGAAGCTTTTTAATGAAAAACTCTCTTTTTGAAGGAGTCATTCAGATGGTTGTGTTGTGTATTAGTGTTTGTGCTGTGAGTTCATTTATGTCAAACGAACGTGGTGGTTTCCTATTGGATTTCATGTACGAGCTACGTTTTGGAAAATTGTGGTGATGGGGTCGTGGATGCAGAGTTGAAGCAGATGCAGATGAAGAAGAAGCAAACTCTTATATCCTTTACAAATTTGTTGTGATTTTTAGTTTGATAAGAGGTATTAATGTATAAAGGGTTTTCCTTTCTTTGTATTTTTATATCAGAAACAGGTTATAAGTTGGGGTCGTGGTGGATGGATTCTTTTTGAGAAGATATGGAAGATCAAAGTTGAGCTTTTCCTTGAACTTGTATTCCCTTTTTCCTAGGTCGCGAGGACGCTTCCTTATTAAGTGTGGGGATATGTAGAGTGTTGAAATGACTTGTTTTTTGGCTGATTTTTGTTGTTTTTGAGAGCTGAATGGTTGATTTTATGAGATGATTGATTGGTTTGGAAGTGGTTTGAGAGTGTTTTAGATGATAATGATTGTGTTTTGGAAGATCATGATGTTTATTGATGGTTCTGATAGGTTCTGAATGGTTCTGTATACCTTCTGTTTTGTTCTGTTTTGGTCTGTTTTGTTCTGATTGTCTTCTGTAAGGAGGGATGGAGTATTGATTGATGAAGAATGAGATATTGTGAAAGCTTATTGAATGGTTTGTGAGAGTTTGGAATGGTTTGAGAGTAAGTTATGTGGTTTTGATGATCTTCTGTAACCTTCTGTAGGTCTTCTGTAGAGCTTCTGTTTCTGTTCTGTACTTGTTCTGTTCTGTACTGTTTCTGTTCTGGTACTGTTCTGTAGACTGTTTTGTATGCTTCTGTAAGTGTTCTGTGGAATGTATGTGTGACTTTGGGAAAGTTTTCTAGCCTTGGAAAGAGGTGAATACAAGTGTAAAAGAGCTGAAAGAAGTGGAAGAAGTAGCTGTTGAAGACTCAAGTGAAGACTAGAGTGAAGTGACAGTAGTGAGCTATGAAAGGACACTGTAGTGGCTCTGGTGACCCTTCATATCAGACATACCTCTTGGGAGGGGTATCCACGACCTAAGAGTGATTATTGAGGGTAATTTTGAGAGATTGTAGTGAGGATGTGATGTATTATTGATAGAGAGAGAGAGAGAGAGTCAGAGATAGCCAATTCTACTCAAACAGAGTGATTGTATATGAGAGATTGAGAGAGAAGACTATGAAGATATTGAAGATGAATACTATGTGATGTATTTCCATTCAAAGATTGTGTATTCCTTTGCTTTCTTTGTTCTATTGATGGATTTTATGAAGATATTGAAGAATATAGTTGATTCTATCAAAACCGTGGGAGATCTACATGATGCTGTATGAAGATTTGTTGTGCCTGGTGTTCTTTTCTTCATTGTGATCATATGAAACATGATAAACAAGCTTGTTGATGTTACAAGATAGATTTTCTTGCAAGAGAATTCCCTTTTCCTTGGTGTTCCTCTTGGGGCTCCAGGGGTTTCAATTTTCAAAAAAATACTTGACATATTTAGCCCTCCCTCTAGTCTGCAAGCATTCATCCGCAGCAATTGCTTTCATGGAGTGATGCTATATCTATCATCCATTCAGTTTCATCATTCTCTTGTTGAAACTATTGTTCTGACCACTCCTCTATTTGAAATGTTATTAACCTTGAAACATACTTCTTTAATCTGTATCCATTTGTTCTTTATTTATGTGTCTTTCCATCCAAAATTTCAATGCATAAGTCCCACTTTTAAAATTTCAGAAACCGTGAATGGTCCTTCCCATCTTGTTTGGAATTTCTTTTGAAAAGTATGATCCAATTTACTGCTATATCTCAAAACCAAATCCCCTTTTTTATCTTTTGTTTTTAATTCTTTATTAATTTCTTGCAAATTTCTTTATTGCCTTCTTTCATATTGATTGCACACTTCTTGTCTGTTTAATTGTGCTTCTTGTAATTACATCAACCTTTCTCCGAAATAATTTTTTTACTCACCTTCACTAAATTTTTCAAGCATCCTCAAGGTTGGTATTTCTACCTCTGTAGGTAGTAAGGCTTCCCTTCCATAAACCATTTTAAAAGGAAAAAAACCTATATTCTCTTTCTTTATCGTTTGTGTAATGCTTCCTTAGGGTGTACCTATGAGTTTACTTTGAAGTATTTTGTCTCATCTTATTTCGAGTTGTCTTAGTGTCTTGTGTGACCAATATTTGATGATATGATCGATTCTTGTATTTTGTTCAATGATGTAAATGTGATGGGATTTCAATGATGCCCAACCTCTCACTTATCAAGACTTGACAGTTGGTCTTGCGCCTAGTGGATATTGTGATGAACTATTACAAGAAACTAGTTATACTAGTGAAGAAGTTTGGCATATGCTTTTTTATCTCTAATGATTTTTTCTGGAGCTATCTGATCCTTGAGGGATTCTCCCCTTGCAAGATCCAAGCTTATGTTCCTTGCATACACACCATTTTGTAAAATCTATAGGATATGCATGTGTCTTGCATCAAAACTATGATATAATTGGTGTAAATCATGTCCATGAAGACAAGAAAAATGAGTCATGCACCTTTGCCTTACCTATATGGGTTTTTTTACAAACATTGAGATATTGTGTTGATTTGTTCTAGTCCCTTGTAATCAAGGGTAGTGCTCATCTTTCATCATGGGTTGTTTGGGTAGGTTATTAAGTAAATTCTTTGTTGTGAGTGCATTATCGGTGTCCTTTGTGGTGTGTTGGTCTCTTACATGGATGAGTTTTCACTACAAAGGTGGATAAATCTAGAATATACCAGTGTCATGAATGGTGTTCTCAATTGTGATAATGTGATCACTTTTTTGTGTTATAATTTCATTCAACTGCTTCACTTCTCCTATTGGCCATTGTATCAACGCTCTTGATGAGAAGAGACAAGGAGTGTTGGTACTACAGTTTTCTCATATAATCATAGTGTTTTCCATCATTGCCAATTTTAACATGAAAACCATGTGCAAAAATACCATGTCATGTTACACACTTTTTTTTCGAGGCCTTTGTAGAGTCTATGTGGATAAATAATTGCAACATTCTTTTTGCAATTATTGACCCATTGTAATTTTAAATAGGATGACCTCTAAAGATACCTAATCAATGGAATGTAACAAAACTTAATGTGCATACCCATTAGGTGTCCGAGCTAGGAAGGCCCTAGTCTAAACTTTGGCACCTCGGGCCATTTTTATGGCCAAAGTCTAGTGTATGGGGTTGTTTTCTTGCCAAAAAAATGACCGAAGACACGAACGCGCTCACGAGGACTAAATCCCCGCAAGCGAACAAGACCTTGTGGGGACAACACGCCAACGAGACAATGGAAAAAGGGGTCATGCACTAGAGAAGGAAAAGTATGCGATGGAGGCTGAAAATCAAGAGGTAGGGGTAAGGGGAAATTTTTTGGTTTTTGTGATTATTTTATGTTTTTGCTTTTGTAGTGTGCGCTTTTTTGTTTTATTTTTTTAATTGAATTCGATTTTTTTAAAAAGGTGGGGGATTGTTTGGGGGCTTGTTGTTTTTTTTTGTAAAGAAAAAATATATAGATATATATATTTGTGTGTCTGCTTGTTTTTCTTTAACTTTATTTTTTTTAAAAAAAGGTTGGGAGGGGCTATTTGGTTGGTGGGTAGGGCCGTGTTGTTGGGTGGCAAGCATGGTGGGTGGGGTGGACATCCCAGGGGGGCGGCGGAGGAACAGGAGCCGCGGCTACGTTGGATGTGGAGGAGGAAGAGTAGGGGGCTGCGGGCGGGGCGGCCGTCGTCGTGGTCGATGGCTTCAACCGGCGGCACGGGATGTGGTGACGAGGGCAGGGGCCACCACGTTCGCGGCCAGGGGCAGCATGCGGGGTGGAGGACTATCGAGAGCGTGGTGGCGGCAACCTACGGGTGGCACGTGCGGCTTCAACCGGCGGCAGCGTGTTCGGCTTCGGGTACAGTGGCTCCGGTGGCGTGGCGGGTAGCGCTTGTGGAGTGGCAGGCGGCTGTCGAAGGAAGGGAAGGGAGAAGGAGGGAGGAGAGGGGAGGAGGGAGGGAGGCGGTAGGAGGAGGGCAGAAGGAGAAGAGGAGGGGAGGAGGATAGGAGGAGGAGGGTAGAAGGAGAACACAGGATGGAGATGGAGAGAGAGAAGGGCGATAAGGACGCAGAGGAGAGGGAAAGAGAGAGGGGGGAAAGGAGGGAATGTCGGTTGGCGGGGGGGGGGGGGGAGGGCGTTTTGATTGTTAGTTTAAAATTGTTGTGAGTTGTGTTTAAAAAAAAAGATCCCCCACATTATCTGCACAAACGCTGGTTTGTGGGGGTGGGGGGCAGGAGAGGGTCAAAATATTTGCGTTGACAGGAACGATCGGACGCGATGGAAAATTCAAACGCTTGAACACGATGTGGTGGAAGTTGAATACGTGTGTCAAAACAAAAATCAACCATTTATGTGACACGTGGGGACATGCACAGGTGAGGGGGGACGCAAATGTAAAATTAACTAGAAAAATTAATTCAAAGAGATCCGAACATTGGATCAAGATGTCGTAAAAAGTAAAATTAGACAAAATGATGAGGGGAAGGGCATGGACAATGCAGCTAGTGCGTTTGGCAAGAAAAAGGGGGGTTCATGCGGAAAAAGAGAAAAAATCGAGCGCCAAAACACACGCGAAAATTAATTTTACGAAATTCGTCAGTCAAAATGAAATGCGAAAAGAAGGAAAATCATCTAAAATGAAGAGATGGGCATGGCTATCATGTCGAAACGCAGTTTCGATGAGAATAGGACCCATTCGTATGGAAAAAACAATAAAAACATACCCAAAAATCCAAACAAAAATTAATTCCCAACAATTTGTAAGTCTAAATATAGGGCAATAAAAAGAAGAAATGTCTAAGGGATGAGGATCGACAAAGTTATCAAATCAGAATGCAATTCTGAGAGAGGAAATGTGCATTCACATAGAAAAGATAGTAAAAATGAGCACAAACATACACGAAAAAATTTAATAATACGAAATCAGTGTTCCAGAACATGACAAAGGAAAAAGAAAAAATGTGCAAGACAGTAGGAAGGACAAGGATAACTGATCAAAATTAAATTCCAAGGAGACTAGGATAGGCTCACAATAAAAAAGAGCCAAAAATACCCACGACAATACTCGAAAATATGAAAAAATTAATAACAGACAAACTGTGCATCGAACACACGAGCAGTAAAATGGAAAACTATAAAGGGAAAGCTATAGGTCAAGTTGTTACATCATATCACTATTGTGAAGAAAAAAAGACACGTTCACATGGAAACACGTCAATTTCTTGGATCGATAGAGCTATCAAATCAGAATGCAATTCTAAGAGAGAAAATGTGCATTCACATGGAAATTATAGTAAAAATGAGCACAAAAATACACTAAAAATTTAATAACACAAAATCAATGGACCAAAACATCACAGAGGAAAAATTAAAAATGTGCAAGATAGTAGGAAGGACAAGGATAACTGATCAAAATTAAATTCCAAGGAGATTAGGATAGGTTCACAAAAAAAAGAGCAAAAAATACCCACGAGAATACTCGAAAATACACAAAATTTAATAACAGACAAATCGTGCATCAAACGCACAAGTAGTAAAATGAAAAAATATAAAGGGGAAGGTGTAGGTCACGGTTGTCACATCAGATCACTATTGTGAAGAAAAAAAGGCACGTTCACATGGAAACACGTCAAATTTACATAAGAACTTGAAAATTTAATAACTTGTAGCTCGAAATTGAGGACAATAAAAAGAAAAAGTTGCCAGTTCGGGTTGTAAGGTCATATTTTAATTTCGATGAACGTATAATGTGTTCTCATGGAAAAAAATGCAAAACAAAAGATAAAGACAAAGATAAAGACAAACGGACAATGAATGGCTCGAGGGATGGGGTGAAAATAGAATGGGTGGGTCGAGAAAGGACCCCATTAGGGAAAAATCAACACATGGTATGCTTGAATCCTCAAATAGGGATGTTTCCATGAGGGTATGCAAAATAGACACATAGAGATGCATCCCCACACTTAAAACCTTAATAGATCGGATTGACTAATCAACAGGGGCCTAACACTTGACCACAACCCATACACGGACATCCCCACACTTAAAACATGACCGGCACTTGTAAACAAAAGGGGGAGGATTAGAAAAACTTGGCTCGATAATTTACAGATGATCGAGGTGAGAACCATCACCTCGTTGACACATAAAGGATCGTAGTCGTCGTCGACATGAGGTACTCTCTAGGATACCAGGATCCAAGAAGGCGTTAGCTACATCCACTTCTTTCATAGGCTCTAGGGATTAAGGTGTCTAGGTATTTGACTAAGCCATATTCTTTGATAGGGTCTATGGGCTTCTCCAATAGGCTAGGGAATGGGGCAACCCCCATTTTTATCTTCAGTCTTTCCTTTAGAGATGGCAACATCTGCACTTCACATACTACTGGATGTACTTCTGCCTCCTCCATCTCTTGGACTTCTAGTCCTGTCTCTCTGTAACTGTCTTTGTAGCTCTCTGTGGCACTGTAGTACTCTATACTACATTGTTATGCTCTGCACTATTCTATTTCTCCTTGGGAAGGTTGAACTTCACCGTTTTGGTAGAAGGAATGTTCTCTTTTGGAACTGCAAATTTTCTTTTCTTGGCAGGTGTTATTGTAACTACCTCTAATTCCACCAAGTTGGAGGTATGTTCTTGAGTCTTTTGTTGGGTATCAGGGCTAGCTTTCACAAGAGCTAGACTAGGACAAACTTTTGCAATGTGGCCTTCTCCTTTGCATCAACTATATAAGGGTTTGGGCAATTTGGTGAGATATGACCATTTTATCCACATTTGTAACACTTTACTTTTCATCTCTGGTCCACCGCCAGATTGTCATCCTCTGTAACTCTGAGAGGGAAACCTTCTTAGACCAAAATTAGGAGAGAACTCCCTAGGATTTGGTCCAATGCCATGGGTGGTCATCTTTAATTCCAACGAGTTGAATTGTGCTTCCTCATCTTTCTTCCTTCTTTCATGCATCTCCTTTAGAGAGTAAATATCTTCTATATGGTTCTTTCTTAAATAGTACGAACAGAAAGCTCCAGGAATGGTTGGTTTTTGGGTATATTCAATGGCTAAATGTCCTGCTTGATGGCACTTCCCACACCATATATTAGATCACACCACATCTCTCCCACCTTCACAAGATTGGATATGTTGGCGGTATTCACCTTCAACGTTTGTAGCTGTTCAGTAATCAAATCCATCAACTCCTCCTTGATGGTTGCAACTGAATTGGATAGGTAATTCTTCAAAATTTCTCCTCTTAGAGTATTTGCAATAGGGTTTTGGAAAGCTTCCCTAATCACTGCATAAACTGGTTGGGTTGATCCAAAGGGTCTTCTATTCTGATTTTGATTCAGAGTTCTTATTGAGACTGGGGGTTGTTGGTTCCTATTGTGGTAGGATTCCATCTTATTGTTGAGTCACCATTGGGGGAACTATTTGAGGCCATTGTTATTGTGGTTGAACCATCATTGTGTTGAGATATCGAGCTCCACTCGTGATATGCCAAGGTGACCGTTGTGCATTTATGTCACCGACTTGTTAGCTGTAGTTGCGGTTGGTACACCACCCATGAATAATAGCTAGATGACAGCTATCCTTATCTACTCTAGTTCGTGGCTAGTTAGTATGCCACCTTAGTTAGTTGAGTTTGGTTTGAGACCCATATATAGGGTTCTTCTATTTCTTTGTACTAGAGTTTTTTTGGCTTACACAACTAAGAAGAGGAAAACTGTTTTCAGCCTCCACCTGTGTGTGTATTCCCCCATTGTGCAAGCAAGAAAGCTACAAGTGAGACTCCTTCCTTCTCTCCCACAATCTTGACATGGTATCAGAGCCTTGTTCGTGGTAAGGAGCTCAAGAAAGAAAACCAAGTTCGCGGTGTTCTGGTAAGAGGACCAGTGTTGCTTTCATTTTTCTGTTTTGGGAGCAAGTCTCTACAGGTAGCACAGCCGGAAAGTGAAAGAGTGCATTGTCTCAGATTGAGACGTCCTTCACGGTGTAGTAAGAGGGCAGTATATGTTACGGGAGATGGATTTAGCCCTTGGTAGCTCTGTTTTTTTATTTGAGGCCATTTCAGGGCCTGTTTTGGAGGCAGAAGTTTTCTACACGCACTTAGGAAAAGGCCCAGTTTTTTGCTGTGCGACCACTGTTCTACAGGTCGGTGAAAAGTTACTCTAGAAATTGCATTGTATGCCTGTGCGCAGAGACATTGGGAGCTACAGAATCATCCTTGTTGCCTGTTGATGCAAAATCATCACTAGGAAGTGACTGTGTGGTCAAATACTACTTTCGTCAGTTTTGCAGATTTGCCATTGTGAGGCTGAAGTTGTGTTTTTTGCAGTGACAGAATTTTTTGCAGTATTCTGTAATGGCGTCTGATTCTCTTTCACACATTGTCACTGAAAAGCTTGACAAGAACAACTTCCAAGCATGGAAGTTTAGAATGATGAATTTCCTTATGGGAAAAGGATATTGGGAATTCGTTGCAGGAAACGAAGAAGAACCAGTTCTTCCTAATGTTCCCAATCAACAACAAATTCAAGATGCAAGTACGCCAAAGGAGGCATGGGATACTTTGTCAAAAATGTATAGCACAATTACGCAAGCCAGGAAAATGTAGCTCAAGCAAGAGTTGCACAATGTGCAAAGAGAAAGTATGAGCCTCAATGACTACCACATGAAGGTGAAGAAGATTGCAGATGCACTTGCTTCCATTGGGTCGCCAGTGGAAGATGATGATTTAGTTTCTGTGACCTTGAATGGTCTAGGAAAGGATTATGCACAGTTTCGAACATCCATTTCCATCCTTGAAAGATTTCCTGATTTTGAGGAGTTGATTGCTCTTCTAATTTCCGAGGAGCAGAGAAATGGTGGTATATCTTCTTCAGGAGGAACTTCAAAAGAAACTGTCTTCTACTCAAATGTTGGAAGAGGTAGAGACAGAGGTAGAGGAGGCCGATCTGGAGGCCGTGGTAGAAATCAGAATATGCAGCAAACTCAAGAAAACCAATCCTATGGAGGAGGACGTGGTAACTCTAGAGGCAGGGGGAGCCAAGGAGGTCGCGGTGGATGGCAAAGAGGCCAAAATGCAAACAGCAATGTTGAATGCTACTACTGTGGTAAAATAGGTCATATGGCTAAAGACTGCTATAAAAAGCAGAATGATATCATGAATGGAAAATTGCAACAAGGAAATTATGCATCTTCTAGCAGACAGGGTGATAACAGAAATGAGTATTTGTTTATGATGCAGCACATGACCAATTCTGTGACAAGTGCAGAAGAAAGCAATGATGTGTGGTACGTTGACTCAGGTGCATCAAACCACATGACAAGTCATGCAGAATGGATGCAAGATGCAAGGAAAATGGAAAAACCAGGATTTGTGGAGACTGGTGATGATACTGCACATCCTATTGTGCAAATTGAAAAATTTCATTTGTCTATGCAGGATGAAAAAAAGAAATACCTGTCGAATGTATTTCATGTCCCGAATATTACCAAGAACCTAGTTTCTGTTGGTCAAATGGTTGAGCAGGCCTTGCAGGTCAGATTTAATATTCATGGATGCTTTGTTGAGAATATGAAAAATAAAGGTCGCTTGATAGCAAAAGAAAAGAAGAAGGGCAGAATGTTTACATTAGATGCAGACATGCCTGAATTGAGTGCAGCAATGTTTGCACATGGGATTGTTGTAGTTGCAGATATTGATATCTGGCATAAACGCATTGGTCATGTTAATGTACAGCGACTTAAATCAATGCAAGCCCAAAATATTGTTGTAGGATTACCTAAATTCAAGATTGCAGAAATGC
Organism: Lygodium microphyllum; assembly: GCF_053477565.2. Taxonomy (NCBI): domain Eukaryota; kingdom Viridiplantae; phylum Streptophyta; class Polypodiopsida; order Schizaeales; family Lygodiaceae; genus Lygodium; species Lygodium microphyllum. The sequence goes on from NC_141151.1 coordinate 56,516,295, forward strand.
ATAAGGTATGTGAAGCCTGTCAATTTGGAAAACAGGCAAGGAAACCATTTCCTAGATATGTTCAAGAGAGTAAGAGACCATTGGAATTAATCCACTCTGATGTGTGGACTACTAAAGCTACATCTATTGGAGGTTGTCATTATTTTGTCACTTTTATTGATGACTATAGCAGAAAAGTTTGGGTGTATTTTATGAAAAAGAAAAGTGAAGTGTTTGGGCATTTCAAAACTCTTAAAGCTATGGTTGAAAAAGAAACAGGCCTGCAAATAAAATGTCTAAGGTCAGATGGAGGGGGAGAGTAAATAAATATCAAGTGCTTTAATAAATAAGCGCGACAAAATATAGGCGCCATGCCTAAGATACGTGCCCATAAAAAATTGATGATAATTTGAATACACGCTATCCTCCAATGCTTTCCAATGCCACCGCTAATTACTCTACACATCAACTGAAGCATTCACAATTGTTAAAATAATACAATTAAACCGACAAAAGTAAATACCTAGCAGTCTTCAGCTACAAAAATAAATTGGTTAGAAATCAATCCTAACCTTAATTTATTACAAGCGCACACTCTAAAATCATAAACATTTATTAATTTAAATATGTATTTTGCGGAATCACCCACTTACACATTAAATCAACAAAACGCCCAAAAATGATAGGCGTCCCCATCGACTTTTCGCACAAAGAATCCACATTGTGTATGAGCCCCGGTAATAAAATTTTACAGAATCCATCGCAAAACCTCACGGAATCCACCATGGACCGTGGAATATGCCTCTTGGCATCATACCCCCGGGGTGGGATAGCAATTTTCCTTAATTGCTATTAGCTCAATGTGGAGCTAACAGAGTGGGGAAAGCATTTAGGTCTCTAACGTGCATCCATTGGGCCTTTTCAACAGGATGATTTTTAAACTTGACCAAATATTTAGAATATCTATGGCTAGTTCTAGTGGTCATAAAGTCAGTATCTATAATAGTTTCAGGCTCAAGGATTTCAGTTTCTTCATCTAGCAAAGGAGGGTTTTCATAGATAGGGTGTACAGGTAGTTGTCCTCTGAAGGGTCGTAATAAACTGATATGGAAGGTATTGTGAATTTTCCAATGTTGTGGTAATTCTAGTTTAAATGCATTGTCATTGATTTTGTGTATGATCTTGAATGGGCCATAAAATCTAGGTGCTAATTTGACAACGGGGTGTTTATCTACACTTTGTAATCTTCGTTTTTCAATTCGTAACCAAACATAATCATCAACTTTAAAATTCATAGTCTGTCGTTTCTTGTTTGCTTGTTTTGTGTATGATTGTTGGGCTTTGGCAATCATATCTTTAACTTCATAAAAAATAGTAGCATGGATGTTAGCAATATCATCAGTAGTTTGAATTTTGTTTGATAATTATGTAACAGGTGTAGGCAATCGATATCCATAAATAACTTCAAATGGTGCTTTCTTTGTAGCTGTATGTGGTGTGTTATTATATGCAAACTGAAGTAAATGTAGATATGTATCCCATGTATGTGGTTTTGAAATGGTGTAAGCACACAAAATATCTAAAATAGTACTGTTAGTAGCTTCTGTTTGACCATTTGTTTTAGGATGAAATGCAGATGAAAAATCAATCTTTGTTCCTAAGTTAGCAAATAAAGTAATCCAAAAATTATTGCAGAATCTAGAATCATGATAAAAAATAATGACTTTTGGTAAACCATGATTAGTGAAAATAGTTTTCAAAAACAATTGAGTAGCTTGAGATCCAGTTAAAGTTTTCTTGCATGGAATAAAATATGCTTGTTTGCTAAACCTATCTACAACAGTCCAAATCATATCATGGTTAGCTTTAGTGTTAGGTAAACCAGTGATAAAATCCATTGAAATCTGTTCCCATGGTCATGATCGAATGGATAATGGCATTAGTAAACCATATTGTTTACCATGGTGTCTTTTAACTCGTTGACAAATTAAGCATTCAGATACAAAAGTAGATACATCAGTGTCCACACAGCCAATAAAAATCTTTAATCAATGTACGCAAAGTAGATATAATTCCTCTATGACCTTGATATGAAGGACAATGAGTTTCATGCAAAACAAATGATCGAAATGGAACTGTCACACATAATATTTTTTCATAAAACATAAATCCATTAGTGTAAGACAATGAATCAATAGGAATCCAATTATTTGCAACTAGTTTATTCCAATCAGCTTGAAAAGTAGGATCTTGGTGATAAGTATCTTTCATAGGAATAAGGGAATCAAATGATATCACAGAAATATTTTGAATTGTCGGTCTTCTACCCAAAGCATCAGCAAGAACATTCTCTTTTCCAGGTTGATATTGTATAAGTGGATGAAAACTTTGAATAAAAGCAACCCATTTAATGTGTCAGACAGATATTTGTGGTTGGCTAAGGAGATGTCTAATGCTTTGTTGGTCAGTTTTGATCATGAATTCAGATTCCATTAAATAATGTTTCCATTGACGTAAGGCTTGTACTACGGCTAGCAATTCCTTATCATAGTTATAATATTTAAGTTTAGATGGTTTGAGTTTGCAACTAGAGTAGGCTATGGGATGAGAATCTTGCATAAGGACTGCTCCTATTCCAGATCCACTTGCATCAGTAACTACTAAAAAGAATGGTCTATTGAAGTCAGGTAATTGTAATACATGAGTATGAGTTAAAGCACGTTTCAGCAAATCAAAGGATTTTTGTTGATTGTCAGACCAATTATACACGATACCCTTCTTTAAGAGTTTTCTCAAAGGTAATGAAAGTAATGAGAAAATTCTCACAAATTTTCTGTAAAAGCTGGCAAGACCTAGAAAAGAACGTAATTCATGCACATTTTTGGGTATCAACCAATTTAAAATTGCTTCTATCTTTTTAGGGTCGACTTTAATACCTTCTGATGAAATAATATGTCCTAGATATTCAATTTATGTTTGGAAGAATTCACTCTTTTTGGGGTTAGCATATAATTGATTGTCTTTTAATAACTTAAAAACTAAAGACAAATGTTCATAATGGTCATTCTCATTTTTACTGAAAACTAATATGTCATCAAAGAAAACAATGACACAATACTGATGTTTCAAAAATATGTGATTCATCATACGACTGAATGTGGTTGGTGCATTAGTTAAACCGAAAGGCATAACCAGAAATTCATAGTGTCCAAATTGTGTTCTAAATGTAGTTTTGAATATATCAGATTTGTCCAATCTTACTTGATGATATCCAGATTTAAGATCTATCTTACTGAATATGGTAGATCCTTGTAGCTTATCCATAAGATCATCTACCCTAGGAATCAGGTATCTATTCTTAACAATAATTTTATTTAGGGCACGATAATCAATGCACATGTGATAGGTATTATTTTTTTTCTTCACTAATAAGACAAATGTACCAAATGGAGAACTATTAGGTCTAATTAATCCTCTGTTAAGCAATTCTTCTATTTGGTTTTGAATTTCTTTCTGTTCAATTTGGTTATGTCTATATGGTGCTTTACATGGTGGTTGTGTTCCAGGAATTAAATCTATCTTATGATCTTCAGGACGTGAAGGTGGTAATCCAGGTGGTAAATCAGCAGCAAAACAATCTTGAAATTGGGCAAGAAATTGTGTATGCCTAGGATGCATCTGTTTTTCTTTAGCTTGAATTTCATTCACCCATATTAAAAGGATTTGCTACTTTTATGTAATGCACGTTTAGCCTGATTATATGTAAGCAATGGAAAATTATTGGAAGTGTGCATACCATGCAGTGTGATTTGTTTTCCTTGAAAATAACTTTTAATTGAATGCATAGAATAATCTATATCAGGATTGTATTGATGACGCCAAGGCATTCCTAAGATAATGTCATTAGACTGCAAAGGTACAACTAAGAAATCTCTTCGTTCAGTATAATCACCAATTTTAATTTCTAAATTATTCACCTCTTGTGTTTCATTATATCTCTTGCCTAGGAATGTAGCCTTGATGCGATAATGTGTAGAAACAATTTGTAAATTCAATTCTTTGACTAATTTTGCAGAAATAAAGTCATGTGTGCTGCCATCATCATGTAAAATAATATTTTCTTTACCATGCACAAAACATTTCATTGTTAATAAGGAATGGGGAGTTGGCATACCTTGCAAAGTATCCGAAGTAGTACCAATGTCGTCATCCTCTTCCGTAAAGTCCGGCATTTCCTCACGTTCTTCATCTTCTATTGCTCCCAGATAATTGATATGGACGGATGGCTTTTTGGATTGATAATTTATTGCTAGATGTCTAGGTTGATGACATTTATAACAAACTATGGGTTTTGCTTTAGATACATTATTGGTAATGGCAGGAAGCTTAGGAATGTTGGGATTTGACTGAAGAGATGGCTTAGGGTTTGGATTTGTGTTTGATAGCAAGGCAGGTGGTCGTGTCCAAGATTTATGGAATGAAGATGGAAGAAAATGACATTGATTGAATCTTCGAAAATTTGAATTGAATTGTTTGGAGCCAAAGCTACCATTAGTTGGAAATTGTTGTGGTCGCTTGTCTCGCCCGCGAATTTTGTCTTCAGTGTCACGAGCCAAGGAAATTGCATCTTCAAGTGTTGTTGGCTTGAACATATTGACTTCCGCATAGAAATATCCAAGTAGGCCAGACATAAACTTGCGTTTATGAGTTGCTTCAGGTACATCTTCGAGCATACGTAGTTGCAATAGAGCATTCCAGAAACGTTCAGTGTATTGTGAAATAGGTTCACGATCCCTTTGTTGTAGAAGATCCCATTGCTTGATGGCTTTTTCGTGGAATTAGGGAGGAAGGAAATTCTGCAAAAAATTCTTTTGGAAAGTCTCCCAGGTAGTGGGACAATCAACGCTTTTGTAGACCACAGTCCACCATAAGGATACTCGGTCAACTAAATGGTTAGTGACACATTTAATTTTGTATTTCTCAGCATATGTTTTTTCATGGAAATAATTGTCAAATTGACTGATAAAAGCAAGAACAGTCTTTCCATTGCGTGATCCATTGAAAGTACAAAATTTGAAGTTTCTTTTACTTATCTTTGTTTCTTTGCAAATAGATTGGGCTTCAAGTGTTGCATCGATGGTACGCCGTATAAGATCTTCAAGTTTCGATCCATCTTGGTCGGTGGTAGATCGTTGCAAATTGGCCAATTGAGCTTGCAAACCTTGTCGTGCTCTTCCTTCTTCTTGAAGCTGCATCATAATCAAATTCAACTTTTGCTCCATTGTTGGTTCGGGTAAATCTCCTTCAGCCAGATCGTCCATGTTTTGATTAGTCATCCTGCAAAATTCCAAAAGACCTTACACACTCGAAACCTTGTTAGTGGGATGAGCGTAGCTCAAAGATGGGTTTACAAGGCTTGTATATATATATATATATATATATTTAGTTTGGCTTTTGTAGTATTTTCCCTTTAAGATTGTGAAATTCGATATCACAACCGTCTTCCAAGAAAGTAATTTTGCGTATAAACTACGTATAGTCTGCGTGTTGATAATTGATTGCTGTAATTTGCTTCTGTCAGTTCACAGGTGTGAATAGGGGCTTCCAGAGGGTAGTAGTCTGATTCGTGTGCTGCTGAGTATGAACCGCCTTTATGATAGTTGTTGAAGATGACTTTTATGACTTTAGTGACTTGAGGAACTTGGAGAACTTGGAGTCTTTAGTGTAAAAGACCAATCGTGATTTTGAGGACCTCAATATCTTTTCGCTAGATTTGGCATCGATCAGCTCATGCCGCTGCCGCTGCCGCCGTTTAATGAATTCGATTAGGAAAGCTTTTTAATAAGCTTCTTGTAAAGCTTAATAACTAATCCTTAAAGCTTTGAGAGATATGGTTGAGATTTCTTATCTATGAAGAAAAACCAACGACTTCTTCAAGGATCTATCTCCCCCCATGCCTTGTGTGAGCGCTCCATAAAGCATGTATTTTATATATTATTCATCTTCAAGCTCAAGAAATAGCCTAATTTACAATTAGTACGCTTTAGCTTTTGTGTTTGCTTTTGTGTCACTAAAGAATTAAAGCTATTGGGCACCCAAGAATTCAGGCGGTACCCAATATACAATGTCTAATACAAATATTTAAATCGTGCGTCCATGCGCATACAAAAATAATAAATAAATGTCAAATGCTTTAATAAATAAGCGCGACAAAATATCAGCGCCATGCCTAAGATACACACCCATAACAAATTGATGATAATTTGAATACACGCTATCCTCCAATGCTTTTTTTCAATGCCACCGCTGCTTGCTTTACACATCAATTGAAGCATTCACAATTGTTAAAATAATACAATTAAACCGACAAAAGTGAATTCCTAGCAGTCTTCAGCTACAAAAATAAATTGGTTAGAAATCAGTCCTAACCTTAATTTATTACGAGTGCACTAAATGGAGATAACCTGAGGCAAACCCTCATGCTTTATCCTCATTATACACCCACATACACATCCATAATTTTCCTCGTCTGTTTCCTATTTTTCTCCCTTTTAAAGAGCATTTTTTCCTTATTTTCTTATTTTTGTCTTATTTATTATCAATAAAAATAAAACAAAATTAGCATTATTTTAGAGCTGTGGCTCTTGAGTCCTTAAATAGCAACCATGTAGATTTTATTGGTGTTTTGTTTCATGCTTTTCCTATTTTAAGTCCAAAAATCCCATTTTTACTCTAAAAACCATGCTTTTCGAGTTTTTTTCATTTATTTTTAACATTTTAAGTGTATATTTTTTGAGTTTTTTTAATTATGAAAGACTAAAACCAACATCAAACAACATGTCCATCAATTTTCAACCCATATGAACATTGCTAACCTCATCAAATGCGAAAAAAGAGCCATTTTCTTTGTAAAAATGTCATTACCGTGTATTTTTTATTATTTCGGGTTTTGGAACTTGTTGCGGGTCTACAAATCAGGGCCCATTTGATGCTCAAGCTGCCTCCACACTGCGATCTTCAGCCCACCTTCGATTTGGAAGCAATCCGACACCATGCTTGGACGAGCATTCACCAACCGGGCTTCATTCTTCTTCACACGTAGGAACTGGCCCTTGCAAGAGAGAGAGGGAGGAGAGAGAAAGACTAAAGATGAGATTTTTAAATCCTTCATTTAAATGGGCAAGCTTGCAGCCATCTTGTTCCTCTCTCTGCCCTGATGAATTTCTAGGGGGTGTCTCCGGGCCGCTTGCTTGGTGCGTGCCATGTCTTCTAGGAGAGAAAAATCAAAACTCAAAAGTGAAATGTATAAAATGAGGTGAAACTTTAAACTTATAATAAAACTTTTTAAAAACGTTTATTCCTGAATTAATGTATCCAGGCTTTGGAAAAATATGACCAGTGATCCGATTGATGTGAAATTTTACCTGTGGACTTCTCTATGATACATCAACTGCCCAAAAAAAAATTGACCTCATCAAAAGTCTCTAGGACACCTGTCCGAAGGCTGGCATCTGGGGCCCTAGATTTAGGGCCCCAAAAGTGAGCCTTCGGACAAGTGTCCCAGAGACTTCTGATGGGGCCAAATTTTTAATATCATGAGTTCTTATGATGCTCAACATGTGGGTGAAGTTTCACCAGATTTTGATTTATAAAATTGATAGTTTAATCACTTTTTGAAAATGCATTAACTGAATTATAATTAACTGATAATAGAAAAACTCACCACCACATTGAGTGTGCACAACTACACATTAAATGTGATTAAATGTATTGTCAACCAATGTGATTAAATGTATTGTCAACCAAACTACATGAAATATTGGAAACTTAAAAATTCACAAAAAATAAGTCATGGGTCAAATGGAATATTGCATATCGGATATAGTGTTGCCAAACCACTAAATATAGTAAAGATATAGTGTATTGGCGCATGTACAACTGATCACTTATGTGTGTGTGATTGCGCATTGAATTTATCCTCAACAAAACTACTTTCAAAATTAGAAACTTGGAAATACTCATAGTGCAAATCATGAAAAAATAGAATACCAAATATCAGATTTGGCATTACAAAACCATAAAATACACGGTAGATAGTGCATTGCACCAAGTACAACTAGAGCTATGCAAAATTTAGCTCAATTTTGTAGGCCACTACTATCAAATACTTGAAGGTCTACTGGAAAGATAACACAAAACTAAGCTCCTTACAATCTACAACCAAACTTGAGCTAAAAACATAGATCCAATTACAAGTTAGCTTCTCAAAGCATATTGTTGACATTAAGATTAAATGCATCCTTATTGTTGCGGATTCTACAAGAACAAGAACCATATCTATGGGCTTAATAGTGATACATCGGGCATGAATGGCTAAAAGTTAACAATCACCCATTAGATCAATCAAGTAATTTCCAGTTGCTTCTTGGAGAGCAAGCAAGGCTTGGCTTGACCATCCCCCCACATTCTTTGCCTAGTCCCTTGAAAAGAACTTGTGATGATGCCTTAACTGCAGATCTTGCAGTATTTCTCGCACCAACCTAGAGAATGGTGCCTTAGGAACAATCAAGTTGGTACTCTTCTGGAATTTCCTTATCTCATGTAGTGCAGCTGTGCCTGGTCTCCATCTTCACTTCTTATGTGTTGGAGGACATGTATTACCAACCAGAGCAGTAGTGGGAGTTGGAGCAACTAGAGCATGTGGACCACCATTTCTGGACAATCGCAAACCATCATTATTGACCACACTAGGGCCACTATTGTTGGACACAGTAGTGCCACCATTATTAGCTGCAATAGGGCCATTGTTGAGGGACCTTTGTCACTCATAATACACTCACTAGATTCGGAAGAGTGCTGAGCTCTTACTCTTGTAGGTGCATTCTTGATAGGAAGCTTGGAATGTGCCATGGTTGTGATGATGAAGGATAGAAAGGTGGAGGGTAGAGTGAAGAGTAATGGGGAAAAATGAAAGGAGAGACTTGACTTAAGTACAAAACTTTTAAACTTACTATGGTGTAAATGAACTTCAAATTTATCATTTCATTTTATTTCTCCACCCCATCCTTGCCTCTCTCTGTATCCTACCACCTCCCTCATGCCCCTCTTTGTCTAGGCCAATGAATGTTGGAATTTTCATATCTTTGTCTTAGGATTTTGAAATTGACTTTGTATAATTAAAAAACATAGTTTCAAATCAGCTTTGAAAAACATAGTGACAAACCTTCAAAATTTGAAACAAAATTTGCAAGACATCTCGTGTTAAAGATAGGAGTATTGATGTGTTATATCCTAGGTACCTATGCTCTCTCGTGGACTCTAAATGCATCAAAAGTATTATCTTTATCTAGGTCTCCATTTCTTGCCATCTCTCTCTTAGGTTGCCAACCATTCTGCATGGCGTTGTCTAGCTGTGTTGTTTTCATATCTTGATTTTCTCACTTCATATATTGCCCTACTTATAAATTCTTCTTGAGAGGTTTTGGACTTCTTTTCTTTTTCCTTGTATCATATCTCTAATCTCCTATACCACCATTGTAATAATTGCCTCATAGAATTTAAATCATTGATGATACCTCCATGATCAGTCACCTTTTGAAAAGCACAGCGAGCTTGCCAATGAGATCGTTCCCCCATGCCTTAAGTTGATCATACTGCCAAACTTCCTTGATCTGCAAAGTATGGACCATGTGCTTCAAGTATATGCTGCACAAGAAGAGAGATTAGAAACATGAACTAATTCGAAATGATGATTTTTTTTGTAATGGTGACAATACTGACCATGTAGTGTGTTATATTATTTGTAGTCCATGCCTCCACCATGGACTTATGAAATTTAGCAACTGTCTCTTTAAATGTATTGGCATCACCATCCCTAAACCTCAACTTTTGTAAGAGAGCTGCTAATCTATCTAGGTGTATCCACACTTCTGCCTTTGCAATCCTCGTTCGTCCCCCATTGCTCCAATCCAGAACAAGAAGGTGCAATTTTTTCCATGCTTCATACTTCTCTAGTTGTTTTACAAGTATATTTCCTTCCTCATCTCGAGGTGGAGATATAAACTTCCTAGCCTTGGGTCCACCAAAGCATGGTTTACAAGGGATATTTCCACTCTTTCCTGATTTTTTCTCATCCTTTTTTATTTTTACTTGGCCCCTGTGCAATCAAACTTCAAAGAGGACTTGTTCTACCTTCTTGCATGCAGCATCAGCTTCTGACACAGGCTACATCTTGTATGCAAAGCATAAATATTCATATACTAGCTTCTCAATTATTCTAACCAAACAATGCAATATGCAAAAGTGAACCCTTGTTAGTGGTATTTCCAAAATAGGGCGCTCGTTTGGATCCACTAGAACTAGCATTTCATTTCTCATGACTTTTTGATCACGTGTTGGAGCACCTTGTTGTCCTACCTTGGCAAGCCATTCTTTCTTTCCATCTTTCCCTTTAGTTTGCATGCAGTATATGCACGGAAATTTTGCATTCGCTGCATTTGATAAACCAAACATACACTTCAATGTTTTTAAATCACATGCAATATACCATTAAGCTTGATAGTCCCCAAATCCTTCGATGTGTAAAATTGCTCCATTATTTGGTTGTTGAATAGCACTGGGCATATTAGTGAGATTAAATAAAGTTTAAGTACTTCATGGTCCTCCTTTGATACTTCAAATGCTGCAAGCCACCATATTTCATTCTCTGATTGTACACTGAAGTATAAAGGATGGTTTTCATCGATGTTGGGATCCAATGCTCGATTCATAAGTGTTATACTCACACGTTCAAATTTTGGCCCCTTAATAATCTCACTCTCATCAAGTTTGAGGACAAACTTAAGCTTTGCCTCTACATTCTTCCATAGACATATTGTAGAACTTGACCATAGCAGTGTGAACCCTACATATATCCAATACAAAGTTATTCGATGCATTCAATACAAATGCAACTTCTTTGGAACCATAGTTCAATATGTGTGTATTTTTCAAATGTGTTGGCTCACCAATTAGTTCTAAAACTTTCTCATTTAGTTGTTTTCCAGCCTTCTTCTTGTGAAATGGTTTTGGCAGAGGTATTACTTGCTTAGTTTTGAAGAATTGCTTAAATACTGTATCCAATTGTTGATAGAGCATACTGTATGACTCAAAACTCATTCCCACCTTGTCACATAATCCTTGAGCATCTATAGTAGTAAACAAGTTTCTCACATCCCTAAGATGTTCACTTGCGACACCATCTATAATGTCCCTGAATTTACAATTTTCCAATGCATTTTTTACCATATCCTTGCTTAGGACTTTAGCAATAATATCATTCTTTGCATGAGGGAACATATTTCTCATTGTAGTCTGTCTATGATACTTTCCACTTTCTTTGGTTAATTATTGAATTGGTTTAACTAATCAGATGTGCCAACGTGCTTCTTTGGTTTTTAAAGTGGGCCCAATCTCCAAAGTTTTTGTAAGCTTCCTCTTTATGTTTCGATTCTCCTTCTCCAAGTCCATAATTTTAGACTGTAACTCCATATTTTGCACGTGTGTAGCATGCATAGCATCTTTAATAACAGACATTGCTTGTTGTAGGGTTTGGTTCTTCCTATCCTTCTCAGCCAATAATCTATTCTTTTCCATCAAAGGCTGCATATTCCCTTATAATCTTGTATGCATATTTGTCAAGGCTTGATGAACCCCTGCTAATCCTTGTGTGACAAGTCTGCATGTATATCCATACAATCCTTCATTGCCTTCACAAACAAACTTTACAAATTATGTAAGCCCTTCAAATTGTGGTGGCCTTTGAGTGACTGGATCAGGTGGATGAATGCACCCATCAATCCAAAGGTCCACATTTTTTTTCCTTGCATTTCTTTCTTGTTGCATCTTGTATCTTATTGCATCATCCCTTTCTACAATTATTTTGAACATTAGTGCATGTTCATCCTCCAATTGAATGTAAATATCTCTCTTTCTCTTGGTACGTCCTGCACCTATATCCTATAAGAAAAATATATGTCAGTTTTAACTTGGATTAACATTCAAATCACACAATTACACCCCTTTGATTCACTATATCTGTGGTCTTTTTTACCCAGTTGGATCTTGTCTCTTTCTCTTGATTTTAGTCATGATAGACCCTAATCAACCCCTAACCTGGCTATAATCTTAGCTTTTAATCTACCTCTAATCAACATCCAATCTTATATTCTATTCTATCCAAAATATTCTCTCTCTCTCTCTCTCTCTCTCTCTCTCTCTCTCTCTCTCTCTCTCTCTTAAAAGAAGAATCGATTAAAGATATTTAAACACATTTATACAGAAGCTTGGCTAGTGGAGAACCATAACATCATTTTATCTTTTACCCTAATTTACTATCTGTCAGTGTATCACTTATTTTCTTAGTTCATCTCACACAATCCTCTCTCTTTCCCTCCTTCTCCCTCTTTCACACACACACACACACACACACACACACACACACTCTCTCTCTCTCTCTCTCTCTCTCTCTCTCTATATATATATATATATATATATATATAAACACTTAAGGATTAAACGACAACTATGAAGAATAATAATATCACAGAGATTTAAAAAATAAAGATGCCTCCATTATCACTTGATTCCTTGTCGTATAGAGTGTTGAAGAGGAAGATATCTCATAGCATATTATTGAAGAGGGAGATTGCTTGTAGTAGGGTAGAGAGTATTGTAGATAGAGATTATTTGATTTTAGCAAATGCTATCAAAACCACTCTTGACATTCCTTGTAATAGGGTAGAGAAGGTTGTAGATAGTACTAAGTGTTGCTTCAAAAGAATTCGTATACAAGAAACCATATTTTGGAGGGAAGGATAAGAGTACACAAAATTTTGGACCAAACTAGAGCTTTGAGAGGGAATGAAGAAATGCCCAGAAATAGGCATATACTTGTCCAAAAGCGATAAAAATTAACAACAAGACTCTTTAGTCAAAAAGGTGTCTCTCGGTAAAAAATAATCTTAAAATATGATGTGTACGTCATTTTATACGTTTTTGAACTTCGGCCCTTTTAAGAAGAAAGAATGAGAATTATTCTAATATATTTTCATGTTGAAAAGTCATGAGGACATTAAAGAGTCATATATTAATTATTGGCTCCGTTTTTAGAGAAAATAGAATTGTATTTTTTTAGGTATGAGGATTTTGAGAAAAAGTAACCTTATCCTACAGTTTGAGAATAAAATAATTAGTAAAATCTATTGAAAATACAAATACAAGATTAGCTTGATTGTAGAATATCTCTTATTATAATATTATTTTGGAATCTGTTTTTAGAGAGAGAGATGTGAGAGAAACCCCTTAAGGGGCAAAAAAGAGAGTCCATATTTCTCCTAATGTCCTTCCAAACTACAAGGATATAGGAGCATAGTGACAAACATTTGCGATGCAAATTAGCGGTGTCACTATTTGCGTCGCTAAATGTGATGCAAATAGCAACGGTACTCAAACAAAAAAAAGCGGGCAAAACTCGAGTGCGGTGTTTTGCCACGAAGGATTTGAGAGAGAGTGAAAGAGGGAGCAAAAGAGATCGTGGCTTTGGAAGGGTGAGGGAGAGGAAGAGAGAAATAGAGAGAATGAGAGTTTCTCACCACTTATGCCGCCGCTATCACCGTTCGTGAAGAAGAAGAGGGGTCGTTGTGAAGAGGAGACGAATAATCCATCCTCGAGCCTTTGCGGTGTGTACATTGCGCCCTTTTGGTTTGTTCTTATTCTTTCTTCTTTTCCTTTTTTTTTTCTTGAGAATGAGGTGCATTGAGGGAGAAAAAGAGAAAATGAGAGAGGGAGAAGAAGAAAGGAAAATGGAGAGAGAGAGAGAGAGAGAGAGAGAGAGAGAGAGAGAGAGAGAGAGAGAGAGAGAGGGGGGGAGAGAGGAGAATGAGTGAGAAAACACGAGGGGGTGGAGAGAAACAAAGAGAGAGTTTATCGCGAAGAGGAGGCGAAGAATCCATCCTCCTCTTGGTTTGTTCTTATTCTTTCTTTTTTCTTGAGAATGAGGTGCATTGGGGGAGAAAGAGAGGAAATGAGAGAGGGAGAAGAAGAAAGAAAAAGGGAGAGAGAGAGAGAGAGAGAGAGAGAGAGAGAGAGAGAGAGAGAGAGAGAGACAGAATAAACATGAGAGAGAGAGAGAAGGAAGGAAGGAGAGAGGAGAATGAGTGAGAAAACACAAGGGGGTGGAGAGAAACAAAGAGAGTGGCAACAAAGAAAGAGAGAGAGAGAAAGAAAGAAAAGGGATAGAGAACATAAAACGAAGAGCGCAAAGAAAGGTAGATAAATTAGGGAAGGTTAGTTAAAAAACTAAAGCTACTCTTCAAGGAAAAGGGGTAAAGGGGGTGTTTAAATTGTCGATGGATTTTTTATATAGCAAAGTGGTCTTGGTTAGCCAAGAGAATTTCATTAAAATTTTAAAATGTTAGATTAGATCAAGTTAGGCATGATCGAATGTCAACTATCTGAGTGTATCATCCTAGATCCAAATTAATGTTGTTTTAGAGGGGCCTATGTTGAGACTATAACTTATTAATAAAGTGGTTGATGCATATTACTCTCCTCATTTCTCACACTCTTCAAACCAATACAATGTTCTACTTAAGTTTGAGAGATGATAACAAAGTAGTTATCTTAAGCTAATATTAGATAACCATGGTAGGAGACTCTAGTCACGATTAAGGCTTGCTTTAGGTTGATCTTTGTGGGGTTTAGGTGAAACTTTCCCTACGAGGTGTCAAGATTGTGGGAGAGAAGGAAGGAGTCTCACTTTTAGCTTTCTTGCTTGCACAATGGGGGAATACACACACAGGTGGAGGCTGAAAATAGTTTTCCTCTTCTTGTTGTGTAAGCCAAAAGAACTCTAGTACAAATGAAATAGAAGAACCCTATATATGGGTCTCAAACCAAACTCAACTAACTAAGGTGGCATACTAACTAAGCCACGAACTAGAGTAGATAAGGATAGCTATCATCTAGCTATTATTCATGGGCGGTGTACCAACCACATCTGTAGAGCTAACAAGTTGGTGACATAAATGCACAACGGTCACCCTGGCGTATCACGAGTGGAGCTCGATATCTCAACACTCCCCCTCAAGCTCAATCCCAATTCATGCACACCAAGCAGGTCTCTGAACTTGCGCAGCTTCTCTGCACCCAATGCCTTCGTGAATATGTCAGCTACCTGATCCTCTATGTTGACATAGACTAGATCAATAAGACCTAGTAAAACCCTCTCCCACACATAGTGATAACGCACCTCAATGTGCTTTGTCCTAGCATGATAGACTGGGTTATTTGCCAAGTGTATACTACTCATGTTGTCACAATAAATGACAACTGGCCCATCTGTAGGATGATGCAAATCATAAAGTAGCTTATGCAACGAAGCTACCTCACATGCAGCCATTGCTGCACCCCTGTACTCAGCCTCTGTGCTCGACAAGGCAACTGTAGGCTGTTTCTTGCTGCTCCAAGTGACTGCAACACTCCCAAAAGAGAACACATATCCACTGGTAGATTGTCTATCAGAAATACTACCAGCCCAATCAACATCAGTGTATCCATGCAACTGTATCTGAACCCCAGTCTCATAAAGTAGTCCATACTGCAATGTGGACTTCACATACCTGAGTATGTGTCTAGACGCATCCAAATGCGGTTTCCTTGGAGCTTGCATAAACTGACTTACCAATCCAACATCATAGCTCAAATCTGGCATGGTAATAGTCATATAAATCAAACTTCCTACTATGCGTCTATACATAATAGGATCTTCCAAAAGCTCACCTGCATTCGTGCTCAGCTTCACATTCTGCTCCAAAGGAACTGAAATAGGCTTATAGCCTGTCATTCCATATTTGGACAGCATGTCCAATCCATACTGCCTCTGCAAGAGCCGTATCCCACTTGGTGATCTAATCACCTCAATGCCCAAGAAATAACACAGCTCTCCCAAATCCTTCATCTCAAACTTCTGCTTTAATAGCATTTTCACATGAAGGATATCTTCATCACTATCACCTATCATAATCAAATCATCAACATAAATGACAAGTAGCATAATACATTTCTTTGTTTTTCTCACATAAAGTGAGAAATCTGTTTTGGAAATCTGAAAGCCAATAGTGACAAGATACTGTCCTATCTTGTCAGACCATGCTCTAGGTGCTTGCTTCAAGCCATACAAGGCTTTCTTCAACCTGCAAACAAACTCAGGATGAACAACATGCACATAACCTGGTGGCTGCTCCATATAGACCTCTTCTTGCAAATCACTATGCAAGAAGGCATTCTTTACATCCATCTGATGTAAAGACCATTCCTTTGATGCAGCCATAGCAATGACTGCTCTTACGGTTGCCATCCTTGCAACCGGACTGAATGTTTCTTCATAATCAATGCCATTTGTTTATGCATACCCTTGGACTACTAATCTTGCCTTGTATCTATTCACAGAACCATCTGTATTGTGTTTCACATTATAAACCCACTTACAACCAATTGCATTCTTATCTTTAGGCAAAGGTACCAATTTCCATGTAGCATTTGCTTCCAAGGCATCCATTTCTTCATCCATGGCTTTCTCCCATTTTTCTTTTCCCATGGCTTGCTCAAAAGAAGTGGGTTCTGGTTCATGTATCACTTTGACCATATAGGCATAGTGAATGGCTGTAAATCCATCATATTTCAGCCTATCCACATGATAGCTAGCTCTGGTAGACCTGCATAAAGTAGTTCACTCCCAAGTGCTCTCAAAACATCCCTGATCTTCCTTACTCCAGGTGTAACAATAGAAGTAATACCAACTCATCATCAATGCTCTGTTCTGAGCCACTGGATTCACCATCCACATAAGAGTAACCTACATTCACATCAAACATGGGCTGATCTACCTTCTCTTTTCCTTTTCGTGAAACCTGCATACCACTATCTGCATTATTTTGAGGAGATTCTCCTGATCTCAATCTGCATGTCCATGGCAAAGAATGTGAACCACTGCTAGAGGACACTCCATGTCCACTAATATTTTGTGACTGCTGTTGTGAATTCTGTGCAGCATTACCATTTTGTGCATCTACATCATCAATCACATTTATTGGTTTATACCAGCTACTCATCTCATAAAAAACAACATCTCTGCTCACTGTAAACTTACGAGTAGAAGGGTTATAGCATCTACACCCTTTCTGCTGTAGAGAGTAACCAATAAAGATGCACTTCTCAGCTTTTGGATCCAACTTGGATCTCAACTCATCTGGCTCATAGACATAGGCAATGCAGCCAAAAATTTTCAAATTAGAAATATCTGGTTTTCTACTAGTATACCTCTCCTCTGGAGTCATTCCATGTATTGCTGCAGTGGGAGTCCTGTTCATTATGTAGACTGTTGTAGCAACTGCTTCAGCCCAGTAAAAATCTGGCAAGTCTTTTTCGTTGAGCATGGCACGAGATACCTCTCCAATATGCCTGTTTTTCCTTTCTGCAATTCCATTTTGTTGTGGGGTATGACTGCATGAATATTGTTGCTTTATGCCATGCTCCTGCAGGAATCTTGCAAACTCATTTGAGAGGTACTCTCCCCCTCCATCTGACCTAAGGCATTTTATTTGTAGGCCTGTTTCTTTTTCAACCATAGCTTTAAGAGTTTTGAAATGCCCAAACACTTCACTTTTCTTTTTCATAAAATACACCCAAACTTTTCTACTATAGTCATCAATAAAAGTGACAAAATAATGACAGCCTCCAATAGATGCAGCTTTAGTAGTCCACACATCAGAGTGGATTAATTCCAATGGCTTCTTACTCTCTTGAACATGTCTAGGAAATGGTTTCCTTGCTTGTTTTCCAAATTGATAGGCTTCACATACCTTATGCATTTCTGCAACCTTGAATTTAGGCAATCCTGCAACAATATTTTGGGCTTGCATTGATTTAAGTCGTTGTACATTAACATGACCAATGCGTTTATGCCAGATATCAATATCTGCAACTACACTGGTCCTATGTGCAAACATTGCTGCACTCAATTCAGGCATGTTTGCATCCAACGTAAACATTCTGCCTTTCTTCTTCCCTTTTGCTATCAAGCGACCTTTATTTTTCATATCCTCAACAAAGCATCCGTGAGAATTAAATCTGACATGCAAGCCCTGCTCAACCATTTGACCAACAGAAACCAGGTTCTTGGTGATATTCGAGACATGAAATACATTCGACAGGTATTTCTTTTTCCCATCCTGCATAGACAAAGGAAATTTTCCAATCTGCACAATAGGATGTGCAGTATCATCACCAGTCTCCACAAATCCTGGTTTTTTTATTTTCCTTGCATCCTGCATCCATTCTGCATGACCTGTCATGTGGTTTGATGCACCTGAGTCAACATACCATACATCGTTGCTTTCTTCTGCACTTGTCACAGAATTGGTCATGTGCTACACCATAAACAAATGCTCATTTCTGTCATCACCCTGTCTACTAGAAGATCCATAATTCCCTTGTTGCAATTTTCCATTCATGATGTCATTCTGCTTTTTATAGCAGTCTTTAGCCATATGATCCATTTTACCAGAGTAGTAGCATTCAACATTGTTGTTTGCATTTTACCCTCTTTGCCATCCACCACAACCTTTTTGGCTCCCCTTTCTCTAGAGTTACCATGTCCTCCTCCATAGGACTGGTTTTCTTGAGTTTGCTACATATTCTGATTTCTACCACGGCCTCCAAATCGGCCTCCTCTACCTCTGCCTCTACCTCTTCCAGCATTTGAGTAGAAGACAACTTCTTTTGAAGTTCCTCCTGAAGAAGATGCACCACCATTTCTCTGCTCCTCAAAAATTAGAAGAGCAATCAACTCCTCAAAATCAGGAAATCTTTCACGGACGGAAATGGATGTTCGAAACTGTGCATAATCCTTTCCTAGACCATTCAAGGTCACAGAAACTAAATCATCATCTTCCACTGGCAACCCAATGGAAGCAAGTGCATCTGCAATCTTCTTCACCTTCATGTGGTAGTCATTGATGCTCATACTTTCTCTTTGCACATTGTGCAACTCTTGCTTGAGCTGCATTTTCCTGGCTTGCGTATTTGTACTATACATTTTTGACAGAGTATCCCATGCCTCCTTTGGCGTACTTGCATCTTGAATATGCACAATCATAGAGTCTGAAATACTAATAGACAGCCAGTACATAACTTTTCTAGCTCTCTCATGCCATCCTTTAAATGCTTGCATTTGCTGTTGATTGGGAACATCAGGAAGAATTGGTTCTTCTTCATTTCCTGCAACGAATTCCCAATATTCTTTTTCCATAAGGAAATTCGTCATTCTAAACTTCCATGCTTGGAAGTTGTTCTTGTCAAGCTTTTCAGTGACAATCTGTGAAAGAGAATCACACGCCATTACAGAATGCTACAAAGAATTCTGTCACTGCAAAAAACATAGCTTCAGCCTCACAAGGGCAAATCTGCAAAACTGACGAAAGTGGTAATTGACCACATTGTCACTTCCTAGTGACGATTTTGCATCAACAAGCAACAAGGATGATTTTGTAACTCCCAATATCTTTACACATAGGCATACGATGCAATTTCTACAGTATCTTTTCACCGACCTGTAGAACAATGGTGGCACAGCAAAAAACAGGGCCTTTTCTTGAGTGCGTGCGGAAAACTTCCGCCTCCAAAACAGGCCCCGAAATGGCCTCAAATAAAAAAAAAAGGGTAACCATGGGCTAAAGCCCTCTCTTGCAGCATATATTGCCCTCTTGCTTCACCGCGAAGGGCATCTCAATTTGAGACAATGCACTCTTGCACTTTCCGGCTGTGCTACCTGCAGAGACTTGCTCCCAAACTCAAAAAATAAAAGCAACACTGGTCCTCCTACTAGAACGCCGTGAACTTGGTTTGCTTTCTTGAGCTCCTTACCACGAACCAGGCTCTAATACCATGTCAAGATTGTGGGAGAGAAGGAAGGAGTCTCACTTGTAGCTTTCTTGCTTGCACAATGGGGGAATACACACACAGGTGGAGGCTGAAAACAGTTTTCCTCTTCTTGTTGTGTAAGCCAAAAGAACTCTAGTACAAATGAAATAGAAGAACCCTATATGTGGGTCTCAAACCAAACTCAACTAACTAAGGTGGCATACTAAATGAGCCATGAACTAGAGTAGATAAGGATAGTTGTCATCTAGCTATTATTCGGGCGGTGTACCAACCGCATCTGCAGCTAACAAGTCGGTGACATAAATGCACAACAGTCACCCTGGCGTATCACGAGTGGAGCTCGATATCTCAACACGAGGTAGACTTAATTCGAATGAAAAGGGATTTGTGCACACCTTAGATTGACTTCATGATCTTTCTACATCATGAAAGGTGTTGGATATGGAATGGCATATATTGCTTTATAAATGCTGATCATCTTCCCTATATTAGAACCAACATTAAGTAGATATAGTGGAAAGAAAATCTAAAAGTTGTTTAATGTTCATTTTGAAGGAATCTATGGTTAACCATACTATTAATGTGTTTAATTGCATATATCTAAAGTTATTATGTGTTGTAAACCAAGACGTTTCAATTGACATTAATTTTATTGAGTTACAGGATAAGAAATCCCTTCTCAAACAAATTAAATAATAAAAAGAAAATGTAAACAAAAACCAATTGTTTGTCGTAATGTAGACAAAATGGAAAACGATGATGGTTGTGATGTTCAAAGATCACGAGGCGTATCTTAATCAGTGTGTCACGTGTCCTTGCTCTCATTGTAAGCTGGCAATCAAATGAAAGCGTCGCTTGTCTATAGAATACGTACGACGCTTCGGCGAGTTCCAATCAGAGATCATTGATCAAGCGATTGCAGACTTTGAGCAAATAGTAAGAAAAATGTGTATCAATAATACCTTATATTCACAAACTAATTGAATATCATATACAAAAACATTAGACGTGGCCATAAAATTTATACATGGAGGTGACGTCTCATCCCAAGGAGGAATGTACCTATTGCCGCCAGTTTGTAGAGTTCATGGGCATGTGATGGATGGAGTGCTTGAGCCAATCCACCACTTGGAAGGTACGACCAGTCTATACCGTTAATACCAGAGGAGATAGGCAGCCTTTCAGACTTTCCTACAATCTTGGAGCTTGAGATGGAGGCAAAGATCGATACATTGATGCCCATGGATACCGAGACCTCTGATCCGCTAAGAGAGGAAGCATCCATACCATTATATGATGGGTGTCGAGTATCTCGCCTAAAGATGCTGCTTGCACTCCTAAGTGTGCAAGCAAAATACAAGTGGAGCAATGCGAGTGTGACTGAGTTGTTCAAGTACATTCTACGTATGCTTTGTTGATTTCTTTTCAGCACCATTATTTAAAAATTTATGCTTTTTAAAGGTGTTTTATGATTTCTTTTCAAGTTGCTAAAGTATCATATACTACCACTTGAAAATACCATGCCTGAGTCTCGTCGATGATGCGCGACATGTTTTATGAAAGCTTGGCATGGACTACAACAATATCCATGCATATATCAATAATTACGTGTTGTTTTGAGGAGAATACGGGACTATGGAGACATTGAAAGTGTAGTGCTCATCACAGGTATTGACAGGACTTGCAAGGAAAAACCATCCCTCAAAAAGTTCTTAGACACTTTCCACTTATCCCTCGTATATACGTCACATGTTTCTACGTCGGGCATGGCAAGCTTGACAATGTGGCATATGCATATAATAGATCCACAGATGGAGTGCAACGAATATCAGTAGATTCATGCATATGGAGCCACATTGACTCTACCTTCCTAGGCTTTGTACGAGAACCAAGGAATCTTCAGCTCGGTCTTGCTATGGATGGCATAAACCCATTTGGTATCCGCTCAACTTCTTACAGTGTGTGGCCTATAGACCTTGTTAACTACATCATGTCTTGGCTTTCTATGAAGAAAGGACACTTGATCCTTAGCTTGCTCATTCCTAGCCGCTAAAAAGTCAAGAATATGGATGTTTATCTCCGTCCATTAATCGATGAGCTTAAGATTTTGTGGGAGAAGGGGGTCAACATGGAAGATATGAGCAAGCATGATGGTGGTCGAAGGTCCGCCAATATACGAGCCATTCTCATGTGGACCATGCATGACCTTTTGAGATTCAAGGAGTGCTCAATTAAGTAGGCTTCTGTTCTCGTTGGCCATATCTATCATAGCTCGTTCAAGTTTGTGTTCATTAAATAGGGGTGTTGGGATAGGTCTGGTTACCTCTGGTTATCATCCATGTCCATTGTGTGGGCCACAGTTAGAATCCTGATGAAGATTACGAACCATGAAGAAGATGGTATATCAAGGATATGCCTCTTTCTTCCCAGAGGGTCGTGAACTGAGGGAAGGTTTTCTTGGACAACCTCCAGCATGAATGAATGCCCAAAGCTGGTATGAGTTGAAAATGGTCCACACGGAGTCACATCCAAACGGAATGTGACAGTTCTCAGTTTTTTATGAGTTGCTATATTGGACCCACTTACAAATCAACCACTTGTTGGATCCTATGCATATTTTCAAGAATGTGCGCAGCTTACTATGGGACCACATCACATGAAAGAGAGACACTGTGCAGGGGCACGAATGGATTTAAAAGAGGTAGGCAAGATAGAAGCGCTTTAGCTAGAGTTGAGTGCATTGTGAAGCAAATTATTAGGTCTATCTGCACTCCGATGGGTATGATGTATTCTTCAGATCCGCTTTTTCAAAAGACGACCAACTATCAGGGCTAAAATCCCATGATTGGCATAAGATATGTTAGGTTTGTACTACGAATGGATTGTAAGTGGCCTGCATATTTTGCTATTTACTATCTAGACGGTGTTCATAATGCTTCTTCATTTGTGGCAGTTTGTACTACTGATCATGATCGCCGGATGCCTTACTCCAGAAATATGCAGGACAATTTACATGTTGTCCAATTTAGTGCAATGGATCTCATAGAAGGAGATCAAGGCATCCTCTATTGAATTCACAAGGCAATACCATATTGGAGAATATGGGAATTTTCCATAAGTTTGGGACACGTTATCAAATCTTTGGATTTGTCATAACTTGAATACTAACTCCAAATCGAGCACTCTATACCTCAATAGATTCCATTTTTCAAGCACTTTCCAATGATAGGTCACATCATATGATTTTGAGAAACTTATGGGCACGTTATTCGGGTGCCACATTTTTAGTATTCAAAAAATGAGAATCGAGAGATTTCCAAACTCACTAATATTGTGTTAGGTGGTGAGCAGTGGAGATGGTCTGTCTCTTTGAGAAGTACCTGCCCACCAGCATGCTCATGATAAAAACCCATCTCCTAGTGCATCTTGTAGATGAAGTGGAGATTGCAAGACCTGTCCATACGCGATGGATGTTCTTCTTGGAGCGCTTCATGAAAACCCTGAAAGGCTTTGTGCAACAATGAGCTCGGCCAGAAGGTAGCATGGCTGAAGGTTGAATGGATGTTGCAATGGAGGAGAAAGTGAAT
Source organism: Lygodium microphyllum (assembly GCF_053477565.2). NCBI lineage: Eukaryota > Viridiplantae > Streptophyta > Polypodiopsida > Schizaeales > Lygodiaceae > Lygodium > Lygodium microphyllum. The sequence continues at coordinate 56,539,841 of NC_141151.1, forward strand.
CATTTTTATATGTTGCACCATGCATTCATGGAGATGTGGCTCATTAGGTATGAGAAAGCCAAGAAATATCGAGAAGAAGCACGATTGAAATTTTGACGTAGTACGCACCATCAATCTATTCGATATCCTGAGGGCATGGAGGAGATGTCATAGTTTATGTCTCTCGCAAAGGGGTGGAGGCCTCTACTGAGGAGTGGGAATTCTCGAGGGATGTAGTCCAAAGGTGACCACATGTTTTATAAGTTGTCGTATCTAGATTTTATATGTGACAACTAATCTAACCATTTAAATGTATATTACAAAATATACAGTGTGGCGTGGTTGAACGGGCAATATTTTTGCGTCGGAGCGCATCGACAAAATGCACTCCACAACGGATTGTGGTGTCATGGCAAAGTTCGAGCAAGAGAACTGACAGCGAGCCATGGATCCAAACACCATTATAGATGAGATGGAGTATTTTGAGAACTTGCAAAGTGTTATCTCAGTGGATTATCGTAGATTCTCCATGATCATATTCGATGTGCAGTGCTTCAAAGTGGTACTTGAAGAAGTCGGGGTAACCATTCACAAGGTCCATCTGGATTTCTCAATCTACGCAACACATTTGTCTTGCCGGACCATTGTAAATAGATGCATGAACGGTTTTTTTAATTTTATTATGACACAGATATATCACAAATGTTGAATCTCTCTTGTATGGGATTTTGAACATGTAATTTTCTATCCAAACCCGCTACAACCTCGATGGTGGTATATTGTACCTTCAACTCCCCGAAGTGCGAGAGTGTATGATAAAAGCAATATTTCCATCATAGATGATGACATTATGCAGATGGAGGGATCGATATTGCAAGGGGTGGAGGTCAAAGATGACTTGGAGCATGTAGAGGAGGCAAAATCGGGTAACAATGATGGAAAGATAGGAGGCCAAGAATTCTTTGAGAGCGATGTGGACTCATCCTTTTGTGGTGACCTATCTATCAACCTTCCAGTGTATGCAGAGTTGTGCCAGGAGATTGACATGGGATCATAGGCTACGTCATAATTGTAGCATCCACCTACTCAATTCATTGATTAATCACTTATAAGGGTACTCTAGAATATGCATTAGTGGGGAAGATGACGATGATGTCGAGAGAGAAGTATAAGTGGTCGATGATCATGATGATGATGAGGGAGAGGACAAGAATGAGGCCATGAGCCTAGAAAACTCCTTTCCGCCATGCAGATTAGGCGGTGGGGAAGACCACCACCACTCTACTCCCTCCCTAGAATCTCTCCCCCCCCCCCTCATAAGAAAAAGAAAGGAGGAGGCCCTCAACCTATTATTGCCTGGTGAGAAAAAGAGAGAGAGAGAGAGAGAGAGAGAGAGAGAGAGAGAGAGGGGGAGAGAGAGAGGGAGAGGGAGAGGGAGAGGGAGAAAGAAGAGAGAAGAGAGAAAGGCAAAGAAGAAGAAGAAGAGTGAGAGAGGGTAAGAGAGAGAAAGAGAGAGGGAGAGAGAGATAGAGAGCAAAAGAGAAAATCTTCCAAGAAGGTTCTCCTTCTCTTCCCCTCCTTAGAGGGTAGTCACACGTGTTATTCTCCTCTCCCTTGTTCCGCTTGGATTATTCGTAGAGTATTTCACTCCCCAATTGGCCCTACTAATCAAGCACAAGGTGCGAGAGACTTGTGCGACTTGCATCTAAGGGAGACGAAGATCAATAATGGCCCCCAAGTAGAGAATGACGTGCATGGATGGAAACCCCACAATGAGCAACAAAGCCTGGGGTGAGGATATCACTGCCAATCCACCAACCATGATACCGGTTGTAAATAATGTATTTCCAAATTAATAGATGCTTGCTTTGATTCTTGCATGAGAAAGCATTAGACCCGTATTATGCTACACGAGAATAGGACATTGAAAAGGATAATCTACATTGCAAGTATTCAAAGGATTGAATTCCCCAAATGTGTGTATCAAGAGGAGTTAATTGAATTTAGATGCTATGCAACAAATTCATAAACAAAAAAAAAGGCTTCAAGCATTTTCAACTTCCCATCCTCGCAATAGTAGGTGCTTCTCCATCACTTCAAAGGTATATGTTACGACTTGCATGCCTGATGGATTGCATGGCAAGCAACTTAGCCTAGAAGAGAATCATTTTCAAAGCTCTAGATCTTTGCCCAAGCTCTCGTTAATAGCTCATGTTTGATAGATTGTGAGTCTTGATGTTACATTAGGATTAAAACTAAGACGCCTTGAGATCCATTCGATAACAACTATATTTATCAATCCTATTCGAGGTTGGGCTAGATGCAACAAAAAATCTAGGGCAAGCAAAGAGCTCATGGATTGGGAAACCCTAAGTTGAAGGAAAGACTAATGCTTTTGTACTTGTTGGGAAGAAAGCTGGGTTATCGATCAACGTAAGTGACTACTAGGACTTATGTCTTGTACAATGTTTGAAACCTTAACATATGCCTTAGTCAAAAGAAGGGTGTATTAAGTAAATTTTATATGAAACCACTCATGATTCCAAGGGGGAGAGCAAATATGAGATGGAAAGTTTATCGCAACTATTCTTACAATGTTTGGAAAAGGATACCATTGTTTTTTATGATTGATCAAACATTGTCCTAAGTGCTTTTGCATTAAACTGATTGTTGGATGTGATTTGGATGATTATTCCAAGTGCTTGTGTTTGATGGTAAATGCATGGCAGGGGCTAGTGATGACAAGTTGCCATGGGGAATAAATGAAATTTTCTTGAAAGATGATATTAGGCTGATCGCCTTGATTGTGCTTGATTCTTAATTGGATTAATTAAGGAAGGATATTTTGTGCGGGTGGATCATCTCCAAGGTCACGCCGCATTTCAATCCAACAGGGCACTACTTGATTCATGGGCCAAAGGTCGAGTGGTGAAAAGGCCAACCACAAAAGTTGTGTCTCACTCCTAGGTCACTTGGGGTTGGTGGAGCTCTAGACACCCCTTGCCTAGTCTAGAACGGAGTTGTAGACTGCCGTGAGTCCAACATCTAAGGCATTGGAAGATCCTATTCTAGATAATGGATGGAAATTATAGTGCCATGTGATTTGGACTGGGTACTTCTATTAGATCGAAGGGATACATAATTTCTCTTATATGGGTAGGAGTCAAAGATTAACGTGAAGATAAGTTAAGGAATTTGTTTGAACTTGTTTGTCAAAGGATTTCTTGCTTTGTATTCATGTTTGTGTCGTAAATTACCCAAACGAACCATGTTCCCTAAAAGACTTAATTAAGGAAGCTGTTTTAAAATGTCACACATAATTGTGGTAGGTCCTAATTAGAAAACTAAAGCTATCAAGGGAAGCAGGTGGGCAGAACCTCGACGGGTCTAGGGCAGGGTGGTCCCAAAGAACTGGGAGGCTTCTCACAAGGTTTTATTGTCATTCGACCTTTGGGTATTGTTAAGTTATAACCTGACTCATGCTGTTTTAGGGGACCGAAATGGGACTATGCTCTACGGGCAGAGAGGTCGAGCGATGCATCCCTCTCGTTTCCCATTCTCTTTGAACCAAGTGAGGCATGGATTTGCTTCGCCTTGGGTATCTCTACGTAAAGTAGGATGTCAAAGACCAATTCTAGAATACTATCAAGAGACCTTGACCCCTAGGAATCTAGATTTTAGGTTGATCCCTAGTGGTTTCGGCCATGAATGTTCTGTTGCAAGGCAGACTCGGGAAACCTTGGGTGATAAACCCCGGAACATTCCATGGGAGTGCTGGGAAACGACACTTAGATTCTTTCTTGATGGACTGATAAAACATGCTTGGACAATCAAGGCGGGCACATTACAGTTGGTATCAGAGCAAAACTTTGTAATGATATGTGATTGATTAATGTATGGTTCATAGACATATCCTAAATGGAAATAACCTAAGTGGTATGGCTTGATTGTCAGGCACCTTCTGCACCCATCAATGCTGACATGCAAGAAAAGAAATTCCTTCTCAAGCACATTAAGGCACCCGAGTTTGATGGAGAAGGGATAGATGTTGAGGCAGAGGCAAAGATATGGATTGAGTCGATGGATGATTATTTCTCTGCTTTGGGATTTGCTGCTACCAATCAAGCAATGATAGCCAAACTTAAGTTAGTTGTCCAGGCTCGGATATGGTGGAAGCAATGGTGTAAGGACCAAGGTGTTTCTGAAGCCGATGTCACTTGGGCTCAGCTGAAAGATGTTGTACGTGGATGATACCTTCAGCCAACCAACCAAACTTTGAGAATGAATGAATTCTTCAAGCTCAAGCAATTGGAATTAACCTTGAAAGCCTACTATTCAAAGTTTGTAACCCTAATAAAATACACGCCACCTATGGATATTGCACAGCAAGTATCCAAGTTTTGCCATGGCCTGAACACTCCTCTAAACCACCGTCTTGAAGCAATGCGTCCAATGGACTTACAAGGTGCATTACTTTGAGCAAAGCCAATCGTCCAAAAACTTAATTTGGGGAACTGTGGCAAAGATGATTTCTGCAAGGATAAGAGATGCCACACATGCGGAGAGATAGGGCACATAGGAGATATCCCTATTGTCAATGCTTCCATTGCAACGAGCTAGGACATGTACAAGTAGACTGCCCTGACCTAAGTTCAAAAGATATTGAACCTCCAAGAAATTGAAGCTACACAAGTGCACTCTCAAATGAAGACAAAGACCTAGAGCCCACTACACCTTTTCAAAATGATTAGCAAGTTTTATCAATATGTAATATAACTTATATTGGGAATAAATCCTACTCTTGTACCTATGATTAATTGCAATAATATTATTTGCACTACTTGAATCATTCAGAGTAGCACAATGGATGATGGGCCCTAACCCACTGGCCTTAAGCCCCATTAATGCTTATCTTCCCTAGTTCTTTCGAGATGAGGACATCTCAAGTTCTCTAAGGGGGAGAGGATGTAATACCCCCCCATAAGAACATGTAGATTAAAAATAATGGAAATTTTTTTAATTTCTATCCTTTTTGTCACCGTCAGGTGGCGGGGGGGAAATAAAAAGATAACAGCTACAAGCACAAGAAGGAAGGGGGAATGACGGGGGGAAAGAAGGGAAAGATGACGACGCTGTTGAGGGAAAAGTAGAAGTGGTTGATGATAATGGGGAAGAGGATAAGAATGAGTCCATGGGCCTATAAAACTCCATGCCTCCATGCAGATTAGGCAGTAGGGGATACCACCACCACTCTACTCCCTCCCCGCGATCTCTTTCCCCCCCTAATAATACTCCCCTTACCACCTATAAAATCCCCCCCCCCCCCCCCCCCAATCATAAGAAAAAGAAAAGGAGATGCATGTGAGAAAGAGAGACAAAGAGAGTGAGAAAGAGAGAGAGGGAGAAAGGGAGAGAGAGAGAAAGAGAGAGGGAGAGAGAAGAAGAAAGGGAGAGAAAGGGAGAGGTGAGAAGAGAGAGAGAGAGAGAGGGAGAGAGAGGGAGGGAGGGAGGGAGGGAGAGGGAGAGGGAGAGAGAAGAGAGAAAGGCAAAGAAGAAGAAAAAGAGTGAAAGAGGGTAAGAGAGAGAAAGAGAGAGGGAGAGAGAGAGTGACAGAGAGCAAGAGAGAGAACCTTCCAAGAAGGGTCTTCTTCTTTTCCCTCCTTAGGGGGTGGTCACACGTGTTGTTCTCCTCCCCCTTGTTCTGCTTGGATTATTGGCAGAGTATTTTGCTTCCCAATTGGCCCCACTAATCGAGCACAAGGTGTGGGAGTCTTGTGCGACTTGCATCTAAGGGAGAGGAAGATTGAGAATGGCCCCCAAGCAGAGAATGACGTGCGCGGATGGAAACCCCACAACAAGCAACGAAACCTTGGGTGAGGGTATCACTCCCAATTCAACCGTGATACCGATCGTAAGTAATGTATTTTCAAATTAATAGATGCTTGCTTTGATTCCCGCATGAGAAAGAATTAGGCATGTATTATGCCACACGAGAATAGGACATTGAAAAGGATAATCTGCATCACAAGTATTCAAAGGATTCAATTCCCCAAATGTGTGTATCAAGAGGAGTTAATTGTATTTAGATGCTATGCGATTAATTCATAAACAACAAATAAGGCTTCAAGCATTGTCAACTTCCCATCCTCGCAATAGTAGGTGCTTTTCCATCACTTTGAAGGTATATGTTGCAACTTGCATGCCTGACTGATTGCATGGCAAGCAACTTAGCCTAGAATTGAATCATTTTCGAAGCTCTAGACCTTTGCCCAAGCTCTTGTTAATAGCTCATGTTTGATAGATTTGGAGTCTTGATGTTGTGCATAGCTACTGTAAACAATAATCATTAGGATTGAAACTACGACACCTTGAGATCGGTCTGATAGCGACTATGTTTATCAATCCTATCTGGGGTTGGGCTAGATGCAACAACAACTCTAGGGCAAGCAAAGAGCTCATGGATTGGGAAACCCTAACTCAAAGAAAAGACCGTTACTTTTGTACTTGTTGGAAAGAAGGCTAGGTTATCAATCGATGTAAGTGACTACTAAGACCTATGTCTTGTACAGTGTTTGAAACCTTAACATATGCCTTAGTCAAAAGAAGGGTGTGTTAAGTAAATTTTACATGGAACGGCTCCTGATTCCAAGGGGGGAATAGCAAATATGCAATGGAAAGGTTATCGTGACTATTCCTACAATGTTTGGAAAATGATACCATTACTTTTTATGATTGATCAAATATGCTAAATTCTTTTTCATTAAACTGATTGTTGGATGTGATTTGGATGATTATTCTGAGTGCTTGTGTTTGATGGTAAATGCATGGCAGGGGTTAGTGATGACAAGGTTCCATGGGGAATAAAGGAATGTTTTCTTGGAAGATGATATTAGGTTGACCGCCTTGATTGTGTTTGATTCTTAATTGGATTAATTAAGGATATTTTATACGTGTGGATCATCTCCAAGGTAATGCCACGTTTCAACCCGACATGGTACTTGATTCACGGGCCGAAGGTCGAGTGGTGAAAAGGCCAACCACGGAAGTTGTGCCTCACTCCTAACTCGCTTGGGGTCAGTGGAGGTCTAGACACCCCTTGCCTAGTCCGGAACGGAGTTGTAGATTGCCCAACATCTAGGGCGTTGGAAGATTCTATTCTAGATTATGAAAGAAATTATGATGCCATGTGAGTTGGATCGGGTTAATCTGTTGGAGAGAATGGATACATAATTTCTCATGTATGGGCAGGAGACAAATATTAACATGAAGATAAGTTAAGGAATTTGTTTGAACTTATTTGTCAAAGAATTTCTTGCTCTATATCTGTATTTGTGCCGTAAATTACGTGAGAAAACCCTATTCCCTAAAAGGATTAATTAAGGAAGTTGATTTTAAATGTCACACATAATTGTGGTAGGACCTAATTAGCAAACTAAAGCTATCAAGGAAAGCGGGTGGGCGAAACCCCGACGGGTCTCTCCTATAGCAGGGTGGTCTCAGAGAACTAGGAGGCTTCTCACAAGGTTTTACCATCATTTGACCTTTAGGTAACTTCAGTGATAAATGGCTATAGTCCTTGTCAATATGAAAAGATGTCAGGTTACGAACCTTGGACCCTTTTGCTCAAGATCTTCTCCATTGAATGATTTAGAGTTCTTCAAGTCCATTTTGCGAGAATTCGGGAAGATTGAAATTAAAGTCGGGATATTGCATCCTCTTCCCCTTAGACGAATCAAGATGTTCTCATCTTGAATGAAATTGGGGGTATTGGTTACATAGTGATTTCTAGTCAATCCAAGTGGCATCCTCTTCAGGGTCAGACAAGATACTCTCTAAGGGGTTTTGCTTCTTAGAGTCTTCTCCCACATGTCAAGTATCTTTTCTGGTTGAAGTTGGAGGACTCCTTGATTGGGCATTACAATTTGTTGGTCGTTCAATACATGGTCTGGGTTAGGAACATATGTTTTCAATAGACTGACATGAAATACATTATGTACTTTCAAGCTATTAGGGAGTTGCAACTTGTAGACATTTGATTGTAGATACTTTAGCACCTTATATGGCCCACAATACGTGGGACTTAGTTCTTAAACTCCCCCAAAGATAAGGAACTTTTCTTTGGACTAACTCATAGGAAAACCATATCACCTTCTTTGAAAACGTGTTCTTGCCTTTGCTGATCAACATAAGCCTTTTGTCAATCCTTGGCAGCTTGAATATCTTGCCTTATAGCTTTCACTTGTTGCTAATCCATTTCTTCCAGTATTTGCCTAGATGCTTCTACTCATAGGGTAGGATTGAAAAAATTACAAAAATTTAATGGTGTAAGACAATCTTAACCATATAGTGCTTGAAAAGGATTCATTTGAATACTTTGATGATATGATGCATTGTAGGAAAATTCAACTAAGGGTAGGTATTGGATCCATTGTTTGGGTTCCTTATTACTATAAACTCTCAGTATGTCCTCAATAACTTGGTTGGCCTGCTCTATTTGACCATCGATTTAGGGATGGTAAGCAATATTGAAGCAGAGCTGGGTTCCTAGAGCCTCAAACAAACTCTTCCAAAAGTTTGAGGTGAAGAGAGAATTGCGTTGCTGATGATTCTTTGGGGTAATCCATGTAACATGAAAATTTCCTTAATGAAAAGTCTGGCAATATCAGATATCCTCCTTGTACCGAGGGTAATCCAATTATAAAGTCTATGCTGATATCCTCCCATTTCATTTGAGGTATGTCAAGTGGCTGGAGCTTTCCTGGCAACTTGACACGTTCAGCCTTAATTCGTTGGCAATTTAGGCATTCGGTGACATACTTGAGTACATCACCCTTGAGTCTTTCTCAATAGAAGCTTCTTCTGACTGTATTAAGAGTCTTAGCATAACCAAGATGAACCAAAAATGGAGAATTGTGAGCTTCCCAGAGTATTTTCATTTTGAGTTCCTGACTTACATGAATACATAGTCTTGTTCTGTAATTGACAAACTCCTCTTTTATGGAAAAATATTTATACTTAATGTTGAGTTTTGGATTTGAATCCTTGATGGAAATTTCTCTTAATAATCTCTAATAGCTTGGATCCTTCACTACCTCTTCTTTAGCCATTTCTATGATAGGGTTACTAGGCATTGAAATCATTGTAGTAAGAGTTCCATCCCTAGAGGGTTCCTTTAGGATTAGAGCACTAAGAAATTATTTACAGCTTAGGGCACCTGCAATCACATTCTCCTTGCCTGGTCTATACTTGATTTCAAAGTCAAATTCTTGCAAGGTTTCAATCCATCGGCATTGTCCCATATTGAGATCTAGTTGAGTAAAAAACCACTTTAGGCTTTTATGATCAGTGACTAGAGACAAATTATTACCAAGCAAGTAATGTCTCCATTATTAAAAGGCATGAATTACAGCAAGTAATTCTAGGTCATGTGTGGCATAGTTTCTTTCATGGATCTTTAATTTTCTTGAAGCATAGGCTACTGAATGTCCTTCTTGCATAAGCATGCAACCCAAAGCAAGAGAGCTTGCATCAGTTATGACTTAACATTCTTTGCTAAGGTTGAGTAGCCTTAAGATAAGGGCAGTTACCAAACTCTGCTTAAAATCTTCTTAAAGCTAGATTGTTTGGTAGACATCCATGTAATGGAGACTACTTTTTGAGAAGGTCGGTGAGAGGTGCAGAAATTAAGGCATAGTCTTTAATGAAGACTCTATACCAACCTATTATCCCTAGAATGCTTCACACTTCCTTGACCTTTGTCACAGGTGTCCAGTCTTGTACATCTTGGACCTTGGCAGGATCCATTGAAATGCCATATGCTGATACTATGAATCCTAGATATTCAATCTCTGTCTTGAAGAATGTACATTTCTTCTCCTTAGCATACAGTTTGTGAGCTCTCATTGTTTCAAGAACTATTCATAGTTGTGGTCCATGGTCTTCTTCATTCTTGGAATATGTTAAGATATCATCAAAGAAGATGAGGATGAAGTCATCAAGGTAGGGTTGAAAAATGTCTTGCATCAACCTATTGAAGGTAGCAAGATCATTTGTTAACCCAAAGGACATCACAATAAGCTCATAATGATCATACCTTGTGTTAAAACCAATTTTAGAGATATCTTCCTCCCTAATTCTTATTTGATAATAGCCTTATCTGAGATCGATCTTTGAAAATACCTTTGCTCCCTAGAGTCGGTAAAGCAACTCGTCTATCCTGGAAATTAGATTTTTTTTTTCATTGCCATCTGGTTTAATCCACGGTAATCAATACAAAGGCGAAGTGTTCCGTCTTTCTTTTTCTGAAATAGTACAGGGAGTCCCCATTGTGAATTACTTGGTCGGATGTATCCCTGGTCTAATGGCTACTTGAGTTATTCTTTTAGCTCAATGGCTTCAAGAATTGACATTCAGTAGAGCCGTTTGGTGACGAGGGCAGCACTTGGAATGAGTTGAATTTCATGATCTACTTCCTTTGCTGGTGGAAGCTTTGTCATGCCTTCTGGAAAAATATCAGCATATTCTTTAGGCCAAGATGGTTGATCCTTGGCTTCACCATCCTGCTCAGCCTTGTTGAGATTAATTAGATAGATTGGTAATCCTTTCTTCAATCCTTTTACTATTTGAGAGGCTTTAGCTAGATGAACCTTAGGGTTTCCTGCTTCTCCCTGAGTGGTTACTTGTTCTCCTTTTGAGTTTTGAAATGTGATTTAGCCATTTTCACAATGGATATGAGCATTATTTGGAATTAACCAATACATACCTAGCAGACATTCATAAGCCCCGAGGTTCATAATTTGGAAGTTCATTTTGGAAGAATTGCCACCCAAGCTAAATTCTACCTTGCTAGTTTGTTGTGTTGATAGAACTTTTTTTCCGTTTGATAACTCCACAAGAAAACTAGGTGCAATAGTAGTATTTATTCCTAGCCTTTTCGCCATTTTGGTGATACAAAAAAGTGGATACTTCCACAATCAATTAAAATTCAAAAGGTTTTACCTTGATAATTTGTTGGTGTTTGAATTACTAAGAATTAGCGATTTGGACCCTTCTTATTGAGAGTGGCATGTACTTCCATATCTGGATTTCATTGTGGGATCTTTATCATTACTAACCTCCTTTAGATTTATTCCAATAACCTTTCCCCTGACATCTTGGTTTTGCCTGCAAAACTGACCTTGGCCAAGCTTCGAGCACTACCTCTTGAAATGTCATGGTTCCTTTTGGAGTCTTGTTGTTCCTCCATGTGGCTAGTATAAAGCTTCCCACTGCATTTGATTTGGTATTTTTCATCTTATTTGGTTGCTACTGCCCTTGGGCTCTTTTTGCATAACCTTGAAAGTTGCCCTTATTTTTATTGTTTTTGTTCTAAATTTTTGCATTCCTTAACTTTTGTTCGATCTCTTGAACTATTGGAGCTACTCGAATCAATTCATCTTGTAAATCCAATGGCCTCATTGATTCAGGATGCGTATTCAGGGGCAAATTTAGACCATTGCAAAATTTGGATACTTGCCGTGAAACATCCATCGTAGGTGCATATTTTAGAATTGTTGAAAATTTGGAGTAGTAGGCTTCTAGGCTTAGGCTTAATTGCTTTAGATTGAAGAACTCATTCATCTTTTGGGCTTGATATGTGGGTGGAAGATATCTCCCACACACAGTATCCTTAATCTTGTCCCGCGTGATAGCGCTTTCAGATGTTCTTTGGTCCTTGCACCACTGTTTCCACCAAAGACAGGCATCTCCTATAAGTTTTAGTTTGGCGATCATGGCTTGATTTGATTGTGCAGTCCCTATAGTAGTGAAATAGTCTTCCATAGATTCTATCCATGTTTCTGCTTCAGTTGGAATGTCCCTCTCTTTACCATCAAACTCTAGTGGCTTGTACTGCTAGAGAAGAAATTTCTTCTTTTGAGCTTCCGTAGTATTGAGATTCGAGGTGACGTTCTGAGGAATTATGCAATTTATGATCAATTTTCTCTCCAACCATATTCAAGAAAGATGTTCACTTACTTAATCTACCTCATTAATTTGGGAAGGAAATTATGCCCGACTTGTCCTTTCGATAATGATCAAGGTTTATAATTCAAAATAGAGTTTTACTTTTAATCAGAAAAAAAACTCATCAAACGAATAACATCTATCCACTATTTCTGATTTATCAAATAGATGGACAAAAATAATTCTTTACATCAATAGGAAAGAAGTACATTATTTGAGTAGTTCGAGAGCTCATGTTATTCTTAACAAAGGTTCTTCTACCACAATCTAGGCATGGCATTGCGATACATTCATATCGCATAGTAATTAGGATTTTGAGAATAGATATCCAAAAAATCTATATTTCAGGGGAAGATCGGGTAATCCATCTTTCTTGTAGTTGCGGCAACTAGACCGTCCTACAACCATGACTCCATCAGACACTATAATTCTTGTAACCTCCTCATAGATGTATCAGTTTAAATTGACCTTTCACCCTCTAGTGAACATGTTTGAGTCTACTTTGGTCTCATAGAAGAGATAAATCTTGGCAACCTTAAGGGCTTCCATCCACCTTAACCTCTTTAAATTATTATGGAGGTAAGCAAGATGGTTTGTGTCAATGTAATAATACCCTCGCTTAACATCCATCATCTTTCATAATACAAGGTCAAAGCATTATATATCTAATCTAATATTTGCATCATCTGGTTTCTCCAACTGAAACTAGAGGAGTGTATTGCTAACATAAACATAACTTGGAAAATCAAGAATCGTTTCCGAGGTTTGTATTTCTGCCAAAATATCAAGAACATATACTAATAAGAGAATAGTTTCACTATTTAAGGAAAATATATTTTATGTTGTAAATATAACTAGTTTTATTTACTTGCATCGTGTCCTATATCAATGTGTACTGATACCAATTGTAACATGCCTACCTAAGCTTTCCTTGGTGGTATGTTCTTAGTAGCCCATCAAGAGATATCCTAGGAGGCACCATTTGGGATTTTTATGAAAACCATCAGAGTTTGCTAACTAGGCTTGCTTGAGTCTACCCCGCAGTGGAAGTTCCAACCGTTCCTACAAGGATCGACCTGAGTATTTTTTGTCAAATCTATTTACTAATGGTTGATTAGTATTAGTAGTTCGAGATTCCCTTTCCTATAGCAATTGCTAACTACTGAAACAGACTTACGTTGTGCTAGGATATCAAAGACAATGGGAGAAGTATGACATTTTAATTTTCATCTCCCATGGTTCAAAGTGATGCGAGTCAGGCTCTTTGATCTCTAATGGTCCATCAAAATTGTGATTTTTATTTCTTCTTAGGAAATCTCTCGACTTACCAAGACCAGCCAACCCCATAGGTCTAGATCCATCGAGGGTCCATCATCCCGCTTCCCTCAAGAGAGTATTTTTAGTTACCTAATTAACTACCACTTTAGGTTCAACATATAAAAATAGCTTCTTTGAATTATTTCCTAATACAAATTTGTTATACGCCTTTAATTCACGATACAAAAATAGAGTAAATAAATTCCTTCTTAATAATTCCTTTCACAAAAATGACTTTTTACAATATTTTCTTGTTTGAAGCTATTATTCTCTCCACGTTCCATTCCCCAACTAGTATTGGAACTTCCAAGATACAATCTAGAAATCAAAGGGTAGTTGGCAGTTCGTAAGAGTCTAAGGAGTTTATGACTAAAGCCCCCTAGTAATCTCACCTCCTCCTGTAGACTAAAATTCCCTATGACAAGACCTTTCATGTCATGATTGGTCTAAACTCGCTAACGTGAAACAAAAAAGGAAGAAAAACCCCTTGGAGTAGATTTTATTCGCGTTGGTCTTGGGGAGGTCTAGCACCATTAGGAACACTGCCTCAATTGGCGTTTTGTGAAGAGCATTGCCTCAGTTGGCGTTCTGTGCTCACCAAAATAATGCATTAGTTGTTCATGATCTGTACTTAGTCATCAATCTTTTAGCCTAACGATTTTAGGAAATATTAGTACCTAACTTACAATCACAAACATATTATTTTGAACGCATTATACATCAACTTTTTAACAAGTTTATTTCCAAGACAAATATTTTCTTTCCAAAAATAATAATATCTAGGCAAATTAGCATAAGTGGCAATACCTTCCAATAGTCTTTCTAGATTCCCCCTTTCTTGGGGTCTCTAGTTTGGGCTGAATCTAAATAAGAATTTCATATTTGAGAATAACTCCCTTGGAGTTTTGTGGGTCCTTGCTCGTAATAAAGTAAAATATTGGTTGGTGTAATTACAAATAGTATTATTTGGCAATTTCATCTCAAGGTCTCTTATATACCAAGGATTAGCGTCCATGATTACCCATTAGAGGTTTCATTTGATCAACACAAATCAAAAATACTAAATCATTTGGGGACACAGTACCTTCCTTGTACTGCTTAGGTTCCATCTTGTACAGACCCAAGTTACCCTTGGAATTTGTGGTTAAGAATTCTTTTAAAAAGATTTTATGCAAGAATTGAATAAAATCTTATTTCACGAATGCAGCTTTTGTTGCCCGTTCATGCGATGAAGACATGCTATCTATTTTTATTTTTAAAAATAGTACTTGAAGATTCATGGCGGTTGCTTGGTTGATAGTATTCGCAGCTTTGTTCAATGTAATCCCCGTACTTGCCATTCCATTTGTAGTAATAGTATCCGTAGCATTATTGGCAACTCCTGCCTTTGTGATCTTCATAACTTTTCTCTTCAAGGCCATGGTCTTTAATTGCAAGTAAATTGAACATGGGATTTTTGGCGAAGAAGCTTGGATGTAAACAAATTTATGGAAATTTGATTGATGGGGGAAGGCGATCACCAAATATTTAGAAATATCGAGAATAGTCTTGATTCCACAGAGAAATAGGATAGAAGGGATGGGGTATTCGAATTCAAGAGCTCGCGGAGTATCCTCCTTGTCTTCATGACGAGAAATTCCCATCCTTGTGCTTCTCTTGCCCACTCCCTCTTGCTCTATACTCCTGAGAAGGGCCTCTCCTCTCTTGCTTGGACTGTCTCAATGGCTTCTCATGCCTCCTATTTATAGCTAAATTGTAGGAGAAGGGGTTGTGGCCAAGAAGAAGAGCTCTTTATGGAGGGTATCTTGGCAAATCAGCAATCTAGAAGCTTTCAAGATGCAATATGATGCTTGCAATTTGATCTTTGAGGCCGAGAGAGGCTGCCAGAGATGTCATGACTCATTCGCTTGGCTCTCGAATGATCTTACTTCAACGCAAGTCTCTTATCGAACTGAGAAGAGGGGGAGATTGCTGGAGTTAACTGTTGAATTACTGAAGGTGAATTCAAGCTTTTTGATTCAAAATCAAAGATGTCAAAATTGGGGGGGTTGATGGCACCATTTTTTCCGATTAAAAAAGGAGGGGAGGATGGGGGAGGGGCACTTGTTCACGACATCTTTTTCTCCTTCTTTATTCATAAGCTTTTTAAGCTTTTAAAGCTTAAACCTTTGTGATTTTTTTGACTTGCCAAGTTTAAAATATGTTTGGTCAAATTTGACTTATGGCTCACAAACCTTAGACTATTTTGCTCAAGATCTTCTCCATTTAATTATTTAGAGTTCTTCAAGTCCATTTTGCAAGAAGTAGGGAAGATTCGAAATTAAAGTCGGGATATCACAATCCTCCTTGCAACAATTTATCAACCTATTCTTTAAAAACTGAAATTTGTTCCGAAGTCTGG
This sequence comes from Lygodium microphyllum, assembly GCF_053477565.2. NCBI lineage: Eukaryota > Viridiplantae > Streptophyta > Polypodiopsida > Schizaeales > Lygodiaceae > Lygodium > Lygodium microphyllum. Next base: position 56,555,541 of record NC_141151.1, read on the forward strand.
GGTTTTAATTTTTGACATACTAACTTGGCATCTTCTTTAAGTTATATTTTTAGCCCTTCCCCTTTCATTCCTCTTATTTTTTAGTATGAAGTTGCAAAAAGATTTGGATATTTATTGATGATTGTGTGATATTGTTTTCTTCTACCTTCGATCAAGTCTTGACTCAACATTTTTTCCAAATACTCACATTTTGCTATGGAGACTTGAGGTCGTTTCGTCAGTTTTTCTAATTTCTCTAGTTTACCTTCTTCATCATCTCCAATTAATTCATTTTTTAATTTCCCTTACTTTTAACATTTACAATTTGGACTCTATTTGAAATTTCTTATGAAAATTCTTCTTTTGAAGATAATTCTTCATCCTTTAAATAGAAACAAAAGTTATTTTTCTTTAAAAGAAGAATGAAAGTTAAGTTTTTCAATGTTTTTAGATACTCTTGAAACTATTGATGGTCTGACATGAGTTTTGGTTTCTCTTTGTTATCTAAGGATGTTTCCTTTTTTTCCTTGTTTTTTTCACTTATTATTAATGATGCTTCTGGATCTGAGTCACTCTCTAAACTTTCATTCTCGCTTTCATCTTCATCTTTAGTATTATCACTTTCCTCTTCTTCTTCTTCATTATCATCCTCATTCACTAATTCCTATCTCGATGCCATATCAAACTTCTTTGCTACTCCTCTACGATCATAAATTGTTATGATTATTTTTCCCAATCTTGTATTCCTCCTACCTTTCTAAGCCAAGGCCTACCCAAGATAAGTGAAAATGCTCCCAATCCGCTGGCATAACATGACAAGTGATTTTCATTACAACTCCATACACCTTGACTTTCGGATTTTGAATTATTCCTAGACATTTCACTTTAGCATGATTTGCAAGCCTAATTCGAAATCCAGATCCTGCAATTATTGAAAATCCAAATTGTTCTACACATTCTTGGGTAATCACACTGACTTGTGCTCCTCCATCTATATAAGCCTCTCCTATATTCTGGTTTTAATACAAAGCATCAACTACATGAAAAATATGAGGTAACTCCTTTGTAACACTCAAAACTCTTACATTTCCTTTTTTTCTCTCTCTCACTCTTTAGGCTTTACTAATTTCTTCCATTGTTTTCTCATCCTAAGACATAACTCCATTAGCTAGGCAAACGTTACATCTGCTTTTCTACCCATCAAATCCTTTCTCAATTCATAATCACTTTCCCCTTCCCCTAAAGGAATATTTGAAGTATGATAATGTTTTTTTCTAGCTTTTCTTTTTTTCTCACCTTCATTTTTTTCTCCTTATTTTAGCTTTCTCCCTCTTTCTTATCTAGCTTTACTAGTCTCAGGTTCATCTCTTTCACAACAACTTACCCAATGTCGCTACGATGGTTGATGTCTCCTCCACCAACCAATGTAGTAAGTCAGAGAACTCAATCCACATCGGGAATTCATGCTGGAGTACTCCTTCAGGGGAAAATGATGAGGACCATGGCAACACATAAACCAGATTTCCTATGTGTCCTAATGAGGAAGCAAGAACCCAGTCCCTCTCTGCTTTGGAGCCCAAAATGACCATGTAGAAGCCTTTACCGACAAATTTGAATTGCACAAGAGATGCCTTACTGTGGTATGTGCTATCAAACCATCGACAAAAGTCCTCCATTGGAGGGCATTCAAGAAAATACATGTAGAGCCTATGATAGAGTGAGTTGGACTTTTGTAATGAGTGTCCTGGAAGCCATGAAGTTTGGACCAATCTTCTGTAGTATGGTGGCTTCATTGTTCAAAAATGCTTCAGCAGTTATTAACATTAATGGAGTCTTTACCCTTGTCTTTGATCTCAAGAGATCTATTAGACAGGGATGCCCTCCAGCCCCTTTGTTGTGTTTGCACTAATCATTGACCCACTTCTTCGAAAGGTGGACAATGTGATACAAAAAGGTACTATCAGAGGCCTTTCCCTCCCTGATGGCTCTCAAGCTACAATTCAATTTTTTGCAGATGACAATGCTTCTATTGTTGAAGCTGATCACCAATCTGTGGCTCATCTGCTTGGAATCTATGATGAGTTCTCAGCACTTTCTGCCTCCAAAGTCAAACAATCTAAGACAGAGCTGCTCCTACTGTCCCGGAAAGACCCTCACCAATGGATTCTTCAACTTGATTTCAAGGTTATCAAGCTGGGAGAGATAGTTCACTATTTAGGTGCACCGATAGGAGTTGGGGTGACACTATCCCAACATTTTAGCTAGTTTTTTAACAAATTGCAGGTCAAAATGAAAGGTTGGATGGAATTAGCATTTTCTTTTGCAGGTAGGCTGACCATCATCAAGACTATACTTCTATCTATGACTGTCTATGTGAGATCATTGTTACCTTTTAGCCAAGCAGCTTCGATGAAGGTGGAGAAGTTGCTAAGAGACTGTCTATGGTCAAGAAATGGCAAGATATTGGAACCTCTGATTACTCATAGAGGACCGATATAAAGGAGGAGCAAGGCTGGAAATCCTACTTGGTAGGCTCCATCTCTAGCCCCCCTATTCTCCCCGTCCCCCACCCATCTCCCACATTTTCTTAGGGCACATCAAGGTCACAACATACCTAGGGAGCCTTGCCTCACCTTCATTAGACTTGTCTTTCCTAGTCATTTACAGTTTTCCCCTTCCACTTTATCATCTCATTTCCTCAATACCCCTCGTCAGAGTTTGAGCCTGATTGTTTGGATGTTTGAGTCTAGGAATCGAATCTCTGGGACCGAATGAGAATTTGGTCAAAATTGACATCCTCTGAACCTAATTGCACCCTAACCAACCTAGGAGATGCAATAGAGACCCTAATCAACCCTTGAAAGCGGCAAGCAATCACACTTAGATCCATGTTTGGCCAAAAATAGAATGAGGGGAGAATAAGAGCGGCATTGTTCATCCAGTATCCTCATCTCACATTGTTTTTGACACTTGAAGTGCACTTGAAAGTTGGAAGCTTGATTCCACACACCGTGTATGAAAAAGAGCACCACGCACACATTAAATGCACATAAGCTGAGCATTTTTTGCAATAAGAAGGAACACATCAAGACATAATAAGCGAATCGAACCCACTAATAGGAGACAACCCTCAGACTCTGGCAACTGACTAAGAACCGTAACCAATAGGACCAAGAGAGAGTCATGATCCTTAGGGCTCAAGAGCATAGATGGACTGACACCATTGGAGACACTTCATTGCCAAACTTAATCAACCAAATCGATAGCCTAGTGGTGGAACAAGAACTCACCGAGATGTCAAGATGATCTAGCTCCAGCTGTGAGAATGACCAGCTTGATTTGGGAGATTTCCTAGTCTATATCTAATATATGGTTAATAAATATGGCTTACAAACCAGGATGGAGCACCGTGGGAGGCCAGGCATGAGCAATGGGCTAGGAAGTTGCAGTAAGACATAGAGATGTAGGAACTCCAATGTATATTAGTCCTAGCCAATAGGAATCGGACAAACCTAATGCAAAAAGGTAGAGAGCATTAGAGGCGGACTTGATGCTGAGCAAGCTTCTCACAAAGTGGCTCCTAGACAATACAGCCTCAGAGTAGAGCACGGTATCCCTACCAACCTCATTGCTTGCAGGGTTAGGAATCAACTAGGGCTCCAAGGGCCAGCCAAAATCCTTGCAGTCGCAAAGAAATTAGAAAAACACTAGCCAGGTAACGACCCGTATAGCTTCATAGAGTAGTTTGAGCAAGTTTGTGAGACCAATGGCCTCATAGATCTTGCCCAACACTTGCAAGCCTTTGGCCTTTGCCTAGGCAACAAGGGTAGGACATGGTACACCATCTTAGACATGGTGGAATGAAATAACTTTAACAGTTTTAAGGGTCTCTTCATCAAGAGGTTCTCCGACTGGGTATTCTGAGAAACTCCTAGTGTGACTGATGAACGTCAAGCAAAAGGAAAAGGAGGACATTAGGGATTATGTTACCCACATGTGGAGTCTCTTTAAGAGAATCCCATCTAATGAACAACCCAACGAAAGAGCGGTCTCCGTAGTGTTCATAAAAGGAATTTACAAACTAGATGACCAGCTCAAGAAGAGAACTTCCAAGAGCTCAAACCAAGATAATGCTAATTCTAGATCCTCAGAGAAAGCCACGACATCTAGAAAATGGTCAGTCCCAAGCACCCAAGACAAAGGGAAAAGCATTGACCAAACCCAAGAGCTAACAGAAATGAAGTTGGAACTAGCTAGGCTGCAAGAGATGGTGAAGAGACCTACATGCCCCATATCCAATGTGTGCATTGCGGCAGAAACCACCTTCCCACAAAATGTCAGGACCCCCGGTCCCGATCTTGTGCCAATTGTGATAGGTTTGGTCATGATGCTATGTGTTGTAGACTACCAAGGAGACTTCCATATGCCCAACCATACAACCAGTCATACTTAGGGAATAGGTCACCAAACTTCTTCGGAAGGGGAACCCTGTTGGCTCTTCTAGCACTTAACAACATGAAACCAGCCATCCCTAGAACGGATATTAATACCACATGCATACCTAGGCCATCTGGACCTTTCGTAACCCACACACCGAGCGATGCTCCAGTCCACTATGTGGAGGAATCAAATGATGAGGAAGCATACGTGAACCCTTATGTCTCGTAGGATGAAGAGGGCAGTCCTATTCTCATGGACTATCGACTAATGTTGGTGATGGCACTAGGTAGGGGTAGGGATAGAGGCCTAGGAGGGCAGACCCAAGAGCCTTGGACTTCACCCATGGCACATTTCTTTGCATTGCCCCAAGAGGAAGCAAGTCAATCGAGAGAAGGCTGATCTTAGATGCCCAGAGTGTGGAACCACTGACCTATTTGCCAATTTCCCTAGGTAGAAACCACCCTCTAGTTCAGCGATCATGCCATAAGTACCATTAGGGGTGGCAAAGAAGCCTATAGTTTTTGGATAGATTCTCAAGTTATAATCAAGTGCAAGTGCACCCTCATGATAGGCATAAGACCGCATTGGCTATCGAGCGGGACATCTTTGCCTACATAGTCATGCTCTTCAGGTTGACAAATGCACCAGCCACATTCCAAAGACTCGTGTGTGCTATCTTTAAGGACATGCTTAGGCACAAGCTAGAAGTGTTCATTGACAATTTGTACATTCACTCAAGTTAGAGGGAACACCTAGACAAACTCTGCACAGTCTTTGAATGATGTAAATTGTATCATCTCTCATTGAACCCCCTTAAGTGCCAGTTCTGGGTGAAACATGGATGCATCCTAGGGCATGTGGTGTCCAATAATGGCATTGCCTCCAACCTTGAAAATCAAGGTTATTGTCAACTTTCCACCACCAACCAACTACAAGGGAGTACAGTGCTTCCTAGGACATATAGGTTACTATCGACAATTTGTTTTTAACTATACACAAATTGCGAGACCACTCTACAAACTATTGATAGTATTCAAATGGACCAAGAAATGCCAACACACATACAAAGAGTTGAAGAAGGTTTTGACAACCATGCCAATCCTAAGATCCCCAAACTATACCATAACCTTCCATGTACATATTGATGCCTCAAAGTTTGTTGTGGGAGCTATTTTGTGCCAAGTGAGTAGTGAACACAACCTAGACTATCCAGTGAGCTTTTCTAGTAGACAACTCATGGATACTGAGATGAACTATTCCATAACTAAGAGTGAAGGACGGGCCATGGTGTTTGTTGTTGTGAAGAAATTCTAGCATTATCTTTTAGCTACATATTTCACTTTCTTCATAGACTATCAGGCTTTGTTGTATCTCATGAATAAACCTTGCACTACTGGGATGCATAGCTAGGTGGCTACTACTTCTACTAGAATTTGACTTCTTCGTGGTTGTATGCAAAGGAAAGCAACACTACATGGTTGATCACATGTCCTGCATTTCCACAAGAGAAGCTATTGGATAGGGTATCGTAGACAACTTGCTAGAAAATAGACATGCATCTTTTTAACCTATCTAGTGAGAAATATTTATTTAGAGCCGACTTGATTCCGTATTGGGCAGATGACATAGTCCAAATGCTAGAGAATGGACTACCCAAAAGACCCATCAAGAAGGCCCAACTTAGGTGACTTGTCCTCAAGATATAACCTTATCAATTTTGATAGCCAGTCAGCTCTATAGATTAGGGCAAGATGGTTTACTATGATTATGTGTGTGCAAACATGAGATGCATGATGTACTTGTGGGGGCCCACGATGGAATCGTTCGAGGACATTTCAATGGAGACACCATAGTGCGCAAAGTACTGTAGTCTCAACTGTGGTGGCCTAAACTTTTTCGTGATGCATCACAAATTGTGGAGCACTTGTGATGAGTGCCAATGGATCAAGGTCCATGTTTGCAAGGACATGATGGAGCTAACCCCAATCATCATGAGGCAACCATCTGAAAAATGGGGGATTGACTTCATTAGATCAATTAGTCCTGCAGCACACTACTCCTAGGCCAAGTATATCATAGTCGCCACATACTATCTCACAAAGTGGGCAAAAGCATGAGCCACTAGGAAAAATGTCACTAGAACCATGGCCAAGTTCCTTTGGGAGCAAGTGATCTCATGATTTGGCTGCCCCATTGAGCTAGTTAGTGACCAAGGCATGCACTTCATCAATGAAGTTATTGCCCACCTCTTGTCTACCTTCCTGATCATCCGTAGGCTGAATCCACAAAAAAGATCTTGGTGAACGTCCTAACCAAGGTATCTCTGCTTTATGTAGTGATTGGGACAACAAGATGATGGCAGCCTTATGGGCCTATTAAACAACCTATAAAATGGTTGTGGGGCAGACTCCCTTTAAGTTGACCTACAACACTAAAGCTATTCTACTAGTGTTGAGTGTTGAAATGACTTGTTTTTGGCTGTTTTTTGTTGTTTTTGAGAGCTGAATGGTTGATTTTATGAGATGATTGATTGATTTGGAAGAGGTTTGAGAGTGTTTTGGATGATAATGATTGGGTTTTGGAAGATCATGATGTTTATTGGTGGTTCTGTGATGTTCTGATAGGTTCTGATTGGTTCTGTATACCTTCTGTTTTGTTCTGTTTTGCTCTGATTGTCTTCTGTAAGGAGGGATGGAGTATTGATTGATGAAGATTGAGATATTGTGAAAGTTTATTGAATAGTTTTTGAGAGTTTGGAATGGTTTGAGAATGAGTTATGTGGTTTTGATGATCTTCTGTAACCTTCTGTAGGTCTTCTGTAGAGCCTCTGTCTCTGTTCTGTTTTGTTCTGTTCTGTACTGTAGCTGTTCTGGTACTGTTCTGTGACTGTTCTGTATGCTTCTGTATGTGTTCTGATGGATGAGAGTGTAGCTTGGGAAAGTTTTCTAGCCTTGGAAAGAGGTGAATACAAGTGCAAAAAAGCTGAAAGAAGTGGAAGAAGTAGTTGCTGAAGACTCAAGTGAAGACTAGAGTGAAGTGACAGTAGTGAGCTATGAAAGGACACTGTAGTGGCTCTGGTGGCTCTTCATATCAGACATACCTCTTGGGAGGGGTATCCACGACCTAAGAAGGATTATGGAGAGTGATTTTGAGAGATTGTAGTGAGGATATGATGTATTATTGATGGAGAGAGAGAGAGAGTCAGAGATAGCCAATTCTACTCAACCAAAGTGATTGTATATGAGAGATTGAGAGAGAAGGCTATGAAGATATTGAAGATGAATACTATGTGATGTATTTCCATTCAAAGATGGTGTATTCCTTTGATTTCTTTGTTCTATTGATGGATTTTGTGAAGATGTTGAAGAATATGGTTGATTCTATCAAATCCGTGGGAGGTCTACATGATGCTGCATGAAGATTTGTTGTGCCTGGTGTTCTTTTCTTCATTGTGATCATATGAAACATAATAAAAAAGCTTGTTGATGTTACAAGATAGATTTTCTTGCAAGAGAATTCCCTTTTCCTTGGTGTTCCTCTTGGGGCTCCATGTTTTTGGTGCGCAGCCGGGGAACTTGCCAACAACAAGCACCAAAAGAGGCTGAAAATGAAGGAAATGGCATTGCCAAGAAGATAAGAATTCAATGGATGTTTGTAAAGTTCCTTCTTCCAGTGAAGAGTTGGAATTTCTCATAATCAAAGCCACTTTCCACAAGAATTTCATCCCACAATGGCGAAAACACATCACCATCATGATGCATGCTCTATGTGGTGGACAGTTTCCTCTTCCTGTTGAAACAGCAGCAACTTGCATCTTGGTGGCCAACTGTTTGGGAATAAACTGAAGAGAAGAAACAGAGAGAATGACCATCCATGGAAGATTTGGCATTCATTGAGAAGTTTCCAGACAACATCAAGTGGGAGATTGTGAAGAAGCTTCAGGAGTCTTGGTCTATAGAGGTTCACAAAGACAAGAAGGAAAAGAGTTGGAATTTGTTCGTGGATGCTCAACAGCAAGATACATGGGATGCTTGGTGTACTGATAATTTTCTGTTTGTTCAATTAGCAACCCACTGGAAGTTGGTAGACAGAGTGTTTTTCACAACATACAATGTTGAAACCATCAGAAGCTGGCATTACTATGATGATGGCACCACCACAATGCTCACACGTATGCATTTTGACACTTTTAAAACCGAATACCTTCCTCTATGCAGTGGAATGAAAGCAGAATTCAGGGACGTTGAAAAGGAAGAAGTAGAAGAAATGTTGGCAAGAGAGTCCTCCAGAGACTGAAGCCTTCTGTTAACCCTCTGTGGAGCACTAACAACATAGTGAAGCCACACCTCTGATGAATGACGCAATAAAGAGGCAAGCATTAGAACGAGTCCAGAGGTACGTGAGAAGAGAGAAAGCAAAAATCAAGGCTAAGAACGAGCTCGTAGCAGAAGCCACCTTTGACGCCCTTGCGGAACTCTTTACAGAAGTCCCAATGGCACATCAAGCCCTTCCTCCTCCTGCTGGAGGTCCACTTCCAAGCCAGATCCGTCCTGGAAATATTGATGACAGGCCAGCGAATGTAGTTCCATTGCCAGTTTTTAAGGGAGAGTACAATGAAGACCCTGATCTTCATGTATCAGAGTTTATGGTAGCATGTGTGGCTAACAATGCCAGAACCCCTGAGCATTGGTTGGCAATATTCCCCACCACTTTTAAGGGCGCGGCGTTTCAGTGGTATGAGAGACAAGCAGCAGGAACTTTTGGCACATGGGACGACCTGAAGTTGGCCTTCCTCACTAAATTCAGGCGTGAAGGTTTTGAAGAGCGAATGAGAGAGAAATTCATGAACCTAAGTCAATCCTCTGGAGAAAGAGTAGAAGCCTATGTCTCACGAATGGAATCCATCCTGAAGAGATGGACTAACCATAATTTAGATGATGGTATTCAGAAGGGGGTGTTTCTTAGAGGATTACAACCAGAAGTCCGTAAGTTTGTGGAGCTGCAAAGACCAGCCACCTTGCAAGCTGCAACAGAAGGTGCAAGACTGTACGATGAAGTGGAAGCTAGATTGGCAATGAATACAGGAAGAGGAGTCCTACCTCCCCTGATGCTAGGAATGATGTACCCACCAAATGCAGTTCCAGGGACTGTCCCCTATCCCTACCAACAGATGCCCCCGATATCACAGTACAGTGCACCAAATCCACAGTGGCCACAATCCATGCCTCAAATGGTGGTTCAACCACAACAACAATGGTCCCAACCAATTTCCTCAATGCCAAATCAGCAGCAACAGTGGAATCCTACTAACTGGAGCCAACAGCCAACAGTTCAAATAGGAGCTCTGAATCAGAACCAGAACAGAGACCCCTCTGTCCCAGCCCAACCGGTTTATGCAGTGATTACAAAGACTCCTCAAAACCCTCCTGCTAGTACCTCCAGAGGAGAAAGCTTGAAGGATTACTTATCCAACTCAGTTGCAAACATAAAAAAGGAGTTGATGGATGTGATTACAGAGCAGCTACAGACGCTGAAAGTGAATACCGCTAGCATATCCAACGTTGCAGGAGCATGAAGAGATGTGATGCGGTCAAATACTTGGTGTGGTAAGTGTCATCAAGCAGGCCATTTAGCCACTAAATGTACACGCAAACCAACCATTCCTGGGGCCTTCTGTTCCTACTGTTTACGGAAGAACCATACAGAGGACATTTGCTCTCTGAAGGAGATGCATGATAGGAGAAGGAAGGAAGAAGACGCAAGACTCAACTTGCTGGAATCCAAAATGACAACACAAGATATTGGACCCAAGCCTAGAGAGTTTGGTCCTAATTTCGGACCTAGAAGATTTCCCTCTCAAAGTTACAGAGGAAGACAGTCTGGCGGTGGTCAGAGATCAGAAGTGGAGTGTTATAGATGTGGAGAAAAGGGACACATCTCACCAAATTGTCCAAATCCTCGAAGGTCAATGGATTACAAGCCCTTGTGCAGTCGATGCAAAGGAGAAGGCCACACTGCAAAAGACTGTCCAAGCCCAGCCCCAGTGAAAAACAGTGCTAATGATAGTCCGGCCAAGGCCCAAGAGCCTACCTCCAATTTGGTGGAATTGGAAGTTGCTGCCATCACACGTGCAAAGCAGAAGGAACCACCTCTCTAGAAAGAAAATAGCCCTCCAGCCAGAACAGTGAAGTTCAACCTTCCACCAGAAGAACAGAACAGAACAGAGCCTGGCAGTGCTGCACAGAGTCCTACAGTGCCACAGAGAGTTACAGAGACAGTTACAGAGATAGGACCAGAGGTCCAGGAGATAGAAGAAGAGGAAGTGCCACAGGTGGCAGAAGAAGTTCCCATGATTCCCCTGTTGGAAGAAAGAGGGAAAATGAAAATGGGTGTTGCCCCATTCCCTAATCGGTTAGAGAAGCCAATGGATCCTATTAAGGAATACGATCTGGTTAGAGATCTAGATACCTTTAAACCAAACCTTACATTCCGACAATTATTGATGTTGTCTCCCAGTTGCCGGAAAAGATTCAAAATTATACTGACACAAAGACGTGGTTTAAGGATTGCTCCCTCAACAGTAACAAAGTCCAACAAGGCTCCAGAGCCTGTAAAAGAAGTGGATGTGGCTAATGCTTTCCTAGATCCGGGTACTCCGGAGACTGGCGTGTGGATAGAAGGCTGCTTTATTGCAAATGCACTGATTGATGGAGGTTCATCAGTGAACATTATGACGGATGTTACAATGAAGGATCTAGGCTTACAAGGTGTGCAACCAACCCAATGGCTCATCAGACTGACGGATCAGAGTAGAATCAAGCCTTTGGGCATTCTCCCATATGTGAAGACTACAGTGGCTGGAAAAGATTATTGGCTAACCTATCTGGTGGTGAAGCCAAACTCTTATGGTACATCCTATCCTCTGTTACTGGGCAGACCATGGCTTTTTGAAGCCCGAGCAAGGACGGATTGGTTCAAAGGAACCTTGACCTTGGGTAGAGGACCCAATAAAGTGGTGCTGAAACTGTATGGTTCTCAAAAAGGACATGGATCCACCTCCTTGGAATTATCTTCTGACTCCCCTAATGAGGCTACAGATGGAACATCAGCAGACGAAGATGCTATCAAACAGATCCTTCCCAAGAAAACAGTGGCACATTCCTTAACAGTGGATACTGTAAGCCGACTTCCAAAAGATACAAAGGCATTATCAATGGGCAAATACTTCCTACCTGAACCAGGAATGACTTCTGAAATCACTTCTGACAGTGAGATAGAAGCATGGATGTACTGCTCTCCCTGTTACATGGCCATAGCAGAGGCAGAGACAGAGACAGAGGCAAGAGAGAAAACAGAGAATATGTTCTTCTGTTACAGGGCGCTTACAGAAGCAGAAGCAGAGACAGAAGCAGAAGTAGAGACAGAGACAGAGATAGAGACAGAAGAGGATGGATATGATATGGACGAAGAAGATTATGAAAGTGAAACGAAAGAGTCTATCCCACCTGCAGAGGATATATTTGAAGAAGAAGTTTCAAAAGCATCAGAAGTAGACGAGCTCATGCTATGGGACAGAATGGCGATGGTACCATTTGGTTTGGTAAATGGATCTTCTTATATGCAAAATTTCTATAAGACGTGGGTTAAGAAGAACAAGCCGTCTTTCAGTAGTGGCTCATGCCGTCCTAACCCATCCTTGCCAAAGAAAGATGATGATGATGCACCGTGCCAACAAGCACCAATCCCACCAACCCAACAGGCATCAGAGGGTCCCTATTATGTGACGTTCTTGGATGTGTCATCAGAAGAGGAGTCTTCAAGCCAAGAAGTAATTAATCTTGAAACCAAACCCGAAACAGCTCTAATCCCATTTCAACATCTTAAGGAGCAATCTAATTCTCCACCAAAAGAAGAAGTTGGTTCTAGTGGGACATCAGAAGAGGATACCACTCCTTTGAAGGAGTCGGATCTGTACCCAGAAGCAGTCCGTGGGACCTTCATCCGTGAAGTAGAAGGTGAAAGACAGTTAACCTTTGTGGATGCAGAAGGCATTGAACGCCACTTGAAGGTGGGTAGCAGTCTCCCAGAAAAGGAGTTGTCAACCTTGTACAACTTGTTGAAAGAGAATTTGGACGTGTTTGCATGGTCCTACAAAGACCTAAAGGGGATTGATCCCACAATATGTCAACATCATATTAACTTGGAGCCTGATGCCAAGCTAGTATGGCAACGACAGAGGCGAATGAACCCGAATTATTCCACATTGGTGAAAGCGGAGTTGCTGAAGCTTCTGGAAGCCTAGTTCATCTATCCAGTGGCAAATAGTGAATGGGTTTCACCCATCATGGTTGTACCCAAGAAGAATGGCAAATTGCGAATATGTGTGGATTTCCGAAAGCTTAATTCCAAGACAAAGAAGGATCACTTTCCTATCCCTTTCACAGACCAACTGTTGGACATAGTGGCAGGACATGAGCTTTATTCCCTTTTGGATGGATTCAGCGGATACAACCAAGTCCAAATCGCAGAAGAGGACCAATCCAAAACAACCTTCACCACAGAATGGGGGACCTACGCTTACCGAGTGATGCCATTTGGGCTCTGCAATGCCCCGGCTACTTTCCAGCGAGTCATGATGGCCGCATTTCAAAATCATCTGCACGACTTCATTGAAGTATATTTGGATGACTTCTGTGTCTATAGTTTGATCCGTGAACACTGGGAACACCTGGAACAATGCTTTGACCGATGTCGGGAGTATGGGATTTCCCTCAACCCCGACAAATGCATCTTTGGGGTCTCTTCTGGAGTCCTGTTGGGCCACATTGTCTCTGCACAAGGGATATCAACAGACCCTGCAAAGATCGAAAAGATCGCAGCTCTGATAGCACCCACCAACCTCAAACAGTTGAGGGGATTCCTAGGCCATGTGGGTTACTACAGAAGGTTCATAGCCCATTTTGCAACAAAGGAAACCTCCTTGCACAAGCTTCTGAGGAAAGATACAGAGTTTACTTGGACGGAAGAATGTGACAAAGCCTTTCACACTCTGAAGCAGTGTCTGATAGAGGCACCCATTCTGCAACCTCCTGATTGGACGAAAGAGTTTCATGTTACACTGATGCATCAATTGAAGGCTTAGGTGCTGTCCTCTGCCAGAAGGGCTCCTCAAAGTTGGATCAACCGATCTATTACGCAAGCTGAAAAGTCACTGATAGGGAACGGAACTATACAGTGACAAAGCTGGAGTGCTTGGCAATGGTGTTTGCCCTAGAGAAGTTCCACCATTATCTCCTATCCACCCACTTCAAATTTTATGTGGATCATGAGGCCCTGTCCTTCTTGATGAACAAAGCGGATGTGAAAGGACGAATGATGAGATGGCTCCTTTTATTCCAAGAGTTTGACTTTGAGGTAATTACCAAGCCTGGTCATTCCCATGTTCTGGCTGATCATCTGTCGCGTATCCCACAAACTGCAGACGAGGAGCAGGATGACCCAGACCTCCCTGATGCTTCCCTATTCTTGGTAGAAACTGTAACTCCCTGGTATGCAGACATTGCCAATCTGCTGGCAACCCAACAGTACCCTCCTGGCATTTCTAGTTGGGAAAGGAAGAAGCTCATGCTAGAATCAGCCCCATACACCCTGCTAGGTAGTGCACTGTACAAGAAAGGCAAAGATGAAGTGCTCAGAAGATGTGTTACAGGAAATGAGATTGGGATTGTCTTGAAGGTTTGCCATGATGAGCCATGTGGAGGTCACTTTGCAGGAGAAGCTACAGCCAGGAAGGCTCTGCCTAGCAGGATATTGGTGGCCTACAATTCACAAAGATGCCTATGATTACTGTAAAAGATGTGATGCTTGTCAAAGAATGGGGAAACCCACGAAGACAAGTGCCATGCCACTGCAACCTATCCTTCCGTTGAAGCCGTTTGAGAAGTGGGGCATCGACTTCGTAGGTCCAATCGATCCTCCTACCAGAAGGAAACAGAACCGATACATCCTCGTATGTACGGATTATGTTACAAAGTGGTGTGAAGCTAAAGCCCTAAAGCGGGACGATGGTAACAACGTGGCCTTGTTCATGTACGAGAATATCATCACCCGTTTTGGCAGTCCCTTAGAGCTGGTAAGTGATAGAGGCATGCATTTCCTTAATAAAGTCATGGAAGAATTGACAGAGTTGTATAAGATCCGCCATCGCAAGTCCACTCCTTATTACCCCAGAGCCAACGGCCAAGTCGAAGTCACGAATCGCATCCTTTGCTCAATTCTGACAAGAACAATTGCCGCACATCATCGTGATTGGGACGATCGACTTACAGAGGCCCTTTGGGCGTACAGAACCTCCCATAAAGTAGCAACAGGACAGACACTTTTCCAGCTGGTGTATGGTACGGAAGCTGTTTTTCCTGTTGAATTGGAACTACCCTCTTTGAGAGTGGCTATCAAAGAGCGTTTGGGGAACGATGATTCACTGCAACGCCGTCTCCTGCACTTGGAATGTTTGGACGAAATTCGTAGGGTGGCTCTCCAGTGCATGGAAGCCACGCAAGCTCGACGCAAGGCTTACCATGACAGCTTCATCAAGCACAAGGAGTTCAAAGAAGGTGATTTGGTCCTAGCCTATGATTCACGCTTTGGCAAGTTTCCTGGCAAGCTCCAGCAGTGGTGGATGGGCCCCTATAAGGTACTTGCCGTCACCCACATCCCTTCCTACCTACTACGATGGATGCTCATGCACACTTTGATGAGTGGATCCATGAGACTATCTTTGCTAGCTAGGGTAATGAGATATTTCAGGTTTTCTTTAAGAAATTCAACCTCGAAAGCATGCTCTCATTGTTGGATCTTTCCCTTCAGGTTTTGGAAGACTTTGTGAGCACCATTGCTACCTGCACACATTCCATCGAGGGATCTGGCACAACTTGGGTGCCTCTGGAATAGCTCATGGTATTTCAAGTAGGGAAGAACTACCAAAAAGTGGTGAATATGTGTTTAACCCACGTGGATCCTTCACATAGAGTATGCACTTTTCCCATGGGGAGTGCACCATGTACAACACCTTTGGATCTCATGGAGCGTGATTGTGCATTGGAAATTTACCTCCTTGCATTGGATACACCCCTAGAGGAGGGGAGCAATGAAGATACAACTCCACAAGTTGTTGCTATCATGTACTTGGGAGAGCAGTTGTTAACATTCTTAGAAATCATTTTTTTATAGCAATTTTCTTTATATTTTTGCATTGTATCTCAAAGTTGATATTTTGGGAAGAGCTAAAATATTGTCTTAAGTATAGGTACATGTCATCTCTCTCTATCATCACAAGAGATGATACAAAGATTGATATGATAGTGCTAATTTTAGGTTCCAAATGACTTTGATGCATACCAAACATTATTTTTAGTTTTGACATGATGGGACTTGGTTTAATTGATCCTTTCATTGGTGTTGATATGATGGGTCTAGGGTTCGGATTCCAAATGATTTAGGATATATGGGTTCCAAATGATTTGAATGATGCATATAAAACATTACTTTTTGTGTCAACATGATAGGGCCTAGGTTTTACTGATTGTTCAAGTTGACCAATGTGTAGGAATGATTCAAACTATATAGATATATGTGCATATCATCTAGTTTAATAATATCGAGATATGATAGATGGGGTGTTGATACATATTTAACAAGGTGTAGTTTAGTTGTTTATGATGAAAGATATAACCCTATTTAGTGGCTATGGATTTTGTGTATAGGGTCTAGAATACTAGTCATTGATAGACTACGGGCTATGATTTAGGATATATACTAAACTAGGGTCTACGACTCAGGGTAAAGAATACAAGGTCCAAGGTATAGATACTAGGTTTTAGGGTATAGGTAATAGGGTCCCTATAATGTATAAAGGGGAAGAAATCTAAGGCTCGAAAGAGCTAGAAATTGGACTCCAATTATTTGGATTTGAACTAATGATTGTGTGGAATATGCAAGGCTTCTGCTCATAATATTGATGTGTGTTTGTATAGGGCATATATCTAACTAATTATGGATGGGGTCAAGCAAGGAACATGGATGCCTCCAACATGCTCACTAAAGCAAGAAAATTTTTACTTTCATGAATATATGCACACATTATCTAGTGCACATTTGTGCAGCTTATCTAGTGTTATAATGTCTTATTTAAAGGAACATTTCACATAGTTACCAACAATGAGCTATGCATATTGGATAACATGTACGAAGTCTTAATTTCTCATATTTGTTTAGCATCGATCATAAGATGGCTTTTGAAGTGCCTAATTGAAGGTTGAATGATATCCCATTTTCTAACTATTGTACCTCTTCCAAGGTTCCTAGATATAGAGTTGTATGATATGATAGAATTAGCCTAGGAAGTGTAGCCAAGTCATTTGATATGATCTTCATCTTTGACCATCATGAGGTGATAGCTAATGATGTGTTCTTTCTCTTTCAAAGTCATTACTGTAGTAGTGAATATTTCATATTTGTGAGGAAAATAATCCATTGTCAACTTGGGCAATAATTCTTGCCAAGCTAATGTCAATTTCTTTCAAGCACTTAACGATCCTTCTTTTGTAACCTTTTTCATCATCTTTAAGCTTGCTCTTTTTACTTGGTTCTACTTTAGTCCTATTGGAGATCTTGGTCAAGAGCATACTTTTTTGAGTACAATAGTTTGTGTCACCTCTAATATGCTTTGTGACACAAGGGTTTTCTCTACACTCATTGATACATTGGTGACCTCCTAGCTAGCTAAGTTGATGGACATAGTTGTGGACTATTACTATTTTGGTTCCATATTTTGATTAGAAGTAGTTGCATTGGCTTCAATGGAAGTGGTGATGGTGGCAAAAAAATTTGACAAAAAAATCAAATCCTTGGTTTTAATGGAATATATTATTTGTTTTGACATTATCTTAGATATAGAGTTTATAGTAGCCTAGAGCTATTTCTGTTAGGCTTCTTGTGACCACCTTAATCTGTTGGACTTTGCTAGTAAGCATAATAGTCTTCCCTTGCTCTTGAGTTAGCTACACTTTAATTCAATGGCCTATCTACTCAATGTTTGTTTAGTTTCTAAGTCTTTCTTCAATGGCATCCTACTCCTCCAAGGTTCCTTTAAATATTGGATCTGTTGAATTAGCCTTAAGGATCCCTTTAGTCGCCTTCTTCCTATTGGCTTGATACAATGCTTTCTTCTCATCTAACCTTTATGGCTCTTATTTCTATCTCTCTACCTTGTCTCTATCATCTTACAATGTCTACCAAATGTCCTTATGAGAGGAGGTACTTTCTTGCACTTTGATCACCTTAGACGAGCAATTTTTAATGTATCTTTGGGTGTTTGGGTCTTTTTGTTTTGGAGGCTACTATGAATTCCTCCATTGACATCTTTTGAGTAGCTCCACCTTCTAAATTATTTGTTTAGTGATGTTATTTGGCCTTGGATTAGTTCAAGGATTTCTATTGGCATGTTATACCTAGAAGATTGTGTTTCCTTGGGCACTTTATGTTTTCCTTCCTATTCTAATCCATGTAGATCCATCAAAACCCTTATTTTCAAAGACATCAGATTTTACACTTTGTTTTTGGGCTCTAGATAAGTGATGATGGGTTCATTACACCTTGCGTGCCCTTCCATTTCAAAGTTCTCAAAAATATAAATGATCTATGTGGCTTTCTTAGTTGTCAAACCTTGGCCACACAACATTTTGGCAATATAACCCTACTGCTAGTAACATTTAGTCTAGATTACTCTCATGGCCTTGGCTTTTTGGTTACAAGTCAAATATATAATTATGAACAAATTCATCACCTCAATTCCACACATATCTCCTAATCAATCAAGTGCTTGTACCATTTAGTGACACAAGTTGACTAAACATTGATGATTATGTTTAGCAATGTCCTAGTGTCCTAGTGCCATGGATGTTATGAGGCGCAAAAGAAAGCTGAAACAAACTCCCTCTATTGCTCTATTTCTTGACTCCACATGAAAAGAATCATCGATCAACTTGTATAAGAATATATAAAGACCATAAATCTCCACTAACACTTCCAAAGAATCCAAGAAAACCTAGTACACTTAGAAATATGGTACATCCTTGCTCCAAACCTATAATCTTTAACACCTCCAAGCACAACCTTCAAACCATCGTGCCACAAAGCCTGAGAAGTGAAACATTTGTAATCCATCATGCACATGCATTTTCTCTCTTAAAAACCATATATCTCAACAACATCCACATTAGGATGCCTTTCATCCTCAAATGAATACTAAAGAGAAAGAATCTAATAAGAATCACAAAGACCATTGAGAACCATCTACACGAGTGAACTAGTTGGCAAAATCTCATTGGTTGAAATTAATTACTCCTTAAGAACTCTGTTATTTGTTAAAAAACTATTAGTAGAGTCACTTTTACTTATGTGTTCACTCTCTGCTTTTCTGGATTGATATAGACATGCAAGTGTATCCCAAGTCTCTTTAACTACCTTGCATGAGCAAGTATGTGGGATCATGGTATGTTTAATGGGTAAGACAATCAAGACATGAACATCTACATATCTACCATTCTAGCAAATTTCCTCACTAGTATTAAGTGATGGTGCTCTAGTATTAACTGACGTGGAACTAGAACCTAGAGCATCCTCAAGAACATTTGTTTTTACTACACTTCTA
This sequence comes from Lygodium microphyllum, assembly GCF_053477565.2. Classification (NCBI taxonomy): domain Eukaryota; kingdom Viridiplantae; phylum Streptophyta; class Polypodiopsida; order Schizaeales; family Lygodiaceae; genus Lygodium; species Lygodium microphyllum. The sequence goes on from NC_141151.1 coordinate 56,574,670, forward strand.
GTTTGCATAACCACAATACGATGTATATCGATTCCCTATACAATGTTCCACATCCCTTTTATGAGCAATACATGATGCATCATAGAAGTCCATATTGGGTACTTAGTTTCATACAACTTATTCTCAACAAGCAACATATGGAATACATCATTATTGTTAGCCATGGCCATTGATTGGAGTTCACGAGAAACTTGCTTATATAGAGGAAAATCTATAGAAAACCAACTAGTGCCATAGCCCAACTTTAAGTAGACTATAAAAGCCCTTATCAACTTTAAGTAGACTATAAAAGCCCTTACTAGTGCCATAGCCCAACTTTAAGTAGACTATAAAAGCCCTTACTACAAAAATGGAAATTGTCAAAAAGTTTAGTTAAAAGGAAAAAGTAGCTTTTGCAATACTAATAGTAGTGCAAAACTAAGGCCAAAATGCATACAAATAAAAAATTCTAATGACTCCAAGCTCTACAAGATGTTTGATAGTATTAGTCAATGTGTGGATGCTTATAGAGACTAACCCCAATCATAGAAGATGAAACAAAGGGTGTTCATGACTTTGTCTAAGAAGTCAAAGATCACTCTGATATGAAATGTTGTTTTTGGGGACATGTAAGTAAGAAAAGCACTAGCATCACAAATGTTGAGATGTCAAGCTCTACATGAGCTGACATCTACTACATGCCTTAGTGATGTGGCACAACATTATTCACTGGCATGTTAGGTGACCAACATGAGAATTTAGCAATGATTCTATAGTTGGACTATACCCACATAGTCCATCCTTTGTTATGGCACATTTATTGTGCCAGTTCTTCCTTCCTAGCATGTTCACACTTTGTGACTGCATGTACATACGTTGTGGTACTTTTATATTAGCCTTTTATCATGTTGTAGACTAAATTATTTTTGTGTGGAAGAATAAGAAAGAAGAAGAATAAGATTTTAGCTCTGTTTCTCTGTATTCTCAAGTCTCCATTGATTGTGTATGTGTGTATGTGTGCTCTTGAGTGCTTTACCTCCCTTCCCTCTTATTTGTTTTCATAGTATTAAAGCCATCTCATAGATATGCAGAGCTTGATTGAATGCTAAGATAAAGGCATAGGAGCACGAAAGCAAGCAAGCAAGAAATGGGTAAGAAGCTCCTCCACCTTACTCGATTTGCCTCAGGGTATAGCCGCAGAAGGCTCTTAAAGCTAGTAGGCTACAATCTCCAATTGCAGTGAAACTTTATGAGCAGGAAAAATGGTGTATATGTTGCACATAAGCCGTTTAGGGCTTGTCCTTTGTGATTTTTGGCAAAGATGAGGTCATTTCGACCTCCATTCTAGACATGTAAGTGGTCGCAATAGCAGTTTCTGTGTATACTACAATTTCAATTGTGTCCACCATTTGCAGGTGCATATATTACAGATTTTGAGTCTATAAGGTTTCGGGTGTTTGCTGGGTTCTAGACACAAAGACATTTGCATACAGATTGAAAATTACAATTGTTGTTGTGTAGTCATCACTGACAAAGGTTGTATATTTAGTTGTGGTACACTTGGTATCAGCTTGCTTGCAGTTTGTAGGTTTTGGCAAGATTTTCTATTTTGTCAAAATGTCTAATAACTTCAATCAATTTGTTTGCGATAAGATTGATAAGAACAATTACCTTGCATGGAAATTCAAAATGACAAATTTCTTGAATGACAAATTTCTTGAAGGAAAAATGTATTTGGAATTACATTTTGAAGGAGACATAACAGTAGTACCTTAAGTTCTTGCACGAAATGCTACTACATAGAATAGTAAGGCTAAGAAAGAAGGAGTCATGTATTGGATGTCTGTCAGTGTTACAAATAGTATGATGGGCTATTTGCAAGAATTTGAAACCCCCGCTATTGCATGAAAGAATTTGGCAAGGTTGTTCAAAGCGAATACAAAGGCAATAAGTTGCAACTCAACAAGTCAGAGCTTAACCAAGTGAAAAGAGGTAACATGTCCATTAGTGATTATATCTTAAAGATCAAGAGTATTGTGAAAGCTCTTGGATCTATCAATGTGGTAGTTGATGATGATGTTGTTGTGCATGCATGCTTAGATGAACTTGAAGATCAATACAAGAGCTTTAGATCATCTATGAATAGGAGGGATGACAAACCTAATTTAATAGAAATGATTTATATGCTAATCCTTAAGGAGAAAAATCTTGGCTTGGATTCCTCTTCTTCTCAAAGTAAGAACAACATGTATTTTACTCTACTAGCAAAGGTAGAGGTCATGATAGAGGCCAAGGTGGTGGTTGTGGTCAAGGTTATGATGCACAATAAATAGAGGAGGATAGTCCTGAGGAAGGGGGAGTCAAAGAGGATAAGTTGCATATTCTAATAGATTGCATAATTTTGGTGATAATAGAGATTTTTGGCATTGTGGTAAAAAAATACCATATTTATAAAGATTGCTTCAAGAAGAAGGATAAAATTAGAAATGGAAAAAAGCAACAAGGTAACTATGCATCCGAAGCAGAAATAATGATAACAAAAGTGAACAATTGTTTGTTATGCATCACTTTATGAATACTACGACTACTAATGGTTCATCAAAGAATGATATATGGTATGTAGATTCAAGTGCCTCTAACCACATGACTTCTCATGGAGGGTGGTTTAAAGAGATGCACAGTCCAAAGTCTCCGAGCTAGAATTTGAGTCTTGGATGGCGTTCTAGCTCAACTAGGCATTCCGTCAATGCCTCCTTTCCATCCCATCTCTCTTGGGTAGCTACTCTCAAGCTAGAGACAAAGAATTCTACTAGTTGGAGCCCCAAGAGGAACACCAAGGAAAAGGGAATTCTCTTGCAAGAAAATCTATCTTGTAACATCAACAAGCTTGTTTATTATGTTTCATATGATCACAATGAAGAAAAGAACACCAGGCACAACAAATCTTCATGCAGCATCATGTAGACCTCCCACGGATTTGATAGAATCAACCATATTCTTCAACATCTTCACAAAATCCATCAATAGAACAAAGAAAGCAAATGAATACACCATCTTTGAATGGAAATACATCACATAGTATTCATCTTCAATATCTTCATAGCCTTCTCTCTCAATCTCTCATATACAATCACTTTGGTTGAGTAGAATTGGCTATCTCTGACTCTCTCTCTCTCTCTCTCTCCATCAATAATACATCATATCCTCACTACAATCTCTCAAAATCACTCTCCATAATCCTTCTTAGGTCGTGGATACCCCTCCCAAGAGGTATGTCTGATATGAAGAGTCACCAGAGCCACTACAGTGTCCTTTCATAGCTCACTACTGTCACTTCACTCTAGTCTTCACTTGAGTCTTCAGCAGCTACTTCTTCCACTTCTTTCAGCTCTTTTGCACTTGTATTCACCTCTTTGCAAGGCTAGAAAACTTTCCCAAGCTACACTCTCATCCATCAGAACACATACAGAAGCATACAGAACAGTCACAGAACAGTACCAGAACAGCTACAGTACAGAACAGAGACAGAGGCTCTATAGAAGACCTACAGAAGGTTACAGAAGATCATCAAAACCACATAACTCATTCTCAAACCATTCCAAACTCTTAAAAACTATTCAATAAACTTTCACAATATCTCAATCTTCATCAATCAATACTCCATCCCTCCTTACAGAAGACAATCAGAACAAAACAGAGCAAAACAGAGCAGAACAAAACAAAACAGAAGGTATACAGAACCAATCAGAACCTATCAGAACATCACAGAACCACCAATAAACATCATGATCTTCCAAAACCCAATCATTATCATCCAAAACACTCTCAAACCTCTTCCAAATCAATCAATCATCTCATAAAATCAACCATTCAGCTCTCAAAAACAACAAAAAACAGCCAAAAACAAGTCATTTCAACACTCAACATATCCCCACACTTAATAAGGAAGCGTCCTCGCGACCCAGGAAAAAGGGAATACAAGTTCATTGAAAAGCGCAACTTTGAACTTCAATATCTTCTAAAAAAGAATCCATCCACCACGACCCCAACTTATAACTTGTATCTGATATAAAAATACAAAGAAAGGAAAACCCTTTATTCATTAACACCACTTAGCAAACAAGAAAATCACAACAAATTTGTAAAGGATATAAGAGTTTTCTTCTTCTTCATCAGCATCAACTTCAATTCTGCAACCACGACCCCATCACCACAAATCTCCAAAATGTAACTCGCACACGAAATCCAATAGGAAACCACCACGTTCGTTTGACATAAATGAACTCACATCACAAACACTAATACACAACACAACCATCTGAATGACTCCTCCAAAAAGAGAGTTTTTCATTTAAAAAGCATCCACCATACATTGGAAAGGTATCAATGAAGATGATCTCTCTTAAAAGATTGATGTTGTCGGAAACGATCCATAGTCAAGGATTCATCTACAAAGTTTTTGGGAGGATTTTGAAAAAATTGGAGACAGCATATCCTTTCCAACAGGACCAAGTATCTGCTAGGCAAACAAAGGGCATGAAAATACAATATATCCAGCTGCTGGGAATCAATATTCACATTGACATTCATGCATAACTTTGGAATAGGCTTGGAATCATTATGAGAGTGCCTATGCATATACGCCAGATACCAAGCAAAGTGAGCAGTTAATCTCACTGAGGGATCTACAGACTGTGAATACTGCTGAGCAAAATGAACATAGTTCTGATAAGCTTGACTGGAAGCTGTCCATTCTCCTGGAATTACTGGCCAATTGATCTGAGGTCCTGTAAGGCAATCATCCGAACTCCATCCCCTTCTTCTAGAAATCTGATTATCAAACCCGTCACAGTCACTAACCAACTGAGGTGGTTGAGATATAGAAGTGTTAGGAGAGGGTAATGGAATAAGGAAAAGTGGATGAAGGGAGGGATAGGAAAAATCATAAAAGGAAGAAAAGGTTAAAGAAGGAGTGGCAGAAATTTGGAGGGAATCACTAAGGAAGGGTGTTAACTGATAAATAGGAAATGTGGAGGGTACATTAATGGATGGAGAAGAACAGGGCGGAGAAGGGGAAAATACCCTATCCTCAATAAAGGAGCAGTATGTAAAAATGGGAATTTGAGGGAAAGATGAAGGTTGGAAAAGAAGAGGTAAAATAATGGTGGAATTAGATTGACAAAGGGAAAGATATATAGCATAGCGGTGAGCCATTTGTTGGTAATAGAGAAGGGTAGGAACAGAAGGTCCTAAGAGAGATCGTCTATGATAGGCATCAAAGAAGGGAGTATCAAACGGATTATGTTTTGAAAGATAGGCTAAGAGATCCATCCTCAGTTGATTAGTACTCTGGGCAGAGGTAGGATCTGTGTTTTGTCTTTGATTTAGTACCACCGAATCAATCATGGGATGCCACGCATTATCATGACAATCAGCCACTTTGGAGGAATAACTCTGGAACATGTCAGCTATGCGCAACTCCAAATGATTGACATACAAAACAGCCTGTAAGACCACATCCCCCACATACCAAGCCATATCCACGTCATCTGGAATTAACAAGTCTCCTCGTAGATACATGTATGACATCAACATGGTATCTGGCGTGACAGAATCTTCAAACACCATCCTGACTACCTCTGTCAACAACTCAGCAGACCAAGCCCCACTCCAGCCATCCTCTGGAAGAGGTAAATCCATCGTGGAAAGCTTCATATAGAAGACCAACTTCTGTAAGTGGTAGTGGACAAAGAAAGAATGGTCTGGTAAAACATATTCCTGAAACTGCTCAAAGGTAGACCAAAATAAGTCCATTCGGGACTGCAATCTTTTCACTTTATCTTGGAATAGAGGGCACAAAGTAGCATGTCTCTAAAGAGCAGCCAAGTCCTGCTGTGAAAGAGAAGGAATCAAGGGAACATTAAGGCTTGGAGGAACAGAGCGTGACTTTGCTAGTTGATCTTGCAACTGCTGGATTTGGGAGGCTTGGTTGGCCACTGTGTCATTAGCAATCTGTAAAGCTGAAAGTTTGTCATCAAAGATAGCTCGGAATTCCTGCGCTTCTCTGGACATCCTCTCCTTCTCCTCTGAAAGGCTAGTAACCTGGGATTGAGCCTCGAGTAACTGGGTCTTCAAAGAAGAGATCTCATCGCTTTGGGTGGCAACCAGTTGGGTTTGTTGTTCCATTTGCTTGAACAAATCTACTAGGGTATCCTTAGCAGAAGCTAACTCAGATGTTGCCTTATGCAACTGGTCCTTAGACTGCATGAGTTCTTCATAAAAAGACGCGTACAGCTGTTGAACACAGGCTGTCACAGATAATTCAATGGAGCTCTGAATATCTTTATAGAGGAAAGGAATTGCATCTCCTGAGACTAGACTGTTCAGGGAGGGAACTGATAGGTCCAATGATCCTTCTCGATGTGCTCGGAACAGGTTAGTACAAGTGAGATACCCAGGGAGTTCACTGCCAGAGGTAGCAGGAATGGGCACTGAAGGAAGTACGGAAGGAGCTTTATCCGCTACCCTCTTCAAGCGTTTGCACTGGATGACCAGGGGAGGCGGAGAATCATCATCCTCGATGTCAATGGGTGCTGACTCTTCTGAAGGTGGAGGAGGAGGTACTGGATTTGATGGAGGAGGTGGAGGCACAGTCTTCTGTAAACCTGAATAGGTCAAGAAGGCAGACAAATATGATCCATATGTGACATTGGTAACATTACCCCTGGTGACTTTAACGAAATGCTGATCCATTTTAGTGAGGAGGTAAGTGCTCCAATCAATAGCAACTCCTTTCAACACCATCCTGGAAGCTGTGAAAAGCTCTTTGGACAAGTACTGGGATGGCGTTTTGGCAGGCATAAACCTATCCTGGAGAAACTGACAGATCGTCTTCCATACGGGATCAGTGATCATAGAAAAGGAAACTCCTGAAGAGTTGATCACCTTCTTAACATCCAGCATTTCCCTTGTCTGCTTTTGCAACAGCTTTAAAATCTCTTCATTAGAGAAAAGCTGACGAGTGGTAACAAAAGGTTCACCTTTGGAGGGTAGAGACAGAGCCTTCCCTAAGCCGCGCGGTGTCAAAGTCATAGAAATGCCCTGGACTAATCCTGTCTTCTTGCTGTAAGAGGCCAAAAACTCATCACATAATGACGGATCCTCTGGAAGCAGGGGAAAAGAAGTAGCCACAAAAGCAGCAAGTCCCGCCTTCGTGAGAGGCTCAAAAGTAAGTAGAGAAGAGTAATCCCTACTGACTAATGGGACGTACTGAATAGGGGGAGGAGCATGAGAATGCGCCATTTAGATGGTTACACACACACACCACAAACACAGACAATCAAGGAGAATGCCTGCAAAGCAACAGACAAAAAACCAAGGATAAGAGAACAACCAAACAAGAAAACGTGACTCGACCAACTAACCCCAAGCAAACCACATCCTAGAAAAAATTGGACATGACCTTGAGACATATGCGACCGAAAGCTTCATGCGATGCATCAGACAAACACCCAGAACCCCGTATCAGGCAAGAAAAGAAAAAACTGCATACCGTACCCGTAACCGTAACCGTAACAAAGACAGTAAACCAAAACAATACCACATCCGACACATATCAAGACTACATTGGTGATAAACCAGGACTGGACCAAGAAAATAACTCTAATGACTGCGCATACCCATCCCACGAAACAGTTTATTAAAAAGGGGAATTAAGTGGAGTGAGGGGGAATTAATTTAATGAAGGGTTGATCTTAATAAATTATTAAGAATGGGTAAATTTTTATTAGGTGATAAACCTTAGCAAGAAAACGGCGGTTCCTTCTTATAAATTAAATTACCAATTATTAGGTGAAGCGGTGCGTTAATTCGAATCCCGGATTTCGATATCCAGACTCGGTCTCTAAATGCAAGTTCATTGATTACAAATTAAGGTGATGTGGAGCGCTTTTTTGCCAGCACGTGCTCATGTGACGGCCAGTTCATTTTAATGAAAATTGAAAGTGCCTCTGTAGCGCACGTAGCGCGTGCTAAGTGAACGGCGGGTTTATTTTAATTAAAAAGTATGTGTGTGTTGAGCGCGAATTCGCGTGGAACTGTGGGTGAATTAAAGAGTTCATGTTAACAATTAATTTGTGATTAAGGGGGAAATGAAAATAAATAAAGCACATAAAATAAATACCTGGAAGGGGTGTGTATGTAATGCAGAAATGCACACGGAAGAGTCCCCCAAAAGAAGTGAATCCAGTAAAGGAAAAGTAAAGACCACTGACGAAACAACAAAGACAACACCTTAGTGGATGGGTTGAGTTGGTTTTTTGGTTGGTTTGTTAATTGTTTGTAATTTGGGATTATTTATGGTTGGGTTTTGTTTGTGAGGTTATTATGTGTGGTGGATGTGTTTTGTTGTTTGTTTGTTTGTTTGTTTTTTGTTTTTTTTTTTCGGTTTGTTTGGTTTGTGGTTTGTTTGTGTGTTTTTTTGTTTTAAATAATAATAATAATAATAATAATAAGGAAATCAAGATATAGAGCACATAAATATGGGATGAAGGGAAAAAATAAAAAGGCAGCCATTCAGAAATATCCACAATGGAGTGTATGAAAAATAAAAAAAAATAGAGAGTGTTAAGGTTAATTTCCATTTGTTGGTTTGTTGGTTTTTTTTTTTGTTTAACAATAGGGGTACCATGTATAATAATATTTTAAAGTGAAAAATAAATGAAAAATGGTCAAGGGGGAAGAGGGAAAATTTTTTAGAAATTTTTAAGAATTTTTTTACTATTTTTAAATGAATTTTCTACATTCGTTGGGAATTTGGGGGATAAATTAGGAAATATTTAATTTTCAAAAATATTTAGGGGTGGTAATTTCCAGCGTACAAATTTCCAAAAATTGGCAAAAAGCAAAGGGAATTTTTAGAAATTTTTCTGAATTTTTATTAGGTGGAAATTAATTTATAAATTAATTAAATCATGTTAATCTGATAAGTAAGTTAAAAGTAAGTCAGTTAAGTCTGGTGAGTCTGTGGAAGTCATGGTAGTTTGCCCAAGTCAAGTCAGGTTAGTCAGATATTAGATAAGTCAGATAAGGCAAGTTAGTAGAAACTAACCTAAAGGGGGTTAGTTAACCTAAGTTGGGTTAGGGTTGGGGTTAGGGTTAGGGTTAGGATTAGGGTTAGTGGGCCTAACTAGGGTTAGGGTTAATGGGCCTAACTAGGGTTAGGGTTAATGGGCCTAACTAGGGTTAGGGTTAGGGTTAGGGGGGTGGTAACTAAGGTTAGTAACAACTAACTAGGGTTAATTACTATAACTAATGTTAGGTTAGTTACAAGGGTTAGGTTAGTCAAACTAACTTGAGTTAGTGAGGAAGGAGGTGGTGGAAGAGGAGGAGGAGCAGGAGTGGAAAGAGGAGAAGGCGGCGGCGGTGGCGGCAGCGAGGAGGCAGGCAAGTCTCCAGGCGGCGACGGGCGGGTATCAGGCGGCGACGGGGCGGTGACGTCGGGCGGCGACGGGCGGCAGTGCGCGTCTCCACGGCGACGGGCGGGTATCAGGCGGCGACGGGGCGGCGACGGGCGGCAGCGCACGGTGGCTCCACGGCAGAGGAATGAGGAAGGGGGGAGGAGGAAGGAGGAAGGGGAGGGGAATGCAGGCGGGAGGAGGAAGGAGGACAGTGGGAGGAGGAAGGAGGAAGGGGAGGGAGAGGAGAAGGCGGGGGAAGGGAAGGGACGTGGGAGAAGGAGGAGGGAGAGAGGGGATGGGAGGCGGTTGGGGTAGGTGGGATAGGGAAGGGTGTGGGGGGGGGGGGTGGAAAAGGGGGGTAGGGCCATGGGAAGGGGGGGTGGTCATAGGGGAATGGGCGGGGGGAAAGGGTGGGGTAGGGGAGGGGCAATGGGCGGGATAGGGGGGCATGGGGTGGGGAGGGTTAGGGGTTATGGAAATGAGCGGGGGGAAAGGGTGGGGTAGGGGTGCGCAAGGGGAAGAGGGAAAGGTTAATGGGCAGGGGCCCATGCAAGGGGCGTACCCCCTCGTCCCGCGCGGGGCGAGGGTAAAAAAATTTTGACGTGACGGGATTGAATGGGAGCCGGAACGGCGCGACTGGGGACGTGGAGGTGATCATGGCGTGTGAAGACGCGTAAAATCAAAAAAGGGCGCGTTCACGCGCAAAACGGGCGCGCGAATACACGTAAAAATAAAGAAAAATTAATAACTCCCAATCCGGATATCAAAACGAAATAGTGTAAAAACAAAAAGTGGGCAGGACGACAGGCGGAAGACAAGAAAAATATGCGAGGGAGATTCTGGGAGGGGTAAAGGGCAGTCACGTGCAAAAAACTCAAAAAATGAACCAAAAAACGCAATTAAAAATTAATAGCGGGAGATCCGTGCATCGGAATGAGGTGCGGAAAAAAGGAAAACGGTGCAAAAAGACGTGCGCGACAATCCTATCATATCAAAACATAGGTCCGACTGAGATAAGACGCGTTCACATGGGAAAAACCCAAAAAAAACCCAAAAATGGGATCGGAAATTAATATCGGACGAACCTTTCGCCGGAATGTCAGGCAGTACGAAGGAAAAATGTCTGTAGGAAGAGGTTGCACCGGGTTCGCATGCTAAACCGCAGTTCCGGTGGAAGTAGGAGGGGTTTACACGCAAAAAACACCAAAAATACGCCCGAAAACTCATTTAAAAATTAATAAGTAAAAATCCGGAAGTCGAAAGAGGGTGGAGGGAAAAGGAAAAAGGTGCGGGAAGACACAAGGAACACGGTTCTCTAATCAAATTGGAATGCCGATGCAAACAGGGTAGGTTCACATGGAAAAATGTCAAAAATACGCACGAAAAAGTTTAAAAAAAACCAGAAAATTAATATTGGACAAACCGTGTATCGGAATGACACGGAGGAAAAAGGAAAAATGTCAGGGGAAAAGTGGATGGCAGGGCTAGGACGTCAGAGCACGGTTTCGAAACAAGAAAAGCATGTTCACATGGAAAACCAGCGAATTTGCGCAAAATGTGTCAAAAATTAATAACGCAAAAACCATGCACCGGAACAGGGGTAGGTAATAAGGAAAAATGGGCAGGTCAAAGAGAGGAACAGGGCTATAAGGGTGGATTGGGACTGTGGTGAACGTAGGATGCATTCACATAGTAGGACCTCAAAATTAGGGAATGAAGGAAAACTGCAAGGAAATAGCCCCAAGGGTGGGGGGAACATAACCGGGTGGGTGGGAAGGGATCCTATTAGGGTAAAAACAAGGCATGGCATACATGGTTAAGGCAGATGCTGAGGATATACAATGTAGACGCGTAGGGACGCATCCCCATACTTAAGACCTTAACGGATAGGGTTAACCGAGCAACAGGGACCTAGGACCACGCCACAGACCATCCACTAACGTCCCCACACTTAAAACATGACCGTCACGAAGAAACCAAAGTGCGAGGGTTAGAAAAACTTGGCCCATTTTGTCAAGAAGCAAGGGTGAGTGTCGATGGCACATCCAGGGTTGTTGTCGCCCGAGGGTGTTTCCACCTTTTCTCGAAGAATAGGTCGGCATGACAGGGACCTAAGTCCTTTTCTCCCATGACCGATATGTATATTTTTCTTCTTCTTTTTTTTTCGAATTGAGCAAGGGAATAGTAGAAAGACCATTTGTCAAAATCAACCTCGCCACTGTCGCTGGTGGAAAATTGAGGATAAGAGATCAAGGCTGGAAGGGGGGTTTGAGGGGACAGAGGGTTGCGTCCACTTCATCAGGAGTGACTGAAGAACGGCTATCAGAAGTAGCATCATAAGAAGTACAGTGCCGTGCCAACGAGGGAAAGGATCAAGTGACCGTAATTGTCAAGATCCCCAAGGAGGGAAGTACTTCTTCAGGCGATATCCATTAATCAGAAAGGGATCATCAGAGGCATCAATGGTCTGCACTTGGACAAAGCCATTAGCATACCAAAAGACACCAACCCCTCAACAACAACAAAGAGCCTTAGAAGGTCCATATCATGTTACATTATTGGATGCATCCTTAAAGGATAAATTCCCAAGTCAATAAGTCAGTATACCACAACCCAAATTAGAGATAGTCCTCATATAATTTCAACATCCAAAAGGATCCGAAGAGTTACAATCAAAAGCAAAGAAAGATGGTTCTAGGGGAATATCAGCAAGAGGAAGAAGCTTCCCTTTAACGAGTTCGTCTTGTATCCAAAAGCATGAAAGGGAAGTGGAACCCAAGAGGAAGAAGCTTGGCAATGAGAGCTATGGCGGATGGAGAGCAAGAGCAAGAGAGAGTGTGAAACTCAAAGTGGAAACTCCAACAACCACAATGTGTGGCTGGGCCTTCCTTTATTCAAACTGTCACTAAAAGAATAAAGAATAAGTGATTGTGACGGGTGACGGGCGTCGGCCACCTGCAGTGTGCAATGGCAGGTACTGTCAATGTAGCAATACACGAGTGGCTAGGCGAAGGTGCCTTTATCCCCAATAACCTTTATTCAAACTGTCACTAAAAGATAAAGAATAAGTGATTGTGATGGGCGTTGTTATCATGTTTCCCGCAGCGCAGAGGAGCGGAAAACGGAAAAAAGGAAATAGCAAAAAAGGCGCAGGATAAAAGCAGAAAAAGGCACCTTGACCGGTAACCAGACCCTGAAAATTTTAAATGATCGGGCATGACCCTCAGAAAGTCTCAGTGTCGTCCCAAGGCAACAAAAGAGTAAAAGGCGCACCAATTAAATATGAAAGCGCTCCCGAATCCTTGTAAAAGAGCGCCAAGCTCGCTCCTATGCAAATTGTATGCATTAGCTGGAAATAGAATGAAATTAGAGTGGTGGGAAATGGAAAAAAGGGCTTAGGCTACGGTCGGCCATCTAAAAAAGGGGAAAAAGGGGATGACCGCCCAAAAGGGATTTAGGGTTTTGTATATAAAGTTGAAAAGTGAATGAGAAGCTCATTCTTTTGGTGTGTGGCAAAAAGAGTCTTCTTCTTCCTCTCTTCTTCTCTCCTTCTTGCTTGTGTGTGCTCTTGAGAGAGGGAGTGTGAGAGTGTGAGGGAGGGAGTGTGTGTGGGAGTGAGGGATCAAGAGGGTGAAGCTCTTCACTATCCCCTCTTCTCTTCTTCTCTTCTCTTCTCTTCTCTTCTCTTCTCTTCTCTTCTCTGCTCTTCTCTTGCGCACGCGGCTATGGAGGATGGAGCTTGGAGATGGAGGAGGCTTGAGGATGCTTGAGCTAGCATCAAGAATCATGGGGCTACCGGAGTGCAAGAGAGAGGAGGGTACTCGATCAAGCATCAAGGTAAGCTCACTACACTTGTAGGATCGACGGCGCATCGGCTAGGTGAGAGATAGCCATTAGAGCTCGCTTGGAACACTTGAAACAATAAGCGATCTGTGGGTCTTGGCAGTTGAGCAAAAGCTCCCACATTTTGGTTCCATTTGCTGGAACTAACGGATTCAAGCTTGAGCACTTGCGCGCCTCATATCGAGCATCGAAGTAGGGGATTCATCCCTGAAACGGAGCTTGAGATAGGTAGGAAGTTTGGGTGTTTTTGATCTTCAAAACAAGTAAGTATTTTGGGATATTTTGGTTGTTTGATGATTGGAAAGCATGGAGAATCTATTTCAGTTTTTTGCCCTCGATCTTTGTTGCATTTAGCGTAGGTTAGAGTTAGGAAATCGAACCGAAAAAGGGTAGGGTTTACTGTTTCAAAATAGGGTAAAAATCATACAAAATGGGTAAAATGCTCGCTAGTGATGCCTAAGATCATAATTGGGGGCATCAACGCCACACTCGGGAAGGCATATAAGAGCCAGGAGGCCAAGGGAGAGCTCATTTGTGCCATTTCAATGAGAGAGAGAGAGAGAGAGAGAGAGAGAGAGATAGAGAGCTCCAGCCCGTATCGATTTGATCGCATCATCGACACACTTACCGGCCCGTTCAGGTATACGAATCTCTCCCTCTACTTCCCTAGATAGGATCTAGAAGTGCATGACCATAGCGTCGGCCTACATTTGGTGAAACGATCGAAATCGCATTCGCGTGGATTACGTGCGCTGCACTCGGCCTGTCTGAGTGGCCTCTCTTGGGCCGAGTCCCAGAATCAGCCCTCGGCCCTTATCACTCGGCTAACAAACCCTAGTTGGCCCTCGGACCGTCCGAGGCAACTGTCCGAGTCAACCCACTCAGCCTGTCCGAATCAGAGTTTTTTGCCACGTGGCATATCTGTCCGAGTGACCCGTCCGAGTCTCAAATTCGGCCCTCGGCCACATCCCAAACTCGGCCCTTGACCAAGCACCTCGGCGGCCCGTCTGAATCAGCCTATCTGAATTCGCCACTTGGCCCGTCCGAATCAAAATCGTCCGAGGCAAACCCAAAAATTCGGCCCTCGACCCTGTGCCTCGGCCCATCCGAGTGACCTACTCGAACCCTGCAATTCAGACCAGTTGGTCCGAGTGCAACTTTTTGTCAAATTTTTCAAAAATTTGACCTGACCCAGCACATACGCAGTAGCGCAAACTGTCGAAACCCTTCGGGCACTCAGAACTTGATTCTGGCACACATGATAAGAGAAATTGTAGTGTGCAGTCGCTTAGTGGCTAGAAGTGGACAGTTGCGAGACCCAAGGACTTAGATGCGAGCCGCTGAGCTGTAAAACCTGATCGACCGAAAGTGAACAAGGCAACATACAAGGAAACCCTAAACCCTGACAAAACGGCCAAAAAATGGACCTACAAGCCTATTAGGCCCAAAACAAGCGAGAGTGTGTAAGACACTGAGGAATTGTTTGCTGCACTCACATGGAATTTCCGCACTTGAAGTACACTTAAGAAAGATGAAAGCCTGATTGGACACAAGTGCACGAGAAATGACACACTCACCGAGTGACCATACATTGAGGTTTGTATTCAATAACCAAAGGAACTCACTCATATAAAACACTCAAGGAACCTACCAATAGAAGAGGACCCAAGATATAGACAAACCATCAAAGCACAGAGTAGGACCAAGCAAGGAGCGCCAACGACGAGGATCTGTCAAGTCTATTCAACCTGATCGACAGCGTAGTGGAGCGCAAGAACTCAACCATGACA
Source organism: Lygodium microphyllum (assembly GCF_053477565.2). Lineage (NCBI taxonomy): Eukaryota > Viridiplantae > Streptophyta > Polypodiopsida > Schizaeales > Lygodiaceae > Lygodium > Lygodium microphyllum. The sequence goes on from NC_141151.1 coordinate 56,589,740, forward strand.
GAAGAAAGCTCTGACCATCGGTCTAGTGAGGAGCTACATTTGAACATATTCCCAGATGCTATTCAGTAGCTGGTGAGCAGTTACGATACGCATGCCTAGTACGAGCACCGCGACAGGACAGTAGACGCAATCATTGCAGATCTAGAGAAGGAGAGAAGGCTAGCCTGCAAAGCATTACAGGGCATAGCAGAATACAATCGGGATCAGTAGGCTAGGAGCCAAAGGCCTTTACAGCATGGAGCTGCATGAGGTGTAGCGAGTGCTGAACTTGGCTGGCCGAAACCGAACTAACCATGAGAGAGCACTAGAGGGAGACTTGACGTTGAGCGAGCTTCTCATGAAACGGCTGCTCGATAATACAACAGTAGAGCAGAGTGCCACCGTACTAGCGACATCACTGCTCGCAAGATTAGGGGCGAACCAAGGCTCAAAAAGCTAGGCCAAAATACCGATTGTTGCCAAGCAACTCCATAAATACCAACCGCATGACGATCCATACAGCTTTGTTGAGCAGTTTGAGCAAGTCTGTGAAGGCAACGGCCTCAACGACCAAACTCAATGCTCGCAAGCATTCGGGCTTTGCCTAGGTGACATGGGTAGGACATGGTATACGAGCCTAGATGCTTCCAAGCGAGCCAACTTCAATAACCTCATGGATCTCTTCGTCAAAAGATTTGCCGAGTCCGGATACTCCGATAACCTACTAGTACACTTGATGAAAGTCAAGCAAAAAGAGGAGGATATCTGCAACTACGTGACCCATATGAGGAGTCTCTTTAAGAGAATCCCTCTAGGCGAGCGATCGACTGACAGTGCAGTTTCGACTGTATTCATCAGCGGAATTCGAGACGAGGAGTTGTATAAGGCTTTGTCAGGCAATTCAAGCTTGCAGCAGCGAGACACGGTAGCTAGGATATTTGAGGAAGCCATCAGAGTCGATGACCAGCTGAAAGAGCGGAGCTCTAGGAGCTCAAATGTAGAGGAGACCAACCCGCGAAGCTCAGAGAGAACGTCAGCCTCTAGTGAGCGGTCAATCCCGTCATCCCAAGATAAGGGGAAGGCCACCGAGACAGACCAATGCTTGGCTGAGGTCAAGATGGAATTAGCCAAGCTACAAGACATGTTGAGATGACCAACGCGCCCGCACGTCCAATGCATGCACTATGGCGGAAACCACTTGCCAGCCGAGTGTCAAGACCCTAGGTCAAGATATTGTGCTAACTGCGGTACGTTCGGCCATGATGTCGCACATTGTAGATTACCAAGAAGACTTCCATACTCACAACCCTACGGCCAGCCTTACCTAATGAACAGGCCGCAGCCATTCTTTGGAAGGGGAGCCCCATTGGCTCTTCCCGCGCCTAATGATATGAAGCCAGCCGTCCCTAGAATGGACATAAATCCTATAGGTATTCCTAGACTTCCTAGTCCTTACGTGACCCACCCACCAAGCGACGCTCCAGTACACTACGCGGAGGAGCCAAATGATGAAGAGACCTACATATACCCCTACGTCTCGCACGACGATGAGGGCAACACGATCCTCATGGATTATCGACCCGTGCCAATAATGGCATTAGGACAAGGACAAGGTAGAGGCCTAGGAGGGCAGCTGTAGGATCCAGTCACTTGTTGGACTTATGGTCACCTCGGTCATGTCTCATCACGCTGCCCTGAAAGAGAGTAGCAAAACAGGGACAAAGCTGACCAAAGGTGCACAGAGTGCGGAATCACCCATCTTTTCATAGATTGCCCAAAGCGAAAGCCATCCTCTAGCACAGCCAACTTTCCATCTATCCCATTGGGGCTGTTTGGTGTTGAAAACCTTGATTGAGAGGCCACGCCTATCCCATTGTGGGTTATGACCCGAGCCCAAACAAAGCAGGCCGACATCTCTCTGCCAAGACCTAGCGATCTTGACGCAACCTCGATAGGGAAGAAAAGCTGCATGCGGAAGAAGAAAGAGATCGGAAGCTAAGGTCGCACTAAAGACTGAGAGTGCTACGACTCTACCTGCGGGAAGGAAGGTTTCAGGCGCAGAAGTAGAGACTTCAGCCCCTAAGACGGCCGAAAAGAGAAGCGCTAAGGTAGGGGAATACCCGCATCCGAAGCGACAACTAGAGGCCATAGAGAAGGTAAAGGAATGGGTGAAGGAGGCTCAACAGCATCTCAAAGACGTTGAGCCCATCATAGAGGATGAGATTGATGATCTCTCCAACGTAAGCACGTCAATATCACCGCCTCAACCTAAGTCGGCAGAAGCAACTATGCCACAAGCAATGCCGCTAAGACCTAGCCTAGACACCATAGAGCCGCAGATCAACTGTGGCCCTTGGCCCGGACAATCTAGGTTAGGGGAAGGATGAGTACTTAACGATCTCTTGACCACGCTAGTGACCACCCTTGTAACACTTAGCCTGGGAGATCTGCTTAAGCAACATCGTACCCTATGGCAAGATCTTAAGTAGTGGGTCAAAGGATCACAAGAGCAGGTCACGGCAGACCCTCAAGACCAGGATGCAGAAACACAATTGCCAAGTTTGACACCTTTTGGGAAGGCTCTGAGATGCACGCGGTCTTGCCGGTCCTAGCCCTGGGTGACACAACAAGAAAGGGAATCGTAGACATGGGAGTTGGGGTTAGTGTGCTTAGCCACGCAGTGCTTCAGACTTGGGGAAATCTGCTTCTCAAAGCTGCTAGGTTTAATGCCACGCTAGCAAATGGTATGAGAGTGAAGCCATTCTGGGTACTGAAGAATTGGCCAGTGAAGATCGCAGGTGTCCAATTCTCTATCGACTTTATAATCATGAAGGGAGTGGACTACGATATCCTATTAGGCCGACCCTGGATGCGCAACGCTAGAGTCATCAAAGATTGGGGTAACGACTTGATCTTCCTTGGCAATTGAACGGACGCCGTAAGAATAGAGATGGACACTTGGAAGATCTCACCAGTCGACCTGGACGCCATCTCTGCTATGCTCAAGGGGAACACTCAGGTCAAGAAGCCCTATGGGCCCTTGAACAAGTATATCCCATGCCCAGAGGATGAGCGGGATTGGATGCATGTTCTTGCTACAATCGACCTGTCATTCTCAGATCATGAGGCATATGAGCAGGCCATTAAAACGATCGGCAAGTCTAACGAAGCACTCTCTACACCAATCTGCATGATGGTAGGGAGCTGCCGGGGAAAGCCTGAGCCTGTCACCTTCCAAGTGCCATCATACAAAAGGGAACTCCAGGGGGTACTGGAATACCTAACGAACTAGCTAGCTGGCAATCCAGCTGCAAATTTCAAACCACTCCAGGATCTCTTAAAGGAATCTAAGTGGCAATGGACCAGAATGCATGAGTTAAACCTCATATATAACTGGGCCCTAGTTCCTGACCAACAACACGAGTCATACAAGCCCTAGGAGACGGCGAGCAATCGGATGAAAACTATTCTAGCAACGAATATGAAGACTGTCAATCCTTCAGTGATGAGAGTAAGGGTGAAGTCGATACCATAGAATACGACACTGAAGGATGGAAAATTGAGCAGATACGAGCAGATGCCAAGCCACAGGAAAAGCAAACCCTTAGAGTAGAGCGAGGGGTCATGCGCATGGAATGTGATCTCACTTGGTTGGAAGGCATAGGAGACATAGACCTTGAGCAAGTAGGCCTAGCCCAACCAGGAACGACATCAATACTTAGGATCGAATCGCCATCTGAACTGCGGCCACCAAGGGAGACCACCTCTTCTAGAGAAGATGGAGGGTTTGACTCTCAATCAAAAGTTAGTTCGGATAGTGATCCAGAGATCCCTAGACCACCCACGACCAGACGCAAGAAGGGGGACCTACCCGTCCACCTGAGGCGCAGACAGTTAAGGCAGGGAAAGGCAAAGCAACCCAGGGATACACGATTAAAAGAAAAGCAGAAGTCGCAGGACCTCCCTAAACACTTCACGAAATTCAAAAAAGGGGATAGGGTGGTAGTTCTGTTAGGTGCCAAACGTCAGGGGCAGATGAGCGAACCAATCGAGGGTCCAGCCAAAGTCAAGGAGGTATACTTAGCCCAGGGAGGGGAAACACCACGACCAGTGTTCATTGCCGACAACTTGACTGGTAGAGAAGAAACAAGTCTTGTCGCTCTCTTGCAAGAGTACATAGACGTGTTTGCCTGGTCCTTAGAAGAGCTACAGGGGGTAGATCCGAGTGTTGTGACTCACAACATACCCATGATGTCGGACGCAACGCCAGTCAAGCAACGATCGTACCCTATGAATCCAAGACACGCTCATACTGTCAAAGAGGAAATTAACAAGTTGATGAGAGCTAGATTCATTTACAAAATTGAGCACACAGACTGGGTATCACCCATAGTCATTGTGACGAAGAAGAACGGAAAAATCCGAGTGTGCATCAATTACAAGAAGGTGAACACTGCTACAAAGAGAGACAACTATCCATTGCCGTACATTGAGCACATGCTTGAGAGGGTGGCAGGCAAGGAAGCCTACAGTTTTTTGGATGGCTTCTTAGGGTACAACTAGGTGCAAATGCATCCTGCAGACAGGCACAAGACCGCCTTTGCCACTGAGTGGGGCATCTTTGCATACATAGTTATGCCCTTCGGGTTGACCAATGCCCCTGCCACTTTCCAACGCCTCATGTGCACCATCTTTAAGGACATGCTTTGCAAGGAGTTAGAGGTCTTTGTCGATGACCTATGTGTCCATTCGACCTGGATCGAACACTTAGACAAACTCCGCGCAGTCTTTGAACGGTGCTGCTTATATTGTCTCTCCTTGAACCCCTTGAAGTGTCAATTTTGGGTGAAGCATGGATGCATCTTAGGGCATGTGGTGTCGAAGAACGGCATTGCCACTGACTTCTCGAAGGTCAAGGTTATTGTTGACCTTCCACCCCCAATTAATTACAAGGGAGTTCAATGCTTATTGGGCCATACATGATACTATCAGCGGTTTGTACTGAACTACGCGCTAATCACCAAACCATTGTACAAGCTGCTGATTGTCTTCGAGTGGACCAAGGAGTGCCAACGAGCGTATGAAAAATTGAAAAAGGCTCTAACAATAGCACTAATTCTACGAGCCCCAGATTGGGCCATCACCTTCCACGTGCACATCGATGCTCCTAAATTTGCCGTGGGGGCAGTGTTGTGCCAACCTGGTGAGCACAACTTAGGTTATCCAATGAGCTTTGCCAGCAAATAACTCACTGAGATGGAGATGAACTACTCGACAACAGAGAGGGAGGGATTAGCCATGGTGTTCACTGTGAAGAAATTCCGGCATTATCTATTGGCCACACCCTTCATCTTTTTTGTGGACCATCAAGCCTTGCTCTATTTAGTAAACAAACCTTGTGCTACAGGGCGCATAGCTCAATGGCTCCTCCTGCTTCTAGAGTTCGACTTCTCTGTGGTAGTACGAAAGGAAAAATAGCATTACATGGCTGATCACATGTCACGCGTCCCCACAGGAGAAGCCGCTAGACAAGGCATCGTTGACGAGTTACCCGATTCCCACCTATTCCACCTGTCCAGTGAGAGAAACTTATTTAAGGCTGATCTAATGCCATATTGGGTGGACGACATAGTCCAAGTGCTCGAGCACGGACTACCTGAGCGACCAATAGAAAAAGCCCGACTTAGGCGCTTGATCCTGAAGATTCAGCCCTACCAACTGATTGCAGGCCAACTCTATAGGCTGGGGCAAGACGGATTGCTCCGTAGATACATGTGTGAGCATGAGATGCACGATGTGCTCTCAGAGGTGCACAATGGCATCGCGGGAGGACACTTTAGTGGAGACATAGCAGCACGGAAGGTGCTGCAGTCTCAACTATGGTGGCCCACACTTTTCCGCGATGCCAAGCGATTCGTCAAGCATTGTGATGAGTGCCAATGGACAATCGTCTAGATTCATAAAGATCACATGGAGTTGACCCCAATTATTGCTCGCCAACCCTTCGAAAAATGGGGAATTGACTTCATAAGACCCATCATTCCTGCGGCTCAGTACTCATAAGCCAAGTACATCGTCGTGGCCAAGATTACCTCATCAAATGGGCAAAGGCAAGAGCCACACGAAAAAACGACGCTAGGATGACTGCCAAGTTCTTGTGGGAGCAAGTGATCTCGCGCTTCGACTGCCCCATCGATCTGGTTAGCGACCAAGGCACACACTTCATCAACGAAGTGATAGCACATCTCCTATCCACCTTTCTCATTATCCATCACAAATCCTCGCCATACTACCCTCAGGCGAATGGCCAAGAAGAATCAACTAATAAGATTCTTATCAATGTCCTGACTAAAGTAGTCTCAGCCTCACGCAGCGAGCGACTGGGACAACAAGCTGATGGCAGCCTTGTGGGCCTACTGCACAGCTTATAAAACAGCTGTCGACCAAACCCCCTTTAGGCTGACCTATGGAATTGAGGAAATTTTACCATTAGAATTCTTCGTTCCTAGCCTGAGAATAGCACTTCAAGAACGATGGGAAGGGAAGGAGGCATGGACACAACGCCTGGTTGAGCTTGAACGTCTATCAGAAACTAGTCTTCTAGCCACCCACGCGCTTATTTGTGAGAAAGCTTGATGCAAAAGCTAGTTTGACAAGCATGTCAAGCAGTGAGAATTCAAACAAGGGCAGTTAGTGCTCCTTTACTCAGTTAAGGGGCATAAGCAAAAAATAAAATTCAGAGGTCTCAGACCCTTCAAGGTTCGTGCGATCAGCCGAACCGGCAATGTCGAGCTTGAGACACTAGACGGTGAGGGAATAGGCTTCTTCAATGGCAATTGTGTTAAGAAGTACTACCCTCCCACACATCCTTTGCATGAGCCACCATTGTTAGAACCGCCGGTCAAAGTATGAGTAGCCACAATCACTGAAATCAAAGAGGAAGATGAGAAAGCCGTAGAACCCGCTTACCTCCATATCACGATCACTGCCAAGCAAACATGCGCTTTCAACGCCTTCATCGACGACGGCGCATATTTCAATGTCTTAGCCCACAGTCATTGGATCCAACTAGGCCAACCACTACTTCAACCCACAACTACCAAATTAAACCCATATGGGGCCCACTCATATGCACTTCTCGGCAAGTGCAGAGCCGCCGTTTCTATCGAGTTTGAGACTGTCCCAATGCTTTTCTACGTATTGTCAAGTGCTACAGATGTAGGCACAAAATCACTGCTGGGGAGACCTTTCAAAAAGCAGGCTCACTACAATGTTGATTATGAGTCGCAGCCCATCCACCTAGCAATAGGCAACGTGTGCATTGTCACAACTTTCAGCAAGGGCTGCGCAACACTATCACCATCCGCAAAGCCACCGGTAGAAACATCCGTAGGCAAGACTAAGGAGGGGGGTAGGGTGCGGTCGCCACTCCCCGACTTCCATAAATCGCAACCCACAATAGCCAAAGCTAAGGCCCAATAGCCTCGCCTTCAATGGGTACCTAAACAATCGCAACAACCACCTAGGAGTCGACGCTTCTATCCCCATAAGACCCAGAACTCTAAACCTAGCAGGCCAAGATGTAATCACAAGAAGCACCGCGTGATCAAGCAAAGATGGGTCCCTAAAGCCCTCTTGCATGTGCAAGGCTACTACGAGGGAAATACCTGGCTGTGGATCCCTAAGGTCCCCATGGCCAAAGGCACTATTCATACGCCACCCACAAACTTGACCAGCCCACATCCCACAACACCTCAAAACCATAGGCCGCAGTGCTCTCCAGAGCCCCAGCCATCTGACTCATCTACGCTTTGGTCCAAGAGAGTTGCACAAACCTATCGGCCCAAGCAACAGCCACCATCATAGGAGGCATCACCCGACCAAGTTAATCCGACTCCCCAAAGCAACCCTGAATGCAGCAGTCCATCTGTTGGGGCTGACCCTAATCCACCCATAGTCCAAACAGCCCAACTACAGGCTCAAGGAATCTCCCAACCGCCCATCTTCGTTGTAAAAAATGCTTGTTCTGTCAAACCTCAACCAGCTATCGGCCTTACGCCCTCCTACGAACGAAAATCCTTCCTAGCGCTAGCCGATGACCTTGCGGAGGACACCGAGGATGACGTGGTGGAATGCATTAAACGACTCGATGCCACCTTTGTATCGCTAGCCCTCAGCTACGATCGCTTGGACTTAGGTCTATTGGAGGAACCCTTTGCAACGGAAGTGTGCAACATGCCTTGCTCTTGGGAGACCTTTGAATTCGCATTTGCAAAAGCTCCTCGCTCCGCCATTGAGTTGATCAAAAGCAAGATCTCCAAGGAGCAAGCCATCAAATAGCGCCTTATCACATCATACGATCCACGAACCACTTCTGCTATCACTGACCAAGAGATCGCAAAGCTATCACACCTTTCTGACAACGGATCACCTTTTTTGAGGCAATGGTATGCTCTTAGGCTGCAATGCGAAGTTGAAGGATGTCGCATAATGACCAACACTGAGCAACGCCGCGCCATCAAAACGGCAGAGTACGATCCCACTTACGTCGCGCCCACCTCATATAGAGTGTTAACCACTCTTCGGAACCAACCTATGGAAGAACACCTCAAAGGACACCCCTACCTCGATCTCTTGTTAATCGAGGAAGAGCTACGCGTTGCTAGCTGTGTTGACTCTGGTGACCTCCTCACAGATGTTCTCGCATACATCATGTACGTGGGAATTCGACCTTGCGATTTGGACCATGCAAGGCAACTGGAATACAATCCAAATTTCTATACTTGGCTCTCACAAGTAACTCCTATCCCAGCATGCCAAAAGCCCTTAACCTTTTGACCCTCGATCCTAGGAAGGATTCTTTTCAAGGTGGAAGAGGAGGGGGTAAGGTGAAATGAATCAGATAAGAAATGAATCAAAGGAATGAATCAGATAAGAAATGAATCAAAGGGGATACATTAAAGTAAAACTAGTGAAAAGCATAATCATGTAGTATGAAAAAAATGGACGGGGTAGGAAAATGGGCAGGAAAACTTTGAAGTGAAGGGCAAAAGATCCAAGTCTAAAAAGGAAAATCTACATGGCTTCCTAAGGAATTCATTCAGAAAGCATAGAGTTTTTCTTTTCCCGCAATCAACGAATTGATATTTGAAAAATACTAATGAAAGTTACGATTTATGGTAGGAGCATAAAATGTCGCAGCAAGACCGTCTCCATCGACTCCCATTCACAGATGAGGAAAGGGAGCAATACCGCATCCATCTAGAGAACCGTGCCTTCAACCAGCTCAAATTCCGAACCATCCACAACATCGAAGTCATGGTGGCCAAGAAGGAAGCAACCAGGAGTGTGGTGGAACAATGCAACCTCACGAAGTATCTGGAAAAGTTCTCGCAGGAGCCGGACCACCTGAAGTGCGTGGAGTTCCTCAGAACATACAACCCGGATGAAGAATGTGGTATTGTAACAGTGGGCAGAGGAGAAGATGCAAAACAGGTACAGGTCCGGTTAGACCCAGCCTTGGTGGAGAGGTTCCTCCTACCCAACAGCTTGCAGAGGATCCTGCCGCTCAAGGTGATGGACGAGGTAATCGTGGTCGGTGGCTGGTTGGGGCAAAGATGGCTAGAAGAGCGAGAAAAGACCTGGACCTCTTGGGGCACAAAAGCGGTTGACTACTGTTAGGGTAAAGTTTTTGAAGTCCCACACACTGTACAGGGCTACAAAAGCCAACCCTTGTGGAGGAGGCGAGTGTGCGACATCAGCATGCTCGCCTGGATGGCATTTTGTAACACCCTGGCATTCGAGCGCAACAGCCCTACTTACATGGTGTACCCTCGAAGGGTAGGGGTGGATTTTGATGCCACCCTCCATGGGCGGTAAGACTTCCCTATTATTTATAACTCCACTGTAGTATCCTTCGAGCATGCCCTTCTCTTTACCGTTGAAAGCCTAGATGAGTCTATGACTTGCTTCCTTGCAAATTTCTCCTCATGTCTTGACCCCGCTTTTGTAACAACTTGTAATTATCTTAGGTTACTTAGGCTACTCCTTAAGCAGGACTCGACTCCCCAAGAGTGTGGCCTACCTCCCCTATTCTTTGACCCTAACGCTATAGACAACTGCGCCATGGCTCGTCTTATGATGAGGGCTAGTCTCCTTCCCTCTTTTTGCCTAGCCCTCCTAGAACATATGAATGACAACCAAGTCACCAGGTGCAATCACCCTTTCCTCTCAACCACTTCTCTTCATGTTTGCATGAATCTGAAGGATTACATGGGAAATGGGAAAAAGGGCCTAGGCTATGGCCGGCCATGTAAAAAAAGGGGATGACCGCCCAAAAGGGATTTAGGGTTTTGTATATAAAGTTGAAAAGTGAATGAGAAGCTCATTCTTTTGGTGTGTGGCAAAAAGAGTCTTCTTCTTCCTCTCTTCTTCTCTCCTTCTTGCTTGTGTGTACTCTTGAGAGAGGGAGTGTGAGAGTGTGAGGGAGTGAGTGTGTGTGGGAGTGAGGGATCAAGAGAGTGAAGCTCTTCACTATCCCCTCTTCTCTTCTTCTCTTCTCTACTCTTGCGCACTTGGCTATGGAGGATAAAGCTTGGAGATGGAGGAGGCTTGAGGATGCTTAAGCTAGCATCAAGAATTGTGGGGCTACTGGAGTGCAAGAGAGAGGAGGGTACTCGATCAATCATCAAGGTAAGCTCACTACACTTATAGGATCGATGGTGCGTCGGCTAGGTGAGAGATAGCCATTAGAGCTCGCTTGGAATGCTTGAAATAATAAGCTGTCCGTGGGTCTTAGCAGTTGAGCGAAAGCTCCCATAGGTGCCCGCCACCTGCAGTGTGCAATGGCGGGTACTGTCAGTGTAGTAATACACGAGCAGCTAGGCGAAGGCGCCTTTACCCCCAATGACCTCCCACTTAAAGGCGAATATGCCCCAGTGAGAGAAAAAAAAAAGATAGTACAACATGTACACATATATAGCAGGATGAGAAAAAATGTGTCATCTCATCCAATGCCCATCAATCTCTCTAGGAAGGAAAAGCACTTGGTAGTGAGGCTCTTTGTGAGCAAGTCTGTAGGATTGTGCTCAATTGGAATCTTGACAAGGTCAACAGACCTGTCCTCAATGACCTCCCGAATGAAGTGATATCTCAATATGTTTCGTCTTCACATGGAAGATATTCTTGGCCATCTGAATGGCATTCATAGAATCTGAATGCAGTGTAGGCATAGCATCTGTCATACCAAGGTCTGCAATCAAACGGCCTAACCAGATAGCCTCCTTGCAAGCCTCTATGGTTGCAATATACTTTTCCTCTATAGTAGAAAGAGCCGTACACTTTTGTGCCCTGGACATCCAAGAGATAGCCCCTCTAACATAAGTGAACACATAGCTAGAAGTGGACTTCCTACTATCTGCATATCCTGCATAATCAAAGTCAGTGTACCCCACGACTCTTGTATCTTGGCTGCCATAGCAAAGGCACATATCTATTGTGCCCTTCAAGTACCTCATGATATCCTTCGCGGCATCACAATGTTTCTTTCTAGGTGTAGCCATATAACATGCCACAACCCCAACTACAAAAGCTATATCTAGACGGGTGGCTATCATGGCATACATAAGACTACCCACGCCTAATGCATAGGGAATCTCATCTGTATGTGGACAATCGGCCTGTGAAACCTTCACATGAGAAGGTAATGGATAGCCAATAGGCTTAACATCCTGCATGCGGAAGCGCTAAAGGACTTTATGAATGTACTCCCTCTATGACAGATAGAGGAGTCCCTGAGATCTATCGCGCGTAATGCGCATACCAAGTATATGAGAGGCATGTCCCAGATCTTTCATCTCAAAGCTCTTCTTGAGCTGAACCTTAAGAGCTTCTAGCTCTTCATAAGCTGTCCCTGCTAAAAGCATATCATCCACACAGAGTACGAAAATCAGTAAAGAACCGTCACGGGCTTTCTTCATGTACAAGCACAGATCCATAGCCTTGTGACTGTAGCCTTGTGATTGCATGAATGCATCAAACTTATGGTACCATTCCCTAGGTGCCTGCTTCAAGCCATATAGACTCTTCTTTAGCTTGCACACTAGGTGTTTCTTGCCAGGGTCTGCAAAGCCCTTAGGTTGCTCCATGTAAATCTCATCATGCAGGTCCCCATGTAAAAAATCCGTCTTGACATCCATCTGGTACAAGTCCAGGTCAAGCTGTGCAACTAAGGCCAAGACTAAGCATAGGGTGTTGATCTTTACCACAGGAGAAAAGACTTCATCAAAGTCAATACCATGCTCCTGCTTAAACCCTTAGCAACCAATCGAGTCATGTATGCCGGCTTGGGGTGTCTAAGGGTACTTTTCAGCTTGTACACCCACTTGCATGGCAAAGCCTTCTTATCCTGAGGCAAGGAAACCAAATTCCAAGTCTAATTCTTATGCAATGGGTCAAGCTCAGACTGCATAGCCCTCTCCCAAGAGTGACAATCACCCCTGTGCATAGCCTCATCAAAAGTGAGAGGATCTCTTGCATCTGTAACCAGTACATAATCCATAAAGGGCACAAAACGGTCAGGAGGTCGTCTATCTCTAGTAGATGCCTCAACCCAGGCTTTGCTGCCTAACCAACATCCTATCTAACATCAGCATGTCTAACATCTGGGCCATGAGCAATAGGTGATATTGCACGCTATCTAGCTGCGCGCTGAACGAGAGAAGGTGGCTCCTCCTGAAAGATAACTCTGCATGCCTTAACCACTTTCTCAGGCTGCATATGCATTTTGTCCTCATGAAAGATAACATCATGGCTGCGGATCACTCTCTATGCCTGCGGATCCCATAAATGGTAACCCATCTCTCCTGCATCTCCATAGCCAATGAAAATGCATTTGACACTTTTAGGATCCATCTTATTGCATTTGTCCTTGGGCACATGGCAGAATGCCTCACATCCAAAGACACGCAAATGATCATAAGAGGGGGGCTTGCTTGCCCATACCTCCTCTGCAACCTAAAAGTCAATGCCACCACTAGGCAACTTGTTAATGAGATGCACTGCAGTAGTAACTACCTCAGTCCAAAAGTGCTGCGGTAAGCCAGCTTGGCTAAGCATGCTATGGACCCTTTCTTGAATGGTCCTACTCATACATTCAGCCATACCATTCGAGGGACATTATTTGACCTTAGACATTTTAGCATTTTCCCAAACTGGTTCTCTGCCATGCAAGCCAATGCTGAAATGTGTCTAAGACATCGGATTTTCTCTTTATGGGATAAGTCCAAACCTTACATGAGTAATCATCTATGAAAGTAACAAATTACTTTGCCCCACCGAGTGACTCACATGGCATTGGCCCACATACATCTGAGTGCATAAGAACCAAGGGCTCACCCATGTGTTTCTTACCAAACTTTTTATGCATATTTCTAGACTATCTGCCATACAAACAATAATCACAAGAATCAAAATGCAAAGAGTCAAAAGGCGGAAGATACTGCAAAGCATGAAGCATTTTCATTCCTTTAAGGGACATATCCCCCAAATGAGCATGCCAAAGGGATACATGGGGGATAGAACCCACAGTCAAAACATGATCCAAGGTAGCTCCAGATACAAGTAAGGGATAGAGGCTGCCAGACTTGGCACATCTTGCAAGCACAAGCTTGCGCGAGTAATTTTCCATGCAGAGTCTCCAAAAGACACAAAATACCCTGCACCATCAAGCTATCCAGCTGACATAAGGCTGTGAGTCAACACAGGTACATGGTGTACATCATGCAAAACAAAGGAACTGCCTGAAGGAAACTGCAGCCTAACATCTCCAATGTCCACAATGTCAAGAGGCTTGGCATCACCAAGACGCATAGAATCAGAGATGGTACGATAGATATGAAACCAATCTCTATAGGGTGTCACATGAAATGACACACCCGAATCCAAGAGCCAACACTACGCATACATAGAATGTATCTTAGAAGCCTATAAGGTATCGCATGAAGAAGCTGCAAGTATGTAATCGTCATCTGAATTAGTGGCCTGCATGACATTAACCTCTTATATCTTCACACTGGACTTTGCAAGTACAATACTACGCTTAGAAGACTTTTCCTGCACTTTCTCTTTTTCCTTTTTCTTGAGCTTATCATCACGCATTTTATGGCTTTACGGCCTAATATGTTCTACTTTCCCACAATAATGACAGGTAAGATCAGACTTTCGTCCACGAGACTTATTGCGACCATGTGACTGGGACTTGGACTTCTAAGAGTCCCTGCCCTTATGATCATTATCATATCTACCATGTCAGCCACCTCTAACGGTCAATGCATGTGAAGAGCGGGAAGCATCATTGTTTCTCCTGTTAATTTCCTTAGTCAATAAATCACTCTCAACATCTTTGATTTTCAGTCCATCAAGCTTGTTCGTGCATATGGTAGTTCAGAAGACATCCCATGATTCAAGCAAGGTGCCAAGCAGAAACAACGGGTGCAAGTTGTCTTTGAACTAAATACCCTATGACAACAGACTCTTCATGATAGCATGAAACTGTCTGAAATGAGATGATAGGGAGGTCCCCTCCTTCATGCGAAGGTCCATTAACTGCTTTACCAATACATATGTGACGCAGTTCTCTGCTGCGCATAGAGCTCTTCAATCTTCTCCCATAAATCCCATGCACTCTGATTCTCATCTTCAACAACATTATGATGGACCTCTTCTGAGAGTGACAAGATAATGATAGACTTGCATAGCTCATCAACTTCCACTCAAACATCATCATCCATATCCTCGGGTTTAACACCCTTGAAACGTAAGGGTTTAATATGCAATTTTTGCGCCAAAACCTGCCATATCTAGGACTTCCAGTACCCATAGTTGGTACCATCCAACTTGGCAATGTTAAAGAGAGCTGTGTCTTTCAGATGACCAGCCATACTGTCCCAAATCAAAGCAAAAAAGTAAAATTGCAAGTTGCTGTAATGAGTAGAAAATGCACTAAAACCACTGCTAAAACTAGCTGAAAGAGTGGATATCACCAAGAGAAGCACCTATCCACCAAATATGACCAAGATAACATCAAATAGTAAGTATTATCCTCATAGAAGTGCTCAAAATCTACAGATTTTAGCTTGCTATAATAAATGACAACTATATGTAGAACTGTCCTAAAATGAAGCAATCACTGATACATATGTCATTGCAACTACCAGGTAGCAAGATACATCCAGCAGTGAGTGTCAAGGGGCAAGAAGGTACCAAGAACTGTCAAATCAATAACATGTCAGGCAAGAGACATCTCATAGGTCTAGAAGTCATGCATGTAATGGGTCTCGGGGTAAGAGGAGACCAAGCACAAGCACAACTGATAGAACAAGAAGCTCAATGTATACCCATCCAAGATGCATACAAAACTGACAAACCTATGAGAGAGATAGATGCCTGCCCCAATAGGCGTATCAAATCAGCCCACTACAGACTAACTGCAGACATAAAGCTCTCAAGAGAGCAAATGCATGTAACTGTCCCACAAGCTCAAGCTCAAGTGTAAATAAGACTCTGTGTACATGTGAATATAGCAAGAGGCTCCCACTGGAAGTAAAGTCAGATGCAAAGAGAGCAAGCAACGCTCTAATACATCAAATACATAGCATCAGACATGCCAAATCCCAGTAGGGTACATCTGAAGCATAAATCTCAAGCTATCTCAGACCCGTAAAGCATAAGCCTAAAAGCATTCAAAGAGCATGTAATTGACAACCAAATGCAATGCTCAGTAAATCTAAAATGCTCAAATACATCTGAAGATGAAGCTCCAAGTAACTATCAAGCATGGGCAGACCAAGTGGCATCCATATCTGACCAAAGCATAAATGCAAAAAGCCTAAATGTCAAGTAGTGACAATAGGCATAAACCGGTCGAAAGCATGCCAACTGAAGCCAAATGCCAGTGAAGGATGACCAAGTTGGAGCCTAATCCAAGCTCAAAAGCATTCCGAAACCAAAAGGAAGCATTTGAAAATCTCCAAATACATCGGTATGATCATTCAAACCTCCAGTAAGCACCCCATATCCAAGAACCAATGTGTATACACCAAGTAAATGAGCTTCAGCCCATTGTATTATAGTAGCATATTTACTATTAAATGAAGCTCAAACAATGCCCAAATTTTCTCCAAATCAGTCCCAAAGCATAGACATAGCATCCCATAACATCCGGGTAGCATCGGGCATCAATAAGCATTAAACGAGGGCAATGCCAAGAAGCATCAAACAGTAAATGTCAAGTGCTGCCCTGTTTTGACAATCCTGGGACTGTGTATATAGCAAGGGCTAAAGGGGGAAGTACTCAAATCGATCACCAGGAGCCAAGCACTAATGTCGGGGAGTCCAACAATGATCGGGAAGGTTGACAAAAGTGTTGGGAAGCCGGGGAAGAGATGGGAAATGCCAAGAGCAAGTCAACCCAGCCCCCTAAAAATGTGCCGCATTATGCGTTGGCTATTCCTCGAGGATGGGGGATATCCAACAGTGCTCGGGAGTACTTGGCAATGTCGAGGGGGCTCTGATGCAGCCCTGGAAGATGCCAATGAAGGTCCGGAAGCTCGAGGAGGAGGCGGGAGATCAAAGCATACCTGCAAATGAAGGTGCCATGGCTACCATTGAAGCTCGGGTTGAAGCTCTTCAAATCCGAGCTGAAGAGAATGTCGGGCAAACTCCAATGCCTTTGCTTTGAGACCAGTTGAAAGGGAAGTGGAACCTAGGAGGAAGAAGCTTGATGGTGAGAGCTATGGTGGATGGAGAGCAAGAGTAAGAGAGAGAGTGAAACTCAAAGTGGGAACTCCAACAACCACAATGTGTGGCCGAGCCTTCCTTTATTCAAACTGTCACTAAAAGAATAAAGAATAAGTGACTATGACGGGAGCCCGCCACCTATAGTGTGTAGTGGCGGGTACTGTCAGTGTAGTAATACATGGGCGGCTAGGCGGAGGGGCCTTTACCCCCAACAAAGCATTCAATGGAACCTTCATTAGAGAGATAGAAGGTAAAAAGCAATTGACTTTCATTGATGGAGATGGCATGGAAAGACATCTCAAAGTGAGTAGTAGCCTTCTAGAAGGGGAGCTCTTAACTCGTCATAACCTATCAAAGGAAAACTTGGATGTGTCTACTTAGTCTTACAAGGACTTGAAAGGGGATTGATCCCATTATATGTTAACATCACATCAACCTAGAACCTGATGCCAAGCATGTACATCAACATCATAGACATATGAATCTCAATTATTCTACCCTAGTTAAGACAAAGTTATTGAAGCTCTAAATTTATCTACCCAATGGTTAACAATGAATAGGTTTTTTTCCATTATGGTCGTATAAAATAAGAATGGAAAGCTTCAGATTTCTGTGGATTTTCGTAATCTAAATTCAAAAATAGGAAATATCATTTATTTATCCCCTTAACTGATCAATTGTTAGACATAGTTGCATGACATTAACTCTATTCCTTATTGGATAGCTTTACTGGATACAATCAAGTGTAGATCACAAAAGAAGACCAATCAACCTCCACAATAGAATGGGGTAGCTATCAATATAGAGCGATGTCATTTGGGCTCTATAATACCCCTACTACCTTTTGACTTATCCAAATGATTGTATTCCAAAACAATCTGCATGATTTCATTGAGTTATATTTAGATGATCTTTGTATCTTTAGTTTGCTTTTTCAGCATTGGGACAACTTGGAGCAATACTTTGAGTGATGTCGAGAGTATGGAATCTCCCTCAACACCCCAACAAATGTATTCTTGGAGCCTCCTTAGGAATTCTCATGGGCCACATTATTCCTGCACAAGAAATAGCAACATATCTTATGACAATTGAGAAGATTTTAGCCCTGATAGCACAAACTAATCTAAAGTAGCTGAGAGGATTTCTTGGCCATGTGGGTTACTACAAGAGGTTCGTTGCACATTTTGCAACTAAGGTAGTCCCCCTTGCATAACCTTCTCAGGACTGATGTAGAGTTCATTTGGATAGATGATTGCAAAAAAGCTTTCGATATCCTAAAGTAGTGCTTCATCAAAGAACCTATCTTGCAATTGCCTAATTGGATAAAGGAGTTCCATGTGCATACAAATATATATGTAGAAGGGCTACATGGTGTTCTTTACCAAAAAAGGCTCCTCAAAGATAGACCAAACCATTTATTATACAAGTTGAAAAGTCACTGATCAGGTGATGAACTATACAATGACAAAGCTAGAGTGCTTTTGGCAATGGCGTTTGCCCTGGAGAAGTTTTGACATTACCTTATGTTAAAGTATTTCAAGTTTTATGTGGATCGTGAGGCTTTGACCTTCTTGATGAACAAGGTCGATGTTAAAGTCAAAATGATAAGATGGCTCTTTCTATTCCAAGAGTTTGATTTTGATATGCTAACTAAACCTGGTCGTTCCAATGCCTTGGGGCTGATCATCTATTGCGAATCCCTCAGAGTGAAGAAGAGGTGCAAGATGATCTAGACCTCCCTTATGCAGCCTTGTTTATTGTGAAGACTATAATCCCATGGTATGCAAACATTGCCAACCTCTTAGCTATACAACAATACCCTCTTGGCATCTCTAGCAAAGAGAAGAATATGCTTTTGTTAGAATTAGTCCCCCTACACCCTGCTAGGTGGTGCTGTGTATAAGAAAGGAAAAAAAAAAAAAGTGCTACAAAGTTGCATAGTAGAAGGAAGGCATGTGATGTTGGGCCATGTAGTGGAAACTTTGTGGACAAAGCCACAACCAAGAAAGCTCTACTTGCAGGATATTGATGGTGGCCAAGCCTCTATAAAGATACTTATGATTACTGTAAGCAATGTGATACCTATCACTGAATGGGAAAGCCCACAAAAACTAGTGCCATGACAATGCAACCGACCCATTTCTTGAAGCCATTTGAAAAATGAGACACCAATTTTGTGGCACTTATCGACCCTCCAACTAGAAAGAAGTAGAATAAATACACAATAGTATGTACAAACTATGTAACAAAGTGGTGTAAAACCAAAGTTTTCAAGTGAGATGATGGCAACATCATGGATCTATTCTTGTAAGAGAACATTATCCCCTGCTTTGGTAGACTCCTAGAGTTAGTAAGTGATCAAGGCACTCACTTTCTAAATGAGATCATGGAAGAAGTGATAAAGATCTACAAGATCTACCATTGCAAGTCCACACCCTACTATCCTAGATCCAACGACTAAGCTAAAGTCATAAATTGCATTCTCTATTCGATCATGAGACAAGCATAACTACCATGCATCATTGTGATTAGGATGATCAACTTACAAAAGCCCTCTAGGCACATAGAACCTTTCGTAAGGCCACAATAGGATGGATAGCTTGCATATTGATCTATGGCACAGAAGCTATTTTCCTGATTGATTTGGAAATGCCCTCTTTGTGAGTGGCCATCACAAAAAATTTTAGAGATTTCCAATCCTCCTTCTATACCCTCTATTCTAGTTGTTGCTCTTATTTTGTTTTCTTTCCTTCCAATCCAATAGATGTGGCGTGGATGGTTTTGAACACTGGTCTTGTTATCTTTAATAATAATAATATATAAATAAAATATAAAAGTAAAAATATTGATTATGGGAGAATGAATTCGGTCCCTACCATGCCGACCTACTCTTCGAGAAAAGGTGGAAATAACCTCGAGAGCAGGGAGAAAAAGAAAAAGAAACTATTATAAGAGAAAATGAAGTAATTCTCTATCATAATAGGTCTCATTCTAAGAAAAGGTAGTAAACACTCTTGGGTAGGAAAGTGATTGTGGAAAAGGTGGCAACACCTCGCAATCTAGATTAGTTAATCCACGTGATGATCTTTCCAAGGTAGAGTTTCAAAGCCATCACCCTTGGTGTGTTGTGTCCCTTTGACTCCAGAGACCATCTAACTCCTACAACAAACCAAAAATATTCATCCAATCCAAGTTTCTATTTATCAACTACCTCCCTAGACATGCCTCTTTCTCAACAGTCACGACGTCATGGACAAGAGAAAGCTAGTCTTCATAGACAACCATTGAGAGTAATGTGAGCTTTTATCCTAATAGGATAGGGATGTGAGTACAAGCTTCCCTTTGTATTCATCAACCAAGCATGAGAAAGAGAATGGTGTGAGTGACCAATCTTTTCTCTTTAATCAATGAGAGGTGAGTTTGTGTAAATGGAGTGTTATATGCATGGATTGGGCTTCTCAATACATAAAGCACGATCTGTTCTGTGTATAATAGTATAAGGCTCCTTGGCCTTCTTTCTCACATTGTATAACAACATAGGATAGATGTACGATTGTACCATCAATTGCATACAAGATATACAACCTTTGCACAAGTGAGAGTGAGGATTATATCAATGGGTGTTAGGAGTCAGGTTGCCCTCCTATATCTATCAAAATAGTGTGAGATAGAGGGGGGCCAAAGTATGATAGACCTACCTATTTTTACCAATAGAGAGGTGAGGTTTTGAGGGACGTTATGACAATTGACACTCATGTATGTCCTTGTTTCCTTCTGTGCACTTGGGATGGACCGACCTCTACAATCATAATAGGACACATAATCTATTCTATGCACTACGCTACAAGGCTCCTTGGCCTTCCTTCTCGCACCTATACTAAATAGGGTGGGATACATTAATGCACATTTAATTGTGCACTGTGGCATACTCCATATACGCCCTTCCTCTTGTCAAACTGGGTATGAGATATGGATTTCTATCATCCCTCTTCGAGTGATGTGTGTACATGGGGTGAGTGCTTGCTCTATCATCCTCAACATGAGTTATTAGTGAGCTTGAGAGTTATGTGCTTCATCGACAATAAACTAATGGTCTTCCTTCATACCGATACCTCCTTGGGCATTTCTGCAATGGTCTCTGCCATGCTATTGTATATTGTGTTGAGTTGTGATGCCTCCTGCAATAGCTGCTGACCCCTCGAATGACAATAAGTGCCTTCGATATCTAGCGTACCATCGACTTTCAATCACAAATTGGGCCATGTGTTTCTAACACTACTCTTACATGTTTGTCTATATGTCATGTCTTAAGTGTGTGGACACAAGGAGCTAAGTCATGTGTCAGTGTGTAGGCACTTGTTGATTATTCCAACTCCACTCCCATTAAGGTCTTGATTATGGGGATGTGTCCTTACACACAGGTCCCTATAAACCATGATAATGCCTCATGTAGATCTTTAATTGTCATTATTTTCTTTTGATGGAATCTAATACCCCAAGCATATGCATTCCTTTGAGTTGGACACTTTTCCTTTTTATAGCTCCTTGTTATGAGTTATGGTTCATTCATTATTAACTTTTGAAAGATATTTTATGAATTATTCCATGGAAACATACCTTTGTTACCACCTTAGAACTACAATTTGACCTTATAGCCCTATTCACCCCCTTAGATCCCACATTTTTTCACATATTTTTACATGTTTGTCGATATCCATTTTTATATGTTTGCACATTTTTCAATTGTATTTTAGTCATTTTTCCATGTGAACGTACTCTATTCTCATCCAACCTATGTTCTAAATTTCCAATCCTATGCAACTTGTCCCAATAAATCTTTTTTATTTTCATTACACTCCATTTCAACTAGCGGATTTTTTGTTATTAATTTCCAATCATATTTTTGTTTGTGGTTTTTATAATTTTCTTGTTCGACTACCTTTTGCCACCAACCACATCATTTAGGTTGTCCAGTCTATTCCCCCTATCATCATGCCCACTTTTTCTTTATTCTGCATCTGAATTCGACATTTAGATTTTTTTAATAAAAAATTTCTATGAATTTTGCATGTTTCGCCCCGCATGTGCAATGTGAACTCCTGTTTCTAATCGTTGGACATGCACCATCATGTCTGACACATCACAATTGTCTATTCATATTTCCATTTGCCATTTTTTTCTCAACAACATAAATTTTTTATCCATGTGATCCCATGTGCGTGTCCGTGATGCAGGGAAGTACTAGTTCTTTCTTTTTAATTTTTAAAACAAAAAACAAAAAAAAAGAAACAAAGTAAAAAAACAACAAAATAAAAACAAAAAACCTTTAATTTTTTAAAAAAATCCCCCAAGTGTATCTTTTCTCTCCTTCCTCTTGCTCTCTCTCTCTCTCTCTCTCTCTCTCTCTCTCTCTCTCTCTCTCTCCTCGTACCCTCTCCCTCTCTTCCTTTTCTCTCTCCTCTACCCCTCCGTGCATCTCTAGCCACCCTCACCCTCACCCTCTCTCCCCTCCCATCTTCTCCTTGTCCTCCTCATCCTCCACTTTTTCCTCTCATCCACCTCTCCTCTCCTCCCTCTCTCCCTCACCCTTCCTTCTCCTCTTGATGGGTCGGCCTCGCCTTCCCCCGTAAGCACCTCCAATGGTGGCCCTGTCCACCACATTGTTGCATCATTATCGACACTCTGTGAACCATGAACACCTCAAGCAACCTCGGATAGGCACCCCCGCCCAGTGCTGCTTTGGAACGCCCTCGTGCCGTCTCTATTTAATAATTTTCTCGCCTATCTTTGTGACGCCGAATGTTGCCACGACCCTTGCCACCTTCGAATGGGCCTACCTGCCTTGGGTCCCTGCCCTACTTGTGTTGCCTCTGCCGCTACCCCTGCCCTCCATTTATGCCCATTGTGTCAAGATTGTGGGAGAGAAGGAAGGAGTCTCACTTGTAGCTTTCTTGCTTGCACAATGGGGGAATACACACAAGGGTGGAGGCTGAAAACAGTTTTCCTCTTCTTAGTTGTGTAAGCCAAAAGAACTCTCGTACAAGGAAATAGAAGAACCCTATATATGGGTCTCAAACCAAACTCAACTAACTAAGGTGGCATACTAACTGAGCCACGAACTAGAGTAGATAAGGATAGCTATCATGTAGCTATTATTCATGGGCGGTGTACCAACCGCATCTGCAACTAACAAGTCGATGACATAAGTACACAACGGTCACCCCGGCGTATCACGAGGGGAGCTCGATATCTCAACACTCCCCCTCGAGCTCAATCCCAATTCCTGCACACCAAGCAGGTCTCTGAACTTGCGCAGCTTCTCTGCGCCCAATGCCTCCGTGAATATGTCAGCTACCTGATCCTCTGTGCTGACATAAACTAGATCAATAAGACCTAGTAAAACCCTCTCTCGCACATAGTGATAATGCACCTCAATGTGCTTTGTTCTAGAATGATAGACTGGGTTATTTGCCAAGTGTATACTACTCATGTTGTCACAATAAATGACAACTGGCCCATCTGTAGACTGATGCATATCATAAAGTAGCTTATGCAACCAAGCTGCCTCACATGCAGCCATTGCTGCACCCCTGTACTCAGCCTCTGTGCTCGACAAGGCAACTGTAGGCTGTTTCTTGCTGCTCCAAGTGACTGCAGCACTCCCAAAAGAGAACACATATCCACTGGTAGATCGTCTATCAGAAATACTACCAGCCCAATCAGCATCAGTGTATCCATGCAACTGTATCTGAACCCCAGTCTCATAAAATAGTCCATACTGCAATGTGGACTTCACATACCTGAGTATGCGTCTAGCCGCATCCAAATGCGGTTTCCTTGGAGCCTGCATAAACTGACTTACCAATCCAACAGCATAGCTCAAATCTGGCCTGGTAATAGTCATATAAATCAAGCTTCCTACTATGCGTTTGTACACAGTAGGGTCTTCCAGAAGCTCACCTGCATCTGCGTGTCAGCTTCACATTCTGCTCCAAAGGAATTGAAATAGGCTTACAGTCTGTCATCCCATATTTGGACAGCATGTCCAATCCATACTGCCTCTGCAAGAGCTGTATCCCACTTGGTGATCTAATCACCTCAATGCCCAAGAAATAACGCAGCTCTCCCAAATCCTTCATCTCAAACTTCTGCTTCAATAGCATTTTCACATGAAGGATATCTTCATCACTGTCACCTGTCATAATCAAATCATCAACATAAATGACAAGTAGCATAATACATTTCTCTGTTTTTCTCATATAAAGTGAGAAATCTGCCTTGGAAATCTGAAAGCCAATAGTGACAAGATACTGTCCTATCTTGTCAGACCATGCTCTAGGTGCTTGCTTCAAGCCATACAAAGCTTTCTTCAACCTGCAAACAAACTCAGGATGAACAGCATGCACATAACCTGGTGGCTGCTCCATATAGACCTCTTCTTGCAAATCACCATGCAAGAAGGCATTCTTTACATCCATCTGATGTAAAGACCATCCCTTTGATGCAGCCATAGCAATGACTGCTCTTACGGTTGCCATCATTGCAACCGGATTGAATGTTTCTTCATAGTCAATGCCATATGTTTGTGCATACCCCTTGACTACTAATCTTGCCTTGTATCTGTTCACAGAACCATCTGCATTGTGCTTCACCTTATAAACCCACTTACAGCCAATTGCATTCTTACCTTTAGGCAAAGATACCAATTCCCATGTAGCATTTGCTTCCAAGGCATCCATTTCTTCATCCATGGCTTTCTCCCATTTTTCTTTTCCCATGGCTTGCTCAAAAGAAGTGGGTTCTGGTTCCTGTATCACTTTGACCATATATGCATAGTGAATGGCTGTAAATCCATCATATTTCAGTCTATCCACAGGATATCTAGCTCTCGTAGACCTGCGCAAAGTAGATTCACTCCCAGGTGCTCTCAAAACATCCCTAGTCTTCCTTACTCCATGTGTAACAATAGAAGGAATACCCAACTCATCATCAATGCTCTGTTCTGAGCCACTGGATTCACCATCCACATAAGAGTGACCTGCATTCACATCAAACATGGGCTGATCAACATTCTCTTTTCCTTTTCGTGATACCTGCATACCACTATCTGCATTGCTTTGAGAAGATTCTCCTGATCTCAATCTGCCTGTCCATGGTGAAGAATGTGAACCACTGCTAGAGGACGCTCCAGGTCCACTAATATTTTGTGACTGCTGTTGTGAATTCTGTGCAGCATTACCATTTTGTGCATCTTCATCATCAATCACATTAACTGGTTTATACCAGCTACTCATCTCATAAAAAACAACATCTCTGCTCACTGTAAACTTACGAGTAGAAGGGTTATAGCATCTATACCCTTTTTGCTGCAGAGAGTAACCAATAAAGATGCACTTCTCAGCTTTTGGATCCAACTTGGATCTCAACTCATCTGGCACATGTACATAGGCAATGCAGCAAAAAATTTTCAAATGAGAAATATCTGGTTTCCTACCAGTATACCTCTCCTCTGGATTCATTCCATGTATTGCTGCAGTGGGAGTCCTGTTCATTATGTAGACTGCTGTAGCAACTGCTTCAGCCCAATAAAAATCTGGCATGTCTTTTTCATTAAGCATGGCACGAGATACCTCTCAAATATGCCTGTTTTTCCTTTCTGCAATTCCATTTTGTTGTGGGGTATGACTGCATGAATATTGCTGCTTTATGCCATGCTCCTGCAGGAACCTTGCAAACTCATTTGAGAGGTACTCTCCCCCTCCATCTGACCTTAGGTATTTTATTTGCAAGCCTGTTTCTTTTTCAACCATAGCTTTAAGAGTTTTGAAATGCCCAAACACTTCACTTTTCTTCATCATAAAATACACCCAAACTTTTCTGCTATAGTCATCAATAAAAGTGACAAAATAATGACAGCCTCCAAGAGATGCAGATTTAGTAGTCCACACATCAGAGTGGATTAATTCCAATGGCTTCTTACTCTTTTGAACATGTCTAGGAAATGGTTTCCTTGCATGTTTTCCAAATTGACAGGCTTCACATACCTTATACATTTCTGCAACCTTGAATTTAGGCAATCCTGCAACAATATTTTGGGCCTGCATTGATTTAAGTCGCTGTACATTAACATGACCAATGCGTTTATGCCAGATATCAATATCTGCAACTACGCCGGTCCCATGTGCAAACATTGATGTACTCAATTCAGACATGTTTGCATCCAACGTAAACATTCTGCCCTTCTTCTTCCCTTTTGCTATCAAGCGACCTTTATTTTTCATATCCTCAACAAAGCATCCATGAGGATTAAATCTGAGCTGCAAGCCTTGCTCAACTATTTGACCAACAGAAACCAGATTCTTGGTGATATTCGAGACATGAAATACATCGGACAGGTATTTCTTTTTCCCATCTTGCACAGACAAAGGAATTTTTCCAATCTGCACAATAGGATGTGCAGTATCATCACCAGTCTCCACAAATCCTGGTTTTTCCATTTTCCTTGCATCCTCCATCCATTCTGCATGACCTGTCATGTGGTTTGATGCACCTGAGTCAACATATCACACATCGTTGCTTTCTTCTGCACTTGTCACAGAATTGTTCATGTGCTGCACCATGAACAAATACTCATTTCTATCATCACCCTGTCTACTAGAAGATGCATAATTCCCTTGTTGCAGTTTTTCATTCATGATGTCATTCCGCTTTTTATAGCAGTCTTTAGCCATATGACCCATTTTACCACAGTAGTAGCATTCAACATTACTGTTTGCATTTTGGCCTCTTTGCCATCCACCACGACCTCTTTGGCTCCCCCTGCCTCTAGAGTTACCACGTCCTCCTCCATAGGACTGGTTTTCTTGAGTTTGCTGCATATTCTGATTTCTACCACGGCCTCCAAATCGGCCTCCTCTACCTCTGCCGCTACCTCTTCCAGCATTTGAGTAGAAGACAGCTTCTTTTGAAGTTCCTCCTGAAGAAGATGCACCACCATTTCTCTGCTCCTCAGAAATTAGAAGAGCAATCAACTCCTCAAAATCAGGAAATCTTTCACGAACTCGAATGGATGTCTGAAACTGTGCATAATCCTTTCCTAGACCATTCAAGGTCACAGAAACTAAATCATCATCTTCCACTGGCGACCCAATGGAAGCAAGTGCATCTGCAATCTTCTTCACCTTCATGTGGTAGTCATTGATGCTCATATTTTCTCTTTGCACATTATGCAACTCTTGCTTGAGCTGCATTTTCTTGGCTTGAGTATTTGTGCTGTACATTTTTGACAAAGTATCCCATGCCTCCTTTTGCGTACTTGCATCCTGAATATGCACAATCATAGAGTCTGAAATACTGATAGACAGCCAGTACATAACTTTTTTGGCTCTCTCATGCCATGCTTTGAATGCCTACATTTGCTGTTGATTGGGAACATCAGGAAGAATTGGTTATTCTTCATTTCCTGCAACAAATTTCCAATATCCTTTTCCCATAAGGAAATTCGTCATTCTAAACTTCCATGCTTGGAAGTTGTTCTTGTCAAGATTTTTAGTGACAATCTGTGAAAGAGAATCACACGCCATTACAGAACGCTGCAAAGAATTCTGTCACTGCAGAGAACACAGCTTCAGCCTCACAAGGGCAAATCTGCAAAACTGACGAAAGTGGTATTTGACCACACAGTCACTTCCTAGTGACGATTTTGCATCAACAGGCAACAAGGATGATTCTGTAACTCCCAATGTCTCTGTGCACAGGCATACGATGCAATTTCTACAGTAACTTTTCACTGACCTGTAGAACAGTGGCTGCACAGCATAAAACTGGGCCTTCTCCTGAGTGCGTGCAGAAAAGTTCCGCCTTCAAAACAGGCCCCGAAATGGCCTCAAATAAAAAAAAACAAGGTCGCCGAGGGCTAAAGCCCTCGCTCGCAGCATATACTGTCCTCTTGCTTCACCGCGAAGGGCGTCTCAACCTGAGACACTGCACTCTTGCAATTTCCGGCTGTGCTACCTGCAGAGATCTGCTCCCAAAACAGAAAATGAAAGCAACACTGCTCCTCTTACCAGAACACCGCGAGCTTGGCTTGCTTTCTTGAGCTCCTTACCACGAACAAGGCTCTGATACCATGTCAAGATTGTGGGAGAGAAGAAAGGAGTCTCACTTGTAGCTTTCTTGCTTGCACAATGGGGGAATACACACAAGGGTGGAGGCTGAAAACAATTTTCCTCTTCTTAGTTGTGTAAGCCAAAAGAACTCTCGTACAAGGAAATAGAAGAACCCTACATATGGGTCTCAAACCAAACTCAACTAACTAAGGTGGCATACTAACTGAGCCACGAACTAGAGTAGATAAGGATAGCTATCATGTAGCTATTATTCATGGGCGGTGTACCAACCGCATCTGCAACTGACAAGTCGATGACATAAGTACACAACGGTCACCCCGGCGTATCACGAGTGGAGCTCGATATCTCAACACATTGTGCCTCCTTCAACATGGGTAGCCCTACCATTTAATCCCATAATTTGCACATCCATTTTATAAAAATAAAAAAATAAACACACAAACACATCATTTAATTTTTTAAAAAATCAACCAGCTGACACTCATGCATGTGCTGGAAACAAAGTACACACCCCATAAGTTGTAAAAACTAATTTTGCATTTAGATCATACTTGGATTCAAAGTCCGACACTTAATATACTATGTAAAACTAAATAATTTTTTATGGTAATCAAGGAGCCACAATTTTCTTTTCTAAGATTTATCACCTAATAAAAATTCACTCCTTGTTAATAATTGATCCAAATCAAGATGGCATTTAACTTTAATCATCTCCACTACACATTTATCACTTAATTCATGAATGCACTAAAAGGATTGTGGGTGACACAATCTTTCAATGAGTCTTTGTGGCTGTGTTCTTTAGACCGTGATGTCAAGGTGTTATGGTTTACTTGATCTTTGATCTTTTGATGGTCACGTTCGTGTTATCAAGGGTATGGTTTCTAGTTCCCTTTATTTTTACTGCCCAATATAAGGATCAGGGTGCTTGATTATATGCATATCATGAAGCTTTCAGTTGCATGTCTGTGTAGGTCATATGGAATTTTTCATAGGATGTGGTTTGTTTGCTTAGGAGTGGTCTGTGATATTTTGTATGAGTAGTTCCTTAATGGCAATATTATCTATGTCTTGTTAACTATTTTGCAGGCATCTTTGTGTTTGTGGTGTGTGTGTAGGTGGTATCTCTTATTATACAATCATATGTATGGGATGCACACAAAGAGAGAAAACCTAATGTGTTCAAGAGGTCAAAAATGGTTGAAGGTATTCTTATCGATATATATGATAAGGATTTAGGTCCTTCTAGTGCATTGCTTGTTATGGTATTCTTATCAATATGTATGATAGGGATTTAGGTCATTCTAGTACATTGCTTGTGATAGTGAGACTAATCATGGTCATTCTAGTGCATTGCTTGTGATAGTGAGACTAATCATGGATGTAAGCCACTTACTCCATTAAATATGGGCTTTTTTTGCATGATGCACCACATGATGATGCTCTTGGTTCCACTATGCCTTTAGATTTTGTAGGTTGGCTTAGTGATGATCCTAAAAAAGATTTGCCTCATGATGATGTTGTGATTATAAGTATGCAAAAAAAGGTGAGATTTTCTAAAGTTAAGATAGAAATGATGCATTATAAGAAAAAAGATTTGTTGTAGTAAGAAAAAAGATTTTCACCTCCTAGTCTTGAAGAGGCATGGTGCATTATGACCAGGTTGCATAAGTTTATGCTTGATATAAATGCAAGTGGAGTAGTTAAATTAGATGTGGTCTAGACATTGCAACATCAAATTTCTTATGAGAAGGCAAAGAGGGATACTATGATGGTCGAAATCGATAAGGTGAAATAGTTGCATGAAAGTGGAGGATGCACTGAAAAGGCAAGTTGATGAGTATGGTGACATGCTTCAAATGTGCAAGATATCTTCGTTTTCTTTTAAGGAGTGGATAGCCACTATGCAAGATAAGTTTCAAAATGAGATTGATTTGGTTGCACGAGAAAATGCTAGGCTCAAAGTAGAAAGGATTCTTTTTTATGCAAGGTTGGAGCCTTTGTTGAAGGTAGAAAAGCAACGTTTGAATAACTTGGAAGTGGATTTGGAAGGTTCTATATTTATGCAGAAAGTCTTAAGTCTTATGAAGATTGCATTGGTCAAAGTTATGTATGATCAATGGGTTGCCATTGCAAGGGGGATGTGTCAAGTGATATCTCGGTCATAAAGTTTTGCAGTACGGGATGTCTCAAGTGCTATCTCGATCATAAAGTTTTGCAGTAGGCTTTCGTTTCAAAAATTTTGGAGGCCTTGATGTGACAACCTTTTGAGGGGATTATGCAACTACATTAGGGAGATATGAGTATCCTATTGGATGTGAGTAAAGTATAATTTATCACATTAAATGTCTACTTTTGATAAGGCATTTGACACCGTGACATGCAAAGGTTTGAGTCATGGCACTTCTAGCCATCCACCGAGCTGTACCAAGTGTTGGATGCATAATCTTTACCCTTAGCATGGTTCATTACCTTCATCTTAGTATTTTCATATGTGAGTAGTCTTTAGATTCCTCATGAAGTTAAATGCCTCACAAAGTGTAGTTATATAGGTAGATTTCAAGCATGATCTCCTGAAGAGGTATTATTGGTGTCTTTCATGTTCTGGCAATTCTTCATGATCATGACTGGATGTATAATGGAGATTTTCAAATATGAATGATATCTCATAGTTGGTGGCATGTCTTCCTCTATGTTTCTAATTTATTTTTAGCATATTCTTTGATTTGTCTTTGATTTGCTATTATGAGCATTGTTAGTCAACTAAGCTAAAATGACATGACCTTAGAAGTGATGATCTATGTCTCATTCTTAACCATTGCACATCATCTTCTTGATGATTGTGCATCTCTTCAATATGATCAACAATTTTATGAGTGGCTTATTCCAAGGCAAGGTGATATTTGTATCAGAAACGAAAGTTTTTTTGTTCCATAAAGAAACAATAACTCTTCCTTTGTCCATTAATAATCTCTCAATCTTTAAAAAGATTCACACCAAGCTTACAAATACCAAGCAACAAATAAAGAATGAATGTGTGCAAGGATATTTGAGGTGAGGCTTTTTTTGGCGACCCTCCATTCTTGCTTCACATAGTTAAGTCGTTCCAACCTTTGCCACCCCACCAACACAACCACACTACCATCACCATTAGAACCTCATTGTTGCTCTACCTCTTCTTTCTCCTCATTCTACCTCACTCACTCCATCTCTCCCCTCCCATTTCTCTCTGTCTAAT
Source organism: Lygodium microphyllum (assembly GCF_053477565.2). NCBI lineage: Eukaryota > Viridiplantae > Streptophyta > Polypodiopsida > Schizaeales > Lygodiaceae > Lygodium > Lygodium microphyllum. The sequence goes on from NC_141151.1 coordinate 56,620,883, forward strand.
GCATGCATGTGTGTGCATGTGCACACACAACTTTTATCGTGATCTTTCACTATGCATGTGTCTATCAACTCTATATGTGCATGTATGTTTCTTTCCATCTTTCTCTCTCTCTCTCTCTCTCACACACACACACACATCTGAAATATCATGCCTATAACTACCTTATTCCCACAATTGGATGACAATTGCAAGGAGCTCAACAATCACTAATTTTTCTAGTCAAAAACCAATCTTGGAACCTCAACATTCTATACCATTTTAGTCCCAATTCACTATCAATAGTTAGTAAGTGAGAGCAATATCCCTTCACCTAACATACATTGTAGCCCAACTAGTCAGCTTTAGGAAGAAGGCATGGCAGCTTTCAAATATGGATGTAATCATTGGAAAGCATTATCCTTATAGTAGTGCACCTACGCACAACTTACTAGAAAATAGAAAATCTTTACAATAGTTCCTCAGGTCTAGTTGTGTGGGATCTAGAAAAGCACGCGTATATAAGGATTGCATGTGTTGAACTTGCCTATCCTAAAAGTTTAGATTGTATTGCATAAAACCCAACCCATCCACAAAGAAGTTGATATAAATCTCAGCCATGAGCTACATTTAAGTTGCAACTCATGGCCAAGAAATCCATGTGTGCTAATGATGGGAGACCAGCTGGAAGGGATTCCAAGGTTGAATGGCCACGCAACTCGGTAGTAACTACGCGGTGCCTTACCCTTGGGTGTTGCAACTTAGGGTGAAGAGGTTAGGATACGTTAAAAGGGAACCCTTGCTTGCCTGCAACTACATCGATATTTTCAGCCTGTAATAATTTTATCAACAGGAAGGCAAAATCTTCAAGGATGCAGTTGTAAATATTTTCGTGATAGAAATATCAATTATTTTCCCATCAAGAAAAGGCGAAGACAAAATCTTATAGCACTTCTTGGAGGTATAATTTAATGATGATACACGCGGTTATGTGGAAGAACTTATGAAGCAAAACCCTACTTGATCTTGTGACATAGACCGACTCTTGATGCCATAAAAATCGACTGAATTTCTATGCCAATGCTCAGTGCCAAGGAACGGCGCAGGGCATCCTTGATGGTCTGTTGATCTTGCAGTGACAGATTCCATGCGGCTGTTTGTCTGATCAATGGCCCTTCTTCCTAATAAGGATAACCGAAGCCCGTTTCATTTCAACACTCCAACTTGTTGTACCAAACTACTAGCTTGTTGTGGAAAGACCGCATGCAAACACATTGACAGTGGGGGCATTGTTGTTTGTTTGTCTTCACCAGGCAAGCCTCAAATCAGTGTCCTTACAGTGGGCATGACTGTTTGCTATGGCAACCTGACACTGCTGCTCTCATCTTAACCAAGAAACCATCAAGCTGAGTATCCTTCCACGATTCCTGCAGCCTGTGCTCACGGGCAAGGTGTACCCCTTGCCATTCGAGCTTTAGATGGTTTTCCGACTATATCTACCAACTTCAAAGATATCAAGGAGACTAATACAATCTTTGCATTATCTATCCCCAGAAATTCATAGTCTATCAGCAGAATTTGGCCATGGCACAACGTAATCATGAAAAAATCCCTACAAAGTACATAGTTAGCCTCAATCTCTTACAATCAATCGAGGTGCAAAGGCAATCCTTGTATGGAACACCTGACCTAATTAGTCAAGGTGTAATGCTTGATTTCTCTTGTTAGATCGAAGCTCACGCAATTCTGTAGCTCTAGTTGCAAGGCTTTGGATAATAGGCAATAGAAATGCTCTCCTTTGTTGCAATATCATCATTGTATTCTCGAGGTTCCCGACGTGATTTGCTTTAAACTGCTCATCTGGAAAAGTCAGTCTAAAGTCACTCCTGACTGTTATAATGTATCTAATGACCACACAGGACAAGAAAACAATAAATAAACTCCTAACCTGACTTATATTTGTTGTCCAGAGCAGACAGTTCTGTAATCTTTTGTTCTATCTCTCCTTTTAGATTGCTGAAACTGCTTAGTTGACCCTCCGTCCATAACAGCTCTTCCGTGACTATATCTGGCTCATACAAATAGCTCTTTAATGTACTCCCAGCTGCATTGCCATTTTGGCTTTTAGATGCACATGATAGCAAGCCAGTCAGCAAATTTGTCTTGCTAACATTGCCATCAACTGATGCTGGCGTGACTTCCTTTGTTTGCTTTAATACTTTAGAGGCCAAAACACCTGGGCACAAAACCATATCTGTTCTCTGCATGGCTGTATCGGCAACATTAGCTCTTTGTAATTTAGCATGGACATCTGTTTCATCCATTAGATATGGTGGCCGTCGTGGTGGTAGACGGAACCTTCTGAAAATCCTTCCTCCTAGAGAAGTTTCTCTAGTTTCTTTGTTTGAGCTGGAGCAACGTTGCTTTTCCTTTTTATATGAGACCAACCTTGGGAAGACTTGGCCTTCTGAGCTGTTCATTTTCAACTCTGAACAATCAACAGGGGAGGTTATCACCATCATCGACTTGCATAATCCTTCCTGTGTGGAAGAGCTGGCCATCACTGGGGCAGAGACCTCACAGTGAGTATCAGTACTCACATCAGGATTAACTTTAGAAGGGAAATCATTGTCTTTCACATTCGACATACATGTGGTGGCTGTTTGAAGGCAAAGTGAAGGCTGTTTATTTAATGCACTGAAACAGCAAAGAACAATGACATTTGTTTTGAATAAGCAATTAACAGACCAAAAGAACTGCAAAAGACTGACATTGAATTATGTAAAAAGTGATATGCTTGGGTCCTTGTTTTGGATCAAAATGGTCCAAAGTTGTTAACAGTACCTCTCTTGTTTCTTGAGCCTCCTCAGGTCCTTGCGAACAGATTGCTTCAGCTCTTGAAAACATGCCTTGTAAAAGGCCTGTGCTTGGGCAACAGCAATAGACCTGATACCTGTCCTCCGAAGAAGACGTCTCCATGTTATTCTATCCAGAAATAAGCACTTGTGTCGCAGCAACAGCCTGTTTTGAGACCTTAGAAACTCCACATTTTGTAATAGCTTGCTTATATTTTGCTTCTGTAAATCCCAAAATCAATCTCATCATTCGGATTCCCTATGGTCTTCTTGTGTACAAGTGAGCAGTCATTCCCTCTTACATCCCCATCGATATGAGCAATGATATCAGTTCAACCTGTAGGATGCTTTCACTAACCTGTGATTGATGATCCAAAATTTTGCGATAACGCTTCGTACTTTGTGGCAAAAGTTTCTTCCAGTCATGAATGCAACGAGAGCACAGTTTCTTCTTGAACCAGGTGGTAGCATTTTCCTACAAGTACAATGTGTTGACTATGGTTAGCAGTTAGCTTTTGTCATTGTAAAGAATTACATTGGTGGAATTTTTCGAGGGTTTTATCCAAAAATTGGGTTGTGAATTTATAATCTAAAGGTGACAAGCTGTTGCTGCTAAGTTCAGCAGTACAAGAATTTTCATCATTTTCAAGTACCAGATAACAGACACAAATAGGGTAGTTTTGAATCTGAGAAGGGAAAAACTCCATAAATACATAACAGTACTTTATAGTTCAAACAGAAGTTCTGTCACTACATAAAGTTTGGAGTGCATCTATTAGAGAAGCTCTAAGCCTAGGATAGTGATAGTAAAAAAGCTTGTTTTGGTTACTACCCAATATTTTCTGTAGAAACCCAATGTGAACAGTGATGCACTTGACTGAAACCCTTTTATGTATGGCAAGGGAACAAAAGTGACTAAACTCAACAATGTAGACACTAGTCGTAACCAGAGGTGCGAAAGCCATTGAAAAAGACACCAAGAGGATAACATTTACGAAGTATATGGAATGCATGAATCTCATCTATGACACCAAGAAAAATAGATTGCTTGATGCGGTTTGTTGCACTCATTCACAAGGTGCCACGTGTGCAGCTTTGTGGCATGCCGTGTGCCAGATGCTAGAATCAATAATGTTGAGGGAGTTAAGCCAAATGACCTATCCCTCCCTCTCCCCTCTATCTCCTCCCCCCCATCATAGCATTTCCTAATTGCGGCCATGCAGTCTCCCTCTTCAAAAATGCCTCAAATTGCACTTTGTCCTGAAAATGCAGGTTTAGTTAATCATCATATTTCTGCACCATAAAAGTAGATAAGCAAGCAACAACATACAGTGGTTTACAGGAGTGCCTAAGGTGCCCAAACATCTTCAAAATAGCACCTGATCAAATAGCTTTAATGTTTCTCCCATCAATGACACACCATGTTGAGCTACAGTTCCTGAATTAACACAAAATTATTATGCATTTTGGCCTAATTTTACTCCACAAAAAACAGCCCAAAAAAGATCTATTCATGAACAACACATTATTTTATTCTCAATAGGACAAATGCCCAAAAATCCCCTATAAGAGGACATGTGGTGGGCATCCATCCTCATCCCTGATCATTATCATCACCCTTGCGTGAGCCATCAGCCATCTGCCTTCTCCAGGCAGCCATGCCATCTGGAGATGTTGCCACACGAGGTGTCATCTTGCTGCCTGGAGCTTCCGTCTTGTTTAGCTGCCACCTGGTGCTGTACAAGCCATCACCAGCCCCTGGAGGTCATCACCAGCCTGCCCCGCTGCTGCCCTGCTGTATCACTGTCACCTGGGGACTGCTACAACCCATGTTTTCCATCAGCAGCCTGCATTTTCACTGCAGACTGGCAGGTTTTGACTACAGCCGTGACTACCCTACACTTCTCTCAGCCGCCAGGTGATTAGAGCTGATATCTTGAGGATTAATACAGTGAGGACATGGATCCACCCACCAGTCCCTCTAGGATCAAGGATGGAGTTCTACCGGAGTCACTTCTTGTGTCTCTCTGATGATGGATTCACTATTCGGCCAGCATACATGGACACCCATCTCTCCCACAGAATATGGGCTGCTATCTGACAGATTTGTACTTCCTCCCATAGGCTACAGATGGAAACAGGTAGATGGACAAATACTCCAACAAAGGATAGGACTTGCCAGCTTTGTGGCTGAGAGCCTGAGACAAAGGAGCATCACATATGCAAATGTACAGTTTAGTATAGCTTTGGACCTCTTTGTTGTGTCATGGAGTACAAGGACCAGAGATGCCTAGGTCTTTTCCTCCTAAAGCTCCAAAGGTGCTGCACATCCACTACTACAAGATAGGAGGCCAGCTTACCCAAAAGGACCCACACAGAAAGCAATGACAAGTGTTTTTCACAAATCTGACCCACTGACACTACTAGCCTTGCAGAGACAAAACCACCCCGCTAGACACCCCCCATTCCATACCATATAGTCACATTGGATAGAGCCATTTCACTTCATCAAGCAGGACGATCCCGTCTACTAGAGAGGACTGCATCACAATTGGATCAAAGCCATTATCACGAGACACCAAAGACTCACCAACAAGCATATCAGTGGAGCAGTCAGAGACCTCATCATAGCTGAGATCATGTGCAGACCTTGAGATCAGCTGCAATCTCTAGTCTCTACCATGTCTTTCTGTATATAGTTCTATCAGATTTGGGTCCCCTTTTCTTTCTATTTATGGGACGACACTAGACATGGTCCTACTCTAGCATAGTCCATCATAAAGTTATTCTTAGCATTGTTTCATAGGCCACTTATTGATTTTGATGTTCTCTTCACCTTATTGATAGATACATGATGGCTCTAGGCTATCTTTCATAAAATCAGAAACATCACAATGAAGGTACAAAGGAAGCATAATGATTAAAGGGGAGCAAAAGAAACTGTAGTGTGCCAAGCAAGTAGATCTTGTCTAAGGAGAATATTTGTTAAGTCAATCAAGTCTAGCTGCCAATGAAGAAGCCCTTTCAAGCGGGCTATATGACTCTGTACACCTAATGAAGCATCAAAGATGAATGTATTCCTCATGGTCCATATAAGCAACAACCCAAGAAGCACAAGATGGCACGGACATGCCATGATCAAGTGTATGGATTAATTCTTGCTCATGCCATATGAATCCACACTCCATGCGAACGCCCCTTAACAGGACATCCTCGAGCCAAACATGAGAACACACCCTTGCCACGTCATCATAAGAACCTTCTAGAAGATATCACATGTCATCGCCTGCATCATTGATGATGTCATCATGAAACATTCTAGAAGATCTTTAGGCCGTCCAACACCTATAAAAGGAGGGGCTCGCCATACAGCTCCTCAATCTTGCCAATGCCAATCTTGGGAGCTTAAGGAGTCGAGACCTCCAAGTAAGTAACTTCGAGTTCCAATTCTAGTTCTTATCTAGTCATGATATCTAATCTTGTCTTGTCTTCCATTATATTCTTGTTATCTTGTCACCTTGTAACCTCATAGTACAAGATCTTGTCTAGTACTGCCTTGTATCTTGTTTATCCCCGTTGAGGGAGATCTTGGAATTTTGATATCTTGTATCCATACCTATGGTCCTGGGTTGTGGGATCCTTCATATCCTATCGAGTCCTGTTGTCTACACCTACAGTCCTGGGTTCTGGGATTTTCCGTATCTTGTTAAGTTATCATTGTATCTTGTGTCCCTACGTGGGATTATCTTGTAATCAGAATTCTTGTAACAAATCTTGCATCTAGTCTAGTCTCTCGAGCTTAGTCTAGTACTCCCATAACATAAGAAACAAAAGAGAACTTTCATATTTGTGTGCATGGGGTCCACAAACTTGGGATGTCGAAAGATCCAATCCTTTGGAAGCATTGGTAGCCCAACCACTCGTAACTAAATGGCCGATAGTAGTGAGTATACATTCCTCGTAACCGGGCAAGTAAGGAATCGATGGCAGGGGGTTTCAACTGACGTAATACAAAAAAAGTAGGAACCATTGGAAATTCTTCGTTTGGAGAGTGTTGAAGCAAGGAGAAGCACACCAATCAACATTCAGCAAATGAAAATCTTGGATTGGAAAGGTGTTTTATTAAGCCAGTTGGCCATCACCATAGATTTCCACCACATGCTTGGCCTTTCTAGAGACCCCAGGTGGTATTGCCTTTCTAGACAAGCCAGTCCTTATCATAGATAAGCAAATGATATATTTGACTTGCGGAAGCACAGCCCAAAAGGAGCCTACCTATAATCAACCATTCTTGCCAAGGGGCCCCCTGGTCCAAAGAAGGGAGAGGTTACATTGCTTGTAAAGAGATGGAGATGTCATTCTACAAATTGCACTAGCCTCAGGGGACATGAAAGTAGTATCAGGCCAACCTAAAGGACATAACAGCCCCACTAACAAGTAGGAGAGCATCAGTAATGACAAGTCCCACACATGCCATCCTACTTAACATCGGTCTTTGTTCCTCTTTGCCTTGCTAGTAGAGCAACTTCAAAACCACTAGCACTTTCTCTCTCATGGAGTTATTTGCCTTCCAATTCAAAGGTGGGTGCCAAGAAGATTTAGCAATAACTAATCTCCAAGAGTGGACCAAATGATTCGGCACCATAGAAGACTTCAGATGGATAGGCTCTTTGGCATTAAGCACATGCCATCATGAGGTAAAAATCCTGGTGTTCCCATGCTTGATACCTTGAGTCTAAAGGAGAAATTTGGCAATCAAGGACCAAGGTTTTCTACTCTCACACAAGGTCTCAAGCAACGACCAATGAAGAGCAATCATATGTCTCTCCAAATCTAGAACAGCCCCATCGCCCATTCTTTGGGAGTGCAAACATGGTGCCAAGAGATTCAGGAGATACCTATCTGAGTAGAATGTCTTTTCCAAAGCAAAAACAGGACGGGTTGAGTGATTTGTTGTAAATGAGACTTCAGCCAAGGGAGCAAGGGAAGATAATATGAAATCATTGGTATCATGATTGTTTGAGCTATTTTTAATCTTATGTGGAAAGGCCAAGCTCGTGATTTCCAATACACAAACTTATCCATAATGCCCAAGGAGATCCAATCTATTCGCGCTTTGGGTGAAACCTGCAGTCCCAAAGGATAGCCCAAGTGCTTGAAAATAGAACCTTTAAGCACTACCTCACCTTGCAAGCCCAAGGCCTAGAGATAAACTCTTAGTGCAACTGATAAGGGCTAACTTAGGTGCATTAATATGTAGTCCCGAGGCAAGGGTGAAAAGTCCCTGTGGCTAGTGCTCTTTGTATGTTATCCGGATCAACCTAAAGAAACATAAAGGTGTGATCTGCCAAGGCTTGATCCACCAACTATTCCCCCAAAAGGAGAGAGAGTCTGACCACCTCACCCATAGTTGATAGGTATAAAAGGTACGATATGGTACAGTGTGATAAAATACGGTACTAAATGGTAACTTAAGATTTTATAAGGTATGGTACAATATTAGTACCAAATTTTTGATTATTTTGGACTAAAAATTATAGAATAGATATTTAAAGTTTAAATAGCAATGTTATTAGAGTATATAAGATGAATATTTAAGGATAACATGCCAAAACCTTATGGTGCATGTACAACATGCGCTACTATTATCTACAAGTTACAAGTACATAGATGGAAGTGGATACATCATACACGAAGGATCGTATAAATAAGAATAGGCTTGAGTGACAGAAGGTTGAGAAAGAGAGCGGCTAGAGAGAGAGAGAGAGAGAGAGAGAGAAAGAGAGAGAGAGAGAGAGAGAGAGAGAGAGAGAGGGAGGACAGAGAGACCTGTTCGCCATCGCCCGCGCCTGCAGGCCCCGCCGCCCTCGCCTGCAGGCCCCGCCGCCGTCGCCTGCGCCTGCAGGCCCTGCCGCCGCCGCCGTCGCCTGCAGGCCCCGCCGCTGTTGCCTGAAGGCCCCACCGAAAACACCTCGCCCGTGTGCCTCCCCCTGCCCCAGCTCCGCCCGCACATCTTGCAGAGGTACGCCTTGCCAGATTTCAGCCCCTTTACAAGTCGCATCTGTCCACCATCGTCGAGGGCTGCATCGACGTCTGTTGCTGACTGTCGCGCCTGCTCCCGGAGCTGTCCAGACGCCCTGTTTCCCAGCTCTTGTGAAACCCTAAACCTAACCTTCGTCAGAGAGGCAGCGTCCGGAATCGCGTGCCCTCTGCTCTGTACACAGAAAGAGAGAGAGAGAGAGAGAGAGAGAGTGTCGGTCAGTCCTTCTGTGAGATCAGTTCGTCATACACGATGGCTGGTTTGGATCTGGATTTCCTAGACCAAACGGTGGCAGCACTTGGCCCGGACTCTGACGCTGAGGAACCCGAGGATATGGTTCCGTGCACTGAAGAATTGCCCCCGGGTCCTGACATCCAGCTTGCGGGCAAACGTACCAAGCACACCCCGGAAGAGATAGGCGTTACTCCCGATCGTTCCTATGCGCAGGTTGCTTCGGATCCGGTGGACTCTCAGGAGGTGGACTGGGAGCATCTGTTGGAATTTGCTAACACGCTGCTTGGTGAATATGTTCAACACAACCAGGAAGCCTTCTCTGCCTCTGCTCCAGACGATGTTCTGGAAGCTACCGTCGAGCCAAAAACTGTCCTACGCTCCTTTTCGGTATTTTATGATTGCGCGGTGATACTCTTCTTCACCGGTCGCATCCCGCTGCTTTCCTGTATTCGCCAATGGCTGCAGAGTCTGCTACAAGGGGAATGTGTTGAAGAGATTTTTGTTGGATCCCGGGGTTTTTTTGAGGTCCTCTTGAAAACAGAGACACACCGTGCTGCTCTTCTGTCTAAACTGCCTTTGTTTTTTGATCGTCGCTTGGTTCATGTGGTTCCATGGCGCCCGATGGCAGATTTCCAGCGCCTCCTGCAACATGAATGCCCTGTGTGGGTAGAAGTGGAAAATTGTCCGGCTGTTTATTGGCCGCTATTAAAGGATGCTATGGCTGCTGTGGGCACGGTTCTGGTCCCTCCCAGTCTCAGGGCTGTGAATCGCAACCGCTTGTGCATGTTATGGGATACTGCACGGAAACGGCCTGCATGGTTACGCCTCAATTGCTCCGGCATGCATCCGTTACACTTTCGTTTGAAATGGGGCAATTTTGCTGGCCATTGCTTTTCCTATGGACAGTTGGGACACTTTATGGCTGAATGCCCCGAGCAACAACACGTTTCAGATACAGCTCATGTTGCTCCGCCCATGGAAGATATGGTGTGTGATGCTCAGCCGCTGGATCCTACCCACCCGCCCCAAGTTCTAGCCAAAGGTAAACAACAGGTTTCGGGTCTGGATTCCCGTGCTACTGATTGGGTTGAAGTATGCGCCAAAAAAGGCAACAGGATTGGTGCTGGCATGGAGAGTACTGGGCCTTCTACCTCACACGATTCCATGCGAACATATATGCGCAGGAAGGAAATGATGTCGTCAGAGCGCTCTGCTCCTGCTATGGTTTCTTCAGCTCCCCGCCCCCAGCCCGCCAGGAAAATGTATTCGGATCGTCTCAAGGGTCCACCTGCACAGCTGGCTTTTGATACCAGAGGCAACGTCATTACTCCGTGGGACCGTCGTTACCCACGTTCCAACCCCAAGCAAGCCGATATGCCCTCAACTTCCAAATCTGGTCCTCAGAACTCTTTTGCGGTGTTGGCAGATTTCTTGGATGAGGGAGTCTTGGACATTCTCGCCGACAAAGTCAAATCGAGGCAAGCTGTGCCTCGTACCTGATTGTGTTTTGTATACACATGAAAATAGCCACGTGGAATGTGCGAGGAATTTGTTCTCGCCACAAGCAACATGCCATGTGGACGGCTTTGTATGAGAATCAGTGGGATGTCCTGTGTGCTGTTGAGCACAAGAGTCACAGTGACGCCGGTAAAGTTGTGGATTGCCATGGCTTTCGTTTGTTCTATGCAGGAACACAGGCCATGCATTATTCGGGTGTGCTCATGATTGTACATGCCAAATATCAGCCGGTTCTTATTAAAAATGATGTTCATGGCCGCTTTTTGGTGGTCGAAATCTTATTTGAAGGGGAAATCCTATGGTTACTTGGCCTCTATGCTCCGAATGATTCGTTATCTCGCCGAGAGCTTTGGCAGACTTTGCAGACTTCCTTGTCACTTGGCAGACGCGGCTTCTTCATGGGGGATTTCAATATGTGTGTTAATTCTTCCCAGTCGACATCGGAGCACTCGGTCATGGATGCGCCAGAAAGTCGTATGTGGCACGACTTGGCTCTTGCTATTCTTAAGCAAGATCTTTGGTCCTGGCTACACCCGTCTTCTCCAGGCTTTACTTTCCATTCGGCCCAGTATGCCACAACATGGTCGCGGTTGGACCGCATATATATCATGCAGAATGATGATTTTCTGCCTAGATGCTTGAAATAAAAGTGTTGCAGCAATATGTCTTGTCGGACCATTTCCCTCTGCAGTTCGAGTTGCTTGCACAACCCATTGCCCCCTTCAAGCAATTTCTGGAGAGACTCCCTTTGCGTTTCAACTCCTCCTACTTAAAGCATACAATTTTTCAGGGCTATATGCAGCAAATGCTTGATAGATTCTCCTTGGACTTTTCCTCTCAGGGCACTGCCTCATTTGACCGATTGCTCTCTAATGTGCAACGGGTTGCTCGGCAATATGGGATCTATCATGCCTCTCTTTGTCGGCGCCGTCGACAGGCAGCGGAGGACCTGCTGCTTTTGGTTCGCTCTCTGCTGATGGACACTCCGGATGATGCATTTCTGCTTGCACTGGCCCTGCGGGTTGCCGATCTTGTTAAAGAATTCCAGTTAAAATCGTATCAGCAGGCCAAATTGCAACATCTAACAGAGACTATGCAAGATAGTGCATGTCAGACCCACAAGTTCTTTCGAGCCCTCCGTGCCTCTCCTACTCGAGAGAATTTGACCAGACTCGAGGATGCACAAGGCCACCTTACACTGGATCCACAGACTATTGTGCATATGTGCAGGAATTATTTCCGTGACCTTCTCGGTTCCGCTTCTCCTCCTTCAGCCCAAATTACTCGGGCCCATTCGGTCTTTTATAACCAGGTCCGCAATCAGTTACCCCAGGACATGCAAGCTACTCTGGAGTCAGATATTGGTGAAGCAGAGGTTATGGATGTCTTGTTACACTTGCCCAAAGATAAAAGTCCAGGTTGGGATGGTCTCACCAATGAGTTCTTTGAAGCTTTCGCTACCCAACTGGCGAAACCATTGCAGGCTCTGTTTCAACAGGTGTGGGAAACGGGGATCATGCCTCCCTCATGGAAACAAGGACTTATTAAACTACTTCCAAAAGTTCCTTCGCCATCTAAGTTGACACACTGGCGCCCCATTTCTTTGATGGGTTCCATGTACAAAATCTTTTCCAAAGTAATGGCGAATCGGCTCCATAAGCATCTCCCTGCCCTTGTGCACCCTCTCCAGTACGGTTTCATTAAGGGCCGAAATATTCTACACAATGTTTTGAATGCCCAATCGGCCATTGATTATGCCCGGCATTCTAATCAGGAGGTGGTATTGATTCAACTGGACCTGGAAAAGGCTTTTGACTATCTGGATTGGTCTTTTGTTGCTGACCTTATGTCTGCTATGGGCTTTGGTGCTCGGATGTCTCGTCTGATCTACACCATTAGTGCTGCGGCGTCTTCGCGAGTCATGCTGAACGGAGGTGTTACTGAGCCATTTGTCCTTGCCCGTTCTGTCAGACAGGGGTGCCCTTTGAGCCCTTTATTCTTTGCCCTTGCGACACATCCAGTTCTTTCCATGTTATCACATATGGCCGCCTCTTCCCAGTTGGCCGGACTGTCGCTTCCTACAGGGCAACATTTCATTAGCCAATCCCTGGCAGATGATACTTTTATGATTTTGCGTGCGGACAAGGATAACCTTCGAAAAGCATTGGATGTTTGGGGTCTCTTTGGCCAGGCGTCAGTGGGAAGGCAAACATGAGCTTAGACCACAATTCAACCGGATGGCACAGTTGGGCTTGTCTTCAGTTGCGGATGCCACCCTTGCCAGTCGCAATGTGCTTATCTCCTTTCATACTGCTAGGAGGATTTTCCAGATCCCTCGTGGATATAGGCCTTTATGGGAACAGCTCGTGACGGTGCTCCAGAACAGACAACCCTTTCCTGCTCTTCCTTTGGATCATCCCTGGCAGGATTGGGACCTACAAGGCCGGCTGCCCTTGAGCAAAGCTTCTGCTAATCAAGTGTATCATCTCCTGATTAAAGATAATCAATGGCTGGTTACTAAAGCGAATGCTTTATGGGGATTGCGTAAATCCCGCTCCTGGTGGAGGGTCACTGTGATGGAGGGCTGGGTTAACAAGACACCCTTTAAATATAAAGTCTTTCTTTGGAGAGTGATCATTGGGGGTCTTCCGCTTGCTTCGGCTCTTTCCAAGCGACGAATCTCCAATGGCACCTGTTTCTTTTGCACCAATTCTATGGAAACCGCTCGCCACCGATTTATTTCCTGCCCCGTTGCTAAGAAGGTCTGGTTATTTTTGTCGGCCGTGTGGCGAGGGGTAGTTGGTATCACACTGCGCCCCTTTGATTGGGTTTTGGGCCAGCACAAATACCCTTCTCCCACACAGCCACATATGAAGCTCATGTATCACTTTCTTCGATACTGGGGCTGTTGGCATAACTGGACCATTCGGAATGCTTTTCTGTTTGACTCAGCCCATAATGTTCAGCGATATATTGTGAGGCTTAAGGGCCTCTTGTATTGGCAGTTAGCTCTGCTCCATCGTTCTGATTTGCTCTCTACAGAGGACTTCCGTCCTTGGCATATGGCAATTTCCTCCGCATCCTTGCCATGAAATTGTAACTTGTAGTACTTAGCACCTCGTCGCATGATGACTTGCATTGTTGTCATGTATCTTGTAATCAAGTAATCTTGTATTTTTTTCGTAATTAATACAATTACCTTTTACGAAAAAAAAAAAGAAAAAAGAGAGAGAGAGAGAGAGAGAGAGAGAGAACTGGAGAGGCTTAAGAAAGAAAGATCTATTAACCTCTCTAAAAGGCCAGAGTGGCCTATGAGACCATAACCAATACAACTGGTATCATCATCTCTCATCAGAGAAGAGGAGATAAAATTTATGTGTAGGTCTACATAGTAGATTGGAATGAGAAGTGTGGAAACTGAAAAAGTTGGAAAAACTTTAAAAAGATAAAAAGGAGTGGAGTATCTCCCCCTAAGTCTATGGAATCCACCAAGACTCAACAAACTACATCCGACTGAGTCACCACGCCAATCTGCCTCTGTAATAAGCAATCGTGATGCAAATGTGACGCATATGCGCACGCCTATGTTGCCGAGTAGGTACTCTAGGGTGTCATGCTCTACGTAGCGTGGTACCTCTGTCAACTGTGATACCACCTGATGTTGTATCTCAACAACGCCTATCAGTAGGAGATGTGGTGTTTGGGATGGTAGCAGTTCGGGGTTCAACTACGTTGAAGCTAAAATAGTCTGGAACTACTCTCTGGAGGGGTGGATGACACTAGGGTCGCCTCCTATCCCATAATAATAATGCTCTGCGTGGCTAGAGCACCAATAAGAAAAGGCCCAAACATCTTTAATCCTCATAGTCTATCACCCGTCTTAGTGGTCCAAAGCCCTCCTTAAAGAGACAATGATAGCGGCCTCGGATATCATAGTATACAATACATCTACAAATGTAGTGCTCCTTCATTTCTAGCTCCCATCCACAAAGCTGGCACATCCTCTCATTGGCTGCAATATGGCTCCATCGACTTGTCTTAAATCATTAGTTGATGCGATGAGGTGTGAATCTCACCAATAGCAACTCGGAGTCCGTGGGAAAGTTGAGCATCCATGTATCTCGGACTCAATATGAAACCGTCATGAGAAAGCTGCAAGAAATGACATTGGTATTGTGCCATTTTCGTGCCTAATGGGAAAGGGGACTTGGACCAAGTCCTTTCTGTCTCCACTTTAGTGATGTTTACTCTCACATTATTCAGCTCTGCACGGCTGAGGCTCAAAGTAGGGCAGTCAAGGCTTCACACACACACACACACACACACACACACACAGAGTATATTAACGTCTCTAAAAGGCCAATGTGGCCTATGAGACCAAAGCAATACATACAATGATGGCATGTTTCTCATCTGGAACGAGAAAGAGATGAAAAAACATGCCTATAAGACAAAAAAAATGAAATAGTGTCCTATAAAAGGGAAACATGTCAATGATTTGAAAGTGAGAGTAGAGAAAGGAAAACTCTCCATCAATGATATGTCTGTTCTCTAAGGAGGTGTATCTCTGCATGGCTAAGGCATCTCGGCATCTGTATCCTGTGGCGCTCAATGATGGCTTTAATTTGTCTGTGGTGTGGATGTCTAGGCCTTCGTCCGGGTGGATGTGGGCGCCTAGACTAGCTAAGTGCCACTGCTCTATCCAAAGGGACACCTACAGAAGATGAGGTCCAAAGATGATGTACCCCTATAGGCTGTGTGGCAGTAGTAGTGGTATCTGCCATACTCTGTCGTGCATCAGTGAAAAAGTCAGTGACTGCTCTCTGTCTATGTGAGCCGAGCTGTGGGGGCCTCCTACTCCGTAGAATTGTTGCTCTGCGCCTCTGGAGCTCCAAGAGGAAGAATCCCAAGCATCTCTGATCCTCAAACTGCATGATCCGTCTCAGGGGTCCAAAACCCTCTCGAAATAGATAGTGGTATCTACCTCGTATGTCATAATATACAGTGCATCGGCAGATGTAGTGTTCCTCTGTCTCTGGCTCTCTGTCGCATAGTGGGCATATGCGTTCTTCTGTTTGTATACCCTCCCATCTGCCTGTCTCAATCCTCAGGTGGTGCGATGAGGTGCGGATCTGACCAATAACTGTGTGTAGTCCATGAGGCAGCTGTGTGTCCATGTAATTGGGTCGGGTGATGAAACCATCCTCAGATACCTAAAGGAAGTGGGTCTGGTAGTGTGCCATCCTCGTGCCATGGGGGGAGGGGGATCGGATCCAGGTCTTCTCCGTATCTAACTTCAGTATGTCTGCTCTAATTACATGGTTTAGCTCTAATCTCGGCTTAGGTCAAGTGTAGGGCAATCCAGGCTATAGTCAAAGGCGGATAGTCTGTCAATCTGCAGCCCATGTAGACTCATCCATGTACTCATCTGAGCATACCAACAGTGTCTGTCACCGTCTGCTGCTAGTTGTCTAGAAGAGGTTAGGGCTAGCCATGGGTATCTATCTTGGGGGAGCTCCCATACTCTATGTATGAAAGTCTCTACCTGGACCAAGGCCTCAGCCACCATGGGTGATGCTCCCAACTCAGCTCTGATAATCTCATGTGGAGTCGAGCTCTTCGCTCGTATCATACGTGAGATTATCATGACCAATGGTCTTTCCATATGCTCCCATCCGTCATAGTATTCCTTCTCTGGTCCATCCTGGTCTCCCAAAGGCTCTCTCCTCGTGTGAAAGAGACTCGGGCCCCAAATAGCTGCTCCATATAGGAGTGTGGATGTAACGAGGGTGTCAAAAAGCCACAGTTTGGTGCGCGGCTCATGAAATTGTATGTGAGCACATTGCCTCTCCAATGCCCCTAAGGCTACATATGCTTTTGCCAAACGAGCCTCTGATGTCTCTCTCCAAGAGAACTGTGGTCCCTTCAATGTGACCCCCAAATAGACATATTGTCTAACCATCTCCACTGGCTCTCCATCAAAAGTAAACTAGTGCTCAACTCTTGTCACCCAAGCAGCTGAAGTGTTAAATACCATAACTTTAGTTTTCCCAAGGTTCACCTTAAGATCTCTATCTCTGCAAAAAGCTGATAATGCATCCAAGTGTCTATTTAGTCCCTCAGGTGAGTCAAATATAAGTACAATTTCATCGGTATAAAGCAGTAATGGTATTAGCACTCTAGCTAGGCTGGCTCCGGCCCCACCAATCCTATCCACATATTCTAAAATTTCATCTATATACAGCCCAAATAGTGTCGGTGAAAGTGGACAGCCTTGTTTCACCCCAATGGTGCTATTCACTGTATCTGAGATGCCCTCAGGTGTTCATACTCTACCCGTCACTGTCTCATACAAGGCATAGATACTCCACTGTATCTCTACGGGCACATCAATGTTTTGCATTCTTCTCATGAGTCTAGCACGTGGCACTGTGTCAAAGGCCTTGCGAAAGTCCACAAAACAACAATAGATCTTTTTCTTGAATGCCTTGCCTTCTTCGATGATTGCCCTCAATGTAAAGATATGGTCTAGAGTTGTATATCCCCTCCTGAAGCCAGCCTGACCTTTTGATCTCAGGCCATGCATCTCGGCCCATGCACTCAATGCTTGTTCCACGATTGAGCCATATAACTTGGCCAGCACGTGTCCAATCATGATAGTTCGGTAGTCACTAGGTAGCGCGGGATCTCCACTCTTAAAGAGCGGCACAATAATATGGTTTGACCAACAGGTTGTAAATCCCTCACAAACTGCCCTATTAAAGATGTGAGCCAACATTGGTGCCAAAATATCACAGGCATGCGTGAAGTGTTCAGCCACTAAACCATCATGATCTTGGGCTCTTTCATTTTTCAGTTTCCATATGGCATTCCTCACTTTGTTTTCTGTGAAAAATCTGCAATTTGCTGGTCTTGAGGTTGAGGGGAGTGGCATAGGCTCTTGGCCAGGAATATCATAGAGTGTGCAAGCATACCCATGCCAATCATCCGGTCTAGTAATTTGTAGGGGTGGCTGGTTCTCGTGCATCTTTTTCCATGCTCTCTTGCTGTCCTACCCCAAGAACATGGAATACATTTTTGTTTCTAGTCTGCTCACGTATTCCGCTTCTTTTTGCGTACCAACTGTCTGAAGAGTGTTCGAACATGCTTATGTGTACATATGCCAAGTGCCATCTCTCGCTGAAAATGTGCTCGTGTCTCTTTGCACTCATCCTCATACCAGCCATTCTGTGGGGCATTACCTCGTGGAGGTTTATCTGACGGTGTAGTGTGTGGGAAAGCGTATACTGCTGAAGTGTGCATTATCTCAGCCAACTGTCCTGTAAACTCATCCAAAGAGGCCTATGTGTCTAGCTCTCTCAATGCATCTCGCACAGTAGTGCTGTATATGTATGAGGTCGCTTCCACAAAATCATAGCGTGGAAATTTTGGTATGTGTGGCTGTGCTTCGTGTATATGCCCATATTCCATTGTGAAAGCTAGAATAGCATGGTCTGCTACTAATCCAATTGGTCTGTCTAAGATTTCAAAGCTTTTTATGTCAGGTAGCAAGTTGGGTGATCCAATCAAATAGTCCACTGTGCTTGACCCTTTCTTGTTATTCCAACATGTGAAGCCATTAGATCTTGTCCACTGTGGTAGCCCGTTAAGGATGGCCAAACCATGTGCACTTCCCAATGCCAGTAGGTGTGTTCCATATTTTGTTCTCTCTCTATCTTGGGCTGATCTAACTAATCCCACTTCATCTAATGCAATATCTATGAACATCTCATCACTAGTGTCAAAGAAAGCACATTGGTTGTTTCCTGTGCGTGCATTAAAGTCTCCTGCTAGTAGAACATCCCCAATTCTCATTTATCTCATTATGTCCTCATATAGTGGTGTATACGGGGATGCCTCTTTAGGGGCAAACTTAGAGTATGCAGGGGAAAGTAGCATATGGCAATATACATATCTCGAGTTCTGCTTCTACGTAACCTGATCCACATGTATCTTGCCTCTACATCTCTATGTACCACTTGGACTGTATCTCGGAGCTCTTCTCTAAATAGAATTGCCACACCTCCTGATCCCCTCGTCCCTCCAGGCCGCCTAGGCTGAGGGCGATATACACTTTCCCATCTATATCCATATACATCAGGTAGACGGCTATCTTTACATTGATGTGTCTCAGTATACATAGCAATGTCTATCCCTTTGAAAGTATCCTCAAAATAACCTGCACCTATCTTAAGGGAGCCATTCCAATTCCACAGTGTGAACTTCAGGATTACATAGGATGCGCACCGTCATGCCGTCCTTTTCTCTGTGATGATGACTCTTCCATCTCTGTATACAACCCATTTACCTGCTTTCCGTGCCTCTAGAACACGTGGCATATTTTCCCTCCTGTGGGCTAACTGGGCTGGGGTGAGGTCTTCATCTAGGTAGATCTTTTCTCCTTTGAGAGCGATCCTCTTGGAGAGGAAGGCTCTCTTCTTTTCCAAGTCTCCAAACTTCAAGATGAGGACTTTTGTTTTTGTGTCAGCTTTCCCGACTCGCCAAGCCCCAATGATGGGTACATCTATAGCCCCAATTTTGGTGGCAAGAGCTGTAGCATCTTCAATTGGGAAGCTTTTCTCATCTAGTCCAACCACTCTTACCTGGAGTGCGCGTGCCCGTCTTTTTGCCTCTTCTTCCAAGGTGGCATTCATAACTTCCACTTTGTTGCCATGCATTCCTTTATTCTTTTTTGCCACATCTATCCATTCTGCATTTTCTTTGATGGTATTCTCAACATTCTCCATTTTCTTTTGGGTGCCTTCCACCACACTTGCATAGGTGTGCATATCCTTTTTTCAAAACATCCATTTCTTTTTGTAGTTCCGGTGTGGTTTGTGGTTCCTTTTGTGCGACCAGTTTCTTTTTGCATTCCTCTAGTTCTTGTAGATTAGAGATCATTGAGTCTTTCTCTACCATGTGTGCATCCAATGTTTGTTGCATCTCCTTTTTTAGTTCTTCCATCATTTCAGCTCAAACCCGCTCTTGTATATCCTTTTCCATTTCCTTCCTCATGGTACGTATTTCAGCACGGAGTATGGTCAATATCTCCTCATATAGTGTTTCATTAATTTTGTGGGATGTCTTCCCATATCTACTCGATCCTGGAGAGACATTCCAATCTCGGGTTTTACGCCCATAGGTTTTGTATCTCGTGTTCTTTGGCGGTGTATAAAACATTGTCTCCATGGTTGGTTTTGTGATTCCTTCATTGTCAGTTTCTTCCATCATGATTATAGTATGTGCTATAGCATAAAACTGTTTACAGTCTAAGTAGAGTAGTAAACCAGTAACATAAACTATCACTATAGCATGAACCTGTCAGTATATCATAAACTCTCAATGTGACTGCATCATAAGATATGACTATAGCATGCACTGTCAATGTAGCATAGAACTATAAATCTCACATAAACTATCATTGTAGCATGAAATGTTAATGTGCGTCAGTCTGAAATCACGCAGGTCTCCAGTCTACATAGCATGCAACGTTCATATCAGTCTGAGTACATCTGCAATCTCAGTACATTCACACAGGTCTGCATTCATGTCAGTCTGAGAGAGTCTACAGATTTCTTATACAGTCATAATCACGACCCAAAACTGTCCCATCAATCCTTGCATATCTCTGCAGATACTGCTCACAAGGCCCACCACTGTTTACTGCAGGTATATCCTCTCACTGTTCATTTAGTGCTCATTCATCACTGCTGCCACAGTACATTCGTCACTGCTGCTACAGTCCGTTCGTCACAGTGCATTCGTCAAAGTACACGTGCTGCCAGATACGTGTGCTGGTGTCACGTCTGTCTTGTCTGTATCCTGCTCCTCACGCCTGTTGCATCAGCATCCGTCCGTCGTGCCCGTCACACCAGCGTCACGTAGCTCACGATCCCGTCGCACCCGTCTCGTCAGCGTCACTCCCGCCACGTCACGCCCATCACGCCAGCTCCCCGTCACGTCACGCCAGAGAGAGAGAGAGAGAGAGAGAGTTTAGGGAGTTATTGGACTTCGCCTCTGAGGGCAATGCTTTTTTTGAACGACTGCTCTCTAATGTGCACTGGGTTGCTCGACAGTATGGGATCCATCATGCCTCTCTTTGTCGGCGGCGTCGGCAAGCAGCGGAGGACTTACTGCCTTTGGTTCGTTCTCTGCTGGGGAACACTCCAGATGATGTATTTCTGCTGTCATTGGTGATGCATTTGACTGATCTTATTAAAGAGTTTCTGTTGAAATCTTATCAGCAGAACAAATTGCAAAATTTGACTGAGAATTTGCAAGACAGTGCTTGTCAGACTCATAAGTTCTTTCAAGCTCTACATGCATCTCCTGCTCGAGAAAATATAACTAGACTCCAGGATCCAGAAGGTCGAATGGTCATTGATCCCCAGACTATTGTGAATATGGGCAAGAATTATTTTCTAGACCTTCTTGGTTCTTCTCCTTCACCTTCTGACCAAGTTACTCATGCACATTCAGTTTTCTATGATTTGGTCCGCAATCAGGTTCCACTTGATATGCAAACTACTTTAGAGACAGATATTTATGAGGCGGAGATTATGGATGTTCTATTACACCTGCCCAAGGATAAAAGTCCTGGTTGGGATGGTCTCACCAATGAATTCTTTGAGATTCCTGCTACCCAACTGGTGAAACCATTAACGACTATGTTTCAGCAGGTTTGGGAAACAGGGTTCATGCCTTCCTCGTGAAAAGAATATCTTATCAAACTACTTCCAAAAGTCCCTTCGCCGTCAATGTTGAAACATTGGAGACCAATTTCTTTGATGGGTTCGATGTATAAAATCTTTTCCAAAGTGATGGTGAATCGGCTCCACAAGCATCTTCCGGCCATTGTGCATCCTCTTCAATATGGTTTCATTAAGGGCTGAAACATTCTGTATAATATCTTAAATGTGCAAATGGCTATTGACTATACAAGGCACTCTAATCAGTAAGTGGTATTGATTTAATTGGATCTGAAAAAGGCTTTTGATTATTTAGACTGGTCTTTTTCATTGCACAACTTATGTCTACTATGGGCTTTGGTACTCGCATGTCCTGCTTGATCTACACCATTAGTATTGCGGCTTCTTCGCGAGTTATGCTAAATAGTGGTGTTACCGAGCCATTTGTCCTTGCACACTCTGTGGGACAAGGTTGCCCTTTGAGCCCTCTCTTCTTTGCCCTTGCGACTCATCTGGTTCTTTCGATGTTATTTTCTATGGCAGCTTCTACTCACTTGGTTGGATTGTCCCTTCCTTTTGGATAGCACTTTATTACTCAATCTTTGGCTGATGACATCTTTATGATTTTGCGTGCGGACAAGGACAATCTTCGCAAAGCATTAGAATTTTGGACACTCTTTGGTCATGCTTCTGGTCTTCTTATCAATGCTTTCAAATCAGCCATTCTCAGTTGCACGGAGTCGGATTTACAGTCATTGGGCTGGCAGGGACAGGTTGTTCCCCGTGGTTCCATTGTCAGGTATCTTGGGTACCCTTTGGGTGTTGATGTTCGGCCAAAGCAACTACTAGAGTGGATTTCACAGAAACTGGCAGCTAAGTTTCTATATTGGAAGTCGCAGGCTTGGCCCTTCCATGTTCGTCTCAAAGTGGCTCAGACAATTATGTTGCCAATGCTCACATATTTCTTGCCATTGCTGCCTTGGACTACTACTACTTTGAATGCTCTCACTTAGCACATTCGTTTCATGTTATGGAAGAAGGATTCCTTGCACGCAGGCATTTCATGGATTTCTCGATCGCATACATGTACCCCCAAACGCATGGGTGGTGGGGCTATTTTGGATGCCGAAACTCATATGCTGGCACTTCGTTGGTCTCTTTTCGTGCCATGTGCGTGGATCATCACCCGTGGGTCGTTATAGCCCGTTATTTTCTCGAGGATCACGGGCTTCTGCATGGTAATACATAGATTCGGAGCTCCTGGTGGCATGTTCTTAATGCAGACTCTCGGTTTTCTAGTCCTTCCTCATCCCTGCTTGTTCATTTGGTCTGCTTCTAGAAATTGGTTCTCCAGAAGGCGCGTTGGCATCCAATGGAGGACCGCTTACATACTAACTCTTTTCAACTGGAATTGTTGACAGCCTCGCGATTACTTTCTTGGAAAGGCAAATATGAGCTCAGACCAAAATTTAACCGCATGGCACATTTGGGCTTGACTTCAGTTGCAGATGCCACCCTTGCCAGTCGTAATGTGTTGATATCCTTTCGTACAGCCAGGAGGCTTTTCATAATCCCTTCTGGATACGGTGATTTATGGGAATAGCTTTTGTTAGTGCTCCAGAGTAGGCAACCCTTTCCTGCCCTTGCTTTGGATCGTCCTTGGCAGGACAGGGACCTTGTAGGTCGGTTGAATTTGGAAAAGGCCTCAGCTAACCAGGTGTATCATCTTCTGATTAAAGATCATCAATGGCTGGTTACTAAAGCTAATACTGTATGGGGATTGCGGAAATCTCAGTCATGGTGGAAGACAACTGTGATGGAGGGTTGGTTGAACAAGACACCTTTCAAATGCAAGGTGTTTCTTTGGAGGGTGATGATTGGTGGTCTTCCGCTTGCTTCAGCCCTTTCCAAGCGTCGAAGCTCTAACGGCCATTGTTGAGAGATTCAGTATCAGGTCTCTGAGAGAAAGAATAAATAAAGAAGAAAAATAAAGAAAAAAAGAAATACGTAGGCTTGGGGGAGAGTGGCCAAAAAGGGCCAATTCTTTTGTACCAAATCATACAAATACGTACGGTACTGTACATAGATGGGAGTGGATATATCATACATGAAGGATCATACAAATAAGAGTAGGCTTGAGAGATAAGATAAAATCTATTAATGTCTCTAAAAGGCCAAAATGGCCTATGAGACCATAACCAATAGAACTGGTATCATCATCTCTCATCAAAGAAGAAGAGATAAAATGATGTGTATATCTACATGGTAGATTGGAATGAGAAGTATGGAAAACTAAAAAAGATGGAAAAACTAAGTTTAAAAAGACTAAAACACGAAGTTTGTTGTGCCTCCAGGCATTCATACTCTCCCTGTCACAGTTTCATACAAAGCATAAATACATCACTGCATATCCTCTCGGACCCCAATGGCTCGCAACCTTTGCATGAGTCTTGCATGTGATACAGTATCCAATGCCTTGTGAAAATCCACAAAACAACAATAGATTTTTTACCTCCGTGATCGTCCCTCCTCAATCAAGGCCCTTAGCATGAATATATGGTCTAGCATATTGTATCCGTGGCAGAAGCCACCTTGTCGTATAGACCGTATTTTCTTTGTTTCAGCCCTCCAACTTAACTCATGCTCCACAATAGAGGCATATATCTTTGCTAGCATATGGCCAATCATAATAGTACGGTAGTTGTTAGCGACCAATAGATCTCCCCTCTTAAAAATCGGCACTATTGTGTGGTCACACCAACTTACTGGAAACCCCTCACATGTGGCTCTATTGAGGAGATTCACCAAGATAGGGGCCAGTGCATAACATGCATGTGCAAAATGCTCTACCACAAGGCTATCTTGATCATGTGCTCTACACCGAGATGTCAAATATTGGTGTCAAACATGTGAAGAATGTCAAAAATCAGGACCACGACGGCTCATAGCAGAACCCCAAACCCCAATCAAGGTCTATGGACCCTTTGAGAAGTGGGGAATTGATGCCATAGGGCCTCTACCACGCACTCCATCAAGAAACGAGTATATTTTCATGGGGGTAGATTACATGACTAGATGGGCCGAGACTATGCCAACTAGAAGAATCACTGCTAAGGAAGTGAGTAAATTCATCTTTGACCACATTTGTTGTAGGTTTGGTATCCCTCTTGAAATATTATCAGATAGCGGACCAGGGTTTAGAGCTAATGTGGTGGATGAACTCATGCAAAAGCTAAATATTCAACAATGACACTCTACCCCTTACTACCCTCAATGCAATGGATTGGTGGAATAGGTAAATGGAATGATTTGTAAAATCATTAGCAAACAGGTACATTCAGGGCATATCTCACCATCTTTTCCATAAAGAAACCACACTATATTGACCTAGAGTTTGATGGAAAAGGTATCTACTCTTGTGATGGAACATCATACAATGCCCTAGCATGTTCATACCATACTATAGCCTATAGGGGATGTCAACTAAATTGGGGGTTGTCTCCCATGAAATTTCCTCCATGCCTTCTGTCTCTGCTCAAAAAGAGCTGATACACCTCTAACTCTAGTTTGGCTAAATAATCTCTCTTCTTTTTCCGCACAAGACGACGAAAGACATTTCGTGCCTGCTTGTGTGTGAATGTTCCTAGTGTACTAGTTTGTTTGCACTCATCATCATACCAAGCATTTTGAGGGGGAGTACATCTATGTATTGTAGTAGAGCCCATCTTACATGGGAATGCCTCTAAAGCTGTAGCATGTGGAGAGAGAAAAAAGAAAGAAAGAAGAGAAAAAAAAAAGGAGAAAGAAAGAAAGAAAGTTGTAGCCTTGGGAAAGAGCGGCAAAAAAGTGTCAGTTTTTTCATACTAAATCATATGAATACATATAGTACAGCACCATACGGATTGTACCATACGAATCAATTTGTACTACATACAAAGATAACCTTGACCTCACCATTTACCGCTGCATCGTCAAAATGGGGTGAATGGCCAATGCAACGAACAAAGGACTCAGTGTGCAACCCTACCTAACCGATCGACAAAGGAGGAAATGTGTTATCAAACCACCATTGAGTAGAACTCTTGATGAGGAATCCGTGCTAATAGTATTGATAAGTGCAAACATTCTCAAACCAAAACCCATGCCTTGTATCAACTGACCTAGGAAAGACCATTCCAAATTATTGAAGGCTTTTTCTAGGTCCATCTAAACCATCATCATTTCCTCTTTGTGTATTGAGCATAATCTATTTCCATCTGGACATTCAAGATGATGTGTAGAATATTGCGCCCTTTGATAAATCCATACTGAGCAAGGTGAATAATGTCTAGAAGATACTCATGCAGTCTATTAGCTAGGACTTTGGTAAAACACTTATACACAAAGCCCATCAACGAGATTGATCGCCAATGCTTCAAGGATGAGGGGGATGACATTTTAGGGATCAATGTAATCAGACCCTCCTTCCAAGAGGGCGGTATGTGTCCAATTGTCCAAATCTGCTAGTCTAAGGCTATCAAAGGTGCAAAAAAGTGAGTAGCATAGGGCTCAAAAAAACTCAGTGGTGATACCATCCCACTATGGGCTCTTGTCTTTAGGCAAATGCAAAAGGAAATCCATGACCTCATCTTGTGTAATGTCCATATCCAAGGTGTTAGCAACATCTAATGTAACTTGATCTTTAACTACTTATGTGACTGACGATTATTATCTTGCAAACCCTCTAATAGTGCAACAAGTTTGGCCTGCTAGTATGATCTCTTTTGAAAAGTATCAACAAGATGTGCCAATCTTGTGGAGATGGAAAGAAAAAGGGAATCTTGTGAGGAATCCATCAAAACAAAGTGTGTTAGAGTTGGGAATTTCTTGGCAACTTGCAACCATTGCCTGCCTAGGGTGGCATGATGTATTCCATATTGCTTGGCGACCATTTGTGCATTGCATATTAACTGATCAAGGGAAGCTAACCCTTAGGATGGAAGGTCCAATAAAAATTGAAATAGCAATTGTTGCATATAGCCATCAAATATCTCATGGTGAGGAAGGAGCAGTTGAAACACAATGAGAACTTGCTCAGAAGGGCTCGAAAAGGACCCACTGGATGCATATGCATCTCAAATGCCAGGGGGAACTAATCAGAGAGAACTTAGCCTTGTAATACCCTAACTTCCAAAACCTCCAGTAAAAAGGAATCATCATGCATAATGTAGAGCTGATCCAAGTGACTCCAGGTTTCCAGATATTGCCCCGAATAAAAAATGTAGCTATGGTCTATGACCAAGACAAGAGATACTATTTCAAAGTCGCTAAAGCAAAGGCATTCAACTCTTGGCATTTTGGGTCGTCCATGAGTCCGTGTCTTGAAGTTGAATGTGATGGGTCCACACATATATTAAAATCTCCCATGATAAATCTAGGCCTTCCAAGGGAGAGACATGCTCTCAACTTGCACCATAAGTTGTGACGACTAGAAACATCATTAGGAACATAGAGACCCACCAGCCATAACATTCCCCTTCATATGTGATTTCCACAACTATAAATTTGCCTAATACATCTCTCTTGATCACTAGCGGTTGAAATTTCTCTCTGACAATTAGCAATACATCGGAATTGGCTCCTGTTGAAACCCCAGCATGAAAAAGCCTGAAACCATGATAGTGTAGCTTGGGTGACAAGAGCTGAGCACCAGTTTACTTTTCATGGAGAGCCAGTGGAGATGGTTAGGCAGTATGTCTATTTGGGGGTCACATTGAAGGGACCACAGTTCTCTTGGAGAGAGACATCAGAGGCTCGTTTGGCAAAAGCATATGCAGCCTTAGGTGCATTGGAGAGGATATGTGCTCACATACAATTTCATGAGCCACGCACCAAATTGTGGCTTTTTGACACCCTGGTTACACCCACACTCCTATATGGGGCAGCTATTTGGGGCCCGAGTCTCTTTAACATGAAGAGACAGCCTTTGAGAGACCAGGATGGACCAAAGAAGGAATACTATGACGGGTGGGACCGTATGGAAAGACCACTAGTCATGATGATCTCACGTATGATACGAGCCAAGAGCTCGACCCCACATGAGATTATCAGAGCTGAGTTGGGAGCATCACCCATGGTGGCTGAGGCCTTGGTCCAAGCAGTGACTTTCATACATACACTATGGGAGCTCCCCCAAGATAGATACCCATGGCTAGCCCTGGCCTTTTCTAGACAACTAGCAGCAGATGGTGACAAACATTGTTGGTATGCTCAGATGAGTACATGGATGAGTCTACATGGGCTGCAGATTCACAGACTACCCCCCTTTTGACTATAGCCTGGATTGCCCTACACTTGACCTAAGCCAATCAGAGCTAAACCATGTGATCAGAGCAGACATACTGAAGTTAGATACGCAGAAGACCTGGATCCAATCCCCCTCCGCCAATGGCACGAGGATGGCACACTACCAGACCCACTTCCTTCAGGTATCTGAGGATGGTTTCATCACCCGACCCAATTACATGGACACACAGCTGCCTCATGGACTACACACAGTTATTGGTCAGATCCGCACCTCATCCCACCACCTGACGATTGAGACAGGCAGATGGGAGGGTATACAGACAAAAGAACGCATATGCCCACTATGCGACAGAGAGCCAGAGACAGAGGAACACTACATCTGCCGATGCACTGTATATTATGACATTTGAGGTAGATACCACTGTCTATTTCAAGAGGGTTTTGGACCCCTGAGACGGATCATGCAGTTTGAGGATCAGAGATGCTTGGGATTCTTCCTCTTGGAGCTCCAGAGGCGCAGAGCAACAATTCTATGGAGTAGGAGGCCCCCACAACTCGGCTCACATAGATAGAGAGCAGCCACTGACTTTTTCACTGATACACGACAAAGTGTGGCAGATACCACTCCTACTGCCATAGCCTACAGGAGTACATCATCTATGGACCTCATCTTCTGTAGGTGTCCCTTTGGATAGAGCAATGGCACTTAGCCGGTCTAGGCGCCCACGTCCACCCAGACGAAGGCCACAGACAAATTAAAGCTATCATTGAGCGCCACATGAGAGAGATGCCGAGATGCCTCAGCCATGCAGAGATACACCTCCTTAGAGAACAGGCATTTCATTGATGGAGAGTTTTCCTTTTTCTACTCTCACTTTTAGATCATTGACATGTTTCCCTTTTATAGGACAATATTTCATTTTTTCAGTCTTATAGGCATGTTTTTCATCTTTTCTCATTCCAGATGAGAAACACACCATCATTGTACGTATTGCTTTGGTCTCATAGGCCACATTGGCCTTTTAGAGACGTTAATATACTCTCTCTCTCTCTTTTTTTTTTCGTAAAAGGTCTCTCTCTCTCTCTCTCTTTTTTTTTTCGTAAAAGGTAATTGTATTAATTACGAAAAAAATACAAGATTACTTGATTACAAGATACATGACGACAATCTAAGCCATCATGTGAAGAGGTTCTAAGTACTACAAGTTACAACGTCATGGCAAAGACGCGGAGGAAATTGCCATATGCCAGGGATGTAAGTCCTCCCTAGAGAGCAAATCAAAATGCTGGAGAAGATCTAACTACCAATACAAGAGGCCCTTAAGCCTCGCAATATGCCGCTGAACATTATAGGCAGAGTCAAAAAGAAAAGCATTCTGAATGGTCCAGTTATGCCAACAGCCCCAATATCGAAGAAAGTGATACATGAGCTTCATATGTGGCTGTGCCGGAGTAGGGTACTTGGGCTGCCCAAAAACCCAATCAAAGGGGCGCAGGGTGAAACCAACCACCCCTTGCCAAACAGCCGACAAAAATAACCAGACTTTCTTAGCGATGGGGCAATAAATAAATCGGTGGTGGGCAGATTCCACAGTAGTGGTGCAAAAGAAATAGGTGCCATTGGAGATTCGTCGCTTGGAAAGAGCTGAAGCAAGTGGAAGACCACCAATCATCACTCTCCAAAGAAAGACTTTATATTTAAAGGGTGTCTTGTTCAACCAGCCCTCCATCACAGTTGCCCTCCACCATGACCGGGATTTATGCAATCCCCATAAAGCATTCGCTTTAGTAACCAGCCATTGATGATCTTTAATCAGAAGATGATACACTTGGTTAGCAGAAGCTTTGCTTAAATTCAGCCGGCCTTGTAGGTCCCAATCCTGCCAGGGATGATCCGAAGCAAGGGCAGGAAAGGGTTGTCTGCTCTGGAGCACCCTCAAAAGCTATTCCCATAAAGGCCTATATCCACGAGGGATCCTGAAAAGCCTCCTAGCTGTACGAAACGATATAAGCACATTGCAACTGGCAAGGGTGGCATCCGCAACCGAAGACAAGCCCAAACGTGCCATCCGGTTGAATTGTGGTCTAAGCTCATGTTTACCTTCCCATGAAAGTAAACGCGAGACTGCCAGCAATTCCAATTGAAAAGAGTTAGTAGCTAAGCGATCCTCCATTGGATGCCACTGAGCCTTCTGGAGGACCTGTTTCCAGGAACATACCAAATGAGTAAGCAGCGATGAAGAAGAACTGGAGAACCGTGAATCAGCATTAAGAACATGCCACCAAGAACTCCGGATTTGGGTATTGCCATGCAGAAGCCCATGGCCCTCAAGGAAATAACGGGCTATATCGACCCACGGATGATGATCCGAGCACATGGCGCGGAAAAGAGACCAACGGAGTGACTGCATGTGAGTTTGGGCATCTAAAATAGCTCTGCCACCCATGCGTTTGGGGGTGCATGCATGCGACCAAGAGATCCAGGAAATACCTGCATGCAATGAGTCCTTCTTCCATAGCATGAAACGAATAGACTGAGTAAGAGCATTCAAAGTCGTAGTAGTCAGGGCAACAATGGCAAGAAATATGTGAGCATTGGCAACATATTTGTCTGGGCTACTTTGAGGCGAACATGGAAGGACCAGGGTTGAGACTTCCAATACATAAACTTAGCCACCATTTTCTGAGAAATCCACTGCAGAAGCTGCTTTGGGGGAACATCAACACCCAAAGGGTACCCAAGATGTCTGACAATGGAGCCACGAGGAACAACCAGACCCTGCCACTCCAAGGACTGCAAATCCGACTCCGTGCAGCTTAGAATGGCTGATTTGAGCGCATTGATACGAAGGCCGGACGCCTGACCAAAGAGACCCCAAACATCCAATGCTTTTCGAAGGTTATCCTTGTCCGCACGCAAAATCATAAAGCTATCATCCGCCAGGGATTGGCTAATGAAGTGCTGTCCTGTAGGAAGCGATACTCCGGCCAACTGAGAAGAGGCTGCCATATGAGATAACATGGAAAGAACTGGATGTGTCGCAAGGGCAAAGAATAGAGGGCTCTAAGGGCACCCCTGTCTGACAGAGCGGACAAGGACAAATGGCTCAGTAACACCTCCGTTCAGCATGACTCGCGAAGACGCCGCCACGCTAATGGTGTAGATTAGACCAGACATCCGAGCACCAAAGCCCATAGCAGACATAAGTTCAGCAACGAAAGACCAGTCCAGATAGTCAAAAGCCTTTTCCAGGTCCAGTTGAATCAGTACTACCTCCTGATTAGAATGCCTTGCATAATCAATTGCCAGTTGAGCATTCAATACATTGTGCAGAATATTTCGACCCTTAATGAAACCATACTGGAGAGGGTGCACAATGGCAGGGAGATGCTTATGGAGCCGATTCGCCATTACTTTGGAAAAGATTTTGTACATTGAACACATCAAAGAAATTGGGGGCCACTGTGTCAACTTAGATGGCGAAGGAACTTTTGGAAGCAGTTTAATAAGTCCTTCTTTCTATGAGGAAGGCATGATCCCCGTTTCCCACACCTGCTGAAACAAAGCCTGCAATGGTTTCGCCAATTGGGTAGCAAAAGCTTCAAAGAACTCATTGGTGAGACCATCCCAACCCGGACTTTTATCCTTGGGCAAATGTAACAAGACGTCCATAACCTCTGCCTCACAAATATCTGACTCCATAGTAGCTTGCATGTCCTGCGGAAACTGATTGCGGACCAGGTCATAAAAAACCGAACGGGCCTGAGTATTTTGGGCTGAAGGTGGAGAAGTGGAACCAAGAAGGTCGCGGAAATAATTCCTGCACATATGCACAATAGTCTGTGGATCCAGGATAAGGTGGCCTTCTGCATCCTCGAGTTTGGTCATATTCTCTGGAGCAGGAGAGGCGTGGAGAGCTCGAAAGAACTTATGGGTCTGACATGCACTATCTTGCAAAGTCTCTGTCAGATGTTGCAATTTAGCCTGTTGATATGATTTCAACTGGAACTCTTTAATAAGATCAGCCACCCGCATGGCCAGTACGAGCAGAAATGCATCATCCGGAGTGTCCACCAGCAGAGAACGAACCAAAACCAGTAGGTCCTCCGCTGCCTGGCGACGCCGCCGACAAAGAGAGGCATGATAGATCCCATACTACCGAGCAACCCGCTGCACACTAGAGAGCAATCTTTCCAATGACGCAGTGCCCTGAGAGGAGAAGTCCAAGAAGAATCTGTCAATCAATTGCTGCATATAGCCTTGAAAGATTGCATGCTTCAAGTAAGAAAAGTTGAAACGCAAAGGGAGTCTCTCCAGAAATTGCTTGAAAGGTGCAATGGGTTGTGCAAGCAACTCGAGCTGCAGAGGCAAATGGTCCGACAAGGCATATTGCTCCAACACTTTTATTTTGAGCATCTCGGGAAGAAAATCATCATTCTGCATGATATATATACGGTCCAACCGCGACCATGTTGTTGCATACTGGGCAGAATGGAAAGTAAACCCTGTAGAAGAAGGGTGCAGCCAGGACCAGAGATCTTGCTTAAGAACAGCAAGAGCCAACTCATGCCACATACGACTTTCCGGCGCATCCATTACCGAATGCTCCGATGTGGACTGGGAAGAATCAACACACATATTGAAATCCCCCATGAAGAAGCCCCGTCTGCCAAGTGACAAGGAGGTCTGCAAAGTCTGCCAAAGCTCCCGACGAGATAACGAATCATTCGGAGCATAGAGGCTAAGTAACCATAAGATTTCCCCTTCAAATAAAATTTCAATTACCAAAAAGCGGCCATGAACATCATTTTTAATAAGAACAGGCTGATATTTGTCATGTACAATCATGAGCACACCCGAATAGTGCATGGCCTGTGTCCCTGCATAGAACAAACGGAAGCCATGGCAATCCACAACTTTTCCGGCTTCACCGTGACTCTTGTGCTCAACAGCGCACAGGACATCCCACTGATTCTCATACAATGTAGTCCACATGGCATGTTGCTTGTGTCGAGAACAAATTCCTCGCACATTCCACGTGGCTATTTTCATGTGTATTCAAAACAAAATCAGGTACGAGGCACAGCTTGCCTCGATTTGACTTTGTCGGCGAGAATGTCCAGGACTCCCTCGTCCAAGAAATCCGCCAACACCGCAAAAGAGTTCGGAGGACCAGATTTGAAAGTAGACAGCATATCTGCTGGCTTGGGTTTGGAACGGGGATAACGACGGTGCCAGGGGATAATGACGTTGCCTCTGGTATCAAAAGCCAGCTTAGCAGGTGGACCCTTTGGACGATCCGAATACATTTTCCTGGCGGGCTGAGAACGAGGGGCAGAGGAAACCATAGCAGGAGCAAAGCGCTCGAAAGACAATATTTTCTTCCTGCGCATATATGTACGCATGAAATCTTGTGAGGTAGTAGGCACAGTATTCTCCATGCCAGCAACAACCCTGTTGCCTTTTTTTGCACGTACTTCAACCCAATCAGTGGGACGGGAATCCAGACCCGAAACCTGTTGTTTACCTTTTGCCAGAACTTGGGGCGGGTGGATAGTATCCAGTGACGGAGCATCACACACCATATCTTCCATGGGCGGTGCAACATGGCCAACATCTTAAGGGTGTTGCTGCTCCGGGCATTCGGCCATAAAATGCCCCAACTGTCCACAGGAAAAGCAATGTCCTACAAAATTGCCCCATTTCAAACGAAACTGTAACGGATGCATGCCAGAGCAATTGAGGCGTAACCAAGCAGGCCTTTTCCTTGCAGTGTCCCATAACATACACAAGTAGTTGCGATTCACAGCCCTGAGACTGGGAGGGACCAGAACAGTGCCCACAGCGGACATAGCATCCTTCAATAGTGGCCAATAAACAGCCGGACAATTTTCCACTTCTACCCACACAGGGCATTCACGTTGCAACAGACGCTGAAAATCTGCCATCGGGCGCCATGGAACCACATGAACCAACCAGCGATCAAAAAACAAAGGCAGTTTAGACAGGAGAGCAGCACGGTGCGTCTCAGATTTCAACAGGACCTCAAAAAAACCTCGGGACCCAACAAAAATCTCTTCAACACATTCCCCTTGTAGCAGACTGTGCAGCCACTAGCGAATACGGGAAAGCAGCGGGATTCGACCAGTGAAGAAGAGTATCACGGTGCGATCATAAAACACCGAAAAGGAGCGTAGGACAGTTTTTGGGTCCACGGTGGCTTCCAGAACATCGTCAGGTGCAGAGTCGGAAAAGACTTCCTGATTATGTTGAACATAATCGCCAAGCAGAGTGTTGGCAAATTCCAGCAAATGCTCCCAGTCAACATCCTGAGAGTCCACAGAATCCGAAGCAACCTGCGCATAGGAACGATCCTGATGAACACCTATCTCTTCCGAAGTAT
Organism: Lygodium microphyllum; assembly: GCF_053477565.2. Lineage (NCBI taxonomy): Eukaryota > Viridiplantae > Streptophyta > Polypodiopsida > Schizaeales > Lygodiaceae > Lygodium > Lygodium microphyllum. The sequence continues at coordinate 56,654,922 of NC_141151.1, forward strand.
GCTTGGTACGTTTACCCGCAGCCTGGATGTCAGGACCAGGGGGCATCTCTTCGGTGCACGGAACCATATCCTCAGGTTCCTCAGCATCAGAATCCGGGCCAAGTGCTGCCATCGTTTGGTCTATGAAATCCAGATCCAAACCAGCCATCGTGTATCACGATCTGATCTCGAAGGAGGACTGACGCACAGTGCAGATTGCTGTCTGCTGAGTTAGAAATCTGCACCCCTGTAAGCTGGTTTCTCACACGGCGGAGGACGACCCTCTACTGTATCACAGAATTCTTTCTGTTATGCCAGAAACCTAGAAGAAGTGAAGTCTGCAGTGCAGCCGCCTGAGTGGTGGGGCAGAGTGCGCGCAGGACCTGACCAGGACGTCACACGAACAGGTTGCAGGCGTTGACGGGCAGAGGTCGCGAAAGGCAGGTACAGACGACAGGTGGCAGGCGTGCAGGAACAGAGCTCGCAGGAGGACAAGGCCAGAGCTCGCCGAAGGCAGAAACGGCACAGGCGAACACACAAAAGCAGGGACGCGCAATACCTGGTTCCGTCAACGCCCAGGAAAATAGGCCGGAGTGCAACGGCAGTATGGCGAAACGAGACGGGGGCTGCCGTCAAGCGTGGCGCAGTCCACTGACAATAGCTCTCTCTCTCTCTCTCTCTCTCTCTCTCTCTCTCATGGTGAGGCATAGGAGACTCACTACTTGACACATGAGCAGAATGGTTTCGGGCAGCATCATCATTGGCATCATGTGCTACCTCAAGATTTAGGAAGGAGCTATTGTGACTAGATATCTTGTCCATACAATTTTCAGACTTAGAGATCTTTAAATGCTAGCCTTATACTACGATGCTTTTTTTTTTTGCCGCTTCATAATGAGATGACATTGGACATAGATATACTTTCGTTTTGTCTCATAGGCTACATTGGTCTTTTATAGATGTTTATATATTTTTCTTTCTTTCTTCTTCTTTCTCTCTTCTCCCACCCCCTACACTCCCCATCCCCCCTTTGGCACTCTTGCTGTCCCCTCTCTGGCACTCTTGCTGCATGCTCACTCTAATCTCTCTCTCTCACTCTGTCTCTCTATCTTGCCCCGTTCTCTACCTAAAATGCCGTGACCCTAAAAAGAAATCCAGGCTCAACCCTGAAATGCAGTTCTGACCTAAAGGGCAGGTGTGACCTAAAAGGCAGGCATGACCTTGAAATGGAGTCATGACCTGAAACGTTGTAACCTAAAATGCAGTCATGACCTGAAATGTTGTAATCTAAAATGCAGGTGTGACCCTGAAATGCAGTCACCACCTAAAATGTAGTCATGATCCTGAAATGAAATGCAGTCGTGACCCTGAAATGCATTCATGACCTCAAAGGCAGTCATGACCTGAAATGGAGTCGTGTCCCTAAAAAATGCAGTCGTGAACCTGAAAAATGTAGTAGTGATCTTGAAATACTGCCCTGAACCTGATGCTCCCTGAATGCAGTCTTGAATTGCATTACTGGGACACAACAGTGAACAATGTGGTCATTCAGGGAGGGCATGCAGTAAACACATACTACCAATTAAACCTTGGCTTGATTTGGATTGTTGGGCCACAACAGTGAGCGTTTCATACCATGAAATTGTGACCAATACTTGTAAATGCATTGGTAGTAGAGGATCATACATTTGCAAATAGGGGTAAACCGGGATCACTAGGAAAACAAGGTGATATCCTGGTGGAAGGGCCATCCTCCCAAACCCCAACAAATCTCTAAAGAAGACACAGACATGATGAACTAACACCAACAAGCATCAAAAGATGCTCAAAGGTCACAAAAATACCAAAGCAACATGTAGGGGGGTCTGGATGACATGAGGTCTCTCGTAAGAGCTGAGATTCAAGAAATGTATGCATCAAAACATGATAAAATACTGCTAGAGATGAAAGCACACATGAAAGGATGTATTAGTGAGTGGGAGAATGGGGAATACAATGAAATAAATATAGAATTACAGGCTGAAATGGCAGATAACGTGAAATTGGATATGACTTGGAAGAATGAAATGGAAACTTTGAGAAACTACACTAATATATGCATAACAACCAAGGAAAAAACAAATTGCTGAGTTGGGATCTCAATTAGATGGTTGCAAGAAAGACATAATAGTGTATAAAGAAAAACTTGATACAGCGAAGCCATCGCCAATTGCACTAAAATTGGAAAAAGAGATGGGATGCCCTGAAAAGGACATGCATGCATGGGTAGATTCAGTCAAAGGGGAAAGAAAGAAGATGTGCTAAAGAAAATGCTCAATGGGTTGAGTTTGCCAAAAAAAAAAAAAAGGGAGGGCACAAAAACAAAATAGAAGTGATGAATGCCACCACAGAAGAAGCAAAATGGAAAATTCAAGAACTCCAAACCTCAATGGATAAGAAAGGGCATATCCTCATGCTGAAGTTTGAAAATATGGATAAGAAATAAGCCTTCCTAAAAAACACAGGGTCCTCCAAGGAGAAAACATATGCCTTGATGAGGATTTGACACTCGCTCAGCTAGAACATATAAAATCTAGAATGCCTATGTTATTGGAGGCATATAAGGAGGGGAAGTATACAATGTACAAAGATGGTAAGTTGATTATTACAAAAGGTTGGTCACAATGATGGTGCATAGCCTAAGACACTTAGGATGTCAATATGGAACTACAATGCAACACCACATTTTGATGTTGGTATTTTGAGGATAGCTTTTGAAACATGGACATAGCCATGTATACAGAAATGCATCAATGCAAAGGGAGCCGATTGCTAGATGTTTGTTGGTATCCTTGGAAAAGTGCATTCCACTCACAAGCTAGAAAGCATAGTGGCATTAGGGGCTTTGGGGGTGTAGCCATACTTTTTTGAGAGGATCTCAAAGATGTTGTCTAGGTGACGCACAAAGATGAAGATCCACGATACATGTTACCCAGAATACATACAAGGAAACCACATGACATCGTTGTTGCTATATATGTTGCTTTGCCCTTGCAAACTTAGGCTATGCTTCACCAAATGGGTCACCCTTTGATGCATTACATGTGGATATCATGAGATATGCTAGCTTGGGAGTACTACTAGTAGGGGATTTCAACGAATGGACTAGGATCAAATAAAGCCACTTTTACGTATAGGAAAATGCCATGTTCAAAGAGATCAATGTGAATGAGGTGCGTCTACACAAGAGGACCTAGGACAAATAAGTGAGTACCTACACGACACACTCACTAGCTCTGGGAAGTGCACATAGGTTAGCCATTTTCAATGCTCCCTCATGCAAACCAAGATTCAATGCCTTGACCTGCTCAAAAACCACAAGTGGGGGGCAAGTAAATGGACTACTTAATGGAATCATGATCATTAATTCCAAACAAGAACTTTGAGATTTCAAGGAGACCGACTGGGATAGCAACAGATCATGATATCTTGAATTTCACAATCTCTTACAGGTTTTATGAGAGATACATTTCATTTTATATAGTGGTGTGGTCTCATACGACACATTGGCCTTTTAGAGACATTAATATACTAATATGAGGCCATCCCTCTCTTCCCTTGAGTACTTCTTTGCATAGCTATCTCTTACTTCCAGTGATCTGTGGTGAGGAGTTTGGAGCATGGATTGAAAGGAGGAAAATGGAGAATACTATATAGATTAGAAACCATAAAAGTTCTCTCCAACCCTCTAGGCGACAATGGCACAGATGGAGGCAACATTGACTCATTTATTTTTGGAGCCCCTCACCTTAGCTACCACCTTATCAACAAGGAAAGTACAATCATCTCCAAGCTTTGTTCCATTGTATCAGTTTAATTCATTCAACATGGCTTAGTGATTATCATTCCTCACTCTTATTCTTCTTCTGTGCTTCCAAGATTCTTTGTTACAATGTTTGCCGTACACTCTTCTGTTTCTCCCCGAAAACCCTACCATTTCTTTACAGTGTCATCATACTCCCTCTGTTGAGATAGAATGGTCTTGACATTTTAGTTTTATTGCTCGGACACAAGGACATTTTACACATTCATAGGTATGCTCATCATCCTCACCTCATTGCCAATGTAGTGTGGGCTATGATTTTCACGAGCATTGAATTGAGTACTTACTCCATAACAATGACCATAGCACCTTGAAATATGTTGTGATTACTTTGGCATGAGGTTGTCTAGTACTAGTTTAGGTAAAACATTTGATTTAATTGAAGAAAAGATAGATGTAGGCCTATATTGATTCACCATTGCTTTTTGCATCTAAACTAGTATAAGGTTGCATGATGTGTTTGCTTGGTATGTGAGAAAATTGCTCCCAATTACAACGCTCTAACATCTAGGAGAAATTTGATAGTTTTTACTACAACATTGTAGTAAAAACCCCCAAACACTATTGTCAACTTTTACCCCACCATCCAAAATCAAGTACTTAAGGGTGTAAAAAGCCCTAAGATGACCACTAAATTAGCCAATTAGAGTAAAACTCCACCTATGACATTGCAATAAAAAGTATCATACTACTACTACCGGTGTTTTTTTAGGTTGGAAACAATGAGGGGATATTGCAAGAAAATGTCTAACAATGTACCCAATTTGATGGCATACTTTAAACATTTCTTAAATCCCATATTGTGAGTGACTAGAATCATTCTTATGCCTTTTGGCTGTCTGAAAGAACGATAAAAGAACATTGATTTCGTTCTTACCTTGAAATCATGCCAGTTTTTTAGCTTTTAAGCTTCACATCCTAGTAAATATAGTGTACCTCTTTCCTCTTAATTTGAGCTCGTGTGTACTGGCACCATCTATTGAAAGCGCTCCGCTGCTTGCAGATTAACAGCAACATGTTTTAATGGTATCATGATGCAGAATTGTTTTCACTAGTAGAATGTATGCCATACCAGAAGTTTGTTTTCAAAGTATATTTGTGCTAAAGCTGCCTTTCTTTTTCTGTCATGTTCGCCTGTAGAATCTTGATCTTAGTCAAAGAATCCATGATTTCAAACAAAAAAATAAACAAGTATAAATACACAAATATGAGGTGAAAGGATACACTCATGCCATGTTTCAAATGCTTGATAAACACACTTTCTACTCCAGTAGGTCAATGCCTTTGCTTTTCTTAGTTTCAAGTCCTTTGACCATTTATTATGAATCTGCATGCCCATGACTGACTTTTGCAACATCGAGTTCTTGTGAAAACAAACTGCACATTTCTGCATCTCCTGCCATTCTGCAAACCAAATCAATAAGCTTCTTTATTATTTGTGTCCTTTTTTGAAAAAAGGCAGATATGTGCTTAGTCAGGCTACAGACTATGGCATTTGCAAAATCTGATTAGATGTGTTATGCTGCATATAATAATAGTAATCAACGAACAGACTTTTATGAATGGGCAGTATGCAACAACTGAGAGTTATAAAGCAATTACCTTTACGTGTTAATTGACACCAACATTGCAGAGTAGAACTCATTATTCTTTGTTTTCTTTTATTCATCAGCTCAAGAGCAGTATGCCTTATCTTTACGGAACTCTTCATTGCCTGCCAGGCAAAGCTCAGCCTCTTGTGAGCCCAAAATCCCAGGGCTAGCTTTCTCAAATATGTGGCATACTGTTTGCCTTGCACTCGAATTTGCCAGTTCTCGAAACATGTTGAAAGAAGGGTCAGATTTCTAAACTGTTCTGCTTTGAGAACAAGTCTCTGCTGCTGAAAACGTTGTAGGGAATGCTCATACCAAGCACACAGAATCAATCTACATTTTCGTGCTTTGACTGCTCAAAAAGAACCCAATTAGAACGTTTTCAGATGCATTCAATCGTCATAGTGAGGTTCATTAAGCAGCACCATTTTACAATCAAAGTATTAGGCATAGCATAGTTCTAGAATTAACGTGCTCAGAGAACATACTTCACAAATAGGAAATACGCATGCTATAATGTCACTTGAAAAGAAAGATGATCCAAATTGAGACATTTATGTTGCTGTTGTTGCTTCCTGAACACTCCCTCCGATTGTTCTCCCTTATCTCTCCTCTCTTTTTTTATTGTGAAGGGTAATTGTATTAATTATCAAAAACATGAAATAAGAGTGAACTATATGATTAACAATATAGGAGTCATGATTGAGCTATACAACTGACAAGGAAACTCAAGAAACCGCAGCATGCCAAGAAAGAAAATCATCCTTCAGGAGGATGTCTGCATACTAAATGATGCTAAACTACCAATGAAAAGGCCTCACAAACAGGCCATGTGACTACACACTCTGGAATTGAATGCATTCTAGATAGTCCAGCTATGCTAACAGCCTAGAAATGCAGAAAGTAGAAAACAATCTTCACATGAGGCTGCACAAAATCTGTCAATTGATAGGTCTCCTCACTTGTAGTACAAGAGAAGTAAGAGCCATTAGAAATATTGTATCTTCACAATACAAAAGCAAGATGAAGACCACCCACCAGCATTCTCCATATAAATACTTTGTATTGGAAGGGAGTCCTATTAAGCCAGCTCACCATCACGGTAACTTTCCACCAAGCTTTTCCTTTGTGGAGACCCCAAGTGTTATTGCCCTTAAGTGCCAACCAATCCTAGTTCTTAATAAGCGAATGACATATCTAATTAATACATGCATGATCTAATAATGATCATCCTTTCATTCTCCAATCCTACCAAGGGATATCTAGATTTAAGCAAGGAAAAGGCTGCAAAACATGCAAGGAAGATGAAATGGTTTCCCATAAATGAGGATAGCCTCTAGGAACATGAAAAATCTTTGGACTAACTAGAATGCCATCACAGTGTTTTGTTGTGCAAGAAAAAGTGCATCAGCCATAAAAGTTAGACCAAGCCTTGCCGTTTTGTTCATCATGGCCCTAGCTTATTATTTCCCTTTCCAGGAAACAAGCCTTGAAGCAGTCAACAATTCAGATTGTAGAGAATTAACTTGTAAACAATCAACATTTGGGTGCCAAGAAGGCTTTACAAGTACCACTTTCCAAGAATGAACCAACTAAGTTGGTGATATGGAAGATTTGAGATGAACAAGCTCATCAGTGGTAATAAGTTATAACATGCCACCACAAGGCCCAAATCCAGTATTTCCACGCAAGATACTCCAATCTTCAAGAAACAATCTTGCAATAGAAGCCTAAGGCTATTGACCAACATGCCGTCATGTGAATCTCCATATGTAAGATGTTCCCACCCCCATTCTTTTTGGCGTATAGACATGTTTCCAAGAGATCCAAAAAAAGCCAGATTGCATAAACTCCTTTTTCCAGAGTATAAAACCAATAGACTAAGTAATTTCCTACAAACTTAACTTCAACCAAGGAAGAAATGGCAAATACTATGAAATTATTAACACCAAGATTTTCTAACCCACTTTAAGACGTACATGAAAAGGCCATGCATGCCATATCCAATAGATAAACTTGTTAGCAATATGCATGGAGATCCATTCAAAGAACTTTTTAGACTGGATGCTAGAAAAGTACAAGAGTCACATATGAGATAAATGGACAGCAAAGTAACAGTCTCTCTCTTTTGTTCATAACAGGTAATTGTATTAATTATGAAAAAAGTACAAGATTACAAGATAACAAAATGGAGAGAGACACACGCACACACACACTCTCTCTCTCTCTTTTTTTTCATAAAAGGTAATTGTATTAATTACGAAAAAAGGTACAAGTTTACATGATTACAAGATACACGATGGCTCTACACCATTGTGTGTAAAAACTCTCTCTCTCTCTCTAAAAGAACTAAACGAAAAGAGTTACAAAAAGTCATGGCAAAGACGCAGAGGAAATTGCCATATGCCAGGGAAGTAAGTCCTCCCGAGGGAGCAAGTCGGAGTGCCGAATAAGATCTATCTGCCAATGCAAGAGACCTTTAAGCCTAACAATATGCCTCTAAACATTAGAGGTGGAATCAAAAAGAAAAGCATTCCGAAATGGTCCAGTTATGCTAACAGCCCCAATATCTAAGAAAGTGAAACAAGATCTTCATATGTGGCTGTGTCGGTGTGGGGTATTTGGGCTGCACAAAAACCCAATCAAACGGGCGTGGCAAGAAACTGACCACCGCTCGCCAAACTGCTGACAAGAATGACCAGATTTTCTTAGCGAGAGGGCAAGAAATAAATCGATGATGGGCCAATTCCACACTGGTGGTGCAAAAGAAACAATTGCCGTTGGACATTCGACGCTTGGAAAGGGCTGAAGCAAGAGGAAGACCACCAATCATCACCCTCCAAAGAAAGACCTTATATTTGAAAGGTGTCTTGTTCAACCAGCCCTCCATCACAGTTACCCTCCACCATGACCGGGATTTACGCAATCCCCATAGAGTATTAGCTTTAGTAACCAACCATTGATGATCTTTAATCAGAAGATGATACACTTGGTGAGCTGAAGCCTTTTCTAAATTCAGCCGGCCTGCAAGGTCCCAGTCCTGCTAGGGACGATCCAAAGCAAGGGCAAGAAAGGGTTGTCTGCTCTGGAGCACCATCAAAAGCTGTCCCCATAAATCCCTGTATCCACGAGGGATCCTGAGAAGCCTCCTAGATGTACGAAACAATATCAACACATTGCGATTGGAAAGGGTGGCATCTGCAATTGAAGTCAAGCCCAAACGTGCCATGCGGTTAAATTTTGGTCTAAGCTCATGTTTGCCTTCCCAAGAAAGTAACCGCGAGACTGCCAACAATTCCAGTGGAAAAGAGTTAGTAGCTAAGCGGTCCTCCATTGGATGCTACTGAGCCGTCTGGAGAACCAGTCTCCAGGAACATACCAAATGGGCAAGCAGAGATGATGAAGGACTAGAAAACCGAGAGTCTGCATTAAGAACATGCCACCAAGTGCTCCAAATTTGGGTATTACCATGTAGAAGCTCGTGATCCTCAAGAAAATAACGGGCTATAACAATCCACGGGTGATGATCCAAGCACATGGCGCGAAAAAGAGACCAACGGAGTGCCAGCATATGAGTTTTGGCATCTAAAATAGCCCCACCACCCATGTGTTTGGGGGTACATGCATGCGATCAAGAAATCCATGAAATGCCTGCATACAAAGAATCCTTCTTCCATAACATGAAACGAATATACTGAGTAAGAGCATTCAACGTAGTAGTAGTCTAGGGCAGCAATGGCAAGAAATATGTGAGCATTGGCAACATAATTGTCTGAGTCACTTTGAGGCGAACATGGAAGGGCCAAGCCTGTGACTTCCAATACAGAAACTTAGCCGCCAGTTTCTATGAAATCCACTCTAGTAGCTGCTTTGGCGGAACATCAACACCCAAAGGGTACCCAAGATGCCTGACAATGGAACCACGAGGAACAACCATTCCCTCCAAGTCCAATGACTGCAAATCCGACTCCGTGCAGCTGAGAATGGCTGATTTCAAAGCATTGATGTAAGAAGATGAGAATAAGGAATTAGTGTAAATAATATTGATATTATGCCATGTCACACTGACATTGGTATAAAAGGAGAGGATATGTAATTTTACACATCTTTTTGACACATTAATACAATTACAATCTTTCTCTCCCTTCTTACTCACAGCTTCTATGGCTTCCCCTTCTTTCTTGTCTTTCTCTCTCTATAGTCTTTCTCTCTTCTCATCACTCTTCTTCTCTCTCTTCCTGTAGTCTTTCTCTCTCTTCTGCAGTCTTCTCTCTCCTCTTTCTCTCTCCCTAGTTCTCTCTCTGACAATTGATGCGAAGACTAGAAGCCTAACCAAAGAGAGTCCAAACATCTAATGCTTTGCGAAGATTATCCTTGTCCGCACGCAGAATCATAAAGCTGTCATCAGCCAAGGATTGACTAATGAAGTGTTGTCCAGAAGGAAGAGATAATCCAGCCAACAAAGTAGAAGCTGTCATATGAGATAACATCGAAAGAACAGGATGAGTCGCTAATTGCTTCAACCTTAGCAGGATCCATTCGGACACCATCCTTTGACACTATGTGCCCCAGGAACTGGATTTCTTCCAAGAAGAACTCACTCTTCTTGCCATTAAAGCCTTTCTCTCTTCAAGAGACTTGCGCACAAAAGGTTTCTTCTGGTTCTTTGACTGCTGTCCAAAGAACTTGGCTGGCTTCTTGAACTGCCAAGGTTTACCTATGCTTTGAGAAATCTGAGAAACCTGTTTACCAAATGGCTTCTTTGCTGAAAATTTTTCAGATTTGTCATGTTTAATGCTGCCCCCAAAACCACTTGACTGTCCCAACAATAATGCATTTCCTGTGGTAGCATTCTCAATTAACTGAGTCAAAGTGGTGACCTTTGTCTTTGTACAATAATTCCGAAGTTCCTTGGGCAGCCCACAGCAATATTTCTCTATCTGCTCGGTCAATGGCACAACCCTGTAAGAAGTGACTAGAAGTAAAGCCTCCCAAAACTTCTTGTTATAGTCTTCCAGATCCTTGCATTTAGATGCATCCAAATTGTGCCAAGCTGACATAACATCAATCTCAAATTCATTGGTCAACCAAGCAGAAGCAAATACTTGCTTGAAGCAAGTCCAAGTGGCAGGAGCCTGTCCTTGCATCAACGGTGTACTCCACCACTGACTAGCATTGTCCTTAAGAAAAGTGGCAGCTTTCCGGACCTTGGAAGGCTCTGTAAAGTTTCCTCCTGCAAATGCGGCATCAAACTGCTGTAAGAAAGAAAGAGCCTTAGTCCTATCTTCAAATCCTTGAAAGATGTCAAACTGCACGGCTGCACCACCTTCCTTGTATGGCTTTGGCTTCTCATGAGCCATCAAAGGATCCGTAGGATATGCCTGAAACATAGGAACACTAACATGTGGCATGGGAGTTGCCGGACCACTGACTACAGGGCTTGTAGACACAATACTTGCTTGCTGATTTTGATAATCAGCCATACCAAAAGTGCCCTGTGGCATGCCAAAACTGCCCTGAGCACTCTCAAATCCAAGCTGCAGGCCTATATTGCCATACATGGGGTTTGGCATAAAACCCTGTGTACCCCCAAACACTGTTCCTGGTACATGAATCTAGTTTCCATGCGCATAACCAGCCATACTCTAAAATACAAATCCACCTCCAAAGTACCCAAGATGTACAGAGGTCGGTGGGAAAACCTCTGGTAAAGCCTGAAAATTGTTTCCCTGTCCATTTAAACCAACAATTGGCTGCTGTAAAGTGGCAGGCTGAACTGGCAATGCCTGTGTAACTAGCGTTTCCGCCACCTGTTCCTGGACAGTCGGAACCAATCTTGGAGTCTCCATTGACTCCGCAAGCTGCCTTGGTGTTTCCACTGAATCTGTAGCATGCTTACCCTTATCCTGGACCTCTACTGGATCCAAAATCTTTGCAAATGGCTGCAAAAATGCCAAAAACCTTGGATTCTGCATCACTTGAGTAAACATACTCACAGCAGCAACTAACTGAGTCTTGAAAGTGTCTTCATCCATAGAAGAAGCCGTAAGAACTTGTCGCTCAAGCATAAGAGGAGGAGTAACAAACTGTAGAGGTTTAGAAGACTCTCCCACCTCATGAACAATAGGGATCTCCTGTGATGCAGACGCTTCCTCTCTGGTGTCTTCCTTTCTATTAGCCATGATGCACAATTCTGTGTCTACACCCAAACAAACCCTGGCTCACTCTTTAGGGAAAAAGTGATTCGGTCCCGGCAACGGAACCATGTAACCGGCCTGTTCACTGGGAAGGGCGGTAGTGTACAACCAAAATATATATAAATGCTTTCACCCAATTCACAATCGCCCACTTTACCTGACCTTAAAGACACAGAATCAAGAAGACATACAGGAAGCTAGAATGCTCCTGTTGCAACACATACACCCTGTTGGCCCCTAAGTTAGGCGCCCCTTGCGGTATTTCTTTATTTTTTAAAAGAGAAAGTACAATGGGCTGTCTTTCACCTATTCTGGGTGAAATTTGGCAGCATAACAGTACGATTACTGACCCAAAACAAGTTGACCAGGATGGGAAACTCTGCCCAAGTCTGAAACTTCTGGTTGAAGTGCAGAACTGACCATTTCAGCCTGCTGTAATTACTGGTACAGACCTGTTCTGAAACCTGTTTTCAATTCATACTGTTCCCTGCACCATTCAGCCCACTGTAATTACTGGTTCAGACCTGTTCTGAAACCTGTTTTCAGTTCATATTGTTCCCTGCACTGTCCTGCATCATCTGGGCTAAGTGCCCCTTGATTCTGACATCAATTGGGCTCTCAAATAACCTCTGAACAGTCCAGAATCAGTACTGATTTAGTGCTGATTCAGACACTTGCTTGGTGAGATTACCACCCTCACCTGTCCCTGCTGGGAACTGCAAACAACTGCTCCTGTTCCTGGAGAAAAAGGCTCTTGCCTCATGCAAAAACAGCATATTCCACACAGTTGTACCTGAATCAGAAGAAAGGCCCTTGATTCTGCAGCATAACCATACTGTCAGGGAGAGAGAGAGAGAGTAGGAAGCAAGCCCAGCCCTCTATGCATCATAGACAAGGTAGACCAGCTCTCAAGAGCTCTCCATCTGTAGCAATCCATCTCCCTTTCACAAAAATTGAGCCCCCCATGCATTGAAACTCGTTTTTTTGTGTTGTCCTCTCTCTCTCTTTTGGAAATTTATGCCCAAATTGTGACACATGACATACATGTAACAATTTTCCTATTTAAACCTTTCGGTCTAAAATTCTCCATCCTTGGTTCAAAATTTGACCTCGGCACAGACCAGAGGATCAATCCTCGTACAAAAACGAAGATAATGACGCGAACAAATTCTGGGTCCAAAAATAGTAACTCCCTAAATTTAAGGAGTTGCTTCCATTGTATCCCCACTAGTCCTCTGACTATCTTTGCAGACTATGGCTACATCCAAATCTGTCATGTAGCTCAACTGAAAATGAATTTCCACTGATGACACCACATGGACTAATCTCTTGAAGATTTGTCCATCTTCACTTTGAACTAGTCTCTTCCAGGCTAGTTCTTCAACACACTTGTCCATATACACTTTCACAAGTCTCTTCCAGGCTTGTCAATCTACAGTGCCATCAGTCTCTTCCAGACTTATACTGGACCTTAACTGTCCAATCTTGACTCACTAGACATTCCTGTCCGTTTCACAAACTCAACATGCAACTCAAGCGTTTAGATTTCAAGAGAGATCCTTCCAAAAAGAAAAACCAAATAAAATATGTAATAAAGAAATCAACAAAAAGGTAATAGTTGTCACAGTCTTGTGACAGTCCGACAAGGCATATTAATGCAACACTTTCATTTCAAGCATCTCAGGAAGAAAATCATCATTCTGCATGATGTACATGCGGTCCAACCGCGACCATGTAGTTGCATACTACGCAGAATGGAAAGTAAACCCTGTAGAAGAAGGGTGTAGCGAAGACCAGAGATCTTGCTTAAGAACGGCAAGAACCAACGCATTCCACACACGACTTTCCGGAGCCTCCATTACCAAATGCTCTGAGGTGGACTGTGAAGAATCAACACACATATTAAAATCCCCCATCAAAAAACCCCGTCTGCCAAGTGACAAGGAGGTCTGCAAAGTATTCCAAAGATCCCGGCGGGATAAAGGATCATTCGGAGTATAGAGGCCAAGTAACCATAAGATCTCTCCTTGAAATAAAACTTCAATTACCACAAAACGGCCATGTACATCATTTTTAATAAGAACAGGCTGATATTTTTCATGTACAATCATAAGCACACTAGAATAATGCATTGCATGTGTCCATGCATAAAACAAACGAAACCCATGGCAATCCACAACTTTTCCTGCTTCACCGTGACTCGTATGCTCAACAGCACACAAGACATCCCACTGATTCTCATGCAATACAGTCCACATGGCATGTTACTTATGGCGAGAAACATATGCCTCGAACATTCCACGTGGCTATCTTCATGTGTATTCAAAAAGAAAATCAGGTACGAGGCACATCTTGCCTCAACTTAACCTTTTCTGCTAGAATGTCAAGGACTCCCTCATCCAAAAAATCAGCTAACACGGCAAAAGAGTTTTGACAGCCAGATTTGGAGGTAGACGGTGTATCCGCTGTCTTGGGGGTGGAACGGGGATAACAATGATCCCATGGCGTAATCACGTTACCTATAGTATCAAAAGCCAACTTAGCAGGTGGACCCTTTGGACCGTCCGTATATACTTTCCTAGTAGGCTAATGACGGGGAGGAGAGTAAACCATAGCAAGAGCAGTGTGCTCTGAAGACAACATTTCTTTCCTGCGCATATAAGTGCGCATGGAATCTTGTGAGGCAGTAGACACAATATCCCCCATACCAGCATCAAACCTTTTACCTTTTTTTTCACGTACATCTACCCAGTCATTGCCACGGGAATCCAAACCCGAAACATGTTTACCTTTATCCAAAACTTTAGGTGGCTGGGTTGCATCCTGCAACGGAGCATCAAGCACCATATCTTCCATGGGCAACACAACATGCTCAGTATCTAAAGTCGGTTGCTTCTCTAGGCATTCGACCATAAAATACCCCAATTTTCCACACGAAAAGCAATGCCCTGCAAAGTTACCCCATTTCAAACGAAAGTGCAAAGGATGCATGCCAGAGCAATTAAGACGTAACCAAGCAGGCCTTTTCCTAGCAGTGTCCCATAACATACACAAACCGTTACGATCCATGGCCCTGAGGCTTGGGGGGACCAGAATAGTGCCCACCACGGCCATGGCATCCTTTAACAGTGGCCAATAGATAGCCAGACAATTTTCCACTTCAACCCACACCGGGCATTCACATTGAAGCAGGCGCTGAAAATCTGCCATTGGGCGCCATGGCACAACATGGACCAAACCACGATCAAAGAACAATGGCAATTTAAACAGGAGATCAGCACGATGCTTCTCAGATTTCAACAGCACCTCATAAAAGCCTCGGGGCCCAACAAAAATCTCTTCAACACACTCCCCTTCTAGCAGACTGTGTAGCCACTAGCGAATACACGAAAGCAATGGGATCCTACCAATAAAGAAGAGTATAACAGCACGTTCATAAAACACTGAAAATGAGCACAAGACATTTTTCGGGTCCATAGTGGCTTCCAGAACATCTTCAATTCCAAAGTCAAAAAACGCTTCCTGATTATGTTGAACATAATCGCCAAGCAAAGTGTTGGCAAACTCCAGCAAATGCTCCCAGTCAACATCTTAAGAGTCCACAGAATCAGAGACAACCTAAGCATAAGAACAATCCTGATGATCCATTGTCTCTTCCGAAGTATGCTTGGTGCATTTGCCCGCAGGCTAGAAGTCAAGACCAAGGGGTATCTCCTCTGTGCAAGGAACCATATCCTCTGGTTCCTTTGTACCAAAATGCGGACCAAGAGCTACCACCGTTTGGTCTAAAAAAGCCATATCCAAACCAGCCATGTTGTATCACTACGTGTGCCAGTCAGAGGCCGAGCCACGAGCTTACAAGAGGCAGAAATGGCACAGGCCTCTCTCTCTCTCTTTTTTTTTTCGTAAAAGATAATTGTATTAATTACGAAAAAGGTACAAGATTACATGATTACATGATTACAAGAGACACGAGGGCCCTAGGCCAACGTGTGGGAAATCCCCGTACTAATGCGCTAAAAAGGTTACACCAATCATGGCAGCGACCCAAAGGCAATTGCCATATGCCAGGGATGCAAATCCTCTCGAGGGAGCAAGTCGGAGTGTCGAATGAGATCTAGCTGCCAATGCAAGATCCCTTTAAACCTGGCAATATGTCTCGGTACATTAGAGGCCAAATCAAAGAGAAAAGCATTGCGCGTGGTCCAAATGTGCGAGCATCCCCAGTATCTGAAAAAGTGAAATAAGATCTTCATATGTAACTGTGCCGGTGTGGGGTACTTTGGGCGCACAAAAACCCAATCGAAAGGAGTTAGTGAGGACCCCACCACCGTGCGCTAGATTTGCGACAAGAGTAACCAGATATTCTTGGCGAGCGGGCAAGAAAGAAAACGATGTCGGGCCGATTCCGCAGTAGTGGTACAGAAGAAACAATTGCCATTCGAGATTCGACGCTTGGAAAGAGCTGAGGCAAGAGGAAGACCACCAATCATTACCCGCCAAAGAAAGACCTTGCATTTGAAAGGTGCCTTATTCAGCCATCCCTCCATCAGCATTGCCTGCCACCATGACAGCGATTTCCGCAGTCCCCAAACAGTATTAGCTTTCACACCCAGCCATTGGTGATCTCGAATGAGAAGATGATACACCTGATTAGTAGATGCCTTTTCCAGACTCAACCGGCCTGCAAGGTCCCAGTCCTGCCAAGGACGATCCACAGCCAGGGCAGGAAAGGGTTGCCTACCCTGAAGCTCCAAGGAAAGCTTTTCCCATAAACCACGGTATCCGCGCGGGATCCTGAAAAGTCTCCTAGCAGTTCGAAACGATGCGAGGACATTGCGAGTGGCAAGGGTAGCATCCGCAATCGAAGTCGCACCTAAACGGGCCATGCGGTTAAATCTCGGTCTGAGCTGATGTTTGTCTTCCCATGAAAGTAATCTGGATACTGCCAACAATTCCAGCTGAAAGGAGTTAGTCTGCAAGCGGTCCCCTACTGGATGCCAGCGAGCCTTTTGGAGCACCACTTTCCAATAGCCGACCAAGTGCAGTAACAAAGAGGAAGAGGGACTGGAAAATCGAGGATCAGCATTAAAGACATGCCACCAGGAGGCCCGAAGCCATGTGTTACCATGGCGTAGCCCGCTGTCCTCAAGAAAATAACGGGCTATGATGGTCCACGGGTGATGATCCACACACATGGCACGAAAAAGAGACCAACGAAGAGCCAGCATATGAGTTTCTGCATCCAAAATAGCGCCACCACCCATGCGTTTAGGGGTACATGTATGTGACCATGAAATCCATGAAATGCCTGCCTGCAGGGAATCCTTCTTCCATAGCATGAAACGAATGGGATGAGTGAGAGCCTTCAAAGTAGTAGGCGTCCACGGCAGCAATGGCAAGAAATACGTTAGCATTGGTAGCTTAATTGTCTGAGCCACTTTGAGGCGCACATGGAATGGCCATGCTTGCGACTTCCAATACATAAACTTCGCCGCCAGTTTTTGTGAAATCCACTCCAGTAGGTCCTTTGGCCATACATCCACTCCCAACAAGTATCCAAGATGCCTGACAATGGATCCAGGGAAACCACCTGGCCCTGCCAGCCTAATGACTGTAAATCAGGCTCCGTGCAACTGAGAATGGCCGACTTAAAGGCATTGATGCGAAGACCAGAGGCCTGACCAAAGAGCGTCCAAACATCTAATGCCTTTCGAATGTTGTCCCTGTCTGCCCGCAAAATCATAAAGGTGTCATCACCCAAAGATTGGCTAATGAAGTGCTGCCCCAAAGGAAAAGACAATCCTGCCAGCTGAGCAGAAGCCGCCATTGAGGATAACATTGAAAGGACCGGGTGAGTCGCCAGGGCAAAGAAAAGAGGACTCAAAGGGCAACCCTGTCTGACCGAGCGTGCAAGGACAAATGGCTCTGTAACCCCACCATTGAGCAGCCTCTCTCTCTCTCTCTCTCTCTCTCTCTCTCTCTCTCTCTCTCTCTCTCTCTCTCTCTCTCTCTCTCCCTCCCTCCCTCCCTCCCTCCCTCCCTCCCTCCCTCCCTCTCTCTCTCTCTGGCAAAACGGACCCTGCACTGGGCTGACGAAGGGGCTCAAGCAGCGCGAGCAGGAACAAACGCCCGTTGGGCAGAGAGGGCACGTCCACAGGTAGGGAACACGAGGCCTCTTTCCCTTGCTCACTCTTGCTGTGTGGCAACCTGGGTGTGACAAGCCGCTTCTTCTTCTTGGCAAAAAACGGTCAAATCAAGCCTTCCTACATTGCGGTGCCTAAGCTGAGCAGGAATAATACGATCGGTAGAACTGCAGGCAAGCAAGGCGGTCGAAACCAGTGGGTGTTCGCAGAGTGGAAGGTCCGTTTCGACGAGGAGTGCGCAAGTCCACGTGACAGCAGCGATACGCACAGGTGCAGGCAATGAGAGGCAAAGCCAGTGACAGGCGCAGGTCCAGGCGATGGCACGCGACGGGCAGAAGTCCCCAAGGCAGAGGTCCAGGTGAGAGCATGCGACGGGCACAGGTCCCCATCGGCGACGGCAGGGCCACACGAATCAGACAGGCGGCGGGCTCTCCTCTCCTCGATCATCCATCGCTTCTCTCTCTCTCTCTCTCTCTCTCTCTCTCTCTCTCTCTCTCTCTCTCTCTCTCTCTCTCTCTCTCTCTCTCTCTCTCTCTCTCTCTCTCTCTCTCTCTCTCTCTCTCTCTCTCTCTCTCTCTCTCTCTCTCTCTCTCTCTCTCTCTCTCTCTCTCTCTCTCTCTCTCTCTCTCTCTCTCTCTCTCTCTCTCTCTCTCTCTCTCTCTCTCTCTCTCTCTCTCTCTCTCTCTCTCTCTCTCTCGTAAAAGGTAATTGTATTAATTACGAAAAAAAAGGTACAAGTTTACATGATTACAAGATACACGAGGGCTCTCAGCCAATCGTGTGTAAAATCCCAGTACTAAGCCATGAACAAGTTACACAAGTCATGGCAAAGACCCAGAGGAAATTGCCCTATGCCAGGAAAGTAAGTCCTCCCGAGGGAGCAAGTCCGAGTGCCGAATGCCAGGGAAGTAAGTCCTCCTGAGGGAGCAAGTCTGAGCTCATGTTTGTCTTGCCACGAAAGTAATCTCGAGGCTGCCAACAATTCCAATTCAAAGGAGTTAGCATGCAAGCGGTCCTCCACTGGATGCCAACGCGCCTTTTGGAGCACCACTTTCCAGGAGCCGACCAAATGCAGTAACAAAGAGGAGGACGGGCTGAAAAACCGAGAGTCTGCATTAAGGACATGCCACCAGGAGCTCCAAAGTTGTGTATTACCATGCCGAAGCCCGCTGTCCTCAAGAAAATAACGGGCTATAATGCTCCACCATGCCGAAGCGCGAAAAAGAGACCAAAGAAGTGCCAGCATATGAGTTTCGGCATCCAAAATAGCTCCACTACCCAGGCGTTTGGGGGTACATGTATGTGACCACGAAATCCACGAAATACCTGCGTGCAATGAATCCTTCTTCCATAACATGAAACGAATGGGGCGAGTCAAAGCCTTCAAAGTAGTAGGAGTCCACGGCAAAAATGGCAAGAAATATATGAGCATTGGTAGCATAATTGTCTGAGCCACTTTGAGGCAGACATGGAAGGGCCACGCTTGCGACTTCCAAAACATAAACTTAGCTGCCAGTTTCTGTGAAATCCACTCCAATCGTTGCTTTGGCCGAACATCAACACCCAACAGGTACCCAAGATGCCTGACAATGGAGCCACGAGGAATAACCTGACCCTGCCAGCCCAATGACTGTAAATCAGACTCCGTGCAACTGAGAATGGCCGATTTGAAGGCATTGATGCGAAGACGAGAAGCATGACCAAAGAGAGTCCAAACACCTAATGCCTTGCGAATGTTGTCCTTGTCCGCACGCAAAATCATAAAGCTATCATCAGCCAAAGATTGGCTAATGAAGTGCTGTCCCAAAGGAAGAGACAATCCGGGCAGCTGAGCAGAAGCTGCCATTGAAGATAACATTGAAAGAACCGGGTGGGTTGCCAGGGCAAAGAAGAGAGGACTCAAAGGGCAACCCTGTCTCCCCGAGCGTGCAAGGACAAATGGCTCTATAACCCCACCATTGAGCATAACGTGCAAAGAAGCTGCAGCACTAATGGTGTAGATCAATCGGGACATCCAAGTACCAAAACCCATAGCAGACATAGCTTTTGCAATGAAAGACCAGTCTAAATAGTCAAAAGCCTTTTCCAGATCCAATTGAATCAATACCACTTCCTGACTAGAGTGCCTTGCATAGTCAATAGCCATTTGCACATTTAAGATATTATGCAGAATGTTGCGACCCTTAATAAACCATATTGAAGAGGATGCACAATAGCTGGAAGGTGCTTGTGGAGCCGATTCGCCAGCACTTTGGAAAAGATTTTATACATCGAACCCATCAAAGAAATTGGTCTCCAATGTTGCAAAATTGACGGCGAAGGAACCTTTGGAAGCAGTTTGATAAGGCCTTCTTTCCATGAGGAAAGTATGACCCCTATTTCCCAAACTTGCTGAAACATAGCCGCCAATGGCTTCACCAGTTGGGTAGCCGAGCTCTCAAAGAATTCATTGGTGAGACCATCCCAACCAGGGCTTTTATCCTTAGGCAGGTATAACAAAACATCCATAACCTCCTCCTCACAAATATCTGCCTCCAAAGTAGCTTGCATATCAAGTGGAACCTGATGGCGGACCAGATCATAGAAGACTGAGCATGCATGCGTAACCTGGTCAGAAGGCGACAAAGAAAAACCAAGAAGATCTAGAAAATAATTCCTGCACATATTGACAATGGTCTGTGGATCAGTGACCATGCAACCTTCTGAATCCTAGAGTCTAGTCATATTTTCTCGAGCAGGAGAAGCATGCAAGGTGCGAAAGAACTTATGACTCTGACAAGCACTATCTTGCAAATTGTCAGTCAAGTTGTGGAGTTTGGCCTGCTGATAACTGCTGATAAGATTTCAACTGAAATTCTTTAATCAGATCAGTCAAACGCATCGCTAGTGACAGCAGAAATTCATCATCTAGGGTGTCCACCAGCAACGAACGAACCAAAGCCAGTAAGTCCTCCGCTGTGTATCGACGCCGCCAACAAATAGAGGCATGATGGATCCCATACTGCTGAGCAACCCGCTGCACATTAGAGAGCAGTCGTGCAAAGGAAGCCGAGCCCTCAGATGTGAAGTCCAATAAAAACCTCTCAATCAATTGCTGCATATAGCCCTGAAAGATTGGATGCTTCAAATAAGACGAGTTGACACGTAAAGGGAGTCTATCCAGCAACTGCATAAAAGGTGCAATGGGTTGTGCAAGTATCTCAAGCTGGAGAGGCAAATGGTCTGACAAGGCATATTGCTGCAAGACTTTCATTTCCAGCATCTTGGGAAGAAAATCATCCTCCTGCATGATGTACATTCGGTCCAACTGCGACCATGTAGTTGCATATTGTGCGGAATGAAAAGTAAACCCTGAAGAAGAAGGGTGGAGCCAAGACCAGAGATCTTGTTTAAGTACCTCAAGAGCAAAGGCATTCCACACAGGACTTTCCGGAGCATCCATCACCGAATGCCCTAAAGTGGACTGAGAAGAGTCAACACACATATTGAAATCCCTCATCAAAAAACACCTTCTGCCAAGTGACATGGAGCTCTGCAAAGTCTTCCAAAGATCACGTCGGGATGAAGGGTCATTCGGAGCATAGAGGCCCAGCAATCATTAGATCTCTCCTTCAAATAAAACTTCGATTACCACAAAGCGGCCATGTACATCATTTTTAATAAGAACAGGCTGGTATTTCTCATGGACAATCATAAGCACGCCAGAATAGTGCATAGCATGTGTCCCCGCATAAAACAAGCGGAACCCATGGCAATCCACAACTTTTCCTGCTTGACTGTGACTCTTGTGCTCAACCGCACACAAGACATCCCACTAGTTCTCATGCAAGACAGTCCACATGACATGTTGCTTATGGCGAGAACAAATGCCTCGTACATTCCACGTGGCTATCTTCATATATCTTCAAAAAGAGAATCACGAACGAGGCACCGCTTGCCTCGATTTCACCTTTTCCGCGAGAATGTCAAGGACACCTTGATCCAGACAATCAGCTAACACTGCAAAAGAATTCTAACGGCCCGCTTTAGAGGTAGATGGAATATCCACTGCCTTGGGAGTGGAACAGGGATAACGACGATCCCAGGGTGTAATCACATTACCTCTAGTATCGAACACCAACTTAGCAGGTGGGCCCTTTGGATCGTTTGTATATACTTTCCTCGTAGACTGATTACGGGGAGCAAAAGGTACCATAGTACGCGCAGCATACTGTGAAGAAAACATTTATTTCCTGCACATATACGTGCGCACAGAATCCTGTGAAACATTAGGCCCAGAATCCGCCCGGCCAACATCCAACTTTTTACCTTTTTTGGGACGTGCCTCTAGCCAGTCATTGCTACGGGAATCCAAACCCAGGACCTGTTGTTTACCTTTATCCAAAGCATTAGGTGGTTGGGTGGCCTCCTGTGACGGAGCATCAAGCACCATGTCATCCATAGGCAGCACAACATGCGCATCAGCTGAAGATGGTTGCCTCTCTGGGCATTCGGCCATAAAATGCCCCAATTTTCCACACGAAAAGCAGTGTCCTGCAAAGTTGCCCCATTTCAAGCGAAAGTGCAAAGGATGCATGTCAGAGCAATTAAGACGAAGCCACGCATGCCTTTTCCTTGCCGTGTCCCATAACATACACAAACGGTTTCGATTCATGGCCCTTAGGCTTGGGGAAACCAGCACCCTTCCCACAACTGCCATCGCATCCTTTAACAATGGCCAATAGACAGCCGAACAATTTTCCACTTCAACCCACACCAGGCATTCACGTCGAAGCAGGCACTAAAAGTCTGCCATAGGGCGCCATGGCACAACATGGACCAAACGGCGATCAAAGAACAATCGCAGTTTGGACAGGAGCTCAGCCCGATGCTTCTCTGATTTCAACATCACCTCATAGAAGCCTCAGGGTCCAACAAAGATCTCCTCAACACACTCCCCTTGTAGTAAATGGTGCAGCCACTGGCGAATATGGGAAAGCTCTGCGATCCTGCCAGTGAAGAAGAGTATAACCACACGGTCATAAAACACCGAAAAAGAGCGCAAGACAATGTTCGGGTCCACCATGGCTTCCAAAACTTCTTCAGTTCCCGAATCAGAAAAAGCTTCATGATTATGCTACACATAATCGCCAAGCAGAGTATTGGCCAACTCCAGCAAATGCTCCCAGTCAATCTCCTGCGAATCCACGAAATCAGAGGCAACCTGCGCATAGAAACGTTCCTGAGGACCCATTGTCTCGTCGGAACTATGCTTGGAGCGTTTTCCCGCAAGCGGAAAGTCAAAATCAGAAGGCATCTCCTCCGTGCAAGGAACCATATCCTCCGGTTCCTTCATATCAAAATCCAAACCAAGGGCTGCCACCGTCTCGTCGGTAAAAGCCATATCCAAACCAGCCATGCTTCTGTCCCCTCTCTCTATCTCTCACTCTCTTGCTCTCGCACTGTCACTAGAGAACGCGCGGGGCTGGGCGCAACCCTAACCATGCAGATGCAGGAGGGCGAAACGCGTGGAGCTGGGCGCAATCCTAACTGCGCAGGTGCAGGTGCTGGCAGATCACGACAGGCAGCAAGCAACGGTCACAAGGCCTAGGTCTGTCAGGGCGCGTAGCCAAAGTCAACGTCGCAGGTCAACAGGGCAGGTCAAGCGCGGGCGCTCGGCAGCAGGGTGGGGCACACGACGGGCCAGATGGGCACTCAGAAACAGGGACCCGCGGTGCAGGCCGACGTGCAGAAGCAGGGACCCGCGATCACACTCTCTGCTGTACAGAAGGCCAGGGCCGTCGGGCAGGGAAAACGGCTCAGTTTCGCCCACGCTGGCTCGCGATCCGTCTATTGGCGCTCAGTTTCGGCCTCTCGCTCGCTCGCGTACAGAAGGTCACATCGATTGGGGAAAGGGTTCAGGCGTGCAGGGCAGGGAGGCGCACGGCAAGGCGACGCGCAGGACAGGGATCCGCCATCGTCGACTACTCCCTCTCTCTCTCTCTCTCTCTCTCTTTTTTCGTAAAAGGTAATTGTATTAATTACGAAAAAAATACAAGATTACTTGATTACAAGATACATGATGACACAAAGCCATCATGTGAAGAGGTTTTCTCTTTCTTTCTCTCTCTCTTTTTCCTGATTACAAGATACATGAGGGCCCTAGGCCAACGTGTGGGGAAGCCCCGTAGTAATGCACTGAAAAGGTTACACCAATCATGGCAACGACCCAGAGGCAATTGCCATATGCCACGGATGCAAATCCTCCCGAGGGAGCAAGTCGGAGTGTCGGATGAGATCTAGCTGCCAATGCAAGAGCCCTTTAAGCCTGGCAATATGTCGCGGTACATTAGAGGCCGAATCAAAGGGAAAAGCATTGCGCGTGGTCCAAATGTGCCAGCATCCCCAATATCTGAAAAAGTGAAATAAGATCTTCACATGCAACTGTGGCGGTGTGGGATACTTCGGGCGCACAAAAACCCAGTCGAAAGGAGTCAGCCAGGACCCCACCACCGTGCGCCAAATGTGCAACAAGAGTGACCAGATATTCTTGGCGAGCGGGCAAGAGAGAAAACGATGTCGGGCCGATTCCGCCGGTGTGGTACAGAAGAAACAATTGCCATTCGAGATGCGACGCTTGGCAAGGGCCGAGGCCAGAGGAAGACCACCAATCATCACCCGCCAAAGAAAAACCTTGCATTTGAAAGGTGTCTTATTTAGCCAGCCCTCCATCAGCGTTTTCTGCCACCATGACAGCGATTTCCGTAGTCCCCAAACAGTATTAGCTTTCTCACCCAGCCATTGGTGATCTTGAAC
The DNA here is from genome assembly GCF_053477565.2 of Lygodium microphyllum. Lineage (NCBI taxonomy): Eukaryota > Viridiplantae > Streptophyta > Polypodiopsida > Schizaeales > Lygodiaceae > Lygodium > Lygodium microphyllum. Next base: position 56,679,493 of record NC_141151.1, read on the forward strand.
GAGAAGATGATACACCTGATTAGTAGAGGCCTTTTCCAGACTCAGCCGGCCTGCAAGGTCCCAGTCCTGCCAAGGGCGATCCACAGCCAGGGCACGAAAGGGTTGCCTACCCTGAAGCTCTGACGAAAGCTGCTCCCATAAATCACGGTATCCACGCAGGATCTTGAAGAGGCGCCTAGCAGTCCGAAACGATACGAGGACATTGCGAGTGGCAAGGGTAGCATCCGTAACCGACGTCACACCTAAACGGGCCATGCGATTAAATCTTGGTCTGAGCTGATGTTTATCTTCCCATGAAAGGAGTCTCGATACTGCCAACAATTCCAGTTGAAAGGAGTTAGTCTGCAAGCGGTCCCCTACTGGGTGCCAACGGGCCTTTTGGAGCACCACTTTCCAAGAGCCGACCAAGTGCAGTAACAAGGAGGAAGAGGGACTGGAAACAGGAGAGTCAGCATTAAGGACATGCCACCAGGAGGCCCGAAGCCGTGTGTTGCCATGGCGGAGCCCGCTGTCCTCAAGAAAATAACGGGCTATGATGGTCCACGGGTGATGATCCACACACATGGCACGAAAAAGGGACCAACGGAGAGCTAACATATGAGTGTGTGCATCCAAAATAGCTCCACCACCCATGCGCTTAGGGGTACATGCATGTGACCATGAAATCCAAGAAATGCCGGCCTGGAGTGAATCCTTCTTCCACATCATGAAACGGATGGGATGAGTGAGAGCCTTCAAGGTAGTAGGCGTCCATGGCAACAAAGGCAGGAAATACGTTAGCATTGGTAGCATGATTGTCTGGGCCACTTTGAGGCGGACATGGAATGGCCACGCTTGCGACTTCCAATACATAAACTTCGCAGCCAGTTTTTGTGAAATCCACTCCAGCAGGTCTTTTGGGCGTACATCCACCCCCAATGGGTATCCAAGATGCCTGACAATGGAGCCGCGGGAAACCACCTGGCCTTTCCAGCCTAAGGACTGTAAATCAGACTCCGTACAACTGAGAATGGCTGACTTAAAGGCATTGATGCGAAGCCTAGAGGCCTAACCAAAGAGTGTCCAAACATCTAATGCCCTTCGAATGTTGTCCCTGTCCGCCTGCAAAATCATAAAGGTGTCATCAGCCAAAGATTGGCTAACGAAGTGCTGACCCAACGGAAGAGACAGCCCGGCCAGCTGAGCAGAGGCTGCCATGGAGGATAACATTGAAAGGACCGGGTGAGTCGCCAGGGCAAAGAAGAGAGGGCTCAAAGGACAACCCTGTCTGACCGAGCGTGCAAGGACAAATGGCTCTGTAACCCCACCATTAAGCATAACTCTGGAGGAAGCCGCAGCACTAATGGTGTAGATCAATCGGGACATCCGAGTACCAAAGCCCATAGCAGACATGAGGTCTGCAATGAAAGACCAGTCCACATAATCAAACGCCTTTTCCAAGTCCAATTGAATCAATACCACTTCCTGACCGGAGTGCCGCGCATAGTCAATAGCCATTTGCACATTTAAGATATTATGCAGAATGTTGCGGCCCTTAATGAAACCATATTGGAGAGGATGCACAATAGCTGGAAGGTGCTTGTGAAGCCGATTCGCCAGCACTTTGGAGAAGATTTTATACATGGAGCCCATCAAAGAGATTGGTCTTCAGTGTTGCAGCTTTGACGGCGAAGGGACCTTGGGAATTAGTTTGATAAGGCCTTCTTTCCATGAGGAGGGCATGACCCCCGTTTCCAAAACCTGCTGAAACATGGCCACCAATGGCTTCACCAACTGCGTGGCCGAGGTCTGAAAGAATTCATTAGTGAGACCATCCCAGCCAGGACTTTTAACCTTCGGCAGGTGCAACAGAACATCCATAACCTCTTCCTCGCAAATATCCGTCTCCAAAGTGGCTTGCATATCAACTGGAACCTGCTGGCGGACCAGATCATAGAAGACCGAGCGGGCATGCGTAACCTGGCTAGAAGGCGAGGAAGAAGAACCAAGAAGTTCCATAAAATAGTTTCTGCACATAGTGACAATGGTCTGCGGATCTGTGACCATGCGACCTTCCGAATCCTGCAGTCTGGTCATATTTTCGCGAGCCGGAGACGCATGCAAGGCGCGAAAGAACTTATGAGACTGGCAGGCACTATCTTGCAATGTGTCAGTCAAGTTGTGCAGCTTGGCCTGTTGATAAGATTTCAACTGAAACACTTGAATAAGATGGGCCAACCGCCTCTCCAGAGACAGCAGAAAATCATCATCAGGGGAATCCAGAAGCAAGGAACGGACCAAAGCCAGTAAGTCTTCTGCTGCATGTCGACGTCGGCGGCAAAGCGAGGCATGATGGATCCCATACTGGCGAGCAATCCGCTGCACATTAGAGAGCAGCCGTGCAAATGAAGGCAAGCCCTCAGAGGCGAAGTCCAATAAGAACCTCTCAATCAGCTGCTGCATATAGCCCTGGAAAATGGAATGCTTCAAATAAGAGGAGTTGAAACGTAAAGGGAGCCTATCCAGCAATTGCACAAAAGGTGCAATAGAGTGTGCCCGCATCTCAAGCTGGAGGGGGAAATGGTCCGACAACGCATATTGCTGCAAGACCTTCATTTCCAGCATCTCGGGAAGAAAATCATCCCCCTGCATGATATACATTCTGTCTAGTCGCGACCAGGTAGTTGCATATTGTGCGGAATGAAAGGTAAACCCTGAAAAAGAAGGGTGAAGCCACGACCAAAGATCTTGCTTGAGCACGTGCAAAGCAAAGGAACTCCACACTCGGCTTTCCGGCGTATCCATTACCGAATGCCCTGAAGTGGACTGAGAAGAGTCAACACACATATTGAAATCTCCCATCAAAAACCCCCTTCGGCCGAGTGACATGGAGCCCTGCAAAGTGGACCAAAGATCCCGTCGGGATACGGGATCATTCGGAGCATAGAGGCCCAACAGCCATAAAATCTCTCCTTCAAATAAGACTTCAATCACCAGAAAACGGCCCTGCACATCATTTTTAACAAGGACAGGCTGATATTTCTCATGGACAATCATCAGCACGCCCGAATAGTGCGTAGCATGGGTCCCTGCATAAAACAGACAGAATCCATGACAATCCATCACTTTTCCTGCTTCACCGTGACTTTTGTGCTCAACTGCACACAATACATCCCACTGATTCTCATGCAAGACGGTCCACATGGCATGTTGCTTATTTCGAGAGCAAATGCCTCGCACATTCCACGTGGCTATCTTCATGTATCCTCAAAGAAGGAAGTCAGGAACGAGGCGCCGGCTGCCTCGATTTCACCTTTTCCGCGAGAGCATCCAGGACACCCTCATCCAGAAAATCAGCCAATACTGCAAAAGAATTCGGGCGACCTGCTTTGGAGGTAGAAGGGAAATCCACTGCCTTGGAAGAGGGGCGGGGATAACGCCGATCCCAGGGTGTAATAACATTACCTTTGGCATCGAACGCCAGCTTGGCAGGTGGGCCTTTGGGGCCGTCGGTATAGGCTCTCCTTGGAGACTGATTACGGGGGGCAGACGGGGCCGTAGGACGCGCAGCCTGCTGTGAAGTGGCCATTTCTTTCCGGTGCATATACGTGTGCACCGAATCCTGGGAAGCGGTAGGCCCAGGATCCGCCAGGCCTGCATCCAACTTTTTACCTTTCTTGGGACGTGCCTCAGTCCAGTCAGTGCGACGGGAATCCACACTCAGGACCTGTTGTTTGCCTTTATCGAGGACATGAGGAAACTGAAGGGCTTCTTGGGGCGTGGCATCAAGCACCATGTCGTCCTTGGGCAGCACAACCTGCGCATCCTCCAAAGACAATTGCTTGTCCGGGCATTCGGCCATGAAATGCCCCAATTTACCACATGAAAAGCAGTGGCCCGCAAAGTTGCCCCATTTTGAGCGAAAATACAAAGGATGCATGCCCGAACAATTGAGGCGAAGCCACACGGGCCTTTTCCTGGCCGTGTCCCATAGCATGCATAAACGGTTGCGGTTCATCGCCCTGAGGCTTGGGGGAACCAGCATTGTTCCCACAACTGCCATCGCATCCTTCAACATGGGCAAATAGACCGCCGGACAATTTTCCACCTCCACCCACACCGGGCATTCGCATTGAAGCAGACGCTGGAAGTCGGCCATGGGGCGCCATGGCACAACATGGACCAAGCGGCGATCAAAGAATAGCGGCAACTTAGACAGGAGCTCAGCGCGATGCGTTTTCGATTTCAGCAGCACTTCATAAAAGCCGCGAGGTCCAAGGAAGATCTCCTCAACAGACTCCCCTTGCAATAGATGGTGCAGCCACTGGCGAATATGCGAAAGCACTGGGATCCTGCCAGTGAAGAAAAGTATAACTGCACGGTCATAAAACACCGAGAAGGATCGCAAGACTGATTTGGGGTCCACCGTGGCTTCCAGCACATCATCCGTTCCCGCAACAGAAAAAGATTCGGTATTATGCTGGACATAATCGCCGAGCAAAGTATTGGCGAAGTCCAGCAAATGCTCCCAGTCAATTTCCTGCGAATCCACAGGATCAGAGGCCACTTGCGCATAGGAGCGTTCCGGAGGACTCATTGGCTCATCAGACGTATGCTTGGAGCGTTTGCCGGCAGGCGGCAGTTCAGAACTCGGCGGCAACTCCTCCGTGCATGGCACCATATCTTCCGGCTCCTCTGCATCGGAATCAGGGCCAAGGGCTGCCACCGTCCGGTCAAGAAAATCCATATCCAGGCCAGCCATACTGCTGTCTTCACACTCGTCCTGGCAGAGGGCGAGCTAGGTTAGGCGAGGTCGATCCTGCGCAGGGACGGATTGCTGGTCCCCCGCTTCACGCAGGATCAAGTCAAGCCTGCGCTGCCTGGGGGGAAGGGGCCAGGCGGCGCGCAGGGCAAGACGGCGAAGAAATCACAGGGCAGGGCGGCGCAGCACGCAGGCGGGTCAAAAGACGTCACGCAGGGGGTCTCTCTCTCTCTCTCTCTCTCTCTCTCTCTCTCTCTCTCTCTCTCTCTCTCTCTCTCTCTCTCTCTCTCTCTCTCTCTCTCTCTCTCTCTCTCTCTCTCTCTCTCTCTCTCTCTCTCTCTCTCTCTCTCTCTCTCTCGTAAAATGTAATTGTATTAATTACGAAAAAAGATACAAGTTTACATGATTACAAGATACACGATGGCTCTAAGCCATCGTGTGTAAAAACTCAGTACGAAACCACGAAAGAGTTACACAAGTCATGGCAAAGACATAAAGGAAATTGCCATACGCCAGGCAAGTAAGTCCTCCCGAGGGAGCAAGTCAGAGTGCCGAATGAGATCTATCTGCCAATGCAAGAGACCTTTAAGCCTCACAATGTGTCCCGGAACATTAGAGGCGGAATCAAAAAGAAAGGCATTCCGAGTGATCCAATTGTGCCAGCATCCCCAATATCTAAGAAAGTGGAACAAGATCTTCATATGCAACTGTGCCGGTGTGGGGTATTTTTGTGAGGGAGTGAGAGGATCGAGGTACAGCTGAGAGTGCAGTAGACAGTGTGAGAGTGAGAGAGACAGAGTGAAGCACGACACCCAATCCAATAGACTAAAAGAGTGTAGAATGAAAGTACAAAGTACAACCCTTAAACCTTAGGGTTGTAGGGGGCCACACCCGACACACGGTAAGTGCCCATAAGTGTGTAACATAAGCACATAAGCACATAAGCACATACGAAAATAAGACTATAAGTCTTGGGAAAAAAACCTCTCTTACCGAGAGTAAAAAGTACCCCAGTGACCTACTGATCACCGACACTCCCATATGAGCGTAAGCGTAAGTGAGCCGTGAGTCAAATACCCAACAAACCCCCTTGGAGTGAAGAGTGATCAAGAGTACAAGGATCATCCGCCACCAAAGGATATCAAATTTAAAGCATCGCGAAATGCTTCAAATTTGTCACAAGGAAGAGCTTTGGTGAAGATGTCTGCCACATTACTGGTGGTAGGACAATAGACAAGGCTGATATCACCTGCATGTAGCCTCTCTCTGACAAAGTGATAATGGATCTCAATGTGTTTCGTGCAGGCATGAAACACTGGGTTCCGTGCCACTGCATGGCACTCTGACTGTCAGTGAACAAAGGAGTAGGCTCGGTAACAGATACATCCAGATCAGCTAGCAAACGTCTTAGCCATACGCATTCAACTGTGGTAGTGAAAGCTGCCTTGTATTCAGCTTCACATGACGATGTGGCAATAGTGGATTGTTTCTTGCTAAGCCAAGAAATGCAAGAAGAGCCAAGAAAGAAACAATTGCCACTAGTGGAGTGACGTGTATCATAATCACCAGCCCAATCAGAATCACTGTAAGCATGTAACTGCAATGGTCCCCCCTTGGCATAAAGCAACCCAAGAGATCGAGTACCTTGCAAGTAACGAAAAACATGCTTGACAGCTTGCCAATGTGACATACGTGGCTGATGCATATACCTGCTCAAAGCTGAAACTGCAAACTGTATGTCCGGCCTAGTGTTGCATAGGTAGATAAGACATCCAACTACAGGAGCATATGTATGTATATCAAACAAATCACTGTCATCATGTAATGACAGTTTCAGTCCAGGTTTCATGGGGGTACAAACAGGCTTGCAATCCTGTAAGCCAAACTTCTCAAGAAGCTGCCCAATATACCTTGACTGTGATAGCCCAATACCTCGAGCATCATGTATGAACTGGATGCCCAAGTAGTAATGCAAAATTCCCAAGTCAGACATGTCAAAAGTTTGCTGCAAATTTTGTTTGAATGCTGAAATCTGATCAGCATGTGTTCCAGTGAGCAAAAGGTCATCAACATAAAGACATATAATCAGCATAGATCCCCCTTCTTTACATACGTAAAGGGTAGACTCAGATGAGCTGTTTAAAAACCCTTGACCAAGCAAGAAAGCATCTATTTTTGCATACCAAGCTCTAGGAGCTTGTTTCAAACCATATAGTGCCTTTTTGAGCTTGCAAACCAAATGTTCTGAGCCTTCAACTGCAAAACCAATGGGCTGCTGTACATAAACTTTCTCTTGAAGTTCCCCATGTAAAAATGCAGTCTTGATATCCAGCTGATGCACTCTCCAACCATAATGTGCAGCCAAAGCAATCATAGACCTGATGGTCGTCATACGGGAAGTAGGAGCAAATGTCTCCTCATAGTCAATGCCCTTTTTCTGTGCGTAGCCTTTAGCTACAAGCCGTGCCTTGTATTTATCAATGGATCCATCTGCTTTCCTTTTCAGTTTGTAGACCCATTTCATTCCAACGGCTTTCTTCCCAAATGGCAAAGACACCAAATCCCAAGTTTGATTCTTAGTGATAGAATCTAATTCAGCTTGCATTGCTGCCATCCAATGCACACTGTGTTATGCATCCTCAAAACATTCAGGCTCTTCATTATCAAAAGTACTTGCTGCCATAACAAACTCCATGGTATGTGCTGAATCATGCAAACGAGTTTGCCTTCTAGTACGACCAGCCATGGGTGCATCCAAAGGACTATCTTGCATAGTCTGCAAATACCATCTAGGTAACTGTCTAGCTTCCTGACTGTGTGCAAGCTCTTGCTAAATTTCAGTTTCAGCGTTATGCTGAATATTCCAATCAGCCAATGGCTGAATTTCTGCACTTTCCATAGGAGCAGCTGGCTGAACATTACGTTCATTTTCTGAAGCTCCAGCTGAATCACCAAAAGTAATGGGCAGCAGCCCTTCAAAAACATCACGGGCAGTCTGATATGTGTCCAAACCAGACAAGGATAATTCTGATTTTTCATCAAAAACAACATCCCTGTTGACAAAAACCTTCTTTGTAACGGGATCATAGAGCCTGTAGCCTTTGCTCTCACTGCTATATCCCATAAAAATGCACTTAACAGCCTTGTTGTCCAACTTCTTTCTAAGTACCTGTGGAATATGGGCATAGGCAAGACACCCAAAGGTACGTAAGTGGCCAACAGAAGGTTTACGGCTGTTCCAAGGCTCAAAAGGTGTGATGGTCTTCAAGGCTTTGGTAGGGCATCTGTTCAAAATATGGCAAGCACACATGACTGCTTCCATCCAAAAACTATGAGGCAAGCTCTTTGCCTTCACCATACATCTGGCCATCTCCATGAGTGACCGATTCTTCCTCTCTGCTACCCCATTCTGCTGTGGAGTATAGGCAGTAGTGTACTGATGGACTATGCCTTTTTGCTTCAAAAAAGAATTCAGCATAGAGGACATGTATTCCCCCGCTCGGTCTGAACGGAGAGTCTTAATTTTGCATCCAGATTGATTTTCAACGAGTGCACTGAAAGCCAAAAATGCATCATACACTTCTGACTTCTTTTTCAAACCGTAGACCCAGCAAAAACGTGTAAAGTCATCAATGAATGTCACAAACTAGTAACAACCGCCCAATGACATTGTTTGCATAGGCCCACAAACATCTGAATGCACCAACTGCAATCTGGTTGTTGCTCTAAAAGCAACATCACGGGGAAATGAGAAACGATGCATTTTTCCCAAAATGCATCCCTCGCATAAGTGCTCAGGAGGTCTCTCCAAGAGAGGTAAGCCATCCAGCATCTGAGTATGCTGCAAAAGCATCAAGCTGCCAAAGTTTACATGCCCCAAACGAGCATGCCATAACCCCGTCTGTATCATAGCAAGAGTAAGAGTGGATGTCAAGTATACCGACTGATCTACTGAAAGAGCATCCAACTCATATAAACCATGACACAAAGATCCTGTCAAGACCAAAGTCATGCGTTCTTTATCTCTAACCATGCAACGGTCATCATCAAATGTGACCTGCAAACCACAACGTGCCAAAGAAGAAATAGAAAGCAAATTCTTCTTGATCCCAGGCACAAACAAAGCATCCTGTAGGTCGAACTCTGTGGAGCATTTCTCACCTTGCTGTTTTTGCCTTTATGTCTTGCCACAAAAGCCTGCTCAGAGACTATAGCCTCCACACCACTATTTTTCCTTGTTTGCTCCTCCTCTAGAAGCAAACTAACCAGCTGAATAAAAGTGAGTGGGTGCTCAGGAATCCTCATGGTGAGGATCAAGGCAGTATGAAAAGACAAGTACGAAGGAGGTAAGGAATTCAAGGTAATGAATATCAGCTGTGCATCCGAAAAGTACTCATCTGCATTCATGAGCTACTCCCGCAAGTCCTAAATCTTATTCAAGTGATCCTGCATAGAATCACTCTCATTCATCTTCAAAGTCTCTAACTCTTTCTTCAAGAAAGAGATCCGAGTCTCATTCTTTCCTGCAAACATATGCTCCGAAGTCAGCCATGCATCTCGTGAAGAAGATGCCGAACGAATGTGAGGGATGATGGACCGCTAAACTGCCAAAGCAATCAGCGATAAGGCCTGTGCATCACCTGTATCCCAAGCTTTTTGAGCTGCAGTTCTTGGAGGAAGTGGCTGAGGTGGAGCGGGCTGAGGTCCCCGTTGTCCACGTGCCCCTTGAGGAGGAGGAGTAACGGGAGCTACAACTCCCGGTCGAGTTTCCTCTCCACTGACATAATCCCATAAATTCTTAGCCACTAATACATTCTTCATCATGAATGACCATAGCGAATAATTGTTTCCGTCCAATCTGTCTTCCTTGGATACATACGTAAATACATCACCTCCCTGATTTGCCATGATGACAAATTTCCAAAGACAAATGAGCAATGTCAAAGCAGTAAGGACTGGAAATCTGCAAATTTCCAGAACCTGCAGCAAGCACACTTCTGCAATTAATGTGCAAGGGTGTACTCTGTTAAAAACTGTCTTTAATGCACGCTTCCCGAGGTGCAAACAGTGCTCATCAACACTGTAATATCAAAATCACCAAAAATTCTGCCTCAAATGTGTTCAAAACAGTCTTTCTGTGACTGTAACTGCAGTTCATATGCAAATGTCCTCAAAATACATAAAAGCCCCAAAAAAATTTATGAATGTGTCCGGAAATTTGCATCCAATTTGTCCCACACATATATCCTGTATGCTGTGCCTGCTGTGTAGGAACCCCCTCTTCCAAAAATTTATTCTGGAATAAAAGGATAATTTTTTTAAAAAAATACCTGACGTGGACTAGGCGGACAGTCAGGTCGCAGGCAGGCAGGGCAGTCAGGCAGGCGCCTGACGTGGACAGGGCGGACAGTCAGGTCGCAGGCAGGCAGGGCAGTCGGGCGGGCACCTGACGTGGACAGGGCGGACAGTCAGGCGGCGCAAACTGACAGTCGGACGTGCAGTCAGGAGGCGGGGCTGTCGACGTGGAGCTGCAACGTCAACGGTGCACACAGACGGGTTCTGCTGGTGGCGCGCTGGGACAGGTGGCGCACGCAGGTACAGTTGGCGCTGAGGGCGTCTGGAGCTGCACGCTGGCGAGCGCTGGCGAACTGACAGGCGGTGCTGGCGGGCAGACGAGCTGGAGGAGGAGCAGGTCGAGCTGCTGTGGATGAGGCGCTGCTGTGCAAAGCAGAGGAGCAGGGTGTCTCCTTCTGAAGGTTGAGGCTGGACCTGAGCAGAGATTCCTGAATGCTGAATGGAGCTACGCTGAACAGGGCCTCAGCTGAAAAGAGCCTAAGCTCTGATACCAAATGTGAGGGAGTGAGAGGATCGAGGTACAGCTGAGAGTGCAGTAGACAGTGTGATAGTGAGAGAGACAGAGTGAAGCAGGACACCCAATCCAATAGAATGAAAGAGTGTAGAATGAAAGTACAAAGTACAACCCTTAAACCTTAGGGTTGTAGGGGGTGTTCACACCCGACACACGGTAAGTGCCCGTAAGTGTGTAACATAAGCACATAAGCACATACAAAAATAAGACTATAAAAAACCTCTCTTACCGAGAGTAAAAAGTGCCCCAGTGTCCTACTGATCACCGACACTCCCATACGAGCGTAGGCATAAGTGAGGCGTGAGTCAAATACCCAACAATTTTGGCCGTGCAAAAACCCAATCAAAAGGGCTTAGCGAGAAACCGACCACAACTCGCCAAACCGCTAACAAGAGTAACAAGATATTCTTAACGAGAGGGCAAGAAATAAATCAATGACGGGCCGATTCCACAGTAGTAGTGCAAAAGAAACAATTGCCGTTAGAGATTCGACGCTTGGAAACGGCCCAGGCAAGAGGAAGACCACCAATCATCAACCTTCAAAGAAAGACCTTGCATTTGAAAGGTGTCTTGTTCAACCAGCCCTCCATCACAGTTGCCTTTCACCATGACTGACATTTCCGCAATCCCCATACAGTATTAGCTTTAGTAACCAGCCATTGATGATCTTTAATCAGAAGATGGTACACCTGGTTACCTGAGGCCTTTTCCGAATTCAACTGACCTGCAAGGTCCCAGTCCTGCCAAGGACAATCCAAAGCAAGGGCAGGAAAGGGTTGCCTGCTCAGGAGCACTAACAAAAGCTGTTCCCATAAATCACGGTATCCACAAGGAATTCGGAAACGCCTCCCCCATGTGGTTAATTTTTGGTCTGAGCTCCTGTTTGCCTTCCCACGAAAGTAATCTCAAGGCTGCCAACAATTCCAGTTGAAAGGAGTTAGTATGTAAGCGGTCCTCCACTAGATGCCAATGCGCCTTCTGGGGAACCAATTTCCAAGAGCTGACCAAATGCACAAGCAGGGATGAGAAAGGACTAGAAAACCGAGAGGCAGCACTAAGAACATGAGGCCAGGAGCTCCGAATTTGTGTATTACCATGCAGAAGCCCGCAGTCCTCAAGAAAATAACAGGCTATAACGGCCCACGGGTGATGATCCACGCACATGGCACGAAAAAGAGACCAACGGAGTGCCAAGATATGGGTTTCAACATCCAAACTAGCCCAACCACCCATGCGTTTGGGAGACATGTATGCGACCAAGAAATCCATGAAATGCCGACATGCAATGAATCCTTCTTGCATAGCATGAAACGAATGGGCCAAGTCAGAGCATTCAAAGTAGTAGTAGTCCAAGGCAGCAATTGCAAGAAATATGTGAGCATTGGTAGCATGATTGTCTGAGACACTTTGAGGCGAACATGGAAGGGCCAAGCTTGTGACTTCCAATACAGAAACTTAGCTGCCAGTTTCTGTAAAATCCACTCTAGTAGTTGCTTTGGCCGAACGTCAACACCCAAAGGGTACCCAAGATACTTGACAATGGAACCACAGGGAACAACCTGTCCCTGCCATCCCAATGACTGTAAATCAGACTCCGTGCAACTGAGAATGGCTGATTTGAAAGCATTGATACGAAGACCAGAAGCATAACCAAAGAGCGTCCAAACATCTAATGCCTTGCAAATATTGTCCTTGTCCGCACGCAAAATCATAAAGCTGTCATCAGCCAAAGATTGACTAATGAAGTGCTGTCCAAAAGGAAGAGACAATCCAGTCAACTGAGTAGAAGCTGCCATAGAAGATAACATCGAAAGAACCGGATGAGTCGCAAGGGCAAAGAAGAGAGGACTCAAAGGGCAACCCCGTCTCACAGAGCGTGCAAGGACAAATGGCTCTGTAACACCACCATTTCGCATAACTCGCGAAGAAGCCGGAGTAATAATGGTGTAGATCAAGCGGGACATCCGAGTACCAAAGCCCATAGTAGACATAAGTTCTGCAATGAAACACCAGTCTAAATAATCAAAAGCCTTTTCCAGATCCAATTGAATCAATACCAGTTCCTCACTAGTGTGTCTTGCATAGTCAATAGCCAGTTGCACATTTAAGATATTATGCAGAATGTTTCGGCCCTTAATGAAACCATATTGAAGAGGATGCACAATGGTCAAAAGATGCTTGTGGAGCCGATTTGCCAGCACTTTGGAAAAGATTTTATACATCGAACCCATCAAAGAAATTGGTCTCCAATGTTGCAACATTGACGGCAAAGGAACTTTTGGAAGCAATTTGATAAGACCTTCTTTCCATGAGGAAGGCATGATCCCTGTTTCCCAAACCTGCTGAAACATAGTCGTCAATGGCTTCACCAGTTGGGTAGCAGAACTCTCAAAAAATTCATTGGTGAGACCATCCCAACAGGGACTTTTATCCTTAGGCAGGCGTAACAAAACATCCATAACCTCCTCCTCACAAATATCTGTCTCCAAAGTAGTTTACATATCAAGTGAAACCTGATGGCAGACAAGATCATAGAAGACTGAGCGTGCATGCGTAACCTCGTCAGAAGGTGAATGCGAAGAACCAAGAAGATCTAGAAAATAATTCCTGCAAATATTGACAATAGTCTGAGGATCAGTGACCATTCGACCTTCAGAATCCTGGAGTGGAGTCATATTTTCTCGGGTAGGAGATGCACGCAGAGCGCGGAAGGACTTATGAGACTGACAAGCACTATCTTGCAAATTCTCAGTCAAATTTTGCAATTTGGCCTACTGATAAGATTTCAACTGAAACTCTTTAATAAGATTAGCCAAATACATGGCCAGTGACAGCAGAAATACATCATCTGGAGTGTCCACCAGCAGAGAACGAACCAAAGCCGGTAAGTCCTCCGCTGCTTCTTGACGCCGCCGACAAAGAGAGGCATGATGGATCCCATACTGCCAAGCGAGCCGCTGCACATTAGAGAGCAATCGTTCAAAAGAAATAGTGCCCTTAGAGGCGAAGTCCAATAAGAATTTATCAATCAATTGTTGCATATAGCCCTGAAAGATTGAATTCTTCAAATAAGACGAGTTGAAACACAAAGGGAGTCTATCCAACAATTGCATAAAAGGTGCAATGGGTTGTGCAAGTATCTCAAGCTGGAGAGAGAAGTGGTCCGACAAGGCATATCGCTGCAGGACTTTCATTTCCAACATCTCGGGAAGAAAATCATCCTCCTGCATGATGTACATTCGGTCCAACCGCCACCATGTAGTTGCATATTGTGCGGAATGAAAAGTAAACCCTGAAGAAGAAGGGTGGAGCCAAGACCAGAGATCTTGCTTAAGTACCTCAAGAGCAAAGGCATTCCACACCAGACTTTCCGGAGCATCCATCACCGAATGCCCTGAAGTGAACTGAGAAGAGTCAACACATATATTGAATTCCCTCATCAAAAAACCCCTTCTGCCAAGTGACATGGAGCTCTGCAAAGTCTTCCAAAGATCCCGTCGGGATGAAGGGTCATTCGAAGCATAGAGGCCCAGCAACCATAAGATCTCTCCTTCAAATAAAACTTCAATTACCACAAAGCGGCCATGTACATCATTTTTAATAAGAACAGGCTGATATTTCTCGTGTACAATCATAAGCACACCAGAATAATGCATGGCATGTGTCCCTGCATAAAACAAGCGAAACCCATGGCAGTCCACAACTTTTACTGCTTCACTGTGACTCTTGTACTCAACAGCACACAAGACATCCCACTAATTCTCATGCAATACAGTCCACATGGCATGTTGCTTATGGCGTGAACAAATGCCTCGCACATTCCACGTGGCTATCTTCATGTGTATTCAAAAAGAAAATCGTCCACTTGTGGGCTTGTTGGCGAAGCCGCCTTGGCTCCGAAGCACATGCAGTCTACTGCATGATACTCAAAGTCATAGCAACGCAAGCACTGCCCTAGCTGCCCAATCACAATAACCTGTTGCCTGAAGGAGTGTCCTCCTGCCTCAATCTCCAAAAACAGTGGTATATTCTCTGTCTCTTTTACTACCACCCGTACCTTTGAGACTCCTGCGGCCGTCACTGCATCCGCGAAGGAGGCAGGAAGGACAGTGCTGAAAAGTCGTCCAAAGTCCTCCGCTAACTCGTGATACTCTATTGCCACTCTGGGGAAAAGTAGGGTGACCGGATGTCTAAGGAATCTGTTGTGGGCGGGAATGCCTCCACTATGAAGCCACTGCACCAGGGAACCATATAGATGACCCCCTTCGTGGAAGCATAGGGTGAGCTAGCCAGTAGCTCACGGGCTGCATCTGTCGAGGTGAGTTGTACCATGAAAATCCCTTGACCCATGAGTGCCGCCTCCATGATCTGCGCTATGCCGATGCGCAGTGTGGAGTGAATTCAATCCCAAAGCCAAGCCCTAGATAGGGAGCGTCCTACAACCTAACCAAAGATCATTGTTTTTTTTAGCTCCAGCTCTGTGGCACGGACAGCTAAGAGTTATTCCTCAGAGTGGACGACGCGCAAGGTGTTTGACTGTGAGGGACTCGCAAAGTGCACCGGTGTCTGACCAGAGGTTTCCATTGCACGTCCCTCTGCTGAGAACCTATCAATCACATTGTTGTGTTGCCAAAGGGGGGAGTATTGCTATAAATGGAGGGAGCAACAGGGGGGGGGGGGGGGGGGGGGGGCAAGGAGCGTGACGAGAAAAAGATAATAATCAGAGAGGGTAGCGCGTTAGGAAGGTGGTGATACATAGTGTGACAGAGGGAACGGGGAAGGCACAATGGTGGACAAGCGAGAGAAGGGAGACACAGTGGCGGCCAAGGGGGGGGGGGAAGGGGGGGGGGGGGGGGGGGGGGGGGGGGTGTGTACGTGACGGCTGCCGGGAGAAGGGGAAAGTATGATGGTGGCCAGACAGGAGGAGGAGGTGCAGCGGTGGTCAGGAAGAGGAGGGACGCGATGGCGGCTAGGGGGGATGAAGGCGTGATGGCAGCAGGAGGGATGGGAAAGGCGCAATGGCAGGCAACAACGCGTCGGCAGGGAGTGTTCGCTCTTCTCATCTAAGTCATGATGATATGCTATAGACATTATTAAAACCTTTGGTTTCCTAGACAATGCATCAGCCACAACATTCTTTTTACCCTCCCCATATACTATCTGAAAGTCAAACATGGATAAAAAGTTAGCCCATCGCATATGCTTCTTAGACAACTTAGTTGGAGTGCAAAAATATTACAAAGTTTGATGATCTTATTGCACAACAAAATCAGCCCCTAGCAAATTGCGTTTTTAAGTGGAAAAGCATGAATTACGGCAGGCAAATCTTTTTCATAAACCTACAAATTCTCCTCAGCATTGTCATGAGGACATGTATTTTTGAAACCTCACTTAACATGTGGACTAATTTTTAATCACATGGTTAAGTAAATGTTGAACATGTGAGCTGTAATTGGGATTAGAGTAAATTTACGAGCCCGGGACTCGAGGAAATCACGGTTGTCAAAGGCAAAAGTTACTATAAGTTATGTCGCACAGGTACTTGGTGGTATCTCGTGTCAGTTGTTGGCTTAGGTCATTCATTTGGCCATAAGTGTTCGTTACTGACACTAGAGAAGTGGCGTTTAATGGTACCTGATGCCAATCTGATGGTCAAAGATGGCATAGAGACACTCGGGAATGGAAGTTGCCTAGCCAATTTAATTATTGGCAGTCATATTATTTTTCAGGGCATCAAAATAGTTATTACATTAATTTTTAGTATTTAAAGATTGAAAATTAATATTTAATTATGAATAATGTTGGAAAATCCATTTGGGACGGCTGCCACTTGTCAAAAATGCCCATGCAAGATTGAAAAACGTCTTTAGATGCTAGAGAGAGGCATTTTTAGTGTATTCAACCTACAAGAGAGAGAGAAGAGATACTGCTGGTCTGGTTTGCAGCCGTTGGAAGACCTTCTAAGGCAACTAGGGGCAGGAGAAGACCAATCAATAGTAGGTGACAGCATCTACAGGCTGTTGACACAGGGCAGCAGCAGTAAATGACTGATCTTCTTCAATTCTTTGCATCAAGAAGCTATTGAGACAGAGCAATAGCAGTAAATGATAGATTTTCTTCAGTTCTTCGCAAAGAAAGTCTGAATTTTCTCTCTCCTCATCATTCTCTCTCATCTCCTAATCTTTCTACAGCCTTGCTCCAAAGATTCCAGCATTGAGATCACCACAGATTGAAAAATTTCAAATTTCTCTGCTGTAAACCCTAATTTGCATCAGAAATTACGGTTTAGAAGCAACCTCGGGAAGCGTGCCGAAAATTGGAAGCTCCAACAAGACTTGGATTCAACAGGGCTGAAGGTGAATTTCAGCTAAATTCACGTGGAGGACTAGCCAACTATTGAATTTGGGGCATTTCCATCTCCATCAAAGCGGGTGAATGCCAATTAAGTGCCCGAATCAAGGGGCAAATCAAATTGAAGGCTTGTTGGTCACTTTGAACAGCAAGGGGAGTTTGGATTGCGAAGGGGATCGGGAGAATCCCATTGTAAATCAACTTTTTCTTCAATAAAGCTAAAGAAATACCGAGTGGGGCGCCAATTTTGGGGCCAATCGGGTGTGCATTGTCCAAGATCAGTAGGGTAAATTTGTATTTTCAGATTCGCATTAATTGTTTGCTGCTGTAATTAAGTTGTAATCAGGGTTTACCACCCATCCACGGAAGGAAGACTGGCTTCAAGCACCTTGTAAATTTCTATTTTCATATGCCACAACATAGCCTTCTTACATTAGAACTACACCAATGTTGTTCCCACATGCATCACACTAAACTACGTATTGCTTCCACTTTTGCAAGATCAATTCTAAAACCATCTTTTGAGACAATATGCTCTAAGAAGTGAATCTTTGTCATGAAGAGTTCACTCTTTTTTGCAGTAATAACCAGCTTGTGTTTTCTAAGTTTCTTAAACAAAATAGTCAAATGCATCAGATATTTTGCCTCATTCTTTGAAAAGACTATCATGTCATCAAAGAATGTACCAAATGAAAGACATGTAGGGTAGAAAATTTCGATCCATCATGCGATTAAACATCGCACCTGCATTTGTAAGCCCAAATGCCATGACCAAGGACTCCTATAATCCTAAAGAGGTCCTAAAAGCGGTCTTCTACACATCTTAAGTAGTACAAGTTAATTTGTGTTGCTGGGCAGCACTAACTCTCTAGGGTGGCCTATTCGAAGGCGTAGTACCAAGCACAAGATCAATAGATTGATCCTCCAGACTTTCAAGTAGTACTTGACTAGGTAATTCTCCATGGAGTCAGAAAAACAATCTTGGAATTTTTTTAAGAATTTTGTCTGCTCATTATTCAACATTGAAACACTAGACTTAGCATCATCTTTACTAACATCTTTTGCAAAAACTAAATATACAAAAAGATGATTTTACGTTATTGAAGAAATTGTTGAAGCAAACACAAGAGAAATAGACTCTCCCTTCAACTTTACATCAAGAACATGTTGCCTTCCTTTATGAGTAAGAGTGATTTTTCTATTGTATACACCAATCATTGCATGCACTCTATGACACCATGAAATATCCAATAAGACATTGCAGCCCTCCAATGGCTATCCACATATGACTATAAATGAATTCAAAATTTTCCAATGATAGGGGCGGCTAGCTTTGCATGTCCAACAAACTAGCCTCACCCATGGGACCCATCTCATCATCTCTAATGCCCAACTTAGCTACCAATTTTGGGGAAATAAAGTTGGCACGAGCTCCTACATCCAAGAAAATTAAAGCATGCTGATCCCTCACTTTGCCCCATGCATAGCATAGCTCTGAAGCATCTCTGTTTGATTGCTCATCAACAAAATCAAATACCAATCCACCAAAAGTTTTACACTTCTAGCTTTTTTGATCCTTATTGTCATCTGGATGGTTTTTGGACTTACATTCCAAGCATTCATGTGCTATATGCCCCTCTTCTTCACAAACATGACATTTTTTTGCACCATATAATGGCTTTCTTTCAGCAACTTTCTTAGCACTAGAAAATGACCTTTTGGCTTGTCTGCCATTTTGAAAGATTGACTTTGACTGATTTTGAGTATCTTAAACCTTCTTTGAGGATTTAAACTTACTGCCCAAAAAATTAGTCTAGCTGCCCTTATTTTCTGCATCGTCCTTTGAACCAACTTTGCTGCCCTTAAATCCAGTGACATGTCCTTTCATCAATGCATGAGTTGTATTTGCATTTTCAGTCAATTATGCCATGCTAGTCACTTTTGTCTTGGTGCAATAGTCATGGATTTCTTTAGGTAAACCACAACAGTAGGTGTCTATTTGCTCAACCATCGTGACCTCACAAAAAGAGCTAACTGACAAAAAAGCTGCTCAAAAATTGTTAGTGTACTCGTCCAAATCAACACAATGAATTGCATCCAATTTGTGATGTTGTCACATCCACTTCAAAAGTGTTTGTAAGCCATTGAGAAGAGAAAATCTGTTTGAATTGCATCCAAGTTGCTGGTGCCTTGCCTTGCATCAAAAGGGCTGTCCACCATTGAAGTGCATTTTCTTTTAAAGAAGTGGCTGCATTGCGCATGTTTGAAGGCTTAGAAAAATTGCCCCTAGAGTAGATTGCATCAAATAGTTGAATGAAGGTCAAATTCTTTAGTCTATCCTGTAGACCATTAAAGGTTTCAAATTTGACTATTGCCCCACCTTCTTTGTAGCCTCTAACTTTACCCAACGGAGTCAAGTTATCACACATGAGAGGCTGCAAAAATGGTGGTCCCAATCATGCCATTCCGGCATTTGCATTTGACATATACATGCCAATGTGCATTTAGAGCTACATTGCCCCATGATAACTCCCATAAACACTTAACATAGGTGGCTGAAAACCAGCTGCATTTTGCATGCCAACATTGGCGGGTGCAGTGGCATCCATAGCTTGAAACACTGATCCACCCCCAAAATAACCTGGATATGTAGATGGTGGAGGAATTGTTTGTTGTCCATGAGGAATATTGTTGCACATTATTCCCTAATGGATGATCATGCTGCTGTGAACTAGGGTTCTCCGCACATTTGACATTACAAGTGCTAGTATACGCAACACCTTTTGCTGAAAAATTTGCCCATGAGTCTCACTTGGCTATTTAGAATGCGAAGCAACTCTTTTCCCTTTAACATCACGAACTAACTACATAAATTTAACAAATTGAGATTGCTAAATTAACTATTGCAAGTTCATAATGGCACTTGCTAACTATGCCATAAACATTCCATTTGCTTCCTGAGCTCCTTGGACTAGTGAAATTACATGTGATTTAAAATGAGATAAAAGAAACCCTAAATAGCCAAGATAAGCTTTCCAAATGAGTAACTAGCTGCTCCTTAATCATGTCACGTTTTTTATTAAGGACTAATTAATGACTTAGTAACTTAAGTGCCCTAATGAGCTACTTAGTAGGCGAAACTTTTAATGTAACTCAATTCAATGGTGCAAACTTTCAATTTAATGAAAGCTTCACGTTGCACCTTCTTACTTTAGCCTTAGCCATGTACCACATAGCCCCCACACATGCCCCAATGTCAAATCCTTCACTAGCAGTGCAATGGTCACCATGTCAAGAGCTAGGGGTACCATAATTAAAGTTCATTTTAACTAAAAACCATCATGAAGTTTAATTAAATCATTAAGTTTATAAGTCCAATTCTCATTCTCGTGACGCGAGTGGTAGTGCTATAGAATGGGAAAGGTGGATAGGGTGGGGGAGTAGAGTACACTTGGAAATCAATCCCAAAGTACCTACCATACATTCATAAAGTCTACATAGTAAATCCAAAAGTGGGAATGGTGAAGGAGAAGAAGCAAGGATTCAAGCAAGCAAGCAATCAGCAAAAAACTCTCACAATCTTTTTCTCTTTTCCTTATATAGAACCTATGAAGGCACTCAAAGTAAGGCAAAGTAAAAATCTCAGATTGCTATGAGATTTAGTGTGCTAGCAGAACGATATATATTCTATAAATAAGCCCTTCAAGGCTTACGCGCATATGTTTAGCCATTTGAGGTGATTTCAAGCCCTGTTCTAGCTCCGCAAGGTTGTGGACAATGATTTAAGGATATACTATAAATTCAGTTATGTTAGTCATTCTCAGGTGTACAGATTATAGATTTCAAGTCTACAAGTTTTGAGGTGTTCATCAAAAAGAAAACACAAAGTTTTTCTAAAAATAGGTTATAGATTATATGTTTTACTCAACCATGAGTAAAAAAGGCTTCCTGGTGTGTTACTATACACATCCTGTGAAAGACTTTAGAAGACTTACTTGCTGTCTAGTACTCGGTTTTATCATAATAGCTATGAACAGTGGAAATCCTATCATTGAGAAGCTAGATAAAAACAATTATTGATCATGAAAGTCCTGTGTGACGAATCCTTCCACTACAAAAGAATTAGAGGCATGGAAAGAATGGAATATAAAAGACAAAAAGATAATGTATCAATTGTTTGTAGTCATTAATAACATTATACTAGGACATATCAGAAATGGAAAGACTTCACATGTAGATTGGATAATCTTCGAGAATATGTTTTCTATAAATACAATGACATAGAAGATTCAACTCAAGCAAGAGTTGAATACCTTGAAGAAAGGAAAGATGTTTGTAAATGAGTATGTTTTGAAGGTCAGAAGCATTGCAGTGCCTTAGCTACTATTGATGCAATGCCTAATGATGATGATTTGGTTTCATCTACTTTGAGTGGCCTTAATAATGAGAATACCTGAAAATCTTTTATTACTCCTGTGTATTATGGAAGCCGTTTTCAAATTTTAACGAGTTTGTCTCTCTCATGATCACTAAAGAGATCAATATGCAAGGTGAATCATCTATAAGAAATAGTGAACGGAACCCTGCATTTTACTCAAGTTTAGGAAGGGAATGTGAAAGATCCTTTTCAACAAGTCGTAGTATGGATTGTGTTAGGATGTGTTGTATCCTAGGGGAGTTGGCCAGTGCATGAAGGGAGGTTTTTTTGGGGATTGGGGGGAGGAATTGAAGTTTTTCATGGGGGGTGGAGAGGCACATCACGTCGTAGGCGAGTTCGGTAGAGCAGGGTATTTTTGGCGCGTGAGAGAAAGGGGGGTATACTATGTCATGGGGGAGTTGAGTAGAGTGGGGTTTTTTTGAAAGGGAACCAACAAAACAAATTAAATCAACAATTTGGTGACGTATAGATTTCGAGAGGCCATGGTAATTCTAGAGGCAAGGACAGCTCTAGAGAAAGAGGTGAATACTAAAGAGTGAGGTAAGAAAGAAATTGGATCCAAAGAGTGAAAATGCATTTTCATTAGATACTATACTAAGCAGAAAGAATATCGTTGTTATAATCCTATTAGTCGTGAGTTTTGGGTAAGCACGGATATTATTTTTGAATGGGATGAGTAGTTGGTATGCATCTAGTGGAGATACATTGGATAATGTTGATAATCATGATAGTTATGTGCTGACAAAAAATCAAAAATCATGAACTCTTAGTAGACCAAATACATCATCTTGTAGTAGATGTACAATCAATCCTTGGTCTAGGAGAGTAAGAAGCAACTCCACATCTTCAGATGCATCTATTAGTGTTATAAGTAATGACAAAGGGAAGAAAAAAGTGTCAGATAAAAATAGTACATCTACTAGTCATGCAATTCTTGATGAAGACTCTAGTAGCTCAAAGAGCTTGGATAATAAGCTTGATATTCCTTTAGTCAAGACACCAGGTGTACAAAGAGCACACGATAATATAAAGACTCCAATGAGTGATCAAGTGGTACTCAAGTCTAGCAAGATGAGATACCCGGTCAGAAGATTTGGTTTTGAGGGTTATGCAGCTCACTATTATACTTATATGCTAAAGGTAGTTGAGGATGTTGAGCCCACTTCTTTTAAGGAGACTACTGATCATGTTCATTGGGATGCAACAATGGATAAGAAGATGGCTACATTAGAGGCCAAGTAACTTGGAATCTAATACCATTGCCCAAGGGAAAGAAAGCAATTGGTCCTAACTGGGTCTATAAAATAAAGCATAATGCAAATGGTTCTATTGGTAGATATAAGGCTAGGCTAGTTCCAAAAGACTATGCACAGACATATGGCATAGTTTATGAAGAGACATTTGGTCCAATTGTTAGGATGAAAACTGTCATATATATGATTGCTTTGGCAGTAGTCAAAGGATCGAGTTTATAGCAAATGGATGTGAAGAATACATTTTTGCATGGTGATTTGCAAGAAGAGGTGTATATGAAGCAACCGGCAAGTTAGAAGGATTTAGAGCATTCCATATATGTGTGCAGGTTAAAGAAGTTACTCTATGGACTGAAACAAGCACCTACAGCATGGTCTGACAAGATCAAAGAGTATCTTGTCAACATTGGCTTTTATATTTCAGATGCACATTACTCACTTTATATGAGGAAGAGTGATGCAACTTTGGTTGTTATAGTCATCTATGTGGATAACTTAATTATTACAGATAATAGTGACACTAGGATTCCTAATATCAAGGGCCTTTTAAAATGAAAATTGAGATGAAAAATCTGGGTGACCTCAAATACTTTCTTGGTATGGAGGTGATCAAATGTGCTAATGGTATATAGCTATCCCAAAGACAATATGACTTCGACATGCTATCCAAGTATGATATGATGGCCTATAAGCGTCCTTCAATGCCATTGGAGCAAAATATAAAGTTGAGTGCTGATGTTGGGGATGAGATAGAAGACCATACTGTGTACAGAAAGATAGCAGGGAGTTTAATCTATATGACCATCACAAGGCCAAACTTAAGCTATGCCATTGGACTTGTGAGTCAGTTTATGCAGGTACCTAGAAAGTCTCATTTGGATACAGTCGGATGTATATTGAGGTATGTGAAGTCCACCTTGTATTATGGACATTTTTATAAGGCAAGTAAGGATGTACAAGTGTTTGGAAACACAAATGCAAATTGGGCTAGTAGCAAGTCCAATAGAAGATCTACTAGCGGATTCATGTTTTCCCTTGGTAGTACAACAGTTACTTAGAGTAGAAAAAAGCAACCAACGGTTGCTTTATCAAGTACAGAGGCTGAGTGTAGAGATGTTGCTATGGCTACAAAAGTTATTGGGTGATTTGGATGTGCAAGGAGATAGTCTAGTTGTCATTCACCGTGACAACATGAGCAGTATACAATTGGCTATGAACCTAGTGTACCATGCTAGGATAAAACACATTGAGATGCATTACCATTTTGTGAGAGAGAAGATACTGGCAAGAGAGATTAATTTAGTATATGTAAGCACACAAGATCAAATAGTTAACATTTTCATAAAGGCATTGGATACAAAGAAACTTCAAAGATTTTGAAGCTTACCTAGAGCTGCAGAGATGCAATTGAGCTTAAGGGGGAGTGTTGAGATGGCAAGCTCAACATGTGCAGATATTGATGATAGACCATCCAGTTAGATGGATCTGCATGTTTACACTTAGTACGTTGGTGGTCGTTATGATCCTCACATAACCACTGACTTGTCACTTTTTGGTTAGTTACACCTACCTATAGCTGGAATAATTACAACACCAATAGATTAGTTTAGTTAGTTATGCACCATTTGATGTAGTAGACGGATTTTCCTTATGTCGTATTTTATCTATACTTTGTATACATTCCATTTTGTGTAAGTAAGAAGAAAGAAAAACCAACAATAAAATGATTTGGCCTCCATCTCTCTTCTTGTATTCTTGAGTGAGCTTCCTCTTGGATGTAGTGTGTGTGTTTGCTACAGTAGCTCAAGCAAGGCCTCCCCACACCACATGATTTGTGATAACATTAACATACTGAAAATTATTCAGATCCTACATACCATAAGAAGAAACAAGAGAGGGTTTTTATTCATAAGACTCGAAAGGATTATATAAACTTAACACTAGGCCTAGCTGAGATGAAAAAGATGGTTTGTTAGTTGTGCCAAAGGCCGTATGTTCTCCTTGATCGAAGAGATGGCCAGACTCACTAAACAGTCTGGATGTAGAAGAGAACCTAGTAGGAGGGAGATAAGTTGGACCATACTTGTTACGCATGAATTCTTCAAACTCCTCATCTGTGGAAGTTAAGAAAAGGAAAAGAAAGTGAACGTGAAGATGAAGGTGAAGCATCGTCTTCCTTATCGAGTCCATAATGCCTCCTCGTTGTATCCAGTGATGGAGAAGCCTAATAAAACATAGTAAAATCCCAAAAAGGAGGAGTCTAAGACATGTAAAGTGGTTATGTGTCATCCGTGTATCTCACACAAAACCAAGCCTCCACAATACCACTGGATACTCTTTAAAAGAGCACTGGCTCTAATATCATGTGAAGGCATACTAGGGTTTGCACTCAAAAAGCACAAAATGTCCAAACATGATCGAAACACCATAACTTAAATAGTAACACAATAAATGCAAACCCTAAACACAAAACACAAAACTCAAGGCAACAGGCTGGAAACTGAAAACGTAGCATTGTACTACCCTAATGATGACGGCAGCTGACTAGAACTTGCAAATGCAGGTTGAAATAGATCTGATGGTAGCAAACATAGCCTAGGAAGGATGGCTGGCAATGGGTGAAGAAAGGAAATCAGTGGCTAGCAGTTGGAAAGTGACACTGATCAGCAAACGCAAGGATGAAGGGACTGCAAACTATCACTAGCTAGAGGAGGGCTAGTAGCAGGTGCTTGGCTGATGGATAGCAAGCTCAAACTGAGATATCCAACATGAAGGGTGTGTTCCCTATTCACCAACAATCTAGAAATAAGGTTGAGGCTGAGTGGTGGTAAGTCTATGTATACGGGTGGATCCTACCAAATTAGGATTTGGCTTATGGGACACACACTCTCTAGCAAATATTCATAATAGTGGAGTTTGGGGGCCTAATTAAGAGCTAATATGAAATGCATTTTTTAGTTCAACAGCCGCCTCCTTTGACCTCACACTTACTTTGGTCACATCAAGGGAAGACATACCTACAAAGCACAACTTTGTGTTAAACCTAAACTCCCCTACAGCTTACCCTTCTCTTGTCCAAGTATCGTGACAGTAACAATGGAAATGAATCTTGTGTGTACATATTTGTGGATAGACTACTCTTTCTTCTTAAGTGAGAGTGACGTGTGTGAGAAAGCTATCATAAGACAAATTTCAAAGTCAGCTGATTTAGAACCTTATTAAGATGTTTGTTCCACCCAGCTTTCTGTGACCAGGTTTGATGAACAAGAGCATGCAAGCATGTTGGTTGCATAATGCGTCTGCTCAAAATGTTTTATGTTATGATTGTCTTCTTTATGCACATGGAATACTACTACTGAGGTTCCCTTCTTCAGTTTGTTATCATGGTTCTATAGGGATGATGGAAAGATGATGATGCCTAAGCTGGATTGTTGATGCTTTTTTTTAATTCAGTTAATGACCATAAATAATGTGACTATTGCACCCTAAACAGGGTCCTCTCAACATGTATGTGAATCAGACTCAACTACCTTAATCAACAAGCATTCAAAAGACAGAACAACTATGACATGAGATTATTATTGTGCTTGTTAATTTCAAACCTTTCCTTTGAAAGCAAAATTAGAAGCACAAAGCAATGAATTTCTGCGGCATTCTACCGGATTTTGTACTTTTATTTAGTTTCTATATTCATTCAAGTAACCTTTACTCTGCCATATATTTTGAAGAAATTCACTTTGCCATACAAAACATTTTAGAAAATCAAGATTGGAAAAAAGGAAGGGAGGCACGTAACAATGTACCCAGCTTGAAGAGCTGTTCAAAAATTCGTTCTCTTTTCAATTCAATTTTGAATAGTGCATTCCATTCATAAAATGTTTGTTTCTTGATTGATAATTCCCTAAATTGGAGTGCCTTCTTCAGTTTATCACGTTTTTCAACACGTGTAGTCATGAAACCTCTCCACTCTCTGAAGTAGAAGCTGTGAGCAAAAATAACAAAGGCAGTTGTAGAATTGTCTTTTGATTAAAATGACTCAAAAGGAACTTGTGTCTCAAGAAGGCAGGATGGTGAAATAAAAACTGTCTCGCATTTTCAAAAGGCCAAACTGACCTATGCAACCAAACTGTGACATGAAATCCATGAGATGCAATGGCATGTATATTGAGAAGGGAGCCTTAAAAGACTGAACCAAGTCATGTAGACAGAGAAATAAACCTCCTGTCGTCTATCCCTCATGTGACAATGCAGTACAGAGCTGAAAAGCACCCCAATGTCAACAGGTTTGACATTGCACCGAAGTTTAAGTCATTCGAGGGGTTTTTGTGGCTTTTGTCATCGGAAAAAGAGGGTTGTTGGAAAGCAAAAAGTAATATTAATGTCCCAAAACATTATATACACCGTGTCTATAAAGCATTCCACAAGCAACATGCTATACAAAATAAAAATGAAAACTAATATCTGGCTATCTAGGGGCCAACAAAAAGAAAGACATGCTTCTTTGTTATCAATAAGACCGATTCTATAATGTCTCTTATCAACATAGAGAGAAAGTGATCCCAGTCCACCAGCTCCTGTAGCGAGTAATTATGGCCAGCATCTTGATCTCCAAAGCTCTAGTTGATGCTCTCCAACGACCATGCTACTAGCCTCTTCAACGAAGACTCCCAAAGTCTAAATGGATCTCATAGGAGAGACAAGAAGGCATCCTTGGTTAGGGCATTCTATGATTTGGATTCTGAAGAATAGAACAAAACCTCTTTAGGGGCAATGAAACCTCTCATAGATTTCATAATAAGCTAGGCATTTTAGATTCTTAAGATGTAGTGCTCCTTTGCCTCAACCTCTAGATGGCATTAATCACATGCCTAGTATGCTAGGGTGCTATGCTCTATGTCTAGTTGTCTCCCGCATGTAACTTGTGGGAAAACATGAAAATCGCAATCGTGTTGCAAGTATGTATCCAGGGAGAGTATGTATATGATAAAGTTATCATAAATGTAACTAGCCTTTCTTCACAGGTAGGGTGGTAGTTGACCTAACTCAAATCAAATCACAGCAAGCAACAAGTTCACAAATCTGAAATTACACACTCACTATCTAATCTTGCCCAGCCGACACCTGATTGGCGCCAACAACTAGTGCCCCTTGCGGTATTCCTTTAACTTGTATTACTCTAAGATGAAGTGGACTGAGAGTTGGACTGATCTCCGTCATTCTTCCATACAAATGGCTATCATAAATGACCAAAAACAACAATAATCAATTCACCCCTTAATTTGACTGAAGATTCGGCACAATTGATCCTTGGGCTCTTGCATGAGGGCCAAATCAAATGGGAATAGGCTCACCCTTTAGATCAGCTGTAAATTCCCAATTCATAGCTGTCACCGTTAACTCTAGGTCTTCAATTACTGGGCACATATCCCTAGGTAGCTGCGAAACCCTAATTGCTGTCGTAAATTAGGGTTTCAGCAATGATCTCCACTACTAGTCTTCACCAATGGTTGAAATGTGCTGAGAATTGCTGAGAAAATGTTAGGGAATGAGAGAAATGGCTGACAACAGAGAAAATCCTGATTTTCATCACCAGAAGAGAGATAAAACAGTCCCAAGGCTGCTGATCAGGTCACTTGCAATTTTCAGCCCCTGGGCTGGTCATCTACAGCTCCAAGCCGTATGAATGCTGTCACTAACAGTTGTGGAATCTCCTGGAGCTGTTTCCTACTGCTGGTGGGTCTCCTATTGTGGCTCAAGCAGTTCCTGATTACTTCTCATTTGCTGGCAACCTCTCTCATAGCAGCTCTCCAATTCCCTCAACCTCCACAATGGCTGCCTCCACACTCAACCAGCCCCAAACAGCCTTCTCTTAGCTTGTATGGGCAAGTTTTCCATTCAACATTAAATAATTAATTAATTTTCACATTTAATTTTTTGAAATTTTACTAATTATCCATTTGACCCTACCCATTACTTGGTTGGTGCCCATTTGACCCTCCCCAATAATTGGTTGGTGCCCATCCACATTTAATGTGCAAACTTTTTTGGAAAATTAAATTGTTCCCAACCTTAATTAGCCTTAGACTAGCATTAAGCTATTAATTAATGCACATTTCTAATGTTCCCCCCAAGACATTTTAAAGGCCCACTTAATGACCTAGGACCCAAACTAACACTAAGCACCCACAAATACCTATCCAACATAACTTGATATATATCAACTTTTGCCAATGTCACCCACTAAACACTTAGGGTACTTAGGCTATGATCGTGACTTAATTAACTTGCACTTCACATGCGCACAACTTAATAATGCCAAAGCTTAGCATTAAAAATACATCTCCCTGTAACAAATGTTCTCCCTTGAAAACCTTGGAATTGTCCCCAATTGCAATGCTTTGTGACACAAGCAAAAGTCACAATTGAAAAAAGCATAGGCATCATAGTCAACCCTTTGTAACTAGTCAAACAACGGAGTGTAACACAATAGTTGACACTCAAATTCATAGAACGTAAGCATGGTGGGCTATAAAATGACTTGTTGAACAAAGTGAAAATATTTCTTTGGGCACTTGTTCAGGAACAATGTGACCTAGTCATCAAGGGACTTAAGAGCCCTTGTAGTAGGGAACTCGCCAAGCAATCGCCCATATCCAGCCAACTTAACTCTAACGGCATCCAATTTTGTGATCCTAAATTCTTGGAGCTTTATAGTCGAGATTGATATGATGGATCCTACCTTGACCCACATAGCAATCAATCAAGTGTTTCCACCGCTCAAATGTAGGGGAGTTGTAATTACAACCGGAATTCAAGAAGCAGTCCTTGCATTAACTCAACGATGGTTGAGGCATTATATGTCTTCCAAGATTAGATAGCCTTAGGAGAAACAAGGCAAGGGTCCATTTGGGATTCTAGCCCTTGTACAATGTCCCACCATTTATAGGAGTCTAAGATATGTCTCATCAGATTTTACCAAGTCATAGTTAGATCCTTCGAACAAAGTCTTATTAGTAAAAGCATGCTTGGCAAATGAGGATAAAGAACTATGAGGTGTCAAAAAAGAGAGGCGAGGAGGATAGAAGGATAGGTAGAATGTGTGTAGGAAGAATCTGGATGAGGGTTTTCATAAGGTGCCAACAGATGAGGCACTAGAACCCGATAACCTCGACCAACTATCAATAAGAGCACTAAAATATAACCAATTTACATAAGTAGGATGACTGCACTCTTAAGCTCGTAATCATGCAGCCTTTTCTCTTTCAACCCTGTCATACATGGTTGTAGTGTCAACTCGGTCCCCCCTCCACAATCATGATCATCATGACGATTCCCTCCCCTCTCACAATCTACCACCTTCACCCTTCCTGTGTTTTTCAAAGCTTTTTGCCAACAGCTTTACAAAGCTTTTCACGCACCCTTGCCTTTTTTCTTAATCCACTAGGTATAACCATGTGGCAAACTATGGTACCAACTGATCCACACTTGGGAATGCTTGGAAGGATATCTGTCACGAGGACGTGAAAATTTGATGCTTTGCTTATGTTTAATTGACATTTGATTAAAGGATTAATCAAATGTGCAATTAAAATATGCACATGTGAGGCACAAGCTACTTTTTCACAGTTGAAGGACGATGGATCCTGTGAAAAACATGGATGTCAAAGGAAAAAGTTGTAACAAGTTACACTTGTTAGATTCTAGGTGAATTTTGGTGTCAGTTTGCCCCTAGGACCATTAATTGGCCATTAAGTGTCAATGGTGACACTAGGGACTAGGAATTAATTAATGGATTAATGCTTGTCCAAGGGTCAATTAATACATGGGACCACTTTGGGTTGCAAATGGCCTAGCCAATTAATTTTTGGATGGGCAAGGTCAATTTTTTGGGTGTGGATTAAGGGATGAATTAATTTTAAGAATTAATTAATTCTGAAAATTAATTAAATGGCTGAAAATTGTTGAAAATGAATTAAGAAAGTTGCCCTTGGCAAAACTTTCCCATGCAACTACGGGAAAGGTTAAATAGGGCTGACAGGAGAGGGAAATCTCGTTTTTTCATTTTGGAGCTGTTGGAAAGATGTGTTGGACTGTTGCTGCCAGCTTTTGGGACTATTTCCCAGCTATTGGAGACCATTTTGGTGATGGAGATTGCATATTCTTGACCTTGGGAAGCTGGCAATTGCTGCTGATGCACTTTCTCCTGAAGATCACAATCTCTGATGCTCCTATTGCTGTTGGTGCATCCGTTTGGGGCTGGTACAGCAGGGCAGCAGCAGATTTTGATCAGTTCTTCGCGACAAATCTCAAAATTTTCTCTCTTCACAGCATTCTCTCATCCCCTTCAACCTATGCCCAGTCATTCTCAGCAATTCTCAGCCATTCCGAGGAGATCTCAGCCATTTTTGGTGGGCTGATCTGTAATTTCTGCAGTAAACCCTAATTTACAGCAGAAATTAGGGTTCATCGGTCACCTTGGAATCTGTGCCAGAGATTGAAGGCTCAAGGGACTGAAATTAGCAGTTGATAATTGAAGATTATCAAGGGATTTCAAGAGCCAGCCCATCCCAAATCAATTTTGGTATCAATTTACACCTAGGACCATTAATTGGCCATTAAGTATCAATGGTGACACTAGGGACTAGGCATTAATTAATGGATTAATGCTTGTCCAAGGGTCAATTAATGCATGGGACCACTTTGGGTTGCAAATGGCCTACCCAATTAATTTTTGGACGGGCAAGGTCAATTTTCTGGGCGTGGATTAAGGGCTGAATTAATTTTCAGAATTAATTAATTCTGAAAATTAATCAAATGGCTGGAAATTGCTTAAAATGGATTAAGAAAGCTGCCACTTGGCAAAAATTTCCCATGCAAGTGGGGGAAAGGTTAAATAGGGCTGAAGGGAGAGGGAAATCTCGTTTTTTCATTTTGGAGCGAAAGAGATGTTGGACTGTTGCTGCCAGCTTTTGGGGCCATTTCCAAGCCATTGGAGACCATTTTGGTGATGGAGATTGCATATTCTTGACCTTGGGAAGCTGACAATTGTTGCTGATGCACTTTCTCCTGAAGATCACAGTCTCTGATACACCTATTGCTGTTGGTGCATCTGTTTGGGGCTCGTACAGCAGGGCAGCAGCAGATTTTGATCAGTTCTTCGCAACAAATCTCAAAATTTTCTCTCTTCACAGCATTCTCTCATCTCCTTCAGTCTATGCCCAGCCATTCTCAGCAATTCTCAGCCATTCAGAGGAGATTTCAGCCATTTTTGGTTGGCTGATCTGTAATTTCTCCAGTAAACCCTAATTTACAGCAGAAATTAGAGTTTAGCAGCCACCTTGGGATCCGTGCTAGAGATTGAAGGCTCAAGGGACTGAAATCAGCAACTGATAATTCAAAATTATCAACGGATTTCAGGAGCCAGCCCATCCCAAATTGATTTGGGGCAGCATTTGGCCAGCCAAGGGTCAAATTGGAGAAGAAGTCCTGGGTGAATCAAGGGGCAAATGACCCAAAAGGCTTGCTGGTCATTTATGACAGCAAAAGCAATTGGTTAGCAGGAGGAGATTGAAGAATCTCAAGTTATACTCCTTCCAATTGAATGAAAGCTAAAGAAATACCGCAAGGGGCACCAATTTTGGGCCCAACAAGGTGTCCACTATCCAAGAATGTTACGGTAAAGTGTGTATTTCATTATATGTGCATTTATTTATTGCTGTAATTAACTCTTAAATCAGGCCACCACCCATTCCAAGAAGGAAGGCTGGTTTCAATATCCCTCATGATGAAAAACATGAAAGTGCATGACATTGAGGTTAAGCCTCCTCCATAGATGCATCTGCACTACCAAATGTGACAACAAAGAGATCCTAAAGGTTGTGCCTATGTTTGAAGAAATCCCCTAATGTAATATAAGATGTCACATGGGGTATGTGAAAAGAAAAAGTGAATGGTGTGAATGGTGATGCACTGGAACAAGTAGGTAGGTTTCATAAGGACATGAAAATTTGATACCTTGCTTTTTTTTTTCCAAGAAAATGTGGCTAATTATATCACTCAAAAAGCTGATTACAACAAAGTGCTCAAGCTCAACAGAATAAGCTGGAGCTGATGCAAAGTCACCACTACATCATCTATACAAGCCTCTCAGGGCAGTGTAGGGGGCATGGGGGCAAGGAGCCATGGGGGAGAGGTATATCGCCAAACGGGACTACCTGCCTGCAGCACAAAGAATAGGCCCTGGCCGCCACAGGTACGCATGAAGTGACCACGGAGTTCCTGACGCGCCCTCGACTCACCCTGCACCTGCTCCCATCGGCTGCGAAGAGAGTGAATGATGGAAGTCCATAGTTCTGCCAAGGTCGCAAGTGTTGAAAGTCTCTCTCCGCCGAAGGCCACCTGGCATCGCACCTTCCAAATATGACATCTAGTAAGACTCCCTATGATCTCCCATATCTCTCAGCGGTTTGCTGTGGGCTCTAGTACCTAGCGGATGGGTAAAGCCTCCAGACCAACCACTGCACATGATCCTGCCTCGATCATGAAAATCCTGTCCTGCATTCCGACCTCATACAAAAGGTGACGGCCCTGGCTAACAGCCTGCCAACAGAAAGCTCCCCGTGAAATACACCCGAGGTTGGGGGCTATACGTCAAAGGATACGGCATGCTCCTCTCCATAGAAACTGCGCCTCCTCACAAGACCAATGGCAATGCTTTGGGATTTCCAAAGGCTCTTGTGTGTAGTGCTTGCAACCTCCTTCCTTCTACATCTCGGCAAGCCAACTTCCCACTGCAAAACCTCCATGTGCCACCAGCCATAAAAAATACAACACCCTCCTCGGCCTCCAACTATCCCATAGGCGGCGCCAGAAGGTCCGTCGGAAGGGCTCTCTGATACTGTGCTTCGCTAGTGTCTGCTCCGTAACGGCACCCAATCCATATCCTCCTGCATCTGTACATGTCTGCCAATCCTGGCAGTGTATTCTAGGAACCTGGGTGGCTATTTGGCAACCGCAGAGGCCGGCCATAGCCACTCTCCTGGATCCCACTCCAGCTCATCAAGTGGTCTACCCTCCCAGATCCAAAGGCACCACTCCTTGAGCTCCATCCAGAAAACATAGGGGTCCAGTCGCTAAGTCTTCCCCTAAAGACCCACCACCCGAATCCTCCTCCATGAAAGGGTGGCAATCCCCTCATCCTGTTGTCATCTTTCAAGGGCTAGATGTTCCCCCTCCTAAACGGCAAAAAAGGTCCCTTGGGGGGCGCCACCTGCTCTACCTGCCACCTGAAGAGGGATGCCTGCTGGAGAGAACCTAGCTGCCCATACCTCCCCGGCCTCTATCGGTTCTCGTATCGGGGGCACAAGCCACTCTGGAGGTATTGCTGCGTCTATCTCTCTTCTCGTCAACTCCACTCCTCTCGTGCACCCTGATACTCGCTGTAGCACCTCCTCGTCTGCCATCCTGTACACCTCCCGCCATGTCCTGATGGGGCGAGCCGGGCCGGCCTTCCACCCAGCCCACTAGATGTGGGGGCGCTCACCTAACTGTGCCCCTTCCCTGTCTTTGACCTGGAGGTTCCAGATCACCGACTGACGGTCTATTTTCTCTTGGCAGCCCGGGGGCTCTGGATTAGGGCCTTACGGAGGCCCTGCCACACGCGGAGTAGGCTCCGCAGGAAAGGTGATCTAGGCAGGGTAATCTGGGCTGAAGTGAAGATCCATCTCAGGGAGAGCCTCCATTCCCCGCCAAGTCTCGGTTTACAATCCTGAAGGCCCTCCTGCAATAAGACCTTCCAGGTTTGCCCACCTGGTGTAAGACCGCGGACAACTAACTTGCCCAACAGGGCCCTACTCTGACATTCTCGGTCTATGATCCCAAGCCCTCCCTCTGATCGATGTCGTATGATGGTCGCCCACGCCACCTTGGCCTTGGAGTCTCTAGAGCCATTAGACCCTAACCAAAAGAAATTCCGCAGCAGGTGGTGAAGCTGCCCTACACATGATGGGGAGAAACACCAACACGAGGCGATGTACCAAGCCGTCGCTAGGAGGACCTGGTCAACCACCAGGGCTCGACCGCCTAGTGAGAGGCGAGCGGTGATCCAGTAGGTCAGTTTCCTCCTAATAGACTCTAGAACAGGAAGAAACTGTTGGGCAGGAGTAATATCAAGTCCCACCTAGAACCCTAGGTATCGGACGGTCTGCCCTCTGCTCACCCATCTAAATCCCAAGTGGACTCCCCACTACGTGCTGGATTCCAGGTCTGTCAGGAAGCCAACCGACTTTCGCCAGTTGATTTCCCACCCGCTACAACACAAAACACCTCAAGAGCCAACCTCATTCTTTCCAGCATCACCTCATCGTCCTCTATGTAGAGTCCTGTGTCATCTGCATACTCTCAGTCTAGCAACTCAGTCTCCTCTCTCATTGGAAGTCGAAGGCCGCATAGTCCACTCACACATGACTTGAGGAAGTAGAACATCGCGTCTACAACAAATAGGATCAGGTATGGGGCCAGGGGGCAACCTTGTCAGACCGATCTCTCCATTCGGACCTCCTCCCCTCGCCTTCCTCCTATGAGAACCCTACTGGTGGCTGATCTATACAGGCCGGAGACCCCGCGAATCCAAGCGTGGGGAAATCCTAACTTCACCATGGTACCCTCTAGGAAGTCCCAGTCCACCCTGTCGTAGGATTTCTCGAAGTCGAATAGTAGTACTGCCAGTCTTTGCCCACTGTGTTGAGCCCACTCTGTCGCATCAAAGAATGTAAATACATTATCTAGGATGCTCCTATCCTGTACAAAGCCTGTCTACGTGTCATGAATGATGTCTGGAAGCACATGACGTAATCGTCTACCAATCATCTTTGCCAGAGCCTTATAGGCCAATTGACAATAAGGTGATCGGTCTCCAATGGGATAGCTCCAACCGGTCTCCCCCTCTAGGGAGGAGACTGATAAGGCCTGCCGATAACCTCCCTGGCATCTGTCCTGAGGAGAATATCTCCTGGAAAGTCCTCCATAGGGGGTCCACCACCTCCCAATATGTAGTGAAGAAGGCCTTAGAGAGGCCATCCTCCCCCCGGCATTTTTGCCCATCCTGTGTATGGAAAGCCTCCTCTAGTTCCTTCTCTGTGAAGGGGACTAGGAGGGCGTGTCCTATCTCCTGTGTGACGAGAGGCGGGATGTGATCCCATACCTGTTGTCTGCATCTCTTTCCTCTAATTGAAGCTGTCTCCTGCTGGAATAAGCGTGTATAATAGTCCGTGGCAATCTCCATCACCTCATCAGGGCTAGAACGGGTCCTCCCATACTGATCCCTAAGGCTGCGTATCTGCTCTCCCGCGGTGCCGGTCTAGTGCACCTGGAAGAACTCCTTACACATCATGTCTCCTTTCCGCGCCCAAAAAGCTGCTAAATTGCGGAAAGAGAACTCCAAACGCCTGTCCTCTGGGCCAGCAATGGCTGCACACACACACACACCTCCTGTGCGTGGAGGATGGGGTCCCCTGGTGCCTCCTGCAACAATCTCTGCGTAGCTGCCAGGTCCCGCCAGACTGCTTTCTCCTTCTTCCAACACTGCTGCCTGGCCTGTAGGGCTGCCTCTTGGCAAATTCTATTTGACTCGGCTAGTACCTCTGCGACCTCCTCTGCTATCCTGTCCCTCCTCTCCCACTCTCTGGTCCAAATCTGCTCTATCTGTCTCAACACCTCCTCCCTCCTATAGATCGAGTCAGGGATCCAACAGGATCATGTATCTAGGGCGGATGCTGAGGGACCAAGTGCCAGTAGAACTAGGCAGTGGTCGGATAATGTGGTGCCTGCCAACTGCTCAATCTGGCCTCCACGAGAACCTCCCTACTCTCCCACATAAAACGTGTCCAACCGCTCCGGCAAGGCTCCACCGATCCGACTGTATCCCCAGGAAAAGTCCAACGACCTCTCCCTCTTGTGGAATGCAGGGTCTTTCCAGGCATCCCATGCTCTGACTGCAAGCAAAAAGACCTCCCATGCCTCCTGCTCCTCTCCAGCCATGCCCTGGTAGTTTCTTCCTCTGCCCTGCTAGTCCTTCAAAGCCTCCAGATTGTTGAAATCTCCTCCAACAATCCAGGAGTCCACCTCAGGGAGTCCATTTACAATTTCCCCCCAAAACCTGTTGCGTGCCCTAACCTCTGTAGGGGCATAGACATTGAGGACTCCAACACACGAGTCCCCCATATCCAGTCTAATCCATAGAGCCCTTCCTACCACTATCGTACCGTGGTCTCGTACACAGGTGGTGAGACTTGGACGAATAGATGTGCATACGCCCCCGCTCCTGCCGTGGGCACCTATGGCTTGCTCCCAATAAGTATGCGAGCTACCTGGCAGTACCTTCCCAATCCGTTGAGCCTGGGCGAGGGTAAGCTTGTGCTCCTGTAGTAGCAAGATGTCTATCCGTCCAGCGAGGGCAGACTGCAGTTCTTGTCGGACAATCAACTTCCTCAAGCCGCGCGCCCCACTATAGTGGAGACTGTTCACATTCTAGGATGCAAGGTGTAGGCTCATGGGGAAACTTGTGACAAACCGAACAGGCATCTATTCGGCATGGAAGCTGCATATGAGAAGGAGAGACTTCGAAGCGTGCAGGTATATTTTGCCACTAGCCTGGATGGTGAGCTCCAATCCCCCATGGTGGCCCTCGGCCGGACCATAGGGGTAATCGATGCTCCAGGTGGTACTATCAATGCATCTATTAGCCATGCTAAAACCCACGACTCTGAACACTGGTAGAAGCGGACCGCCTGTGCCAAGGGCCACACAATCACATCCCTCAGCGCTTCCCACTGTGGGGGGACTCGAAAGATAATGCTCGAATGCGGGACATCGGCGCCAACCCACCAGTTCATGTCCATCATGCAGCTTGGCCACTATTGTGCAAACATTGCTAATCCTTCATCTCCCATCCACTAAGAGATGTGATCTGCCACCTAACTCTTCAATTCCTCCTCAATCTGTGTAGTCGTCCATTCCTCTGAGAAGGATGACTGGAAGAAAAAAGCGTAGTTTGGTCCATCTGGTGGTGCTAGTAGGTGGATCTTGCCCCTCCTTCACTTACGAACTACGAAGATCCCCACCTCTAGAGGTAGTGAGAACTCTCCGCGCTCCACAAGTCGCAGGTAAGACCATGGGCCACTAAGAAAAAACTCTTGTGGCAGTAGTTGTGCCTATCTCGGGAAAGTAAGGTGGGTGACAGGGGCAGATGAGCTGGTGGCTATGTGGACGAGGGGGACTGCTGTGTTAGCAGATATTAGTCAGCTCATGGTGTGAGTCTGTGTGCAGAGGCTGGGCATTTTATGTAGCATTTTATGCAGTATTTTATGGCGCATTTTTGTGGCCATTTATAATGTATTTTTAGCATTTATTGCTGGCCGACCTGCATTTTATGCTCCCCACTTTTGTGGCTATTTATTGGGCTCCTCCTCCACAGTCTTCGGTGCTTCAGCCATCAGTGGAGATCCTTCTGGGAGAGAGGAGCCGGTGCTGAGGAGCCCACGCAGCCAGTGACTCACCGTTGTATGCTGCTGTCTCGTGTTCGATATGGATTCTATTTCCCGAGCATACATCTGAGTTCTCATCTGTCTACTGTGTTCATTCTTTCTTTCTATTTTCTATCTTGTGTTTCAGCATTTATTTCAGCATATTCTTTACGCTTCCATTGCTGCACCACTTCTGACATGGTATCAGATTTCAGGCTGCAACCTATTTGTGCTGTGTTTTCTTGCTGATTTCAGGATTTACACCCTTCTTGCCGATCAGCCAGCTGTCCTTCCTGCTGGCGACTGCTGACTTGCTGCTGGCGACCGTGTTTCAGCATTTGCGTTTTGCGTTTTTCTGGACAGATTTGCGTTTACTGCTGTTCCACTCTTTGCTGCCCGTGTTTCCTTCATCAAACTGCTGGCAACAGTCTTTAGCCCCTGTTTCTTCAGTTTGCAGCCTGCGTTTTGCTGTTTACAGCATTATTTTTGCCTGTTTTTCTGATTATTCAGGCCGTTTTTGCTGTTTTTGGCAGTTTTTGACTGATTTTTTCACTTTGTGCAGCAGCTTTTGGCTTATTTTGGTCAGCCTTTGGGTTATATTGCATGTGAACTCACTATTTTTTGGTGTTTTTGGTTGCGTTTTGGCTGTGCTCACTCTCCCAACGACCCTCTTTTCTTCTACTTCTCTTCTTATCCTCTCCATATGGCTCCTCCGTGCACTTCCTACAAGCTCCCCCCGGAGTTTGATGGAGTGGCCAATGCTTTGCGGGCGCAGACATCATCGTCTCCTGTCAATTTTACACATATGACCTCGATGCTTCTTGAGCATGAGGCATCCTTGAGATTACAGGGGCGGCTTCCGGCACATTATGGAGGTGAGGCTTATGTAGCTTCAGAGAGGGGTGACGGGAAGAAGAAGTCGAAGGCCCAGTGTTACCACTGTGGCAAGAAGGGACATTTGCGGAAGGACTGCAAGAAGTTAGCGGCTTCCAGGAAGAAGGACCAGAAGACGAAGCGGGATGCTGACTCTACCGATGAGTCCTCTCCTTCATCAGACTCCGACTCCGATCCTCCGACCAAGGAGAAGTCCAAGGCGCGGAAGGGATGCTCTTCTTCGGATCGCGGGAAGGGCTTGGTGGCCCCTTCCTCGGCTGCTTTCTAGTGGTGGTGATGCGATCATCCCTCACGACTCTCTTGTGCCAGAGAGGGAGTGTGAGCGGGTGTTGGTGGGGCTGC
Source organism: Lygodium microphyllum (assembly GCF_053477565.2). Taxonomy (NCBI): domain Eukaryota; kingdom Viridiplantae; phylum Streptophyta; class Polypodiopsida; order Schizaeales; family Lygodiaceae; genus Lygodium; species Lygodium microphyllum. The sequence continues at coordinate 56,718,902 of NC_141151.1, forward strand.
AGTGCCTCATCTATATTTTGATACAGATGCACAAGTTCCAGAGAGGGACGTCCCTGACGCATCGACGGTATCTGGCAGTGAAATCCTAGAGACTGGTGTTGATTTCTGGGTTCATGATGAGCTGTTCTTCTTGACAGAGAGCGAGAGGCTTTCGTCTGGAGCTCACATGAGGGGACACTTTGGTGGTTTGGCCAAAGGCGGGAACTCCATGGTCACATGTTCAGCGACATGTTTGGCAGATTGGCTTTGTATGTCCTGAGTGACATAGGTGACATTACACAGAGAGCTGCTATGAGTCTTCTCTATTTTCAGGTGTTGTTGGTACGATCGACATCGACATCAGATACTCTCCGAGGCTTCTTGGTGGTGGGCTGGCCACTCACCGCTTGGACATCCATGGTCCTTCTAGTGTTTCTTTCTTGTGTAGTTTATGACTCTCCATCATTGTACTATTTTATTGTATCCGATCACACATGATCTGAGAGAGGGTGTTAGCAGATATTAGTCAACTCATGGTGTGAGTCTGTGTGCAGAGGCTGGGCATTTTATGTAGCGTTTTATGCAGTATTTTATGGCGCATTTTTGTGGCCATTTATGATGTATTTTTAGCATTTATTGCTGGCCGACCAGCATTAAATGCTGGCCGACCTGCATTTTATGCTCCCCACTTTTGTGGCTATTTATTGGGCTCCTCCTCCACAGTCTTCGGTGCTTCAGCCATCAGTGGAGATCCTTCTGGGAGAGAGGAGCCGGTGCTGAGGAGCCCACGCAGCCAGTGACTCACCATTGTATGCTGCTGTCTCGTGTTCGATATGGATTCTATTTCCCGAGCATACATCTGAGTTCTCATCTGTCTACTGTGTTCATTCTTTCTTTCTATTTTCTGTCTTGTGTTTCAGCATTTATTTCAGCATATTCTTTACGCTTCCATTGCTGCACCACTTCTGACATGCTGGTGTGTAGAGGAGGTAGGTGTGTGTGGCTCATCTCCTCCTGTGGGAGGAGAGGGAGTGGGTCTGGGGGGGCTCACCTTACCTGGGTGCGGATCAGGGGGAGTGCTCGGTGGGGGGGGGGAAAGGATGGGGGTGGATTGGATCGCGCTATGGTGGAGTGGCTAGAGATGCATGGTGGGTGTGGGGAGGGAGTGGTAACCCTGGCAAGGGGGGCCTGTGGGCCATGGTCAATGGAGGGAGGGGGGGATGGGATGTGGGGGGAGGTGGGTGAGGGGCCTGTTGGGGCTCCGGCGAGGCAGTCTGTGGCTCATGTGGGTAAAATGGGGGTGATTGGTCCTGCCGGGTGGGGCGGGCAAGGGGGGCTGTGGAGTGCTCTACCGAGAGGGGGGCGCTCGTCCGCCATCACCCTGCTGACGAGGCTGGGCTTGAGGGGCTGGCTGCGGCCCCCCTTGCCGTCTCCCTCTCTGTCACCTTTGGACCCTTGTAAACCCGTCAGCGTCCACATGCAGAGCTGTGGGCGGAACCGCCTTGGCTCCAAACCGTGTACAAACTGCTGCCTGATTCCCAACGTCGTGGCAGCACAAGCACTGCCCTGGTTGCCTAGTCACAATGACCTGCTGCCTAAAGGAATGCCCGTCTGCCTCAATCTCCAGGAACTGTGGGATATTCTTGACCTCCTTCACTGCCACCCATACCTTTGGGACCCCTGCCGCTGTCACTGCATCCGCGAAGGACACGGGAAGGACAGTGCCGAAGAGTCTCCCAAAGTCTTCCACTAACTCGCGATACTCAATCGCCAGGCCGGGGAAGAGGAGGGTGACCGGGTGTCGAAGAACCTATTGTGGAGTGCAAACGCCTCCACCCTGAAGCCACTGTACCAAGGGACCATGTATATGACCCCCTTCGTGGATGCATACGGTGAACTGGCGAGTAGCTCGCGAGCTGCGTCTGCCGAGCTGGGGCGGACCATGAAGATCCCTTGGCCCAACAGGACCGCCTCCATGATCTGCGCCGAACCGATGCTCAGCGTGGAGTGGAGCCAATCCCGAAGCTAGCCCCTAGCTGGGGAATGTCCTACTACCTGACCATAGATTGTTGTTTCCATTAGTTCCAGCTCCTTAGCTCGAACGGCTAAGAGCTGCTTCTCAGAGAGGACTACCCGCAAGGTGTTCCACTAGGGAGCACTCGGTGAGTACGCCGACGTCTGACCAAAGGTTTTCATTGCCCGTCTCTACTAGGAGAACCTACCTATCGCGCTGCTATGTCGCTGAATGGAGAGTTGTTGCAAGGGGAAGGGACGGAAAAAAAGAAAGGGGCGGGGGGGGGGGGGGGGGGGGGGGGGGGGGGCGCGGGCGGAACAGTCAACCCAGGGGACAACCAAGCAGGAGGGGAAATAGGCGGCCGTTACACACCTTAGGGGCGAGGGCTCGCGGGCCGAACAGAGACGGCCATGATCAGTCGGCAACGTGCAAGGCTGTCGGACAGCAACCACGACCAGTCGGATGGCGCAACCGTCGGACAGTGGGCGAGGCGAAACGCGATCGGATGGGCAACCAATCGGACACGCGTATCAGGCGAGGGGACAGCAGCGCGACGTGTAGGCAGAACTTTTTGGATACCTTGCTTAAACTTTGATTAAAGAGTTAATCCAATGTGCAAATGTGACTTGCAAATGTGAGGTGCAAGTTGGCTATTTCACAATATGGGACCTCACACCTCAAGATATTAGTTGGTACCAAAGGAAAAACTTGTAATAAGTTATGTATGATAGGTACTAGGTGGTACCTTGTGTCAGATCTTGGCCTCGACTAATTTATTGGCCATTAATGTCAATAGTGATTTTAAAGATTAGGCATTAATTTATTAATTAATGTTGGTCTAGGGGCTAATAACTGCTCAAAGATCCCTCGGAGACAAATTGGCCTAGCCAATTTAATTATTGGCTGGTGGCATTATTTTTATGAGACTAATTTTTTAAATTAATATTCTGAAAATTAATTTAATAAGCTTGATAATATTGGAAAATGGGATTAAGATTGCCACTCGACAAAATAACCCATGCAAATAGGCTAAGAACTATCTTGGGGCTGACTGAGAATCATTCCAACCATTCGGAGGCTTGTGGAGGCTGGAGAGAGAGATAGAGAGAGGAGAGTCTTGTTGCAATCACCAGCTGTTTCTAGCAAATTCTAGCCACCCAAGCAAGCTGCGCAAGCAAGCGATAGCATCTAGATAATAGCGGTGAGATCAACGAGAGCAGAGAGCGACAGCCATTTGGAGTCTCCAAACTATTGGGTGACCACATTTATTGTTGTTTTATATGGACAACAGCTAATTGAAAGACTTTCTCATGACAAAAATCAGAATTTTCTCTCTTCTCACCTATTGATAATTGCTCAACAGTTCTCAGTCATTTCTAGCTTGGGGTGAAGAGCAATTGCAATGATTACTACTAAAACCCTAATTTACAACAAGGGTTTAACAGCCACTGCGGAAAGTGTGCTCAGCAAAGCATTAAGGATCTAATGCTTGAATTCTAGCAACTGAAATTGAAGGATTTTAGGGAGATTCAAGAGGCCAATCAGCCAATATTGAATTTGGGGTTGAATTTGTTTCTCAAGGAGCAAGGTGAAGGCCAATCCCCAAGCAAACCAAGGGGCAAATTGGTTTGAAGGCTTGTTGGTCATTTATGACAACAAGAGACGCTTGCTTAAGTAGAGAAGATTAAAGAATCTCAGTTGCGCTCAATCTATTTGCAATTAAAGATAAAGAAATACTATGAGAGGCGCCACTTTTGGGGCCAACATGTTATCCATTGTCCAAGATTAAGTAGTAAATTATTCATTTCATTCTATGTGATTTATTTACTTGTTATAATTATCAATTAATCAAGTCATTACCACCCTCTCCGAGCACGAAGGATAGTTTTGTGGTTCCATTGTCGCGATACCATCAAATCCCTTGACTTGGTGGGACCGAGACACCTGATTCGAGGTCAGAAATTTTGCTCTAGTACTAAAATTATTTTCAAGTAAGCAATTACAGCAAGTATGTCTTTTTATGGTGAGATGGGATCGAGCAATGATGATGCATCTCATTCCGAAAATGCACATAATGAAGGGAAAAATGCAATGCCTAATCTTCAAGCAGGCTTATAGCATGGACAGTAAAGAGAAAATGTGGTTGTTGACCAAGAAGCTGCCCCTTCAAGGCCACAAGATGCTAATGACCAACAAGGACGTGAAGAATATAATGACTAATTCAAGGCTTTTGCTCTAGTACTAAAATTATTTTCAAGTAAGCAATTACAGCAAGTATGTCTTTTTATGGTGAGATGGGATCGAGCAATGATGATGCATCTCATTCCGAAAATGCACATAATGAAGGGAAAAATGCAATGCCTAATCTTCAAGCAGGCTTATAGCATGGACAGTAAAGAGAAAATGTGGTTGTTGACCAAGAAGCTGCCCCTTCAAGGCCACAAGATGCTAATGACCAACAAGGACGTGAAGAATATAATGACTAATTCAAGGCTCGGTTGAAGGCAGCAGCTGACATCTTGGTTCAATTGGCCCAAGATACGCAATTTGAGAGATTTTTTGAATTCTCCCAAAAAAGAATAGTAAGGGTAATAAGAGATATCATGTTCAAAGGCATTTGGGTAGCAAGAAGCTCCCAAAGGACAACCACCACAGTCTAAAGACGCACAAAAGATTAGGATGAACAAAAGCAAATGGTACCAATGGGATTATATATGCAAATGCAAGGCCATCTTGGTAGTGCCAATCCAATGGATTTTAGATAGCCAAGCATGCATACAATTATGGGGTAGCTAGGGTACTTTGGTGGTGGCACCATTTTTCATGCTATGGTGGATCAAGGATTGCATACAGGAATGTATGGTACAACTCCTTATGGTATACGGCAACCAATGCATGGTGTACAAGGCCCAATGTATCCAGGTACGGTTGGTAATATGCATAACCCCATGTATGGCAAGATTAGCATGATGCCTAGGGCACAAAGTGGCATGTATGGTGATGCATCTGCACCCCCTGGTACTTGCGGGGCTTAAGAAATAAGTGCTAGTCATGCAAATGCTTCATATGGTATTGGCCATAGTGCTTGAAACAACTTTTAGATTATACGAGTTTCTTGTCATGCCTTTTGGACTTTCAAATGCTCCTACCACATTTAATTGGATGATGGATCACATCTTCAAGTTGCATAGAGGATTTGTGGATACTTTCTTTAATGATATGATTATCTACTCAAAGAATGAGACACAACTTAGAAAGCATTTGGACATTGTGTTCAATAGATTGCCTAAGCCCATGCTAGTTATAAATGACAAGAAGAGTGAGTTTTTCTTCCATGAGATCCACTTTTTGGGGCACATTGTTCTGACTAATGGCATTCATATGGATCCTACAAAGATTGAGGAAATACGCTCATGGCCACCTTTGAAGAATATGCACGAGATCCACAATTTCTTGGGTCTATTTTCCTATTAAATTTCTTGGGTCAATTTCTTTGAAGAAGTATGTGCACAGTTTAATTGAAATTGCATCTCGACTACATGCTTTTAGAAGAAGGGTGTGTCTTTTAAACAAGCAACAATGAAAATTTCAGCATTTGAGAAGCTAAAGGAAAAGATCGCTTTAGATTCTATGCTTGTGTTTCCTAATCTAAGGAAGTCATTTATTGTTTATTGTGATGCATATAGGAACAACATAGGGGTTGTTTTAATGCAAGACATCAGAGTGATGGTATACAAGAGTTGTGCACTCCATGGTGCAGAAAAGAATTTGCAAGTTTGAAAAAGAGTTGCTTGCTGTAATTCACGCACTTTTGACATGGAAACACTATCCCTTAGGGGCTGATTTCATAGTGCAAATGAACCATCAAACATTGCACTACTTTTTGACTCAAACTAAGTTGTTTGAGAAGCACATGAGATGGGCCAACTTCTTATCTATGTTTCACTTTTAAATTGTGCACATAGATTAAAAAAAGAATATGGTGATGATTGATGCACTATCACGTAAGCCTTGAATTTCGGATGTCACTTTGGTATATCGCATTGAATCAAATACCATGAAAGATTACTATACTACTGATTTGGACTTTGTGAATGTATATGATTGGCTTTGCAAAAGACATGAGCACTTTGTACTTAGAGATGGTTTTCGGATGATGCATGCATGACTGTGTCTCACAAAAAACAATTGAGGCCTAAAGTGATCATTGAGAGTTATGCTCCTTCTGACATAGGGCATAGAGGTATTGATGCTATAGTTAAAGCAATGGAGCATTTCTTTTATTGGCCTTCTTTGAGACATGATATTAAGCAGTTTGTCAAGATATGCATCATATGTTAGAAGTGATGTGTGATAGGTAAAAGATACTACATTTATTGTAGCCCTTGACTATTCCAAATAATCCTTGGCAACATATAATACATTTACTTTTACAGTATATGTTTAAGTATCATGGGATGCCAAAGTCAATCATCAATAATTGACATCCTCAAATGACCACTTTGTTTTGGAAGGGGCTATTTGAAAATATGGATACCACATTGAAATTTTCTTCATCCATCTATCCACAAACAAATGATCATTCACAAGAAGCAAATTCTATAGTGCTTAATCTCTTGAGATCTATGTATTTGAGCATAAGTCACAATGGGAGTAGTATTTATCTTTGGTAGAGTTTGCATGCAATAATACACTGCATAGTTCCTCTAGCAAATTTCAATTCAGGTTGTGAAAGATGGTAAGAAAGTGCCCCCTATTTTGCACACAAAAATGACAAAATCTTTGACGCTAATCGATATGTAGAGAAGATGGATGCAACCTATGCAAAGGTTAAATATATTATTTAACGGTCTTAAGATAAGCAAAAGAAGACACTTGATTGCCATAGACATGCTTTGCAATTTGCAGAGGGCAATTATGTGTTGCTGCATTTTGAAAAGTCAAGGTTGAAAGAGATGAAAAGTAGAGAGATATTGTATCCCAAAATGAGTATGAGATATTATGGGCCCTTCCATTAAAGGATTAATCAAATGTGCAGATGTAACTTGCACATCTAAGGTTCATGTTAATTATTTCACAATGTGAGACCTGAGACCCTGAGATATCAAAAGGTGCCAAAGGAAAAAGTTGTAATAAGTTATGTCTGATAGGTACTAGGTGGTACCTAGCGTCAAATTTTGGCCTAGACCAAATCATTGCCCACTAATGTCAGTGAGACCACGTTAAAGAGTGGCTATTAATTAATAAATTAATGCCTATCTAGGGGCGAATAACTGCTTAGGGATATTTGGCAGACAAATTGGCCTACCCAATTTAATTATTGATTAGTATAATTACTGTTTTTAGCAAGGAAAATTTGTTAACTTAATTTTCAAATTTAGTATTCTAAAAATTAACTTAATAAGTTGAATAATGTTGAAAAATGGAATAAGAAGGGTTCCACTTAGCAAAGCTTCCCATGTAGACTAGGTGATAAGTGTTTTGGGGTTGGCGGAGAGTCATTCCAACATTCAAAGGCTTGTGGAGGCTGGAGGGAGAGAAAAGAGTGTTGTTGTGATGGCAAGCCATTCCTGGTCAGTTCCAACCACCATAGGAAGCTATAGAGGAGGGCAATAGTCATATGAAGCCTCCATGTTGCTGGGTGACAACATTTATTGCTGTTTTACAAAGACAACACCTGATTGGCATACTTTCTCACGACAAAAGTCAGAATTTTCTCTTCCCTCAACTTCCCTTCTCATTTATTGATAATCCCTCAACAGTTCTCAGCCATTTTCAACTTGGGGTGAAGAGCAATTGTAGGAATTACTGCTGAAACCCTAATTTATAGAAGAAATTAAGGTTTGACAACCACCCGGAGAAGTGTACTCAGAATTAAGGGCCTAGTGCTTGAATTCTAACAACTGAAATTAAAGGATTTCAAGGAGATTCAAGAGGCCAACCAACCAATATTGAATTGGGAGCTGAATTTGTTTCTCAAGGAGCAAGGTGAAGAACAATCCCCAAGCGAACCAAGGGGCAAATTGGTATGAAGGCTTGCCGGTCATTTATGACAACAAGAGGTACTTGGATAAGTGGAGATTAAAGAATCTTAGTTCTACTCGATCCATTTGCAATAAAAGATAAAGAAATACCATGAGGGGCACCAATTTTGGGGCCAACATGCTGTCCATTGTCCAAGATAAAGTGGTAAATTGCGCATTTCAGTTTACGTGATTTATTTACTTGCTATAATTATTGATTAATCTGGTTATTACCACCCTCTCCGAGGAGAAAGGATGGTTTCAGTACGAAGGGTGGGTTTTAAAATTGAGGTTTTGATAAATCTGATATGAATGCATTAAATTGATTTTCTGATTTTAATGGTTGAAATTAAAATGTGGAAGAAGATGAAAATGAAGAAAAAGATGAAATACCAACTTCAGAATGACCTTGAGAAACAAAACCTGTAAGAAAAGAGGCAGAAGGAAAACTTACAGAAGGGTTCATTGGATTTTTTTAATACGCATCTCTTCTTGTGTTTACATCACCAAAATCTTGGAAAGAAGTAGAAACACCTAGAGTTCATACAAAAGTAAAAGCAGGTATACCTTCACAAGAGTAGATAGAGAAGAAGGGACGGTAGGCTTGTACTCCGTGCTAATTCCTCCAATACAATGGCCAATCCCAAATGCAAGTCCTGTCCTTCTGGCAAAATAATAGGTTTGTGCAGCACTGAACTTAAAGGGGAATAATCAATATTACCCTCTAGTTGTTGTGGGATTCTTTGTATGAGAATCAAATCAAACTCAGCCCATGAAATCTCATATGGTCGGTAGACTCCATGGTAATCTCATGTCTCTCTAGTGTCAAAACCTTGTGGAGCAAGCTAGGAGGCCCACTTCTACTCAATACTTGGCCTAGGTTGTTCTGGAGAGGCTTAAGTGGTGATGAGGTGTTTGAATTCATCTTCCCTCAGAGAACTTGTTTTTTATGACGAGCACTCCAATCAAAAGCCTAGGTTTCTTCAATATATCTAGCTTCAATACCATGTAAAGAAATACTCATCTATAGATAACAAACAGATAAGTCTCACATGAAATTGGACAGCTTGAACAATGGACAGCAAGCTGGAAAAATGTTACAAGATGTATTCAACAGTAGCCACATGAAGATGCCATAGATCTGATGATGTAACAGACTATACAGCGAAGCTGGACAGTAAATGCAGATGTTGATGATGACATCAGCACTGAGCAACCACCAAACAATGTAGAATGCTATAAGTGTCAAGGACACAACTATGTGGGGCAATCATGTCTAACTCCATACAGCAATTTACCAAGACATGGATATTTTGCAAACCACTTTAGGGGCTTTATACAACCATGGAGATATTTTGTAGAGCATTAGGTGCCTCGATTAATTGGCACGAGTCCCATGTGAGACTAGGCAGCCAGAATGGAGAATACACAAGGATTCCACATGGGTCCCTAGGGACTATGGTGAGGTATCTAGGATGCAACGTGGGATTAACATTACTTCAGAGCACAATTCGCACCTTTCCTTTTGAGCATTAGATATTGGAGCTTGGTGAGCCCTTCATTAGTGGTGCTGGTGGCCAGCCAAATTCTTCTCGCAACCATGTGGTACATTACTTGCTATTGGGCATTCTCCGAGTTATGCATAGGCCAAGTGAAGCACCTCATTAGGAACTTTCTTTGATCACAAGATGGGAATCCGGCTAGAGCGAGGGCCTTGGGATATTGTTATACAACCCAGATCTAGAGGAGACTTGGGGATCATAAACCCAAAGTGCCAAAGCATAGCCTTACTAACTAAGCTCATAGTCTAGTCTTCTTCCAAGCAAGGAGCCTTAGAAGAAACTTCTCTTGGGGAGGCTTCAATCTATTACACCTGCACATGGAGGACCATGGCATCCCCATGTTCACTGGATCTTCCAAGAGATGAGGACCAAAGACCTAGGGAGAAGTTTTGAGTATAGACTTGCAGCTGCTATAATGACAACATCTAGCCTCCACTAGCTACCACCAATTTCAATTGAAGAGAAGAAACCTCTTTTCTTTGATCACTATCTGTTATGGGACCACTAGACTATGCTTGAGAGACTAGACTAGATGCAAGATTTGTTACAGGAATTCCGATTATAAGATAATCCCACGTAGGGGCACAAGGTATAATGATAACTTAGCAAGATACGGAAAATCCCACAACTCGGGACCGTAGGTATAGACAATAGGGCTCGATAGGATATGAAGGATCCCAAAACCCGGGACTTTAAGTATGGATATAAGATATCAAAATTACAAGACCTCCCTCAATGGGAATGAACAAGATACAAGACAGTACTAGATAAGAGCTCGTACTACGCAATTACAAGGTGACAAGACAACAAGAGTATAATGGAAGCCAAGACAAGACTAGATACCATGACTACACAAGAACTAGAACTAGAACTCGAAGTTACTTACTTGGAGGTCTCGACTCCTTGAGCTCCCAAGACTGGCACTGGCAAGACCGAGGAGCTTTATAGCAAGCCCCTCCTTTTATAGTTGTTGGAGGGCGGCTAAAGATCTTCTAGAATGTTCCATGATAGCATCATCGATGATGCAAGTGATGACATGGCATATCTTCTTGAAGGTTCTATGATGATATGACCAGGGTGGATTCACATGGTTGGCTTGAGGATGTCCTATTAAGGGTGCATTCTCATGGGGTGTGAATTCATATGGCATGAGCAAGAATTAATCCGCACACTTGATCATGGTATACCGTGCCATCACACCCCTCTAAGGATGAGTTCCATGAGGAGCAGCTTGGTGGTTTAGACCAAGTTTCGTTGCATTCCTCTTGTGAAATTCTTTAACTTTGAGAGGTGATCTTTGGAGATATTTTGCACGTTTTCAAGTGCGATCATTGATTTCATATCCTTTCCAGTAAACAAGGTATTCCAATTGACCTCAAGAGATCCTCGAGTCTAAGACATGCTCGACCTCAAATTCTTCATTATCTTCAATCTAGACAGATGGGGGGGGATTAGATCTCTCCCCTCTCATTGGTGAGCTATGGTATGGCTCGAGCAAGGAAACATGGAAGACTAGGTGGACCTTCATGTGCTAGGGAGTTGGAGTTGGTAAGTAACTTGGCTGATCTGGGTTGCGATAGTAAAGGACCCAATCTCTAGTGGTCTAGCTTGGTCGAGGGCCTTGTTGTCTGGAGGTTATGCCTGAGTAACCATTCTTTATCACGGACTTTGTATATTGGATGTTGGAGACGATGCTGGTCCGCATAGTGCTTGAACTAATTCTTAGCCTTTTGGATTTGTTGCTTGAGTTCTTGGTGTATATCTACTAGGTGTTCAGCTTTATCTCGGATGGCAGGGTTCTTTACTTTATTGGAGAGATATACATCCATCCTTGGATGCTGGCCATAGTTTGCAAAGAAAGGAGTTTGCTTGGTAGATGCATGGATACTATTATTATAAGCAAACTTTGCAAAGGGCAAGAGCTCAAACCAATCATTTTGATGGTAGTTGATGGTGCAGTGGAGATTTTGTTCCAAGACTTGATTTACCCATTTTGCTTGACCATCAGTTTCTGGAGGATGATTGGCTATGGATAACTTAACTTGGACTCCAAGGAGGTTACAAAGGCTCTTCCAAAAACTAGATATGGATTGGGAACCCCAATCATCTCACTGATGATGTCCTCTGCAAGTCCGTGTAATTTGAAAATGCATCTGAGGAAGAATCTAGCAGTAGATGCATCTACGATGGTCTTGGTAGTAGGGATGAAATGTGCCATTTTTGTGAAACTATCTACCACAACAAAAAATAGAGTCATATTTGTCTGATTTTGGAAGATTTGTTATGAAATCCATGGACAAAGAAGACTAGGGTCGTACTAGAATAGGCAAGGGTTGCAGGAGGCCATGTGGTTTGTGATGAGGTACCTTGGCCCTATTGTAGGTATCACATGATTTTATATATTTCTTAACTTCTTTCCACATCTGGGGCCACCAAAAATCTCTTGAAATAAGCTCTAAGGTCTTGTTAACTCCAAAGTGTCCTATTGTGCTGGGGTGTCATGGAACTGTTGGAGTACTTGAAATCTCGACTTTCCTGGAGGGATGTAAAGTAGATCCTTATAGTATAATAATCCATTAGTTTCCTCAAACTCATAAAATTCATTTCCTTTTCCCTCTTGATTTTTTCTCTTGACATTGTTGGCCAAATCATCATGCGGCAGAGCTTCTGGATTAAGTGGATCAAGATAGGGTCATCTTGGTGACAACTGGAGATGGTTGCTAGCTGGAGGTGCTCTAGCTTGAGTAGTATTACTCGTTGTAGATCAAAATCTTCTTCTCCCTTCTTAGGTGCCAAGTAGGATCTTCTTGATAAAGCATCTGATTAGCATTGTTGGCATCATCTCCATGCTGGGACAAGATGGCTCCTAACGCATCTAATGCATCAGTCTCCAAGAAAAACGGCTTGGTAGGATCTGGGTGGACTAGGATTGGGGCAGTGGTGAAAGCGGTCTTCAGGGTCTAGAAGGCCTTTTCGGCTTCGAGGGTCCATAAGAACTTTCAGTTTCCTGTGAGTCTGGTGAGTGATGTGGCTATCTTCAAGTAATCCTTGATAAATATCATGTAGAAGTTGACAAAGCCAAGGAAACATTGGACATCGCAGGCACATGTGGGTGTCTCCCAGTCAAGAATAGTCTCGATCTTCTTGGGGTCTATGAAGATTCCTCTTTGGGAGACATTGTACCCCAAGAATTTCACTTCTATCTGATGGAAAAAACACTTCTCAAGCTTTGAATATAGTCCTTTTTCTTTGAGCTTTGCCAAAATTAATTTTACATGGTACTCGTGCTCCTTTGGATCTTTTGAGAATATCAAGATATCATCCAAGTATATAACTACAAAATCATCTAGATGCTCTCGGAAGATATCATTCATCATATGTTGAAACACTATAGGAGCATTGGTGAGACCGAATGGCATAACAACATACTCGAAGTCACCATACCTTGTGCGGAAGGCTGTCTTCCATTCGTCTCCTTCTCTGATCCATACAAGATTGTAAGCCCCTCATAGATCAATCTTTGTAAAGATCTTGGCTTTTCCAAGGCGTTCCAAGAGCTTTGGTATCAACGGCAAAGGATATAGGTTCTTGACTGTTATCTTGTTAAGTCCTCGATAATCCACACACACCTTTCTTCTTCATGAACATAATTGGGGCTCCAATAGGAGACTTCAAGTGCCTAATGAACCCCTTGGCTAAGTTCTCATCAATGTTTTTGCATAGTTTAGCTAGTTCATTAAGGGATAGCCTATAGATAGATCCAAAAGGTGGTTGAACCCCCTCATGAACTTCTATAGCACAATCATATTGTCTGTGTTTGGGTAAGAGATCTGCATTCTTTTTTTCAAAGACATATTGTAATTCTTGATATTCGTCTGGTAGCTTGACTGACTCATTCTTACTAGATTCTTGAGCTGGTATATGACATATTATGTAGGTCGGTTCCTGCTTTGTTGTGTGCATAAAGCATCTGGCTCCTAAATATACTGACTTTCCTTGATTTTCACGAGATGTGATTTTCTACTTAACCTAATCAATTTCTAGATTGTGTTTCTTTAGCCAAGGCATCCCAAGGATGATTGGATTTGTGGGACTAGATAATTTTAAGTATACATGAGATTTGTAATCACCAAGAGTTACCATGAGTGGTCGGGTTTCCTTGGTAATATCTCCAGATACTAGAGGTCTTCCATCCACAACTTCAGCTATTACAAGATTGGTCTTTTGGAGTACTGAAATATGATATCTATTCACAAAGCCATCATCAATGAAACATGTGGAGACCCTGGAGTCAACCAAGGCTGTGAGGGAAAGGTTTTTCTCAACAAGATCATCTGGACTGTGACAAGGAAAGCTCCATGGGTGTGGCTAGGATCAAGAGACCCTTTCGCCTCCATGGTGCTCAGTAGGGCTGAAAGGAGTCTTGCCAAACTCTTATAGGAGCACTACACCGTGCTCGAGAGACTAGACTAGATGCTAAATTTGTTACAAGAACTCTGATTACAAGATAATCCCACGTAGGGGTACAAGGTATAATGATAACTTAACAAGATACGGAAAATCCCACAACCCGGGACCATAGGTATAAACAATAGGACTTGATAGGATATGAAGAATCCCACAACCCGGGACCATACGTATGGATACGAGATATCAAAAATACAAGATCTCCCTCGACGGGGATGAACAAGATACAAAACAATACTAGACAAGAGCTCATACTACAAGATTACAAGGTGACAAGACAACAAGAGTATAATCGAAGACAAGACAAGACTAGATACCATGACTCGACAAGAACTAGAACTGGAACTCAAAGTTACTTACTTGGAGGTTTCAACTCCTTGAGCTCCCAAGACTGGCATTGGCAAGATTGAGGAGTTTTATGGCGAGCCCCTCCTTTTATAGAAGTTGGAGGGTAGCCAAAGTTCTTCTAGAATATTTTATGATGACATCATTGACGATGCAAGCGATGGCATGGTATATCTTCTAGAAGGTTCTATGATGGCATGGCAAGGGGGATTTGGATGGTTAGCTCGAGGATGTCCAATTAAGGGTGCATTCACATGGGGTGTGGATTTATATTACATGAACGACAATTAATCCGTACACTTGATCATGGCATGTCCCTGACACTATCTACGATCAAATTGTGCCATACTTGTGCCTCGTACCTGATTTGCTTTGGAATACACATGAAGATCGCCACGTGGAATGTGTGAGGGATTTGCTCTCGCCACAAGCAACATGCCCTGTGGACTGTATTGCACGAGAATCAGTGGGATGTCTTGTGTGGTGTTGAGCACAAGAGTCACGGTGAAGCAGGAAAAGTTGTGGATTGCCATGGCTTTCGTTTGTTCTATGCAAGGACACATGTCAGGCAGTATTCTGGGGTGCTTATGATTGTACATGAAAAATATCAGCCGGTTCTTATTAAGAATGATGTACATGGCCGCTTTGTGGTCATTGAAGTTTTATTCGAAGGAGAGATCTTATGGTTGCTTGGCCTCTATGCTCCCAATGATCCTTTAGCTTACCGGGAGCTTTGGCATACTCTGCAGACTTCCTTGTCTCTTGGCAGACGGGGTTTTTTGATGGGAGATTTCAATATGTGTGTTGATTCTTCACAGTCCACATCAGAGCATTCGGTAATGGATGCACCAGAACGTCGTATATGGCAGGACTTGGCTCTTACCGTTCTTCAGCAAGATCTCTGGTCCTAGCTGCACCCTTCTTCTACGGGGTTTACTTTCCATTCTGCCCAGTATGCTACAACATGGTCGCGATTAGACCGCATTTACATCATGCAGAATGATGATTTCCTTCCTGAGATGCTCGAAATGAAAGTGTTGGCCCTCTCCAGCTTGAGCTCCTTGCACATCCCATTGCACCTTTCAAGCAATTTTTGGATAGACTCCCTTTGCGTTTTAACTCGTCTTATTTGAAGCATGCAATCTTTCAAGGCTATATGCAGCAATTGATTGATCGATTCCTATTGGATTTCTCATCTCAGGGCACTGCTTCGTTTGAAAGATTGCTCTCTAATGTGCAGCGGGTTGCTCGGCAGTATGGGATTCATCATGCCTCTCTTTCTCGGCGGCGTCGACAAGCAGCAGAGGATCTCCTGGCGTTGGTTCATTCTTTGCTGGTGGACACTCAAGACGATGTATTTCTGCAGTCACTGGCAATGCGTCTGGCTGATCTTAGTAAAGAGTTTCTAATAAAAACTTTTCAGCAGGTCAAATTGCAACATCTGACAGAGACTTTGCAAGATAGTGCATGTCAGACTCATAAGTTCTTTCGAGCTCTCCATGCCTCTCCTGCTCGCGAGAATATGACTAGACTCCAAGATGCAGACGGGCAAATGGTCCTTGATCTGCAGACTATTGTGGATATGTGTAGGAATTATTTCCTCGACCTTCTTGGTTCCACTTCTCCTCCTTCAGGCCAAACTGCTCATGCTCATTCGGTTTTTTATGATCTAGTCCGCAATTAGGTTCCGCAGGAAATGCAATCTACTCTGGAGGCAGATATTTGTGAGGAGGAGGTTATGGACATTCTGTTACACTTGCCCAAGGATAAAAGTCCTGGTTGGGATGGTCTCACCAATGAGTTCTTTGAGTTTTTTGCCACCCAGCTCGCGAAACCATTGACGGCTTTGTTTCAGCAGGTGTGGGAAATGGGGGTCATGCCGTCCTCATGGAAAGAAGGTCTTATTAAACTGCTTCCAAAAGTTCCTTCGCCGTCCATGTTGAAACAGTGGCGTCCAATTTCTTTGATGGGTTCTATGTATAAAATCTTTTCCAAAGTAATGGCGAACCGGCTCCATAAGCATCTTCCTGCCATTGTGCATCCTCTCCAATATGGTTTCATTAAGGGCAGAAACATTTTGCACAATGTATTAAATGCGCAACTGGCGATTGATTATGCAAGGCATTCTAATCAGCAGGTTGTACTGGTTCAATTGGACCTGGAAAAGGCTTTTGATTATCTGGACTGGTCTTTCATTGCAGAACTTATGTCTACCATGGGCTTTGGTGCTCGGATGTCTCGTCTGATCTACACTATCAGTGATGCAGCGTCTTCGCGCGTCATGCTGAATGAAGGAGTTACCAAGCCAATTGTCCTTGCCCGCTCTGTCAAACAGGGGTGCCCTTTGAGTCCCCTCTTCTTTGCCTTTGAGACTCATCCAGTTTTTTCGATGTTATCTCACATGGCAGCTTCTTCTCAGTTGGCTGGATTGTTGCTTCCCGCTGGACAGCACTTCATTAGTCAATCCTTGGCTGATGACAGCTTTATGATTCTACGTGCGGACAAGGATAACCTTCGTAAAGCATTAGATGTTTGGGCTCTCTTTGGTCAAGCTTCCGGTCTTCGCATCAACGCTTTGAAATCAGCCCTTCTTAGCTGCACGGAGTCGGATTTGCAGTCATTGGACTGGCAGGGAATGGTTCTTCCCAGTGGCTCCATTGTCAGGCATCTTGGGTACCCTTTGGCTGTTGATGTTCCCCCAAAGCAGCTACTACAGTGGATTTCACAGAAACTGGCGGCTAAGTTTATGTATTGGAAGTCTCAGGCCTAGCCCTTCCCTATTCGCCTCAAAGTAGCCCAAACAATTATGTTGCCAATGCTCACATATTTCTTGCCATTGCTGCCCTGGACTACTACTACACTGAATGCTCTTACTCAGTCTATTCGTTTCATGTTATGGAAGAAGGATTCTTTACATGCAGGCATTTCCTGGATTTCTTGGTCGCATGCGTGCACCCCCAAACGCACGGGTGGAGAGGCTATTTTAGATGCCCAAACTCATATGCTAGCGCTCCGTTGGTCTCTTTTTCGTGACATGTGCTCGGATCATCATCCATGGGTCCTTATAGCCCGTTATTTTATTGAGGATCACGGGCTTCTGCATGGTAACACTCAAATCCGGGGTTCTTGGTGCCATGTTCTTAATGCCAATTCTCGCTTCTCCAGTTCTTCTTCATCTCTGCTTGCCCATTTGTTGTGTTCATGGAGACAGGTCCTCCGGAAGGTGCAGTGGCATCCAGCAGAGGATCGTTTAGCTACTAATTCTTTTCAATCAGAACTGTTGGCAGTCTCGCGGTTAATTTCGTGGGAAGGTAAATATGAGCTTCGACCAAAATTCAACCGCACGGCACGTATGGGCTTAACTTCGGTAGCGGATGCCACCCTTGCCAGTCGCAATGTGTTGATATCGTTTCGTACAGCCAGGAGGCTTTTTAGGATCCCTCGTGGATACAGGTATTTATGGGAACAGCTTTTGATGGTGCTCCAAAGCAAACAACCCTTTCCTGCCCTTGCTACGGATCATCCCTGGCAGGACTGGGACTTTGCAGGCCGACTCAATTTAGAAAAGGCTTCAACAAACCAGATGTATCATCTTCTAATTAAATATCATCAATGGCTGGTTACTAAAGCTAATACTCTATGGGGATTGCATAAATCCAGGTCATGGTGGAGGGTAACGGTGATGGAGGGCTGGTTGAACAAGACACCCTTCAAATATAAGGTCTTTCTTTGGAGGGTGATGATTGGTGGTCTTCCGCTTGCTTCAGCCCTTTCCAAGCGTCGAATCTCCAACGGCAACTGTTTCTTTTGCACCACCACTGTGGAATCTGCCCGTCATCGTTTTATTTCTTGCCCCATCTCTCAGAAAATCTGGTCATTCTTGTCAGTCGTCTGGCGAGCGGTGGTTGGTTTCTTGCTACGCCCATTTGATTGGGTTTTTGCGCGGCCCAAATATCCCACACCGACACAACCTCATATGAAGATTTTGTTTCACTTTCTTCGATATTGGGGCTGTTGGCATAACTGGACCATTCGGAATGCTTTTTTTTTTAATTCCGCCTTTAATGTTCAGCGGCGTATTGCGCGGCTTAAAAGTCTCTTGTATTGGCAGATAGATCTTCTTCGGCACTCTGACATGCTCCCTCGGGAGGACTTACGTCCTAGCATATGGCAATTTCCTCTGTGTCTTTGCCATGACTTTGTAACTCTTTTGTTGTCTGGTTCTTGTAGAGAGTCAGTGTGTACACATGATGGGGTAGAGCCATCGTGTATCTTGTAATCATGCAAACTTGTACCTTTTTTCGTAATTAATACAATTACCTTTTACGAAAAAAAAAAGAGATTTGGGGTATGTAAAAGTGTGTTATGGAGAGGAAGCCTAAACAATACCTACAATTTACCCCAAATGGTCAGAAACAAGCACTTGAAACAATCGGACAGTTTTCATTCGACACCATCAGGCATCTCATACTGGACAAGACAAATCGCACGAGTTGACCCATCCGTCGGACGTGGACAACTAGGGAAATGACTACAAGGTCCTATGGGTGCCAAAGTTATGATTGAGGTTGATAAATGTACCTCCTACCTAGAGGAGGATACAAATACATCTCAGAATTGGGTGGGTCTCTTATTCAAAGGGCGCACCTCTTTGCAGTTCATGTGACTAGCAAAGGCAAAGCATTAACTTTTATGGTTGAGGAGGATGGCCATCTTCAATGTGAGGTCTTGGATTAGACAAAGTTCAATTGATGCTCTAGATAGAGGATCAAAGAGTAAGCCCAACTATGTGCTAATTAGATGGATGGAGACACTTAGCCTACCAAAAAAGGCCTCTCCAGAGATTATAGCGGGATCCAAGAGAGTGGGTGTGGAGGGACTCATTCCTCAATAGGTCAAGAAATCTGACGTTCCTTGGTTACACTACTAAGCTAGGGAGGAGGATCTAAATGAGTAAAATCAAAGTACAGCCAGCAACCACCTCTCATTGGTACAAGCAAGGCATCTCACATCTTTGTCTATCAGACTTTGGAAAAGACTAGATGATAACTTTAGGCCTAGAAATACATCCTTCTTCCTACGGTTCTTAGCTCACACAAGCTTAGCAGTTGGCACATGGCATGGGATAATGCAAAGTATGCAACAAGTGCTTGAGTTTCAGGGTCTTTGGGACCTCATTGTTGGTCTTGTGAACCTCACCTAGCCCACCCTAATTACATCCATCAATGGCGAGCTCACAATGCCACAACCAATGTCGAGCTGATGCAAGGTTTGCTTCTTGAGTTTCACTCTTAGTTATAGCACTTCCCTCTTGCATCAGAACATTGAAGTCATCTCATCGACTACTATGCGGCTACTCGGCGTGTAAACATCGACTTTGGGCTTCAGGAGTTAAGGGGATGATCTGAATGTCAAGTTGACCGAATATCAGTGTTTACTAGCGGAGTTTGCTACTACTGGCTCTCCAAAATCAAATGCCAATCAAGTCATGTTCTTCTTGAAGAAGTTGTTCGACAAATACTTCCATTTTATCCAACACATTATCTCACTGCTAGATTGCCGACCTTCTACAAGTTTGAGTGTCAATTCTTACATTGCACGAGGCTGCATGATCAAGTCCACAAGAAGTTCTCTACTCACATCTATTCAGATAAGCGAGGGTGGGTTGCCTTTTCTTCGGGAGAAAAAACCACCAGTGGCAAAAATTCCCAAGATGTGAAGGCAAGTCAAATCAAGGGTGACACCACTTCCTCTAATGAAAACAAAGAAACATGACCCCTTTGGCAACTAGTTCCTAAGCAAAAAAGGTTTTGCACACACTGCCAAAGGTCAACCATGTGGACAAGGAGTGTCGTATACCAAGGCCCAAGGTTTACCACCTACAAAACCACAACAGACTACTACGTCTACACAATTTCGTGGGGCTACCCTTCCTGTTGCTGCCCCATCTGCTCCTTCAGTCCCCACAGCTGCTAGACATGTGGCACACAAACAGCCTCAATAGCCATCCTTCTCTACTCTTGAGGGGTTGACTAATTGGTCTGCTAGCACCAATCCCATTGCACTTTATGGATCCACATCACATTTTCCTTCTTCGAGGACTACCTCATCACCTCGTCACGCGTTTCACTGGTTGCTACCTGCTAGTGGGCATACGCAATGGTGGCCATCCTCTTAGCTTTTTCTCATTATCGCACTCTTAGGACTTTAGGCTATAGAGTCGAGCCCATAGGAGTCTTGTCTTTTTCCCTTTCATTCTTAAGTCTTCCGTTGCATTTACACACATATACATATCTGCATTATTGCACTTGTTCATTTAGTTAATTTTTCATTTCAGTTTTGTTTTTAGAGCATCTCACTATTGACCTTTGTGATTGCAGATATTGCTCTCTTTTGCAGAATTTGTTTTCACTACAGGGCTTACATGCAGGTTTATCTAGTCCTACCTAGGCTAGAGACATGGGATGTGCACCATTCCATTCATGGTTCCATCTACTTGGAGTTTTTCCTTTCTACCAGCATGGAGACTTACCCTCCCGAGGCGCATCGTACAGCATCTCTCTTGATGCTATCATGACAGTGACTTCTACCTCTCTCTTTCAGTCAGGATGCTTCTTCTTATCATGGTTCTCGGCACCACATGAAGACCGACATTTGGCTCCTCTTCCTCCTTCGGCGTCATGATTCAAGGTTGAGAGGATATTCCTACTCTTCTTGGTATTCTACAGGTTTTGGCACTTGTCTTCAACATAAGCCTTTCCACCCCCTATTCTACCTTCATCCTTTGCATTGCAAGATTTCATCATGTTTGTGCTAAGGCACTTGAGCAAGTGAACAATTTCCCCACTAGGGACACTATCCAAGTGGCACCTGCTGCATAAGCATTTCACAGCATGTAGCATACTCATTGTGCAAAGCACCACTAGATGGATCCTAAGCTATTTCTACTGGCGGTTTGTCCACCACACCACCATTACTTCCTCACCATTCCCTCGTCATCGACATCCTCGAGTGGATGGATAACTTGTCTATTTTGTGATAGGTTGGACCTAACCATCCCTTATCATTCTCCCATCTTCTCCTCAATCGACCACAAACCATCTCACACTTAAATACAAACAAAAAAGAAACAAAATCCGCATTTGTAGGGCTTGGTAGGTCACTAGACAGCCATGGAGCACCCTTTGTCCGATGCCTTGTCCTCTCATGGGTGACTACTTGGACTCCCTTGGTAAGATAAGCATCACCTCTGTAGTCTTGGTAAGCTACTGGGCAACCACCATGCACCCTTTGTTCCATGCCCTAGCTTCTTTGGGGTAGGACACCTTGGGCTAAATGGGTTGGCCTTCTTTTCTCACCTTGTTTTGGGCTTGAGACAAGGTGTTGAGCTAAGAAATGCATTCTATGCTAATTAGCCACTTAAACAGCCCCAAAACAAGCTTAATTTAATGAAAACTCTAAAATGGGGAGCAGTTCAAGAGAGTTCAATGAAACCCTAATTTGGAAGGGACCATCCTCATCTATAAATAGACAGGCTACCCCCATTCAACCTCAATCCCATCTGTGCAGGTTTCTCACCCTTGAGTGCAAATTTCAACCATCAGTCCACACATACGTGGCTGTCCAACCTCAACGATTGCAACGACACCTTCCGTTGCATCTATCGTTCCCCCATCAGCATTGGCGACAGTTTTGTGACCCTCCTCTGCTTGCGTTTACAGCTGCCTAACCTTGGCAACTGCATCTTCAACTTGTGTTTGGTGTCTCCACATTAGGCGCTAGCTCCTCCACATCATATGACAGCTTCCTCCATCAGGTGTGACAACTTCCTCCACATCAAGGGACAGTTGCCAGCCCTCTTCCACGCATGTCCTGCTTGCGTTTGGTGCTCCAAGCCCTCCTGACACTTGTGTTTGCTGCATCCTCTTCATCCTACACTCCAACTAGTGATCACAGACTTGGGATCCGTCTCCGGTGGACGTCACTCCCCAACACACTACTCTGCCCTTGGGCACACTATATACTCTTACTTTCATTTACAACATTCATTCACTTCAGAGTTGTGTTCTTTCTATCCCTTCTCTTTATGTTTGAGTTTCTGCGTTTGAGTTTTGAGTTTTGAGTTTAGGATTTGAGTTTTGTTTTCTGTGTTTGTGTTTGTCTCATTGTGCTTCTATCGTGGTTATACACTTTGTGTTTCCTTAGTGCAAACCCTAGTGGTGCCTCCACAGTCTTCTTCACTAGAGACACTCCTTACTATTGAAGAAGGAAACCATCTAAAGGACAAATAGACACCTTGGATGCTATTTTACCCTGCTCAAAGTATTTTTTGGATTTTTAAAGGCACCCCACATTAACCTTGGAGGTTTTACTATGCTTCCTAACGTAAGGTACTTTACTTGTGGGATTGCCCTATAGTCCAAGAAGTACAAAGGAGAGCCCTCAACATGATCTTTCATGGCACACATCTCTTTTCCCATCATTGGACAGCACCTTAGCAAGATTCCCACTTGAAATTACTAGCAAGCATAGTGGACCCAAGGATATTGCCATAGATAGGAGTTGATTGCTAGCATTATTTCTTGGTACATCTAGACTACGAGATGTAGCCATACTATAGATCTTCTAGATGTATCCCACAACAAAGACTCTTTCAAGGATCTAGACATTTAAAATCCCAATATGGGAGAGGATATAAGGAAGCTCTGAGGAGGAGGAGGAGCAGGAGGAGAGATGCCACCACTCATATGATCTAGCATCATAGCACACCAAATTCATTCTTCACACAATTACTGCATTTGTCATGTATCTAACTACTCTATAGAGGGTTCTTTGTACTTTGTATTTTGCCTCACAAGGATCTTCTCCAAGATGTTATTAATAGAGCATTCTCTTCTTGGGAAAAAAGGAGAACAATTTTTTGATTCATATGTATTGCAATTATTTTTGGCTTTGCACATGGCTTTCACACTGCATCATTATAAGGAAAAATTGCAACAACCACATATACCCAATATAGACAAAACATAATAGATGGAAATGGTGTGCCATCGTTTAAAATAGCTATCACTTTTCAGAATATTTAATATTGATGGAAAGAAATGAGGTAACAAACAAACCGTTACCTCTTTAAAACCTTTTGCTGAATCTTTTGCAATCTCAACAATAACAATCTCTGCCACAACAAAAAATATCACAAGCCAATTTCTGTTTTAAGTCGGCTCATTGACTCTTCAATATGAAATATAAGTGTTAACTTTGAGGAGAAAAGACAGCCTTTGGCCTCTTTCCAAATCTAATTTGAAATCTCTTGACAAGTTGCAAACACCAAAAGCATAGGGAAAACATCATCCCTCCCATCTACATAATGCCACAGCCATAGAAAATTGAAATCATTGGAACACAAACAAGCTGATTCTGCAGTAAAATGTAATCTTAGAGAGGATCTACGATATACACCACTAGACACACATGTAGACACTTTTATAAGTGTGAAACCAATCTCCTAATAATGTTAATTTATGCAAGTGTAAGCAAGCTCTCAATCAAAAGCATCCGTTTTCCCCTCTATACCTGCAATCACCCTGTCTGCACAGCAAGCAATAGACAGGCTCAACCACTGTCAGCAACTCTACCAAGTGGAACTTACACTAATAATTAACTTTGGACTAACACAACTTGATTTATGTGACAGAAACTATATGTTTCAGGACCAATAAATGGTCACCAAACACCTCAAATTTGGATCAGAAAACAGAGATAGGATGGGGAAGTAGCTGCTGAAGAACCAACAGCAACATGCAGTTGGCCAATCTTGATGTAGAATGACTAATAGATGCTTACTAGCAAACTAGAGAAGAAAATGAGCAGATAAGGCAAGAAATAAAGCTCCAATATATCAAAAGGACAAACACATGGTGCACATCCTTCTGTCAATCAGTGGATAGTTATCCAATAGTCACCGTTGTAATATATTGCTCTAAGGTGCAGAAGCTACATTCAAGAACTCTCTCTCGTTTTTCTTTTCATAAAAAGAACTCTCTCTCTCTCTTTTTTTTTTGTAAAAGGTAATTGTATTAATTACGAAAAAAAGGTACAAGATTACATGATTACATGATTACAAGAGACACGAGGGCCCTAGGCCAACATGTGGGAAATCCCCGTACTAATCCACGAAAAAGGTTACACCAATCATGGCAACGACCCAGAGGCAATTGCCATATGCCAGGGAAGCAAATCCTCCCGAGGGAGCAAGTCCGAGTGCCGGATGAGATCTATCTGCCAATGCAAGAGCCCTTTAAGCCTAGCAATGTGTCTCGGTACATTAGAGGCCGAATCAAAGAGAAAAGCATTGTGCGTGGTCCAAATGTGCCAGCATCCCCAGTATCTGAAAAAGTGAAACAAGATCTTCATATGTAACTGTGGCGATGTGGGGTTCTTTGGGCGCACAAAAACCCAATCGAAAGGAGTGAGCGAGGACCCCACCACTACGCGCCAGATTTGCGACAAGAGTGACCAGATATTCTTGGCAAGCGGGCAAGAAAGAAATCGATGTCGGGCCGATTCCGCAGTAGTGGTACAGAAGAAACAATTGCCATTCGAGATTCTACGCTTGGAAAGGGCTGAGGCAAGAGGAAGACCACCAATCATTACCCGCCAAAGAAAGACCTTGCATTTGAAAGGTGCCCTATTCAGGCAGCCCTCCATGACCGTTGCCTTCCACCATGCCTGCGATTTCCCCAGTCCCCAAACAGTATTAGCTTTCACACCCAGCCATTGGTGATCTTGAATGAGAAGATGATACACCTGATTAGTAGAGGCCTTTTCCAGACTGAACCGGCCTGCAAGGTCCCAGCCTGCCAAGGACGATCCACAGCCAGGGCAGGAAAGGGTTGCCGATCCTGAAGCTCCGACAAAAGCTGTTCCCATAAACCACGATATCCGCGCGGGATCCTGAAAAGTCTCCTAGCAGTCCGAAACGATGCGAGGACATTGCGAGTGGCAAGGGTAGCATCCGCAATCGAAGTCACACCTAAACGGGCCATGCAGTTAAATCTCGGTCGGAGTTGATGTTTGTCTTCCCATGAAAGTAATCTCGAGACTGCCAACAATTCCAGCTGAAAGGAGTTAGTCTGCAAGCGGTCCCCCACTGGATGCCAACGGGCCTTTTGAAGCACCACTTTCCAAGAGCCGACCAAGTGCAGCAACAGAGGGGAAGAGGGACTGGAGAATCGAGAGTCAGCATTAAGAACATGCCACCAGGAGGCCCGAAGTCGTGTATTACCATGGCGTAGCCCGCTGTCCTCAAGAAAATAACGGGCTATAATGGTCCACGGGTGATGATCCACACACATGGCACGAAAAAGAGACCAACGAAGAGCCAACATATGAGTTTTTGCATCCAAAATAGCTCCACCACCCATGCGTTTAGGGGTACATGTATGTGACCACGAAATCCACGAAATTCCTGCCTGCAGTGAATCCTTCTTCCATAGCATGAAACGAATGGGATGAGTGAGAGCTTTCAAAGTAGTAGGCGTCCACGGCAGCAATGGCACGAAATACATTAGCATTGGCAACATAATTGTCTGAGCCACTTTGAGGCGGACATGGAATGGCCACCCTTGCGACTTCCAATACATAAACTTCGCCGCCAGTTTTTGTGAAATCCACTCAGTAGTTCCTTTGGCCGTACATCCACCCCCAATGGGTATCCAAGATGCCTTACAATGGAGCCACGAGAAACCACCTGGCCCTGCCAGCCTAATGACTTTAAATCAGGCTCCGTGCAACTGAGTATGGCTGATTTAGAGGCGTTGATGCGAAGACCAGAGGCCTGACCAAAGAGTGTCCAAACACCTAATGCCTTTCGAATATTGTCCCTGTCCGCCCGCAAAATAATAAAGGTATCATCAGCCCAAGATTGGCTAATAAAGTGCTGTCCCAAAGGAAGAGACAATCCTGCCAGCTGCGCAGAAGCCGCCATTGAGGATAACATTGAAAGGACCGGGTGTGTTGCCAGGGCAAAGAAGAGAGGACTCAAAGGGCAACCCTGCCTGACCGAGCGTGCAAGGACAAATGGCTCTGTAACACCACCATTGAGCATAACTCTTGAAGAAGCCGCAGCACTAATGGTGTAGATCAATCGGGACATCCGAATACCGAAACCCATAGCATACATGAGATCTACAATGAAAGACCAGTCCACATAGTCAAAAGCCTTTTCCAAATCCAATTGAATCAATACCACTTCCTGACTGGAGTGCCACGCATAGTCAATAGCCATTTGCACATTTAAAATATTATGCAGAATGTTGCGGCCCTTAATGAAACCATATTGGAGAGGATGCACAATAGCTGGAAGGTGCTTGTGAAGCCGATTCGCCAGCACTTTGGAGAAGATTTTATACATCGAGCCCATCAAAGAAATTGGTCTCCAGTGTTGCAACGTTGACAGCGAAGGGACCTTTGGAATCAGTTTGATAAGGCCTTGTTTCCATGAGGAAGGCATGACCCCTCTTTCCCAAACCTGCTGAAACATAACCGCCAATGGTTTCACTAGCTGCGTGGCTGAGTTCTCAAAGAATTCATTAGTGAGCCCATCCCAACCAGGACTTTTATCCTTAGGTAGGTGTAACAAAACATCCATAACCTCCTCCTCGCAAATATCCGCCTCCAAAGTAGCTTGCATATCAAGTGGAACCTGCTGACGGACCAGATGATAGAAGACCGAGCGAGCATGCGTAACCTGGCTAGAAGATGACGGAGAGGAACCAAGAAGTTCCATAAAATAATTTCTGCACATATTAATAATGGTCTGCGCGTCAATGACCATGCGACCTTTCGAATCCTGGAGTCTAGTCATATTTTCGCGAGCAAGAGAAGCATGCAAGGCGTGAAAGAACTTATGAGACTGACAAGCACTATCTTGCAATGTGTCAGTCAAGTTATGCAGCTTGGCCTTCTGATAAGATTTCAACTGAAACACTTGAATAAGATTGGCCAAACGCATCTCCAATGACAGCAGAAAATCATCATCTGGGGTATCCACGAGCAACGAACAGACCAAAGCCAGTAAATCCTCTGCTGCAAGTCGACGTCGCCGACAAAGAGAGGCATGATGGATCCCATACTGCCGAGCAACCCGCTGCACATTAGAGAGCAGCCGTGCAAAGGAAGCCAAGCCCTCAGAGGCGAAGTCCTCCAAGAACCTCTCAATCAATTGCTGCATATAGCCCTGAAAAATTGGATGCTTCAAATAAGAGGAGTTGAAACGTAAAGGGAGCCTATCCAGCAACTGCATAAAAGGTGCAATAGGTTGTGTACGCATCTCAAGCTGGAGGGGGAAATGATCCGACAATGCATATTGCTGCAAGACCTTCATTTCAAGCATCTCGAGAAGAAAATCATCCCCCTGCATGATATACATTCGATCCAACCGCGACCAAGTAGTTGCATATTGTGCGGAATGAAAAGTAAACCCTGAAAAAGAAGGGTGAAGCCACAACCAAAGATCTTGCTTAAGTACGCGCAAAGCAAATGAATTCCACACCCGGCTTTCCGGCGCATCCATTACCGAATGCCCTGAAGTGGACTGAGAAGAGTCAACACACATATTGAAATCTCCCATCAAAAAACCCCTTCGGCCAAGTGACATCGAGCCCTGCAAGGTCGACCAAAGATCCCGTAGGGATGCGGGATCATTCGGAGCATAGAGGCCCAATAACCATAAAATCTCTCCTTCAAATAAGACTTCGATTACCAGAAAGCGGCCCCGCACATCATTTTTAACAAGAACAGGCTGGTATTTCTCATGGACAATCATCAGCACGCCCGAATAGTGCGTAGCATGTGTCCCTGCATAAAACAAACGGAATCCATGACAATCCACAACTTTTCCTACTTCACCGTGACCTTTGTGCTCAACTGCACACAATACATCCCACTGGTTCTCATGCAAGACAGTCCACATGGCATGTTGCTTATGGCAAGAGCAAATGCCTCGCACATTCCACGTGGCTATCTTCATATATCTTCAAAAAAGAAAATCAGGAGCGAGGCGGCTGTTGTCTTGACTTCACCTTTTCCGCGAGAGCATCCAGGACACCCTCATCCAGAAAATCAGCCAATACTGCAAACGAATTCTAGCGGCCTGCTTTAGAGGTAGAAGGAAAATCCACTGCCTTGGGAGTGGGACGGGGATAACGCCGATCCCAGGGTGTAATCACATTACCTTTTGTATCAAACGCCAGCTTAGCAGGTGGGCCCTTGGGACCATCTGTATAGACTTTCCTGGTAGACTGATTACGGGGGGCAGACGAGGCCATAGTACGTGCAGCATGCTGTGAAGTGAATATTTCTTTCCGGCGCATATACGTGCGCACAGAGTTCTGTGAAGCATTAGGCCCAGGGTCCGTCAAGCTTGCATCCAACTTTTTACCTTTTTTTTTACGAGCCTCAATCCAATCAGTGCTACGGGAATCCAGACCCCGGACCTGTTGTTTGCCTTTATCCACAACACTAGGTGGCTAAAGGGCCTCCTGTGCCCGGGCATCAAGCACCATGTCATCCTTAGGCAGCATAACATGCGCATCCTCGGAAGACGGTTGTCTTTCTAGGCATTCGGCCATAAAATGCCCCAATTTACCACATGAAAAGCAGTGTCCCGCAAAGTTGCCCCATTTCAGGCGAAAATGCAAAGGATGCATGCCAGAACAATTGGGGCGAAGCCACGCAGGCCTTTTCCTGGCCGTGTCCCATAACATGCATAAACGGTTGCGATTCATAGCCCTGAGGCTTGGGGGAACCAGCACTGTTCCCACAACTGCCATCGCATCCTTCAACAATGGCCAATAGATGGCCGGACAATTTTCTACTTCCACCCACACCGGGCATTCTCGTTGGAGTAGGCGCTGGAAGTCTCCCATAGGGCGCCATGGTACAGCATGGACCAAGCGGCGATCAAAGAATAATGGCAACTTGGACAGGAGCTCAGCCCGATGTGTTTTTGATTTCAACAACATCTCATAAAAGCCGCGGGGTCCAAGGAAGATCTCCTCAACACACTCCCCTTGCAATAAATGGTGCATCCACTGGCCAATATGTGAAAGCACTGGGATCCTGCCAGTGAAGAAAAGTATAACGGCACGGTCATAAAACACCGAAAAAGACCACAGGACTGATTTCAGGTCCACCATGGCTTCCAACACATCATCAGTTCCCGAGTCAGAAAAAGTTTCATTATTATGCTGGACATAATCGCAAAGCAGAGTATTGGCAAAGTCCAACAAATGCTCCCAGTCAAGCTCTTGCGAATCCACAGGATTAGAGGCGACCTGCGCATAGGAACGTTCCTGAGGACCCATTGGCTCGTCAAAAGTATGCTTGGAGCGTTTGCCCGCAGGCGGCAGTTCAGAACCCGAAGGCATCTCCTCCGTACACGGCACCATGTCCTCCGGCTCCTCTATATCAGAATCAGGGCCAGGGGCTGCCACCGTCCGATCTAGAAAATCCATATCCAGGCCAACCATACTGCTGTCTTCTCTCTCTGTCAGGGGGCACAGGCAAGAGCAACGCTATCTCTTGCTCTCTCTCTCTCTCGCTCTCTCTCTCTCTCTCTGTGTGCACAGGAGCAGATCAGCTCACTGCTCTGATTCTGCACATGTCGTGGCCTGTCAGACTGTCCTGTGGACCCCATCCGCTCTGTGGACGCCCAGCACTCCTTGCGCTGCACCCCCGTGTTCACAAAAGCTAGGCGAAAATGAAGCAGATTGCAGACAGCGGCTGCAAACAGGGCAGCACGTCGAGGTACAGTCGAAGGTGAGGCAGGCTGCAGACGAGAGTGACGCAGGCTTCAGGCGGCGCTTGTAGCCAGGGCGGCAAGTCGCGAAACAGGCGCAATAGGGGCAGGCTGCAGGCTGCGCCTGCAGACAGGGCAGGTGTTCACAAGAAAAACGGGCGCAGAAGAAGGTCGCCGCAAACAGAACCGTGCGCAGGACCGAACTCCCGCCCACCACACAGAAAAACGCGTTGCAGTCAGGGGGGGGCACGGGATCTGCCATCGCCCACGCTCGCGCCCGTCACCGTCATCTCTCTCTCTCTCTCTCTCTCTCTCTCTCTCTCTCTCTCTCTCTCTCTCTCTCTCTCTCTCTCTCATATTCTTCCATTTGGCTAAGCCTATAGTGACAGGTACAGCTCTAGGAATAACCTCAATCTTATGGTTCACCACTTGTTTTGGAGGTAATCCATGAGGCAATTCACTGATAAATATATTGTAAATTCCTTCTTATAGTATCTAACACCTTGCTTTTCCATGTCTAATGAAACAATCTAAACATCAAAGTAGATGCTTGATGTTACTATTGAGCTAACATTAGCATTACATGCTAAATTAGCCACTTGAATAGCCCCAAAAATGCTTAATTAATGAAAACCTTAAAATGGTGCATGGTTTGAGAGAGTTTTAAAACGGTGTGCAATACGAGGTCCCGAAACTTTCTATAAGTAGGCATGTTGCCCTCCATTCAGTCCAATCTCACTTTGCACGTTTCACGCCCTCTAGCTTCACTGCCCACACCCCATTCACAGAGGACATCTCAGCCAAAGCTGCCCATTGCTGCCTACAGCTATCAGGAGCCTGTTTCCAACCTCCATCACGCAATATATATCGATTTTTGCTGTATTCTCTAATCAACCACATCATCTATAGTTGGCAACCTGCTGAACTATTGTGTTTGTGATCTACGCCTACTGTTCGGACAACCACTTCATCATACCTACGTTTTTACTGCCATCAGCCTGCCACATCATCATACCTGCGTTTTTGCTGCCGCCAGCCTATCATGTCATCATCAGCTAGTTGCATTTGCCGTTTTCTCTCTCCTCTGTTTGTCCAACACTGATCCACAACACCACACACTGCTACATTTTGCTGCTATCCAACATACTCTTCCACTCAGCACCTCTGCCTCAGACCTCCAGACATGAGAGTTTGGGATACAATTTTCATTCTTGTACAGTTTGTTTACTGCATGAGCATTGTATATTAAACATTGAGTCATTCATTCAAATTCTATTGTGTTCATTGTCTCTGAGTTACCCTAACCCTAACTATGTTCTTTTGAGTTTATGCTTTGTTGTATATTCAATATTGAGTCATTCATTCGGATTCCGCTGTGTTCATTGTCTCTGAGTTACCTTAACTCTAACTGTGTTCTTTTGAGTTTATGCTTTGTTGTAAACTTTCATTTATGTTTTTGTGTTAGGGTATTTCTTCATATGATATCAGAGCAAGGTTCTCTTCCACAAGATCTCAGCCTTTGATCTGAAAGCCCTTTGCAAAAAGCAGGAACAACAAGAGGGCAAGATGACTGGCTTCACAACTTACTCCTCCATCCAACATGGTCAGAGAGACTTCGAACTACCATGGAATCCACAGATCATAGGAGATCTCATGAGCCAAATACGATCTCATCCTCATGTATCCATCTCAACAACAAATTGAAGGTAAATTTGAGTTTTCCTCTTTAGATTCCGTGCACCGATCTAATGATTTTGCAAGAAGGATAAAAGCTCCACAATGGACTAGCCATGCTAACATGGAAACTAGCATGGAGTACAAATCATTTTTCTCTCTATCACCATCATCTTTATCCTTACCTCTTTCATCTTTTCCACACACTTCTCAACCTTCATTCACTCCTATGACAGGTATACATGCTACTTCTCAATCTTATGATTTTACCTCCTCTTTTCTACAAGATATTAGAGATGCTCATGATGAAGGAACTCTTCAAACTAAGTATTGGTTCATTAGCCCCAAAGAAAATAGGTTTTCCCAGTTGCACTCGAGAAAAGGTAAACAAAAATTGCAAGAATCTATGGTGAGTGCTCCTTTTTCATCTTTTCCTTCAACTTTTACATCTCATGGTCAATTTGATTTTGGTGATTCATATTTTTCATCATTTGCATTTAATGGGAAAAAAGGAACCTAACACATTTTCCACTTCTACACAAATGACAAATCCATTTAATCTCCCATCTATCCTACCCACTAGTTGTACTACACGATCCTTTCAACCTCCATTAAGTGCACCTTACATGTCTTCGCACATCACACCAGGGGATCCTTGACCCTTAGACAAGCCTTTTAGGACCTTGTCTTTTCCTCAATCGGGTGGTGTCTCCATAATGGAGATTCATCCTCCCATCCCCACACTTTCAAGTTTTCACTGCTTCGGAATGCCACCTAGTCCTCACCAAGTGTGGATTAGTTAGTATCACAATTTGACTCTATGGCATTACCTAGTGGGCCTTCTCATCATTTTGTTATGCCCCACTACCATTGGACAGGGCTTGTGTGTCTCGATGCCTCCACCTCCACCAACACTCTATGGAAACATTCATGTTCCAATGCCTCCACATCAATCAGCACCCATTAGACATTATCAACCTATTTCTACCAACCCACCTCCCCCTCCACCACCTTCTCCTTATTCCACTTATTCGACGCGTCAAGGTTCTTCCTCCTCATCAACCACAAATATGTCTTTAATGATAAGGCCTATTTTAACAAGTCAAACTTCACTACTTGGTCAAACCTGATGAGACATGTCCCTGACTCCTAAAACCTATGGGATCTTGTGCAAGGGTTGGAACCCCAATCTAATCCCGCACTTGTTCCATACGAGGTTATCCACTCATGGAAGGCTAAGAATACCTCCGCTATTGTTGAGCTGATGCAAGGTCTATTACTACTTTCATTTCATTCATAGCTTCAACATTTTGACTTAGCATCCATGCATTGGGCACACTTGACTGACCACTATGCAACTGGGATAGGACCTATCATATCAATTTGGATTATGAGCTCCAAAACTTAAAATCACCGACAAGAATGACTTGAAAGCCAAGTTGGCTAAGTATCGACATCTTCTCATTGAACTCTCTCTTTTTTTTCTTTTTTTTTTGCAAGTAAAATGTGGCTGATTATATTACTCAAAAAACTGATTACAACAAAGTGCTCATGCTCAACAGAATAAATTGGAGCTAATGCAAGGTCACCACTACATCATGTATACAAGCCTCTCAAGGCGGTCTATGGGGGATGGGGGCAAGGAGCCATGGGGGAGGGGTATATCTCCAAACGGGACTGCCTGCCTGCATCACAAAGAATAGGCCCTGGCTGCCCCAAGTACGCATGAAGTGACCACGGAGCTCGTGACGAGCCCTGGACTCCGCCTGCACCTGCTCCCATCGGCCGCGGAGGGAGTGAATGATGGAGGTCCATAGCTCTGCTAAGGTCGAAAGTGCTGAAAGTCTCTCTCCTCCAAAAGCCACTTGGCATCACGCCTTCCAGATATGCCATTTCGTAAGACTCCCTATGATGTCCCATATCTCTAAGCAGTCTGCTGTGGGCTCCAGTACCTGGCAGATGGGTAAATCCAGACCAACCACTGCGCATGACCCTGCCTCGATCATGAAAATCCTGTCCTGCATCCCGGCCCCATACAGAAGGTAACGGCCCTGGCTAACTGCATGCCAACAGAAAGCTCCCCACGAAATACACCCGAGGCTGGGGGCTATACGTCGAAGGGTACGGCATGCTCCTCTCCCACAACCTGCGCCTCCTCACAGGACCAAAGGCAATGCTTTGGGGTTTCTAGAGAGTGCTATGTGCAGCGCTTACAACCTCCCTCCTTCTGCATCTGGGCAAGCAAGCTTCCCACTCCAAAACCTCCATGTGCCACCAGCCATAAAAAATACGACACCCTCCTCGGCCTCCAACTATCCCATAGGCGGCGCCAGAAGGTCCGTCGGAAGGGCTCTCTGATATTGTGCTTCGCCTAGTGTATGCTCCGTAACGGCACCCAATCCATATCCTCCTGCATCAGTACATGTCTGCCAATCCTGGCAGTGTATTCTAGGAACCTGGGTGGCTATTTGGCAACCGCAAAGGCGGCCATAGCCACTCTCCTGGATCCCACTCCAGCTCATCAAGTGGTCTACCCTCCCAGATCCAAAGGCGCCACTCCTTGAGCTCCATCCAGAAAACATAGGGGTCCAGTCGCTAAGTCTTCCCCTAAAGACCCACCAACCGAATCCTCCTCCATGCAAGGGTGGCAATCCCCTCATCCTATTGCCCTCTATCAAGGGCCAGACATCCCCCCTACTGAACGGCAAAAAAGGTCCCTTGGGGGGCGCCACCCGCTCTACCTGCCACCTGAAGAGGGATGCGTGCTGGAGAGAACCTAGCTGCCCATACCTCCCCGGCCTCTATCGGTTCTCGTATCGGGGGGACAAGCCACTCTGGAGGTATTGCTGCGTCTATCTCTCTTCTCGTCAACTCCACTCCTCTCGTGCACCCTGATACTCGTTGTAGCACCTCCTCGTCTGCCATCCTGTACACCTCCCGCCATGTCCTGATGGAGCGAGCCGGGCCGGCTTTCCACCCAGCCCACTAGATGTGGGGGCGCTCACCTAACTGTGCCCCTTCCCTGTCTTTGACCTGGAGGTTCCAAATCACCGACTGACGGTCTATTTTCTCTTGGCAGCCCAGGGGCTCTGGATTAGGGCCTTACGGAGGCCCTGCCACACGCGGAGTAGGCTCCGCAGGAAAGGTGATCTGGGCGGGGTAATCTGGGCTGAAGTGAAGATCCATCTCAGGGAGAGCCTCCATTCCCCGCCAAGTCTCGGTTTACAATCCTGAAGGCCCTCCTGCAGTAAGACCTTCCAGGTTTGCCAACCTAGTGTGAGACCACGGACAACTAACTTGCCCAAGAGGGCCCTACTTTGATATTCTCGGTCTATGATCCCAAGCCCTCCCTCTGATCGATGTTGTATGATGGTCGCCCACACCACCTTGGCCCTGGAGTCTCTGGAGCCATCAGATCCTGACCAAAGGAAATTCCGCACCAGGAGGCGAAGCTGCCCTGCACATGATGAGGAGAAACACCAACACGAGGTGATGTACCAGGCCGTCGCTGGGAGGACCTGGTTAACCACCAGGGCTCGACCGCCTAGTGAGAGGCGAGCATCAGTTTCCTCCTGATAGACTCTAGAACAGGAAGAAACAGCTAGGTAGGAGTGATATCAAGTCCCACCTGGAACCCTAGGTATCGGACGGTCTGCCCTATGCTCACCCATCTAAATCCCAAGTGGACTCCCCACTCCCTGCTGGGTTCTGGGTCTGTGAGGAAGCCAACCGACTTTTGCCAGTTGATTTCCCACCCGCTGCAACACAGAACACCTCAAGAGCCAACCTCATTCTTTCCAGCATCACCTTGTCATCCTCTGTGTAGAGTCCTCTGTCATCTACGTACTCTGAGTCTAGCAACTCAGTCTCCTCTCTCATTGGAAGTCGGAGGCCGCGTAGTCCACTCACACGTGACCTGAGGAAGTAGGACATCGCCTCTGCGACAAATAGGAACAGGTATGGGGCCACGGGACAGCCTTGTCGGACCGATCTTTCCATGCGGATCTCCTCCCCTCGCCTTCCTCCTATGACAACCCTGCTGGTCACTGATCTGTACAGGCCAGAGACCCCACGAATCCAAGCATGGGGAAATCCTAACTTCACCATGGTACCTCCATCAAATCTGTGCGGGGAAATCTCTGTTGAAGTGAAGATCCATCTTAGGGATGGCCTCCACTCCCCGCCAAGCCTCGGTTTACAATCGTGAAGGCCCTCCTGCAGTAAGACCTTCCAGGTCTATCCGCTTGGTGTGAGAACGCGGACAACTAGCTTGCCCAAGAGGGCCATACTCTGATATTCTCGGTTGATCATCCCAAGCCCTCCCTCTGATCGCAGTCGTATGATGGTTGCCCACGCCACCTTGGCCCTGGAGTCTCTGGAGCCATCAGACCCCGACCAAAGGAAATTCCGCACCATGCGGTGAAGCTGCCCTACGCACGATGAGGAGAAACACCAACACGAGGCGATGTACGAGGCCGTCACTAGGAGGACCTGGTTGACTACCATGGCTCGACCGGCTAGTGAGAGGCGAACCGTGCTCCAGTAGGTCAGTTTCCTCCTAATAGAATCTAGAACAGGAAGAAACTACTGGGCAGGAGTGATATCAAGTCCCACCTGGAACCCTAGGTATCGGACGGTCTGCCCTCTGCTCACCCATCTAAATCCCAAGTGGACTCCCCACTCCATGCTGGAGTCCGGCTCTGTGAGGAAACCAACCGACTTTCGCTAGTTGATTTTCGCACCCGCTGCAACACAGAACACATCAAGAGCCAGCCTCATTCTTTCCAACATCACCTCATCGTCCTCTATGTAGAGTCCTGTGTCGTCTGCGTACTCTGAGTCTAACAACTCAAT
Source organism: Lygodium microphyllum (assembly GCF_053477565.2). Taxonomy (NCBI): domain Eukaryota; kingdom Viridiplantae; phylum Streptophyta; class Polypodiopsida; order Schizaeales; family Lygodiaceae; genus Lygodium; species Lygodium microphyllum. Next base: position 56,755,619 of record NC_141151.1, read on the forward strand.
CTCCTCTCTCACTGGTTGTCGAAGGCCGCGTAGTCTGCTCACACGTGACTTGAGGAAGTGAGACATCGCCTATGCGAAGAGTAGGAACACATATGGAGCCAGGGGACAACCCTGTCGGACCGATCTCTCCAGCCGGAACTCCTCCCCTCCCCTTCCGCCTATAAGAACCCTGCTGGTGGATGATCTGTACAGGCCAGAGACCCCGCGAATCCAAGCGTGGGGAAATCCTAACTTCACCATGGTACCCTCTAGGAAATCCTAGTCCACCCTATCATAGGCTTTCTCGAAGTCCAAGAGTAGTACTGCCAGTCTTTGCCCACTGTGCTAGGCCCACTCTATCGCCTCGAATGTAAATACATTGTCTAGGATGCTCCTATCCTGGACAAAGCCTGTCAGTGTCATGAATGATATCTGGAAGCACATGGCGTAATCGTCTACCAATCATCTTTGCCAAGGTGATCGGTCTCCACTAGGATAGCTCCAACCGCTCTCCCCCTTTGGGGAGAAGACTGATAAGGCCTGCCGAGAGCCTCCCTGGCATCTGTCCTTAGGTGAATATCTCTTGGAAAGCCCTCAGTAGGGGATCCTTCACCACCTCCCAGTATGTAGTGAAGAAGGCCTTAGAGAGGCCATCCTCCCCCGGGCATTTTTGCCCATCCTGTGTATGGAAAGCCTCCTCTAGTTCCTTTTCTGTGAAGGGGACTAGGAGGGCATATCTTGTCTCCTCTGTGACGAGGGACGGGGTGTGATCCCATACCTGCTGTCTGCATCTCTGTCCTCTAATTGAGGCTGTCTCCTGCTGGAAGAGGTGCGTGTAATAGTCGGTGGCAATCTCCATCATATCATCAGGGCTAGAACGGGTCCTGCCATACTGATCCCTAAGGCTGCGTATCTGCTCTCCCGCGGTGCAGGGCTGGTGCACCTGGAAGAACTCCCTGCACATCGTGTATCCCCTCCGCACCCAAAAGGCAACTGAAGTGTGGAAAGAGAACTCCGAGCGCCTGTCCTCTAGGCCAGCAATGGCTGCACGCGCGCGCACCTCTTGTGCGTGTAGGGTGGTGTCCCCTGGTGCCTCCTACAACAATCTCTGCATAGCTGCCAGGTCCCGCCAGAGTGCTCCCTCCTCCTCCCAGCACTGTTATCTGGCCTGAAGGGTTGTCTCTTGGCAAATTCTTCTTGACTCGGCTAGGACCTCTGCAACCTCCTCTGCTATCCTATCCCTCCTGACCCACTCTCTGGTCCAGATCTACTCTATCTGTCTCACCACCTCCTCCCTCCTATAGATCGAGTCAAGGATCCGACAGGATCATGTATCTAGGGCGGATCCTGAGGGATCAAGTGCTAGTAGAACCGGGCAGTGATTGGATAATGTGGTGCCTTTGCCAACTGCTCAATCTGGCCTCCACGAGAACCTCCCCACTCTCCCACATAAAACGTGTCCAACCGCTCCAGCAAGGCTCCACCTATCCGACTATATCCCCAGGAAAAGTCCAACGACCTCTCCCTCCTGTGGAAGGCAGGGTCTTTCCAGGCATCCCGTGCTCTGACTGCAAGCAAAAAGACCTCCCATGCCTCCTGCTCCTCCCCAACCATGCCCTGGTAGTTTCTTCCTCTGCCCTGCTGGTCCTCCAAAGCCTCCAAATTGTTAAAATCTCCTCCAACAATCCAGGAGTCCACCTCTGGGAGTCCATCTACAATCTCCACCCAGAACCTGCTGCATGCCCTAACCTCCGTAGGGGCATAGACATTAAGGACTCCAATACACGAGTCCCCAATATCCAGTCTGATCCATAGAGCCCTTCCTACCACTATCGTCCCGTGGTCTCGTACACAAGTGGTGAGACTCGGGCCAATAGAGGTGCATACGCCTCCGCTCCTGCCCTGGACACCTATGGCTTGGTCCCAGTAAGTATGGGAGCTGCCCGGAAGTACCTTCCCAACCCGCTGAGCCTGGGCGAGGGTGAGCTTGTACTCCTGCAGTTGCAAGATGTCTATCCGTCCGGCGAGGTCAGGCTGCAGCTCCTACCAGACAATCAGCTTCCTCGAGCCACGCGCCCCACTGTAGTGGACACTGTTCACATTCCAGGATGCAAGATGTAGGCTCATGGGGAAACCTGTGACTGACCGAACAAGCATCTGTTCGGTGTGGATGCTGCAGATGAGAAAGAGGGACTGTGAGGCATGTAGGTACGTTTTGCCGCCGTTCTGGATGGTAAGCTCCAGTCCCCCATGGTTGCCCTCGGCCGGACCATAGGGGTGATAGATGCTCCAGGTGGTACTATCAATGCATCTATCAGCCATGCTGAAAAACACGACTCCGTACACTGGTAGAAGCAGGCCGCCTGTGCCGGGGGCCACTCAATCACATCCCTCGGCCCTCTCCACTGTGGGGGGCTTGAAAGATAATGCTCAAATGCGGGACCTCGGTGCCAGCCCACCAGTTAATGTCCATCATGCAACTTGGCCACTGTTGTGCGAACAGTGCTAATCCTTCATCTTCCATCCACTGGGAGATGTGATCCGTTACCTGACTCTTCAACTCCTCGTCAATCTGTATAGTCGTTCACTCCTCTGAGAAAGATGACTGAAAAAAGAAAGCGTAATTTGGTCCATCCGGTGGTGCTAGTAGGTGGACCTTGCCCCTCCTTGACTTAGAAACCACGAAGATCCCCACCTCTAGAGGTAGTGGGAACTCTCCGTGCTCCGCAACTCGCAGGTAGAACCATGGGCCACTGCGGAAAAACTTTAGTGGCAGTAGCTGTGCCAGTCTCGGGAAAGTATGGCGGGTGGCGGGGGTAGATGAGCTGGTGGCTATGTCGACGGGGGGGACTGCTAGTGTGTAGAGGAGGTAGGTGTGTGTGGCTCATCACCTCCTGTGGGCAAAGGGGGGGTGGGTCTGGGGGGGCTCACCTGGCCTGGCTGCGGGTCAGGCGGGGTGCTCGGTAGGGGGAGTCATGGGGGTGGAGTGGATCGAGCTATGGTGGGATGGCTAGAGATGCATGGCGGGTGGGGGGGGGGGAGGGGTTGTTGAGGGGCCTGTGGGGGCTCCGGCGAGGCGGTCTGTGGCTCATGTGGGTAAAATGGGGAGGATTGGTCCTACCGGGTGGGGCGGGCAGGGGGGACTGTGGAGTGCTCTACCGATAGGGGGGCGCTCGTCCGCCATCACCCTGCTGACGAGGCTGGGCTTGAGGGGCTGGCTGTGCCCCCCCTTGCCGTCTCCCTCTCTGTCGCCTCTGGACCCTTGTCAACCCGTCAGTGTCCACCTGCAGAGCTGTGGGCGGAACCGCCTTGCCTCCAAACTGTATACAAACTGCTGCCTGATGCCCAAAGTCGTGGCAGCACAAGCACTGCCCTGAATGCCCAGTCACAATGACCTGCTGCCTAAAGGAATGCCCGCCTGCCTCAATCTCTAGGAACTGTGGGATATTCTTGACCTTCTTCACTGCCACCCGTACCTTTGGAACCCCTGCCGCTATCACTGCATCCGTGAAGGACGCGAAAAGGACAGTGCCGAAGAGCCTCCCAAAGTCTTCCACCAACTGGTGATACTCAATCGCCGAGCCGGGGAAAAGAAGGGTGACCGGGTGCCGAAGAAACCTGTTGTGGACTGCAAACGCCTCCACAGTGAAGCCACTGTACCAAGGGACCATGTATATGACCCCCTTCGTGGATGCATACGGTAAACTGGCGAGTAGCTCACGAGCTGTGTCTGCCGAACTGAGGCGGACCATGAAGATCCCTTAGCCTAACAAGACCACCTCCATGATCTGCGCTGTGCCGATGCTCAACATGGAGTGGAGCTAGTCCCGAAGCTGGGCCCTGACTGGGGAATGTCCTACTACCTGACCATAAATTGTTGTTTCCATCAGCTCCAACTCCTTAGCTGGGACGGCTAAGAGCTACTCCTCAAAAGGACTACGCGCAAGGTATTCGACTAGGAGGTACTCGGTGAGTGCGCCGGCGTCTGACGAAAGGTTTCCATTGCGCGTCCCTTCTAAGAGAACCTACCTATCGTGCCGCTGTGCTGCTTGTAAACGCCCCGAACAACGTAGTATGCTTAACAATTATGATATTCGCTTGTTTTCGAGATTGAATATAAAAGAGAATGAACACGTAAAGCTGAAAATGAAAATTACTCACAAAATTACAGCCATGAAAATGTAAAAGTAATGGAGACAAGATTGAGGGTTGAAGATGGGCAACCCCCCCCCCGAAGGAATGTATTTCTGCTCAACCCAAGTCCCTTAGGAAAGAGCTCAGTTACAATCAACCTGAGAGTGAGAAGAAGTAATTCTCACTCTCACAAGATCATGCAAAGATGTACAAACACACATGCATTATCTATTATGCAATGATAAGAACTGATTTCTTTACAGTATGAGAGAAGAAAAAGGGAAATTCAGCCTTTCTCCATCGTTGATCAGCAGTACATGGATAGGGCTTGCTTCTTGTAGCTAAAATGGAAGAAAGAGCTCGAGGAGGAGGTGTTGTAATGAATTTACAGGCTTGCTGTCCTGTAAAACAACAGTGATAGAAGAGGGAATATGGAGGAATTTGATAATGGAGAAGTGGGGGATGATGATGGGGATGGATGGGGCCAGTTTCTGGCTATCTGTGGGTGCTGTACATGAGTTTACAGCAAAGAAAAATGGTGATGAATGAAGAAAAACGAGCTCTTATTTATAGGAGAGGGGAGAGCTAGTACAAAAGGGGAAAGTGGAGTAGCACAAGACAAGTGTCCAGCCACATGTCATGAGATGTGACAAGTGGTGGGACACTTGGAAACTTGTGTGACAAGTGTCTTGACACTTGTCTCTTCTCTATGGCCTTCCTTTTTGGGTTGAATACTGTCAAGAATAGAAACAACCAAATTTAGTAAGCACAGTCAGAGTACAGAACTTACTATTTTTAGAATGACATCCCTATTTTTTAGGACTAGCATTTTTAGGCTAATTCGAGGCTCCTAAAATTTAGGGACCTCCTAAAATTTAGGGACCCCCCCAATATGGGTATCATATGAAAGCTTTTTCCGTGTACATCGCAAAAATGGTATCCGAATCTTCATGTGACTTTCCTATGCAAAGAAATGTGCATTTCAAGCTTTCAGCCCACACATGCACATTATACAAGCATTTCATGATCATGCCATCTTGTTGATTGTAACTGTCTGTTCTGGTGGATCTAGCCCACACTTCAAGGCATCAATCCTTTCTGTGTGCGAGTCTAACCCTGATATGCGTGAGTTCTAGTCACAGGCGCCCAATCGGGTCATATAGGTGGAAGTGTGAACTATCTTTTCTCTAACCCACCGTGTGGGTCCACCATAGCCTGTGACCACTCATCAGTGGCCAGCTCCAATGCACTTTTTCTTTATATCTAATTAGTGCAAAGAAAATAAATTTAATAAATCATTATATAGACAAATTAATGAAAAAGGATACAAATTCTGTTTCTATAGAGTTGTGACAGCCCTCTGGCTTTTATTCAGCTGTCCTCAGCTAAAAAGCTTCTTGATATTGTTGTAGAATATTTGGGTAATTCTTCATGAATTTTTCATCTACCCACTGTGCATCTGTTGTGGGTAGATTCTTGAATTTTAGCAAGAATTTTCGTGTCACAAGGCCACTTCTCGTGGTTCGATCCTTGAGAAACAAAATCTTTTCAGGTTCCAAGAGTTGCTCTATTTCTTCAACTTCTGGGGGATCTTCGGTAATGGGTTCCTTTGGTTCTGGTCCTATGTAAGGTTTTAGCAAACTTACATGAAAAGCATTGTGTATTTTCCAATGAGTAGGAAGCTCAAGTCGATAAGAAACTTCATTATTTTCTCAATCACTTTGAAGGGTCCAAAGTATCTACTGGAGAGCTTTGGAAAAGATGAATTTTGACCAGAACCTTGTTTGAGCCTGCTTTTATCAAACTTTAGCAAGACATATTGACCTTTTTCAAAAGCCAAAGGTCTTCTTCGTTTATCTGCTTGCTTCTTTTGTCGCTCTTGGGAAACTTTGATAGTGGCTCGAACTTGATCCATTGTGGTTTTTAAATCTGAAGCAAACTCATCAGCAGCAAAAATCTTATCTTTAGTGCGAATAATTGGAGGAGGAATCACTTTACCGTGTACTATTTCATTTGGAGCTTTCCCTGTGGATGAGTGCACTGTATTGTTGTAAGCAAACTCCAATAATGGAAGATATTTCTCCCATTGTGACTTATGTTCACTAACATAAGCTTTCAACATATCCAAAAGAGTGAGATTCATCACCTCTGTTTGGCCGTCAGTTTGAGGATGAAAAGCTGAGGAGAACTTTAAAGTGGTTCCCAAATTCTCAAATAAAGCACGCCAAAAGTTACTTGTGAATTTGGAGTCTCTATCTGAAATTATCTTAGAAGGCATACCATGTAATCTGAAGATATGTTGAATGAAAAGTCTTGCAGCTTGTGCGGATTTCAATGTTTTATGACATGGAATAAAATGTGATTGTTTGCTGAATCTATCAATTATGACCCAAATCATATCATGACCTTGAGGTGTTCTTGGAATACCTGAGATGAAATCCATTGTGATAGATTCCCATGGATCTTTGGGCACTGGAAGAGGTTGCAACAATCCTGGAATCTTCTGCCTATCATATTTGGATTTTTGGCATACCAGACAAGCCTCAATGAAGTTATGTGTATCTCTTCGTAACGTTGGCCAATAAAAGTAGCGCTCAATTGCACTTAGAGTGGCTGCCCTCCCTCTCTGCCCTGCATAAGGGGGTTCATGACTTTCTTTAAGCACCTTTTGTCGAACAGGAAGAGTGACACAAAGGCGATTGTTCATGAGAAGGTAACCGTCTTTGATGGAATAATCTGGATGAGAATCTCCTTGCTGTAAATTTGACCAAATTGCTGCAAAATCAGTATCTTCATCATAAGTATTCTTCATCGTTTGAAAATCTTCATGATAAGCCACTATAATAGTTACAATGCGAGGCACTCTAGAAAGTGCATCAGCAACTACATTTTGTTTCCCTGGAGTGTACATAATTTGAAAATGAAACATAGATAAGAAATTTTCCCATCTTGCATGTTTCTCCTGCAAATGCTTTTGAGTCTTGAAATACTTCAAGCTTTGATGATCAGTTTTAATAAGGAATTCATTGCCTAAAAGATAATGTTTCCATATCTTTAAAGCATGAACCACTGCTAAGAGCTCCTTTTCATAAATGTCATACCTTTTCTCCACATCATTTAGACGGCGGCTTTCAAAGGCTACGGCATGGCCTTCTTGATTTAGCACTGCACCAATACAATCACCGCAAGCATCTGCTTCCACCACAAATGGTTTTACCAGATCTGGAATGATAAGAACAGGTCCAGAAGTAAGAGCTGTTTTCAGCCTTGTGAAGGCTGCCTTCTCTTTTTCCTTCCATTGGAAAGAGATCTTCTTCTTTGTAAGGTCATGAAGTGGAGAAGCCATATGTGCAAAATGCTTGATGAAGCGGCGGTAATAAGAACATAAGCCAAGAAACGATCGCACCTCATATACATCACGAAGATGAGGCCATTCTTGGATTATCCTGATCTTTTCAGGATCCATCTGAATCCCTTCAGAAGAGATGACATGCCCAAGGTAATTTATTTTATGCATGAAAAATTCACTCTTTTTACCATTTACCAAGAGTTGATTTTGTTGTAGTAATTGTAGAACAATTTCCAAGTGTTGATGATGCTCCTCTTCATTCTTGCTAAAGACAAGAATATCATCAAAGAAAGTACCGACATATTGTCGATGCTCTCTAAAGATGCGCTCCATCATTCGATTAAAGGTGGCTGGTGCATTGGTTAATCCGAAAGGAACCACCAAGAATTCATAAAGACTGTATGAAGTGCGGAAAGCAGTTTTGTGTACATCTTATGGTATTACCCTAATTTGATGATAACCACTCTTTAGATCAATGCGGCTGAAAACCTTTGAGCCTCCTAGACGATCCAAAATGTCGTCAATTCTGGGAATAGGAAACCGATTCTTCACAGTGATTTTGTTGAGGGCTCGATAATCAATGCACATCCTAAATGTGCCATCTTTCTTTTGAACAAGAAGAACCGGTGAACAAAATGGTGAGCTACTTGGCCTAATTAGCCCACGGTTGAGTAGGTCTTCGACTTGCTTTCTGATTTCTTCTTGTTGAGGACGGCTCACACGGTATGATGCTATATTAGGAGGAGAACTGCCCGGGATAATATCCATATGATGGTCTTCTGGCCTTTCTGGGGGAAGCTGATAAGGAAAATCTTCCGAAAAACAATCTTTATACTTTTCCAAGAGCTGAAGTTGCTCTTGGTTTTCAGCATTCATATTATCTTTTACATCAGTGACATAAAACAGACAACATTGAACACAATCCTTAATTGCTCTAGAGACTTGCATATGGCTTACCATAGGTATGGTGTCTCCAGAAACTCCAGCTTGGATTTCGTACTTCTTGCCTTTGTTGGTGAGTTCTACCTTCTTTTTCTGAGAGAAAATGGTTGAATCTACTCTATGATTCCAGGGCATGCCAAGAATCACATCGCAACCATCAAGGTCTCCGATACAGAAGGTATCTTTGTCACTGTAGCCTTGAATTTGAAACTTGAGCTTGCCAATGTAGGGTATCACAGTCTTCACTGTGTCACCTTCATCAGCATTTAAAGCTTGGCGAACTTCTGCCGGAGTGTCCATCTCTTCGTTCTTTAATCCAAGCTCTTTAGCTAATTGCAAGGAAATGATATTTTCATTCGCCCCAAGATCTATCAAGAATAGTGCTTGCTTACCTTGCAACTGTCCCCAAGCTTTTAATAATTTACGCGTCTCTGGAGTGTGAGTTGTGTTTGCAACTACATCACTGATAGCATTGATTTTCACTGGTGACTTAGGCTTGTTGTCAGAAACCTTGCTTTGTCCCTTGTTTGGACATTGCTTCGCTATGTGGCCTGTTTGTCCACATTTAAAGCACTTTCCTTCTTTCATGAAGCGTTGCTTTTCTTCTTCGGAAAGTTGCTTTGCTTGTGGGTATAGATTGGAGCGAAATTGAGGAGCATTAGGAGGTGCATAGGGCTTTATCTTCTTTTGATTTGATGGCTGCTTTTGCCACTGTTTTTGTCCTTCATTTGGGGCTGAATACTCCTCATCATCAGCTACTCTCTTTTTATCATTCTTTTGGAATGATTTGTTGCCATTGTGCTCCATTTCCCATGTCTCAGCATGGTCAATGAGTTCCCTGAGACTAGAACAATGATAATGATTAAGAGCAGTACGAAGTTTAAAATACAAACCTCCTTGAAACTTCCTAAGCTTTTCCGAACTGCTGATCTTCTTGAAATGTTGAACCTTCAAAAGTAGCTCCCAAAATCTCTTGGTATAGTCACCAAGTGACTCATTTTTCCTTTGCCAAAGCCGATCCCATTCCATTTTTACATCTCTTTTGAAATGAACAGAAAGAAATTGGCTTTGTATCAGGCGAACAAAGGACCGCCATGATTTTGGGGCAGCATGATCATATTCCAACCCCGTCCACCAAGTATGGGCTAAGTCGGTTAAATGTAAAGCTGCAAACTTAATCTTTTCTTTTTCTTTATACTTGTCACGACCATACAAAATTTGAAATTGACGAATAAACTTCAGAAGAAGATCAGGATTTCGGGAACCATCATACATACTGAACTTGATCTTCTTTTCAAGTTGAGATAGTGACTTAGTATTCTTCTTCTTCTTATGCCTTCGTCCATGCTCGGATCTTGAGGTTGAAGATGATGAAATGCTTGATGGGGATGAAGATGGAGACGAGGGTGAAGAATGTCGACGCCTTTGACGATGATGAGGTCTTCCACGAGAAGGGTGTGACTCTTCATTACTAGAAGAGGATCCATCAAAATAGGCGCCAGATGACTTTGAAGAAGAGGATGAGCTTCGACGCGATCTCTTTCTTTGTCTTGAAGTAGAATGGGACTGCCTCTTAGAAGTAGTTGGACTTCTTGATCGGCTCCTTTCATTGGTATGGCTTTGTCTTCTTGAAGTAGATGGGCTTCTTTCCTTGAATTCTTTGGGATTCTCAACTTTTTCTAGTTTGAGAAGTTGCTCACGAATTTGCTGATTCTCCTCTCTAAGACTTTGAATGGCTTGAAGGATAGCACTCGATTGATCCATTGAGTCTAAAGAAAAAAAATATGCTCAAGCACTCAATGCAAGGGCTGAAAACAAACAAACTTATAGTTGTAAGCACTACCAGTGTTGGGGGTGAGGACCGAGCCAAAGCTCTGATACCACTGTAAACGCCCCGAACAACGTAGTATGCTTAACAATTATGATATTCGCTTGTTTTCGAGATTTAATATAAAAGAGAATGAACACATAAAGCTGAAAATGAAAATTACTCACAAAATTACAGCCATGAAAATGTAAAAGTAATGGAGACAAGATTGAGGGTTGAAGATGGGCAACCCCCCCCCCCCCCCGAAGGAATGTATTTCTGCTCAACCCAAGTCCCTTAGGGAAGAGCTCAGTTACAATCAACCTGAGAGTGAGAAGAAGTAATTCTCACTCTCACAAGATCATGCAAAGATGTACAAACACACATGCATTATCTATTATGCAATGATAAGAACTGATTTCTTTACAGTATGAGAGAAGAAAAAGGGAAATTCAGCCTTTCTCCATCGTTGATCAGCAGTACATGGATAGGGCTTGCTTCTTGTAGCTAAAATGGAAGAAAGAGCTCGAGGAGGAGGTGTTGTAATGAATTTACAGGCTTGCTGTCCTGTAAAACAACAGTGATAGAAGAGGGAATATGGAGGAATTTGATAATGGAGAAGTGGGGGATGATGATGGGGATGGATGGGGCCAGTTTCTGGCTATCTGTGGGTGCTGTACATGAGTTTACAGCAAAGAAAAATGGTGATGAATGAAGAAAAACGAGCTCTTATTTATAGGAGAGGGGAGAGCTAGTACAAAAGGGGAAAGTGGAGTAGCACAAGACAAGTGTCCAGCCACATGTCATGAGATGTGACAAGTGGTGGGACACTTGGAAACTTGTGTGACAAGTGTCTTGACACTTGTCTCTTCTCTATGGCCTTCCTTTTTGGGTTGAATACTGTCAAGAATAGAAACAACCAAATTTAGTAAGCACAGTCAGAGTACAGAACTTACTATTTTTAGAATGACATCCCTATTTTTTAGGACTAGCATTTTTAGGCTAATTCGAGACTCCTAAAATTTAGGGACCTCCTAAAATTTAGGGATCTCCTAAAATTTAGGGACCCCCCCAATATGGGTATCATATGAAAGCTTTTTCCGTGTACATCGCAAAAATGGTATCCGAATCTTCATGTGACTTTCCTATGCAAAGAAATGTGCATTTCAAGCTTTCAGCCCACACATGCACATTATACAAGCATTTCATGATCATGCCATCTTGTTGATTGTAACTGTCTGTTCTGGTGGATCTAGCCCACACTTCAAGGCATCAATCCTTTCTGTGTGCGAGTCTAACCCTGATATGCGTGAGTTCTAGTCACAGGCGCCCAATCGGGTCATATAGGTGGAAGTGTGAACTATCTTTTCTCTAACCCACCGTGTGGGTCCACCATAACCTGTGACCACTCATCAGTGGCCAGCTCCAATGCACTTTTTCTTTATATCTAATTAGTGCAAAGGAAATAAATTTAATAAATCATTATATAGACAAATTAATGAAAAAGGATACAAATTCTGTTTCTATAGAGTTGTGGCACTGCTGAATGGGGAGTTGCTACAGGGGGAGGGAGCAACTGGAGGAGGAGAAAAAAAAAGGGGGGGGGGGGAAGAAGGGGAGGGGATTTGAACAGCGGATCGCGGACGGATACTGGGTGGCCGAGATTGTTGGAACGATGGAATGGCGGGTCACGGGCGAAGACTAGCGGCCGAGTTCGTTGGGGGCGGTGGGGAGGACGAATAGCTGGAATGGGCTGTCGTGGGGGGGGGCGAGCTGTTGTAGCGGGCGGATGTCGTGGGGGAGCGAGCTGTTGTAGCGGCGTACTATCGTGGCGGGCTACCAATGGGGGTGAAATGTCGTGGCGAGCTGTCGTGACGAACTGTTGTGGCGAAACAGGCTGTCGTGGCGAAACGTCGTGGCGGGCTGCCGATGGGGGGCGAGATGTCGTGGGAGGCGTGAACTGTCGTAGCGGGCACTGGTGATGGCGCACTGGCGTGAGCACACGTGAACAGATGTGACGCGGGGGGGGGGGGGGGGAGGGGTGTGCCAAGCTCGCGACGTGACAGGCGTTGAGTTTCTTCTACAGTGCAATATTGCTCATTGAACTCTCTACCACGAGGGCTCCTAACTTCTCGGACAATTAGGTCACATTGTTTCTAAACAAGTTGCCAAAGAAATACTTCCATTTTGTGCAACAAGTGATCTCACAGCCCACTATGCCCGCATTCTATGAGTTTGAGTGTCACCTACTGTGTTACGCTCGGCTATTCAATCAGTTTCATAGTTTGACCTCTACAAACGGGGCTCTCATTACTTCTTCTCAAAAGGGGGAGCAAGGTAAGGGTTTAAAAAATCAAAATTCTAATAAAAAACAAAAACAAACTCAAAATCAAAATGAAAATCAAACTAGTGAGACCCAAGGAAACTCCCAGTCATCTCAGATAACAAACGTGCTAAAAGCACTAGATGAGTGTCAATGGACACTATGCTTGTATCTTCTTAGATTGCTTGCAAATTTGTCAAGATCTCCCCTCCTTGCTAGTAAATCACTTGAATGCTTGCTGAAATGAGGTTGTGTTTGCTAAAGACCGAGTAATTCTCAGTAGCAAAGACTTGAGTTTACCAAGATTGAGCCACGAGAAATGAAGCTTGAATGTTAATGGCTATGGTGTTGATGCTTGAGATCCTCAAGACTTCAAAAAAAACTTCAAGAACTTCCTCTCTTTGCTAATTAGATCTTGCTGGAGAATAAGTAGGCCAGTGAATCAGAGTGGCAAGAACTCCAGTGAGTGAGAGAATAAAGTGAAAGATGAAGCTTTAGGAAGTTAGCTATGGCTGCCTGTGATTAGGGTTAACAGAACCGACTCATTTTTCAGCTATTACAACGTGTACAAGCGATTATATGACCAAAGATTTGATGGAGAGATAGCTTACATAGTAAGCTTCTAAAGCCCTATGATTCTCACCAACATTGTAGGGCGCACGGGCTGCGTGCAACGTACGATTGAGACACAGGCACAGACATGCAGCGGGCTGAAGAAAACGCAATGATGGAGCGACGAGGGGTTAATGTCATCATGTAAGGTGATAGGAAGCAGCCCCTAGAGCTGAGGAAGATTTAGCTAGAAGGAAGCACGAGCTGAAATGGCTTGGAGAGAGAGATTCAAGTCCTCCGCTGAAGGTGGCTAGCTATGGAGGTAGGTGAGAGATTCATGGGAAAGTGGAGGGAGCTAAAATTTCAAACTAAAGTGACCCAATCAACGGCCTAATGACTCATTACCTTGAAACTCGCTCTGATACCATGTTAAAATATTGAGGATGCATGCTAAGGAGGATCACTGATGAGCAAATAGACAATCATAATGAGACATAAGCATTGACAAAGAAGAACAACTGATATTATCCAAGCATAATGCAAGTACAACTGATGAGAATGATTGATGGAATGAGTGTGGGGATGAGTGCCTTTTATAGGCTTACAATAGGTGGTATTGGTAGGTGGAGAAAGGTGGAAAGTGACCATGGTATTCACCAACTGTGGTTTTTAATAAACCATGAATACATGACCTAGTCTAAGGCTTTATTTGCAATGTGTTTCCTTGCCTTGTTTGTTCCTTACACAAAGGCTATGGTAGATGTGATTGCACATTTCTCAACACCTCCCATTTCACCCTATTCTACCTCCACCCTTGATCATCTCTCTTTATCCTTTCAAAATCTCGGATTACACTCCACATCCGCTTCACACACACTAGGGGTTGGATCTTCCATCTCTGCTCCTAGCACCTTCTCTTTCTCTACCCCATTCTCTACCTCTTTGCACCATGGTACTTTGTTAGGGGGCATGCCACCCTTTAACAAATAAGCACACCCATAGCCCCTAGGACAACGCATAAATCTCAACTTTAAGCTTCAAAACTTTTCTATTAAGAAAGGGGATGATCTGAAAGTCAAGCTGGCTGAATATAGGTGGTTACTCGTCGAGTTCGCCACTATTGGCTCTCCAAAGTTAAACAGCGATCAGGTTACTTTCTCCTTGAATAAGTTGCTTCAAAAATACTTCAATTTCATTTAGCATATCATCTCACAACCTTGATTGCTAACCTTCTATGAGTTTGAGTGCCAGTTCTTGCGTTACATGAAGTAGCATGATCAAGTCCACAACAAATCCTCATCACAGCCTTATTTAGAGCAGAGGGGGTTGGTTGCCTCTTCTTCGGGAGGGAAAACCAACAGTCTCACAAGATGCGAAGGCAAGCCAATCAAAGGGTGACTCCTCTTTCTTAGATGGAACCAAAGAATCTAGACCTATCTGGCAGCAACTCCCTAAGAAAAACCGGTTTCGCATACATTGCCAGAGAGCAGGCCATGTGGACGAGAAGTGTCGCTCCACGGCCCAAGGTCTTTCACCTACAAAGCCTCAGCAGACCGCTGCGACTGCACAATCTAGTGGAGCTACGCTCTCCGCTCCTGCTTCATTTGCTCCAGAGCACCCGTTGTTGCTCCTCGACATGTGGCTCGAGCACAACCTCAGCAGACAGTCTCTTTCACTATCCCTGAGGGACTGACTGATTGGTCTGCAGATCCCGATCCCGTTGCATTTCATGTGTCCATCTCACCTTCCTCTCCACCTCATCAAGCGTTCTCTTGGCAGAGCCCTGCTATTGGACGTACGTGATGGTAGACACCTTAGACTAGCATGTCTCTAGGTCCATTAAGATACCTTAGGTCAGTCTAGCATCCGTTTTTTGTACTCTTAGATTCAGTCCCATAGGATTCATTGTCCTTAGTTTTTCCATTCTTATATTTTCCGCTGCATTTACTCACACACATACACATTCATTGTATTGTTTTTTTAGTTAGATTTTCTCTTTGTTATAATTTTCTTTGGAGCATCTCACCACTGACCTTTGTGTTTGCAGATTCTCATCCCTTTGCCTCTAATCAAGTCTGAGTTTTTTTAGCAACTTCGAAGTAGGGTATAAACATCACCGTACTTGTTGCGATAGTACTCCTCAAAGTCCTCTGTCATGTTAGTGAAATCGCTTTGGTGTTAAAGTATTGACTGAACGACAGAGAAGATATCCACAGGTTAAAAGAGAATTATGGGGAATTGTGACAGCCCTTAAATGTGATAAGAAGTATTTTATGGGTACTCATATAGTCATTGAGACCGATTGTTTGCCAGTATTGGGTATGATTACTAGTTGTGCTACTCCGGACATTGCTATACTCCGATGGATTGCATTCATCAAATCTTTAAACCCAAAATTTCAGCATATTGCAAGAAGAGATAACCCAATGGCAGACATGTTATCTCAAGCACGTTATGAGAATGAAGATAGGATGATGGATGAGGAGAAAGAAGATGACTTTCTTATGACTGAAAATGATGTTGTAAGAGTAAATTTAGCAATGCAAGGTGTTGCTACAGCATTAACAGAAGCTTGGACAACAAAGAGAAGACACTTTAGATGTTTTGTATCTTGTGTAGAAGTGTTTCTAGAAGACAAATATGCAGGAGAGTGACTGAGAATTGGTCAATATCTCAGTACATTAACAAAGAGAGATGAATGGTCAGATAAGGAGTTTAAGAAGATCAAGAGGAAAGCCTATGGATTTTTCTTAAAAGATGGATACTTATGGAAACATGCTAAAAAGAAACAGGATATGCCATTGCGAGTTTTAGGTGATAGAGCTTAACAAGTAAAAGTAATGCAAGAATTTCATGAAAGCTTGTGGGCTGGTCGTAGAGGTGTTTAGGGTATTTCTACAAAGATCAAAGAAAGATATTGATGGCAGAGGGTATGTATAAGGATGTTGCTCACTTTGTGCAAACATGTACGACGTGTCAAATGTATTCAACTGTGAGACATCGGGATGGATTGGAACCCACATATCCATTGTCTCTTCATTTTAAGTGGGTGGTGAATTTGGTCACAATGCCTACAGGTCTTTGGTAAATGAGGTAGCTTGTGGTTGCTCGTGAAGACTTGACTAATCAAGTGGAAGGGGAAGCTTTACGTACTAAGACAACAAATGCTGTATGTACTTTTCTCTTAGAAGATGTCACAACTCTATAGAAACAGAATTTGTATCCTTTTTCATTAATTTGTCTATATAATGATTTATTAAATTTGTTTCTTTTGCACTAATTAGATATTAAAAAAAGTGCATTGGAGCTGGCCACTGATGAGTGGTCACAGGTTATGGTGGACCCACGCGGTGGGTTAGAGAAAAGATAGTTCACACTTCCACCTATATGGCCCGATTGAGCGCCTGTGACTAGAACTCACGCATATCAGGGTTAGACTCGCACACAGAAAGGATTGATCCCTTGAAGTGTAGGCTAGATCCGCCAGAACAGACAGTTACAATCAACAAGATGGCATGATCATGAAATACTTGTACAATGTACATGTGTGGGCTGAAAGCTTGAAATACACATTTCTTTGCATAGGAAAATCACATGAAGATTCTGATACCGTTTTTGCAATGTACACGGAAAAAGCTTTCATATGACACCCATATTGGGGGGGTCCCTAAATTTTAGGAGATCCCTAAATTTTAGGAGCCTCGAATTAGCCTGAAAATGCTAGTCCTAAAAAATAGGGATGTCATTCTAAAAATAGTAAATTCTGTACTCTGACTGTGCTTACTAAATTTGGTTGTTTCTATTCTTGACAGTATTCAGCCCAAAAAGGAAGGCCATAGAGAAGAGACAAGGGTCAAGACACTTGTCACACAAGTTTCCAAGTGTCCCACCACTTGTCACATCTCATGACATGTGACTGGACACTTGTCTTGGACACTTGTCTTGTGCTACTCCACTTTTCCCTTTTGTACTAGCTCTTTCCTTTCCTATAAATAAGAAACTCATGTACAGCACCCACAGATAGCCAGAAATTGGCCCCATCTATCCCCATCATCATCCCCCACTTCTCCATTATCAAATTCCTCCATATTCCCTCTTCTATCACTGCTGTTTTACAGGACAGAAAGCCTATAAATTCATTACAACACCTCTTTCTCGAGCTCTTTCTTCCATTTTAGCAACAAGAAGCAAGCCCTATCCATGTATTGCTGATCAACGATGAAGAAAGGCTGATTTCCCATCTTTCTTCTCTCATACTGTAAAGGAATCAGTTCTTATCATTGCATAATAGATAATGCATGTGTGTTTGTATATCTTTGCATGATCTTGTGAGAGTGAAAATTACTTCTCCTCACTCTCAGGTTGATTGTAACTGAGCTCTTCCCTAAGGGACTTGGGTTGAGCAAAAATACATTCCTTCGCGGGGGGGAGGGAGGAAGGGGGGGTTGCCCATCTTCAACCCTCAATCTTGTCTCCATTACTTTTACATTTTCATGGCTGTAATTTTGTGAGTAATTTTCATTTTCAGCTTTAAGTGTTCATTCTCTTTTATATTAAATCTCGAAAACAAGCGAATGTCATAATTGTTAAGCATACTACGTTGTTCGGGGCGTTTACAGAAGAGATCTTTTGTCGGTATGGCTGTGTGGAAAAAATTACAGCAGATAGGAGTGAATTGGATGCAAATGAAGCTCATGGTTTCTTTGCATGGTTGGGGATAAAGCTTGCTTTAACTTCAGCCTATAACCCTAAAGGAAATGGAAAAAGTGAAAGCGGTCACCTACCTATTGTAAAGGCATTGGCAAAAGCATGTGGAGAGAAGGTAAAAGAGTGGCCACGATTGCTCCCTTATGCTTTGTGGGCCGACAGAACAACTCATAGTGCTATTACAGGATATATGCATGCAGAATTGATGTATGGTCGAAAACCTATCATGCCGATAGAAGAGATGACAGCCGCATGGAGTGTGCTACCTTGGGAGAAGGAGTTGAATCGAGAGAAGTTGTTGGCCTTACGCATTAGACAATTGGAAAGAAAGTCAGAAGACATAGAGACAGCAACTGCAAAGTTAAGGGCAACAAGGATACAAAACAAGAAACGGTTTGACAAAAGACATAGACTGAGACCAAGAACCATACAAGATGGGGATTGGGTATTGGTTTATGATAGCAATTTAGATAACCAGCATAGTGCCATGCGTAAAGTTTCCAAAAGATAGTTTGGACCCCATGTGGTAAGACAGGTGTTTGATAATGCTACTTATGCATTAAATGAGTTGAATGGGACAGCCATCAAACTTCCGGTAGCAAGGAAAAGAATCAAATTATTCAAAAGGTGGAATCTATTACCTATGAGTTGCTAGAATTGGAAGAAAATAGTGGTCATAATACAGGGGCTAGCCAGGAAGATATGGAAGATGAAGAAGTAAAGGATATGGTTGCAGAGAATGAGGACTAAAAATCCGGTGACAACTAGGATTATGCCACATACTGGAGGATGTGCAGGTTCAGAGAGGACGGATGTCGTGATGTTATGACGACACAATGTGAAAAAGTATGGAATGCATCATCCTCCGACTTCTTTATTGATCTAGAGAGTCAATGTGATCTGAGCCATTAGTATTAGTGTGAATTGCATGGATTATCCGAAAATACTAGATTTTTGGGTAATTTTAGCCTATTTTTTATATTATTTATTGTAAAAATATGAAAAAGTTAAAAAAAACTTCTAGATTAGGATGGCATGCAAAAAGCTAGTTGCTTTTTCAGCCAATTAGGGGATTTTCACAAGAGGGACAGATTGACGAAATCACGCGCGTCGCGATTACTGTAATCAAGCTGAAAACTGCAGTTTGAACTGAAAGAAGAAGGAGTGATCTGGGAGATCCATGACCAAGCGTCCTAGGGTTTTACCCCCCTTTCGGAGCCAACGGAGCCATCAGATTTGGGTTCCAAGCAACAAAGAAGGAGCTGTAATTTTAATGCACGTTTTGTTCTACGAAGAAGCTCCAGGAGATCTAATGCCTGGAGATTGCTTCTGAGTAGTGCGAAGATTCCAGGTTCTTTCAATACATATTGATTCAATTCATTGTGATTTGTCTTTGTAGTGTTTACCACTTGGGTACTCTCTATCTTCTCTTCCATCTCCTATCTCTACTTCCTTCTACTTCTGATCCCCGGTGGATTCGACCTTTCGACAAAAACCCCTCCGACAATGGGCATCATCCGAATCTCATATAAGCATTGCCTCCTCATGGTTGTCTTCATCAAAATCAAATGGAACTGGAGAAGGTTGTCGAGGACGTGCCACAACTCCATTAACCACGTACCATAACCGCTTCTGAATAAACCAAGCCTTCATCACTGCACTCCATGTGTAATAATCAGATCCATGGAGCTTGTCATCAGTGGATGTGCATGGAGGAGCCATCTGGAGAGGATTTAGAAAAAAAGTAGAGAAAAGAAGGGATTGGGAGAGGGAACACAGCCAAACCACGAGCATAGACTGCAAAAAAACAAGAGTTCACATACAAGATAACCCAAAAACTGATCAAACTAAGCCAAAATCTGTTGCAGAAAGTCAAAAAAATCAGTTGAAATCTGCTACAAACAACAAAAACGGCCTATTCTGCTAGTCGCCCAGCCCAAAATAGTGCTGGAAACAGCAAAACGCAGGCTGCACACTGCCTAAATAGGTGTAGGAAACTGTCGCCAGCAGCCTGATGAGAAAAACACAGGCAGAAGGAGGTGTTGGACAGGCAGACGATGCATATGCTGATCAAAACACAGAGTATGGAAGCCAAAATCTGGTCGCAACCAGGTTGACAGCAATCGCCAGGGCAGCAGAGGGGTAAATCAGTCCTGAAAACAGCAATAAAATATAGTAGAAACACAAAAACTGAAAACCGATACTATGTCAGAAGTGGTGCCGCAATGGAAGCATAAACAACATACTAAAATAAACTGCTGAAACACAAGACAATATAAAATAAATACAAATACAAATGAGAACTCAAATGTATGCTCGGGAAACGGAATCCATATCGAACACGAGACAACAGCATACAACAATGAGTCACTAGCTGTGTGGGCACCCTAGCACTGGCTCCTCTCTTCTCAAAAGAATCCACAAATGATGGCTGAAGTACAGAAGAGGAGGAGGAGCCCTAGCAATATATAGGCATAAAATGGGGAAAGCATTAAATGCAGTCGGCCAACATTAAATGCTCCCTAGCCCTAAAAAGGGCACCAAAAAATGCCAAAAAAAATACTATAAAAAAGTCACAGCCTCTGCAGCACAGACTCACCCTGAGCTGACTAATCTGCCTAACACACTCAAGGGGGGACTCCTTGTGATACTACCTCTCCCATAACTCTACCACCTCTAAGACCCCATAGTCTCTACCTCCAGATCTCCTATCCTATCTCAAGAGAAAACTAGTCTTCCATCAAGAAAGATATCTGCATGGAAAGTTCCCTCCATGAAAGATAAGGCCTGTGTCGAAGGGTGTGACTAGACTCTCATCTCAGGTAGCAGTTGAAGAGAAGATACCTCCTCTTCTCTTCAACTATCATTGGCAGTAATCAATGAAGCCTAAGTGAAAGAGATCTCCAAGATTTAATGATGGCACTACAAATCTACTTCAAAGCTCCTCCACAAGTCTCTGGTCTTGACCTCTTTTAAAATCCAATGAATCTTAGGCTGCCATTTGCAACAATTACTTCAAAGGCTCCTTAGTTGGAACAAGACCCCTCATAGAGAGCTCAATCAATAGTTCTCTACTTTCATTATCTCGATCTATGATCCCAAGCCTCCTCTAGATCTACAAAAAAAGTTTCTAATGAGTCATGTTCACTTGGCCACTACATGACCTAGAGAATGCCCGCCAAGAAGTGATATGCCACATGGTCACAAGAAGAACTTGATCGGCAACCACCATCCTCCTAACTAAAGAAATCCTCACAAAGATCCAATGTAGGAGTTTCCGCTTAATGCTCAAGAAAAGAGGTGCCAACTGTTGCTATGAAGTAATTTCAATCCCCACATAATATCCAAGATATATCACCGCAATCCTATATTGATGAGTCATGAGGCGACAAATTGCTTCATGAGCCATGGCCTAGGCCCCATGCCTCATGTACCAAGGCCCCTATGTATTATCTATCTTTTATGCTTGGCCACTTTCCTATTTTGTATCTTTCCCTAGTTGTTTCGTGAACTTACATTGTCCCTCTTTTCAGATTACACATGTAGGATGTAGCTACTCTTTTTGAAAGCCTATATGGTTGTTACTCAATAATGGTTAAGCAGTCTATCATGATTTGTGGTTCAAACAAGTCTTAGCTCTTGTCAAATTGTCATTTATAATTCATTTTACATGTTTTTAAACTGGATTTAAGTTTTGCACATTTGAAGTGTCTTCTTTGTGATATCCCCTGAATGTTGAGGTTGTACTTATTTCATACTTCCACACCCATATGGATATGTTGTATGATTGACGTATAAAAAACTATGTTGAGGAAGGTTGCTAATGCAAATTTGGTCAATGGACAGCAGAATACACGAGATGCTAGGTCTATAGGTGGGCTGATATGTGTGCAACAGAAAAGGATTTAATTATGCTTAAGACCATAGAATCGAACTTTGAGATGAAGCTCTTGGTTCTTAGCTTTGGGACCAAAGATTTTGTTGAGCTCTACCCAAGCTTCCTTGCAGTCCCTTGAACACTCATGTGATGGATCAGAATTCATGCTAAGCACACACCTATCAAGGATGGTGCTTGTAGATCTCTCTTACCATTCATTGGTGACTGGATTTGGTGATGGCTCAGTGACTAATTCCTCTATCTTATGCATCAATATATATGTCAGTTGGGCAGCCCAAGTGTGAAAACTATGATGAGCAGATATATATATTTAGACATGAAGGCTAGAACTTGCCTAGGGAGAGATCTTACGCTGAGCTTTGTGACTTGAAAATGTTGTCTAGCTCCTTACAAGTTGACAGACAAACTAAAGCAAACTTTATTGCTAAGAAAATGATTGCAACTTGATTGAAAAGGGCGAACAAATCTAATCTAGATAAGTGTTGTCCAAAGAGATGACAGACATGAAGATATGTTTCTGGTTTCTTCCTTTCAACAATAGTCTTCTTTGGGTCGATTGTCTTCCTTGGCTTCAAATTCCTCAGCTTTGATTGCACTTATTGCTTCTACGGATTAGCTTTAAAATCTGTAGACTCCTTGGTTGAGCAGGGTACGTCCATTTATTTCACACTAGCAGTTGTGTTGTCAAAGGATGAGATAGAAATAACAAGTGGAGGCATCATCTTCAAACAACATATAACTTCAAATATGCTCTAAGAATCTTGTGAGAACATCTTTTAGATTGCTAGTGTTCTCAATGCTTCTCTCCTCTTTTTCCATTTATGATTTAACCATAAGGACTAAGCTTAATCCATTAACTTCAACTCTTGTTTCTGTTTCTACTGAGCATCCCTAATTTCTAATTGATTAAAGAAGGCTACTATAAACTAAATGATGATTGTTTTAAAGGGCTAATCTTTTTAGTATCTAGATGTTACTTCCATTAACCCAAAGTCAGCCTGTCCCCTAAAGCTTAATCTGCTGGTTTACCTTTCTCGATTTGTAGAGCCAATGATCAATAACAATCCTTGCGAGTTTTCTTCTATGCCGTCTCAAAGCTCTAGCAATCACCAAATGAGCTGTAAACATTCTCACGTAATACAGGACTTAATTTGACAATTTTCAAGCTTTTACATTCAAGATCATACACATAATCCACCCTTATCGATACTGTATCAATCAGCAGAAACAAAGTATGAAAATTTTGTCCATTTTGACCTAAAACTTCATGAAGCTCAAACTATAAATGTCAAAATGACTTTGTCCTTGCTATCAAATGTAAGCTGACTATGAAGTAAGCACATTCAGCATCCCAAGCTGCAAGATGGAAGTAGAACATATTCAAGGCTAAACTTAGAGACTGAGATTCATCATCAGTAAACGTGTCATGCTTTCCAAACACTTTTTACCTGATAAACAATCCAAAGATGGCATCCTATATCAGTGAAAGGACCACAAACAAGAATGAAAACGTACTTCTACTCCAAATGACTTGTTTGAAGCAAAGAAAAAGAGTGTTCCAACAATCACTATGGGAGGAATTACGGTGGACTCATATTTGTCTTGGAGAGCTCAAATTCTTAGTAGCAAGAGCATTAACCTCATAAAGGAGACCCTAAAGATGTTATTTGGAACACATTCTTGGCAAGGATGAGCAGTTCAGTCTTCTTGAGGATGAATGTGCAGCTTAATCAACCAACATACTGGAATGTTGCTGCCAAAACATAGCCAGCATCTTGATCACAACCCCTTCACTATGCAAAGGATTTTTCTTCTTTTTTTTGCGGTAAAAAAGGTGCCTATATTACTCAAAAGGATTTTACAAAGTATATGGGGAAGGGAGTGTGAGACTTGGGCAACCCATGTCTCCCCACCTCCTCTATGTAGGCCGTGCCTCATGAAGCAACCATCGTTTTTGCCTCCCGGCATGCGGGGTTCTCATTTTGAGCGAGGCAACCGGGCCCCCTGCTCCGAGTTCAAGTCGCCATGACTTTGTATGAGGAGAGGTGGGTTATGAACCCTGTCGCCCCCGTGGCACCATGTTCCAAGATGGTTGATTGTGGATCCTTGTGAGCCCGAAACTCTTACATGGTGCGATCCAGCCACTCCAAGCGCCATGTTACCCTTGTGCGAGTCAAACAAATGTGTTATGCATGCTATGAGCGAGCCACGATGCGGGAGGGACATCAAGGGTGTAACGGCCCGTGACAGGATGCGGTGCTACGTGCCCGCGAACCATGTTGCTTGTGCAGGTTTCATGTGCGGACCTATGGGATCAGGTATGCACCGTCACACTCATGGAGTAGGAGTACACCGCCACCTGCAGCTGCCAATCTGCACCATGAAAATTAGGTCATGGCAGCCCCATGTGATCAAGAACTAATGTCGAGCTCCTAATGAGGTTGGGAGTCGCCTTGCACTTGGTCCCACTGGCCATTGAGTGAATGGATGATGGATGCCCAAAGCTCTACCAAGGTCATGCATATGGAGAGGCACTTGCCACCAAAAATCAGCTAACAGCATACCTTCTAGATGTGACACCTTGTGAGGCTCCTAATAATCCCCCACACATCTAAATGCTCTGCCATGGGGCACCTGATGGATTGGCAATGCATCCAAGCTGACCACAACACAAAAAACCTCTCTCAATTATGAAGACTGTGTCACGCATCTCAGCCTCATACAGTAAGTGACAGCGCTAGCTAATTGCTTGCTAGCATAAGGCCCCCCAAGACACGCACCCCATGCTATGCACCACACAACGGACAATATGGCAAACTCCTCTCCACACAACTAGGCTGCCTCACATGATCAATGGCAATGCTTTAGAGTTCCCAAGTACTTGCAAACTCCATCCTACTACATCTAGGCCAAATGCCTTCCTACTACCAAAGCCCCCATGTACGAGAAGCCAAATGAAGTGAGACACCCTTCGTGGCCTCCAACTATCCCACAAACATTGCTAAAATGTTTGGCGGAAAGCATCTGTGATGCTATGCTCCACCAAATGCCTACTATAGAGAGCACCCAATCCATCTCCTTGTATATCAAAACTATATGTCGATCCTAGCTATGTAGGCCAAGAAGCTCTGGCGCTTCTTTGAGACTACCATGGCTAGCCAACACTCTCTAGGATTCCGCTCCAACTCATCTAGAGACCAACTCTCCCAGATCCAAAGGTACCACTCCTGAAACTCAACCCAAAGTAGGCACAGGTCCAACTTTTAGGTTTTCCTTGGAGGCCAACAACGCAGATACTCCTCCAAGGGATAGCTAGCAAATCCTCATCCTGCTATCCTTTATCAAAATGACTAGCTGACCACCAACTTGAACTATGAAGAAAATCTTGTGGGAAGCACCACCCACTCTATTTGCCACCGGCAACAAGGGGGCACTCATCGCAGAGAACCAAGAGCACACCCCTCTCCAAGCTACACCAGCTCTCTAGGGGAGAATCTAGTCTCTCTTACAAGATCATTGCATCAATCTCCCTCCTAGCCTCAACCCACCTCTGACATCCTACCTCCTGCTACAAAACCTCCCAATCTACCATCATGTCAACATCCCACCACACCCTAATAGCATGAGCAAGGCCAGCCTACTAGATGTGAAGGTGCTCTTCAAGCTATAGCCTGTCATAGTCTCAAACTTAAAGGTGTCACTAGCAGTCAATCTCCTCCTAGCAAACTAGGCACCTCTATACAAGGGTCTTATGCAGGCCGTACCAAACTTGTAACAAGCTGTGAAGAAAAGAGGACCTAGGTGGCGTGATCTATATTGTATTGTAGATCCATCTCAAGGACACTCTCCACTCCCCGCCTACCCAAGGTTTGTACCCTTGAAGGCCCTCAAACTTTCCACGTCTATCAACTTGGGCTAAGTCCTCAAACCGTCAAGCGTAACACAATAGCTGACACTCAAATTCATAGAATGTGGGCATGGTGGGCTATGAGATCACCTCCTACACAAAATGAAATTCAAGTAATTGACCTTGCATCAACTCGACAATACCAGAGGCATTTCTAGCCTTCCTCCATGGGTAGACAATCTTGTATGGAACAAGTGTGGGATTAGGTTGGAGTTTCAACCCCTGCACAAGATCCCACAGGTTCTGGGAGTCAAGGGCATATCTCATCAAGTTTGACAAAGTAGTGAAGTTTGACCTGTTAAAACGAGTCTTATCATCAAAGGCGTGTTTGGCTTTGATGAGAACGAAGAACCTTGAGGTGTCAGATAAGTAGAATAGGAAGGAGGCAGTGGAGGGGGATAAGTGGGAGTGGGGTGTGGGGTGTGGATAGGTAGAACTAGATTGATAGTTTCCAATGGGTGTCAATTGATGCAGAGGCACTAGGACATGAATTTTCAATAAAATGCTGGTGAAGATGGACGCACCACGACATGTAAGCCCTATCCAGTAGATGGTTAGGGCACAGCAAAAGGACCAAAAGGCCCACTAGGTAATGCCAAGGAGACAAACTATGGTACCAACAAATCCACACTCAGTGGTGGTTGGGTAGCATTTCCAAGCCATGAAAAACCCGAAAGTGTAGGGATGGAAGAATTAACCTCCATCATGGAGACACCACCCAACTGGGAAAAAGGCGAGGTTCTAAAAGGTAGAATAGAAAGAAGGCAGCGAAGAAGGATAAGTGGAAGTGGGGTGTGGGTAGGCAGAACTAGGTTGATAGTGTCCAATGGGTGCCAATTGATGCGGAGGCACTAGAACATGAATTTTCCATAAAATGTTGGTGAATGTGAAGGCACCAGGACATGTAAGCCCTATCCAATATAGATGGTTAGGGCACAACAAAAGGACCAGAAGGCCCACTAGATAATGCCATGGATACAAACTATGGTACCAACTGATCCACACTCGGTGGTGGCTCGGTAGCATTTCCAAGTCGTGAAAAACCCGAAAGTGTAGGGATGGAAGGATAAACCTCCATCATGGAGACACCACCTAGCTAAGAAAAAGACAAGGTTCTAAAGGCATGCATATGGGTGAAGAACCCCCAGTGTGATATGAGAAGACATGTGGTGCACTTAATTGAGGCTGAAAGGAAGATGCAACAAAACTAATGGGTGGGATGGATGGGAGATTAAATGGCTTTGTCATTTGAGTTGTTGTGGGAAAAGTGTTAGATTTCTTTTGTCCATTAAATGCAAATGAAGAAATAGATGCATCACCAAAATCACATTGACCATGAGATGTAAAAGCTAAAGGAAAAGATGAAGGAGCACCCACCATAGATTCTTGCAATTTTTATTTACTTTTCCTTGAGTGCAATTTGAAATACCTATCCTCTTCAGGGGCTAATGTACCAGTACTTGGTATAGATAGTTCCTTCATTATGAGCATCTTTGATATCTTATGGAAAAGAGGAAGTAAAATCAAAAAATTGAAAAGTATCATTTGTACCTGACATGGGAGTGAACAAAGGTGAAGTAGAAAACGGCTTATAGTCCATGTCAGTTTCCACGTAAGGGTGATCAGTCCATTGTGGAACTTCCATCCTTCCTACAAAATCATTAGACCGGTGCACCGAATCTAAAGGGGAAAACTCGAATTTACCTTCAATCTACTGTTGAGCTTGATATATAAGAATAAGGTTGTATTCGGCTCGTGAAATCTTATATGGTCGTTGGACTTCATGGTAGTTCGCCCACTCTTTGACCATGTCACATGGAGGAGCAAGCTGTGAAGCCCACTCCATGAAATCTTATATGGTCATTGGACTCCATGGTAGTCCGACTGACCGTGTCGGATGGACTCCATAATAGTCTGACTACTCTCTGGATCATGTCAGATGGAGGTGCAAGTTGTGAAGCCCACTCCGTCACATGTCTCGATAAGCTAACCTCGGGAGCATATGTGGTGAATTTGTGTTTCAAGTTATCTTTCTCTCCTATTGTTCTTGCTTCTTGCGAAGAGCTTCCAAATCGAAGGCCAAGGTTTCATGGAAGAGAACCTTGCTCCGATACCATGTGAAAAAATATCCTAACGCAGAAACATAAACTAAAGCATACAGCAAACATGAACTCAAAAGAACACAGTTAGGGTTAGGGTAACACAAACACAATAAACACAATGAAATTGAATGAATGATTGAATACTGAATATACAATGTTCATGCAGCAAGCAAACCGTGCAGGAATGAAAACTATACCCCAAACTCTAGAGTCTTGAGGGCCAAGGCAAAGGTGCTGACCGGGAGACTGTGTCATACTCCTTATGGATCCCGGAACGCAGCAAAGGAAGCCTCCAAGAGGTGAACACAAGCAAACACAACCACAAAGATTGGATCCAATGCAAACAGGCAACGGAAGAGAGAGAAAAACAAAAAACGCAAAAACCTGTGGAGTCTAGGCAGCGCGGGCGGCAACAGCAAGGGTCAAACACAGCAAATCTAGAGTGAAAAGTGTTGCACGGCAACTGATAGATGCAAACGCAGACTTAGGGGCAGTCACTAGGTAGTAGGCTGCTGTAAGCGCAGGGAAAACAGGCCGGCAAGCTGAATCACAGCCACCAACAAGGTAGCAAACAATAGGTGACAGCTGGTGGAGGTGCAAACTGTGAGAAGAAGGCCGGAAACAGGCTCCAATCTGATGTAGACAGCAAAGGGCAGCTTCAACTGAGACGTCCTCTACA
This sequence comes from Lygodium microphyllum, assembly GCF_053477565.2. Classification (NCBI taxonomy): domain Eukaryota; kingdom Viridiplantae; phylum Streptophyta; class Polypodiopsida; order Schizaeales; family Lygodiaceae; genus Lygodium; species Lygodium microphyllum. The sequence continues at coordinate 56,783,998 of NC_141151.1, forward strand.
AACAGTGTGTGCGCAGCAAAGCTAGAGGGCATGAAACCTACAAAAATGAGATTGAGGCTGAATGGAGGGCAGTCGACCTATTTATAGAATGTTTCGACGCCTCGTACTGTGCACTATTTTAAAACTCTCTCAAACCACACACCATTTTAGAGATTTAATTAATTAAGCATTTTTGGGACTGTTGAAGTGGCTAATTCAGCATGTAATGCTTAGGTTACCTCAACAGGGGGTGAGGAGGGCCAGTGGGGGGGTGGGGGAGTGGACCAACACCACCACATGCCCTCAATTGAGGGTGTTGCAATTGTGTGGCCTGCTAAACTCCTAACTACCTCTCCTACACCTGCATTGGACCCTTGTGAAACCACCATCTTCTGCCTATGTGGCCATTGGCAGCATGGCCTTGGCCTTGAAGCATGTGCATTCACAAGTCCGGTGCCAAATTCCATGGCAGCAAAGGCACTAACCAAACTACCTAGTCACAATGATCTATTGTCTATATGTGTGCCTCTCCACCTCAATCTCCAAAAACTTAGGGATTTTCTTCATCTTCCACAAGAACCCATATGTTGGGGACCCCTACATCTGTCATTGCATCCAAAAATGAGGGATTGTGCCAAAGAGGCCCCCAAATTCCTCTACCAACTAGAAATACTCAATTGCCAGTCTAGGGCAGAGAAGGGTGACCAGTTATCGAGGGAATCTGTTATGAACGATGAAGCTCTCAATTGTGAAGCCGTTGTACCATGGGGCCAATAAGATGACACCCTTCGTAGAGACAACTAGGGAACTATCAACCAACTCCTAAACTACATCTGAAGAGGTGAATCATACCATGAAGATTCCTTGCCCCATCAACACTGCCTCCGCTATCCGCAAGGTGCCAACATGCAAGGTGGAATGAAGCCAATTACGAAGTTGTGCCTTGAATGGAGAGTGTCCTATGACCTATCCAAAGATCATAGTCTCCTCTAGTTCCTTCTCTTAGATGGTGTCAACGGACTACAGCTATTCCTCAATGAGAATGAACTGCAAGCTGTTTGACTGGGGGGGGCCACCCGTAGAGTGCTCTAGCGTCAGACTAGAGGTTTCCATTGAGAGTCATGACTAAGTTTCTATTGAGCTTGTTGCTATTCGTCCCAGTTGAACCCTGCTCTGTAGAGGGAGCAGCTGGTAAAGAGCCTTGTTATGGCCTGTGGGGGCTTTTGGTTGTTTTGGTTTGGTGGGGTGTGGGGGTGGAGTCATGGGTCGAGGTGGGAGGGGGTTGCATCTGCAACCAACACCTGCCTGTGAGCAGGCAGGACAGCGGTCAGCAGAGGTGGGAAGCTGCTGCAGAAAGGGTGTGGAGCATCTGGAGCACTAAAGACTGGCAGAGACAGAGGTGGAGAGCAGGGTGAACTGGTGCAGGGAATGGCAGGGAGCTGCAGCCCTGGATGCAGCCTGCGGACGGGCGGAGCCGGCAGGGGGCAGCAGGAGGTGACTCTGGGCAGCAGAGCTGAGGAGAGTGGGCGGCAAAGGGCAGCATAGTTGCAGGGTGGCAGAAGCAGCAGCATCAACAGGGGTACAGCTCATATCAATTCATCAGTCCCATTTCCTGTTCCTAGAGCATTATGTCACCCCATAAACATGGACTACAGAAGATATGATGTAATATGGAAGGAAAGGGCAGTTTCAATTGTTTTTCCCAATAATGAATTTTTACTCTGTACAACCAAACTGAATATGATCATAAACTTCTGAATGAGCTGCATGATGGATTCTACCAGCAAAATCTATTCTGAACATATCTGTGAATAATCGTAACTGCTTGGACTCACAATGCGTTTGATATTTTTATAGGCAAAGGATTGTATATCTTGCAGAACTAATCTTTCCATACTTGGAAGAACTCATAATTTTGTACCCTATAGATAGCAGACTTTCCATATCTTGCTGAACTCATGGCTGTTGACACAGTCCACTCTTGAAGCTCCTACAACCTTTGATGGTGATCTGCAGACAAGATAGTGAGTGAGTTATGATTTCTCAATGGACGTGTTTGAGTCCCAATATAGTCTTTGGAGTGGCCTCTTAATAAGTGCAGAAACTCCATCCATAATCTAAGCATGCGTTCAAGTAAAGATCTATGTACCACATCCTACCCCAACAAGCAATTGTTAAGCCACCTAGAAATTGCCACTAATTAATGTTGTTTTGGGGCATTTTTCTAGCTCTCAAAATAGTGTCAAAATGATTTCATATATTAATTATAATACTGCAAAACATTGGTAGTAAGTTCTATAAAAGGGAATCATTGGTGATTGCCACTTTCATCCCTCATTCCACCTCTTCAATGCTAGCTGATTGAAGATCCAATTGTGCCTTGATTGTAGTGCAATAATAGGGGTGTGGATCTAGAAGCTTTACAACAAGCAACAACATGTCAGAGAGGAGCAAATGCCAGGAGGTGGGAGATTGATGCAATGATCCCCAATGATTGGCTAGCTCCCCCTACATAGAGCCAATGCAGGTAGGAGAGGGGTGGGCAGCATAGTGTTCACCAATGGGCATCCCATTGCAAAAGGTAAGCATAGTTAGTGGTGCTGTCCCTAACACTTCCTTCTATGTACTAGAGGGTGGTCGGCTAGCTCTAGACAAAGAACAACAGGGTCTAGACTTCCCACACATCCCTTTGGAGAAGGATCCTAGTTATAGGCCTCTAGGGGAAGACATGGCAGTTGGACCCTCTCATAGCATGGCTAGACATCTAGGAGTGGCACTTTGGATCTAAGAGAGTCAACCTTTGGATGAGTTCGGTTGGAATCCAAGAGAGTGCCGACCTCTGCATCATCCAAAAGCCTGTGAGCTTCTTTGCTTACACGGACCTTATTGGCAAACACTTTCTCATCCGGGATAACATGGACAAGGCCTCCTCCCATAGCAAACACTAGGTAGAGCAAAGCATCATGGACACTTTCCGTCGTACCTTTTAGCAATGCCTTCAGGATTATTGGTGACCGTGAGAGCTTCCCACTTCATTTGGCTTATTGCACAATGCACAAGGGAACCTTGCAATAGGAAGTTGGTTGGCGCAAATGCAACAAGATAGAGTCTATATGCTTTGCCCACAACAACCCTTTGGACACTCCAAAGCATTGTCTTTGGTCATTCAAGGCAGCACAACTAGTGTAGAGAGGGGTCTACCACTTACTCCATCGTGTTATGCCTAGCCTAAGTCAATGTGGAGATATGCTAGGGTTTGCAAATGAAAACACTTAGTATATGGCCATGACAAAACACGTAGAACTAAAACAAAAATGCAAAAACGCAAAAAGGAAAGGATAATTCTAAAGTGACTAAATGAATGTTGTAAATGAAGGAAAGAGTGAACAAGATGCTCAAGGGCAAAGCTGGCCAACAACTAATGACTCTTGTGGGAGTGGGCTGAGGGAGGTGTTGATGTGTCTCATTCACTAGAGATTGATCCCAACATGCAAAACCGACTTGTTGTTGGATGATGATGGCTAGGAAAAACACAACTTGCAGGGGTCATCAAGCTAAAGCACAATAGCTGAAAATGACCACAACAACAGGCTGAATGAGACGCCTAATGGATGGAGGGTTGGAAGAATTGGGATAACCTGCAAAATAAGTGATGAACTGAGTGGTGTGGGTAGTCTCTATTTATAAATGTGGATCCTCCCAAAGTTTGGGTGTTTAATGTGTGATACATCTTTTTTAGCTTAACATCTATCTTACACCCAAAACTAGAACCAAAAAGGGATTGCAAGCATAGCTCAACCCATAATATACCAAGGCATCCCACCCCAAAGTAGCTAGGGTGTCGGGCGAGGGTATCAGAGAAACAGTGCATATTGACTGCCCAAGGATCTACCAAGACTACAGCGGAAACAGTTCTCTTATCTTGAGATCCCAAAGGTTCACCCCAAACAAGCCAAGGCATCGGACAAAGGATGCTTTGTTGGCTACCCAATGGCCTACTAGGACCTATGAAGGCAATGAAACCGCTTTAAACTTTTTTCTTATCTTTTTTTTTTTTTGAATAATTGTATCCATGGAAGGAAATAAAGGGATGGTCAAATCCAACATCACAAAACAAAAGACTATCTCAATTGCCCGTCCAAGGTGTTAGTGATGAAAAGAATGGTGAAGAAGTATCAACGTGCGGTGGTAAGAGAACAGCTGGTGGAGAAGGCTCAGGATCCTCTCAAGGGTGCTCTACACAATGAGATGCATAGATGAATGCTACATGATGAGAATGTGCGTACAACAAGGTGCCACTTGGACAATATCCCTCATGGAGGAAATTGTTTACTTGCCCAAGCGCCCTTTTACAAAGATGATGACGATCATACAATACAAAGGGTACTACATTAGGGAAGAGAGGCCAATGTCGAAGACAAATTCCGAAATCTATACATACCAAGTGAAGGGTACGAGCCCCCTCCTAACCATGGATATCTTTGCCAAATGAGAGAGGAATCTAATGTTGATCTTCCTGCGGTGTCGAGAACCATGATGAAGAATGTAGTCTGATGATAAAGGTAGACCTCACCCCTTAGCCAGAATGGCCAAAGGAGAATCAATCATCTAGTCCATGGATGTACTCGATCTCAAGAAAGGGCTCATATCCTAACCAAGTGGGGTAGGCAAGCTCAAATCTAAACCTTGGGAAAGGACTCCATACAAGTCACAAAGCACCAAGATAGCAATCCACCATGCAAACAGAACTAATGGATAAAGAAGGAAGACCTAACACTCCCCAATGAAAGAGAGGGGAAAGAGTCAACCACCAAGGCAATCAGAATCCTACAATGTTAATAGTCCTAAACTAAAATACAAAACCCAGCACAAAAGGATCAAAGAAAAAAACTTGCATACCATATGTGTTATATTGAGATGCTTTGGATACTGTGTTAAATGAAAAAGAGAGCCAAGTGAGTGTTAGATGCAATGGAACTGAATGAGAGGAGGAAGTATGCAATAGAGGACTTGAAGAAGTGTTGCTAAGCCTAAAGAAAACTAGCCTAAGGTTCCTAAGGATGACCTACAATGCCTAGAAAACTAGCCTCAATGAAGATAATGACTGAACTAGTTAGAGATGCCATGAGGCACTATCTGATGTTAGGTTAGGGTTCAGCAACGCGCACACTCACACACTCACAATGAACAAGTGAACAACAAGAGAGAAGAGTGTTGGAAGGTAATGGGTATTCATACAAGAAAAAAAACCCTTCTCCAATTTGCACGTAAAAAGTGATTGTGAGGTAAGGGAACATTCACACCAGAACATAGGAGAAACACATAAGTGTAACAAACCCCCCTCGAGTGAATGATGTGAATGTATACAAGAAATAGGTAGATCAATCCCCAAACGATATCAAGCTGAGAGCCTTGTGAAAGTCTTCGAAATTCTCTCTAGAGAGAGCTTTCGTAAACACATCAACCAAGTTGTCCTTTGTAGGGACATAAACCAAGTCAATCTCCCCTACATGGAGTCTTTCTCTGACATAATGATAATGCACCTCAATGTGCTAGGCATAAGCATGAAAAATGGATTCCTTGCAACTGCCATGGCACTCTAACTAGTAATGTAGATAGAAGTGGGTGACTGCTGTCCCACAAACCAAAAGGTGTCTGAGCCATACACATTCCAATGTAGCTGTAAATGCTGCCATGTATTCAGCTTCACGGCTAGATGTGGTCACTGTAGACTACTTCTTCCTTAGCCAAGAGATGCAGGAATTACCAAGCATAAAACAATCGCCACTAGTTGTCAAAACAACCAGCCCAATCACTATTTGTAAATGCATGCAAGTAAAGAGTAGTGCCTTTAGGATAAAAAAGGTCCAATATTTGAGTGCCTTTGAGATAATGAAAAAGATATGTTCAACTGCTTGCAAATGTGTAGTACTAGGGTCGTGCATAAAGCATGCCAATTGAGAGACCCCAAACTGAATATTTGACCGTGCGTTGCACAATACAATAAATAGCCAACAGTTTGTTGATAAAGAGAAGCATCAAAAGGTTCTCCCGCATCTTAAAGTATAATCCTATGGACTGTCTCAATGGGACTGGCGATAGGCTTGCAATCTAGCATCTAAAAACACTCAAGGAGCTGCCCAATGTACTTAAGATTGCTGCAAAATAATGCCCCCCTCAACTACAGTAAACTGTATGCCAAGATAGTACTACAAGTGGCCAAGATCTGTCACATCAAAAGCATGGTGCAATTCAACTTTCAAAGCTGAAATATGTGTCTCATGAGATCCACTCAACAACATGTCATCCACATAAACAATGAGAATCAAGAGGCTATCCCCATCCTTGCAAACATAAAAGTGTACTCTTAGTGTGTGAATTATTGAAGCCAAGAGCAATCAAGTATGCATGTATCTTCTCATACCATGCCCTATGTGTCTACTTTAAACCATAAAGGGCCTTATGCAAACGACACACTTTGCAATCTGAACAAAGCCAAGAGGTTGAGTGACATAAACCTCCTCATGAAGATCACCATTCAAAAAAACAGTCTTCACATCCAACTAATACACATGCCAAGCATGATGAGCAGTCAAAGCAATGACACTACGAATAGCGGTCATACGTGAAGTGGGTACAAACATCTCATCATGGTCACTCCCACACTTTGGACATACCCTTTGGCAACAAGGCGTACCTTGTAGCAATAAATGCTACCATCCAATCTACATTTTAATTTGTGAACCCACTTAGTACCTATAGCACGCTTGCCAGTAGGCAAGTCACATAACTCCCATGTGCCATTTTTATCAATAGAGTTTAGGTGTAATTGCATGGCTGCCATCCAATGTCCGTTTTGTAAAGCATCATGTAAAGAAACGAGTTCTTCATTGCAAGTAGTAGCTACAAGTGCCTGCGCAACCAAGTTACCCTGTGGATGACAAGTGGCTGCTCTAATTCTACTAGGAAAAGAAACGAGCTGTTTGTTGTTCCGTAATGTATCTAGCAACCATCTAGGGACTGTTTTAGCTTCCCGAATAGCAACCCTCTCATCAGCTGCTTCATAATCAGCAATGCCTTGATCAATGGGCTGAAAATCAGGCTGCTGTCAACATGCGTTGCTGCTGTAACCCCTCAATAGGTTGCTGAAATTGACCAAAATCAGGTCCACCTTGCTAAAATAAAGGCAACAAACTGTCAAACATGTCCATAGGCCCCACATTGGGCTGATTTTACAATCCATGAAGGGCTGACCAGCATGTTCAATGAATACCACATCTCTACTAACAAAAATCTTGTTAGTGGAGGGTTGGTACAAGCGATACCCTTTAATTTCTACCCTATAACCAATAAAGATGCATTTGACAGCCTTGTCTTCCAATTTATGTATTTGTGTGGCATTAAAGCATATACCAAACAACCAAAGACAAGGATATGTGACACCATTGGTTTTCGGCCCTTCCAAGCCTCGTAAGGCATACAATCATCCAATGCTTTAGTTGGGCTGCGATTCAGCACATACACTACACACATGATAGCATCAAGCCAAAACTTTGGGGGCAGCTTATTGTGTGACAACATACAACGTGCCATTTCCATCAAAGCGTGATTTTTTCTTTCAACCACACCGTTTTATTAAGGTGTTTAAGGTGCAGTACACTGATGGATGATGCCCCTTTCAACCAAGGAGTTGAACTCCTATGACATATATTTCCCGCCTCAATCAGCACAGAGTGTAATCAGCTTGCATCCACTGCCATTTTCAGCCAAGGCCAATAATGTTTTAAGGCATGCAAACACGTCGGATTTATGCTTCAAAGCATATGCCCAACAATGACAAGTCATGTCATCAATGAAAGTAACAAAGTACAAGTATCATTCAATCGATTTGACATGCATGGACACAAACATCACTATGCACAAGCTGTAATTTCTGATCATCACGCATAGTACCACCCTTGGGAAACGAAGCACAATGCATTTTGCCAAGTGTATAACTTTCACATACATTGTGAATAGATGCTTTCAACGGAGGAAGATCAAGCACCATATTTTTGCTTCTTAGACGGAGCAAACTACCATAATTAAGATGACCAACCGAGCATGCCATAACTCAGTGTCATCCACAATGGTGGCATCAGCATGTAAAGTATCCTCTGATACTCTCCTCTCATATAAATCAAGTTGATAAAGTCCATTTTAAATACCAGTGAAAACGAGAGCATTCCCATCACTACAGTCATAAACATTGCATCGATCAATGTACAATTTGACCACAAAACCAACACATGCAATGGCTAAAACTGAAAGCAAGTTTTTATTTATTCCTGGCACATATAGGACCTTCTCAAGCATAATAGTCTTCCCATCTACCGCAATAATGGGAATCTAACCAATGCTTTGAATGGCATACGAAGCACTGTTTGCACAAACAATTGATCCCCCCTTTTATACATTTACATATGATACAGATAAGTCACGAAAGAATGTTATGTGCTTAGAAGCGTCACTGTCAAATACCGAGTGCTGCAATTTTCAGCAAATAAAAGACCATGCTCATGTAACTAAGGATCATACGAACAATGCACAACAAAGCCATAAGACCCAAGCTTGCCGAATGTGCCATTGCATCCTTTTCATTAGAGGAATTTTCAGTAACACTCATCCCCGATTGTTTCTTCTTTACACTTGCCGTCCTCTTTCGGCATTCTTCAATTGCATGCCCCTTTTTCCTACATTTATTGCATCTTTTTTTCTTAGCACCATCATCCTTGGTGCTTGAAGAGTTCGTAGAAGAAGTTGTTTTGCCTTTTCATTTGGATTTTGAAGGCTGCCATGACTTGCCTTTGTTACCATGGTGGCTGGTTGCAAATGCTTGGTTATCCATACTTATACTAGAGCGATTCAGCCTTGATTGCTTTTCTTGCAACAATAGTGATACCAATGCATCAAATGTGTAAGCATTAGCATCTCCCTTTGCAAGTAAATGAAGTGTAGCGATAAACTCTAATAAGTATCAGGTAGACCAATCAAGACCATATATATAAGAGATGCATCGAGAATTATTTCATCAATGTTAGCAAGCTACTCTATAATGTCCTTGACACGTGTAATGTAGGCATCCACAAAATCACCCTCTATCATGTGTTCCATCTCAAGCTACTAACACAAGTAGACTACATGAGCCTCATTGTGCACCTAATATAGTGAGGCAAGCTTATCCCAAGCATCCTTGGCCATTGTGCATGACTGAATATATGGGATAACCTGTCTTTTGCACGAAAGTGCGATCGCAGCATGAGCTTGGGCATCACACCCATCCCATCTCAATTGATTGTTGTTGGAGGTGCAGTAGGAGCTAGAGCTCAAGATCCACTAGTGATTGTGAATGAGCTCAAAGAGCCTGTGACATTCTGTGTAGGAAGGTCCATAAGTCTAACTTCTAAACCATATACATAACCCCAAAGCTGCTTGGCAACAAGTACATGCTTCATCATGTATGCGCACATTGGATAATTAGTGCCATCTAATTTGTCTGAGTCCCCATATATGTTGAGCAAATCATTTTTCCCAACCATTGCTTGTTGAAATTTTTGGTTTTTCTATAACCAACTACTGTCCAAAGTACAAATGCAATGGTAGCACAAAAATAAAGCAAAAGAAAATACCAAAAACTCACAATTTTTCAAAAATTTGATAGTATCGATGAAGAAATTGCAGCTAAAAGGGCTGCAATGTGCACAAATGTCGATGTAGAAGGTGTAATTGACCTCAATGTCAATGAATTTGGGAAAATTTTGCAAAAGCCCCTAATTTAATCGGTGAAATATGGTGAAATTGAAGCCCAAGTGTGAAAAACCCAATTTTTGGCACAAAATGAAGCAATTTCTGGGCATGGGATGCAAAACCTCCAAAATCTTTGTGAGATTCGGGGTTTTCAGGCAAAAGCCCCAAAATTTGGAAAGAAATTTGGGTGAAATTTGTATCTACTGCAAAATGCCCAAATTCTGTGCTTCACAGGGGCATTGCACATGAAATGGAGCAATTTAAAGATGGGAAAATTCTGATTAAGGCTTTGGAGTGCAATATTTTAATGAAAATAATGTCGAGCAGTGTCGTGAACAAAGAATCAATACATTCAGGTTTCAATTGGCGCCTGATGGGGGCAGTGTGTCAGAAAATAGACGCATCAACATGAGAAAGTTTGGCCTATCCCTAGAGGTGTCAGGGGTGTTAGATTTGACAACAGGCAATAGGCAACAAGCTTGACAGGACAGGGGGGCAGATTTGACAGCACCTGATTGGGCTGAACGAGTGGTGTGGCAGTTGTGACCTGGTGGGGACTGGTGACGAATGCTGGCCCACAAGCTGTCATGCAATCAGACGGAGCTGTCCGCTGAACTGCAGGTGTGTGCCGTAATGGGGCTGACTGCGCAGGTCAGGGGCTGACACATCAGTTGCTGACGGCACAGGTGATGTGTGAGCAGATGCTGTTGGGCTGTCCCATCAGCTGCTAGACCTGTCAACTCAGCACAAGACTGTCGGGGGTAGGTCAAAGACCACAGCACACAACCGAGCGTTGGATGACAAGGAAAAAGAAAAGCAGCAAAGTGCAGGGCTCAACAGTGGCTCAAGTGGTGATGGCAGTGGCTGAAAGGTATGCTCTGATACCACTGTTAGGTTGGGGTTCAGCAATGCCCGTACACACACACACACACTCACAGTGAACTAGTGAACAACAAGAGAGAAGAGAGCGCTAGAAGGTCACATCCAATATGTGAGAATAAATGAAAGTACAATCCCTAAGGTACACAATCATTGAAGGTGGTGATGGGTCTAAGTGGCTAGGTGATTTCTATCCACTCCTCAAGTTCTTCAAAGAAGGAGATGGCTCAACAACACAAGAAGGGATTTCATGTATTTGAGCAACCAAGGAGGGTGATACAATGTGTAGTGGGGAGATTCCCCACACAACAAGACCAAAGGATAGAGAGTGACCCACTTGCAGATATGGGAAAGTTACATAGCGTACCGGTGACATTCCCAGCAACAATAAAGCACAAGGGTACAAAATGATACACCTCTGAGTGTCTAGTGAGCCTAAAATCAAAATGTGCATCAAAGACAATATGAGCTAAGACTAGATAACTTACTGTAGGTCTAAAGTATGGGTCTAAATTGAATGTAGGTGAATCTAAATATGAAATGAAAGTGAGAGGAAGGGCGCTTGTGGAATATTTCTAAACATAGAGTTTTCCTCTAATCCATATTGATACTGAACTAGGTCTCAGGGGTGACTTACAGTCACTCCCTACATAACTGAAGGAGCCATAATCAAACTCACCCCCAAATGGATTGTACAAACCTACCACTAGCTTGATTGTGAAGAGTTGAGCTTTCAACTCTATCTTGGGTGGATAGTCTTTCCTCAACTGAGAGGTAATTAGTCTTGTCAACGAAGTGCTCCAAACTAAGATCCACCTTGTGAAGGAATATGAGACAAAGAAGAGATGGGCCTCTGTTAATGATCCCTTGAAGAAAGGTTAGTAGATGGGTGTTGTCCTCCAAGTCAAGACCGTAATGCCTCAACAAAGCCTCCATTGAAGAAGTGGATTGAGAAAGCATCAAAGGATCCAAAGATGGAGTATTCTGAGCCATCGTGAATTAGGATACAATGTAATCGAGAAAAAAACCAAGCAATCCACGATAGCCTCAAGCAAATCTTTAGAAAAGCATCGGCTCTAATACCATGTGGAGATGATGTACTAGGGTTTACAAAAGAAAACACTAAGTGTACAATTGCAACTGAAACACAAATAACTCAAACACAAACACAAAATTGCAAAACACAAACAGAGAATAAGGAGAACTCTGAAGTGAATGAATAAATGTTGTAAATGAAAGAAAGAGTATACAAGATGTTCAAGGGTAGAGCTCTACAACAGTCGATGGCTCTCATGGGAGCGAGCTAAGAGGTGTCTCAGTGTGTCAACCACCGGAGATGGATTTGGAGTGCTCTAACCACTAGTTAGAGCAAAGTTTGATGAAGGATAGTGCTGAAAACACAAAAACGACCTATTACGGATGATGATAGTGAGAGCAAGCTGGGCAAAACACAGCCTACAAGGGTCATCAAGCCGAAGGGAAATAGCTGAAGATGACCGTGCCAACAGGCTGAATGAGGTGCTACTTGATGGATGGAGGCTACGAAGAACTAGGGTAGCCTACAGAAGAAGGGATGAACTAAGTGGTGATGTGGATTCTCCCAAAGTTTGGTTTTTTGCTTATGGAACATTGAAACTTCAATAATCTTTGAGGTTCGGGGCTGTTTTAATGAGCTAATGAAGATCTAATGTGTAATGCATGTTTTTTAGCTTAACCATCAGTCACTCAAGGCTGCCACTTACTATATGAGGTAGAGATGAATGATATGATCATCATCAAGGCATGCTCGTATGTTGTGGTAGGTCTGGATGCTTTGCCTAGCCGCCAAGTATTGGAGCCTACGGTGTCACAGTCAGAGGTTTGGAAATCATTGGGAGCCTCACAAGGTGGCAAATGATGTTCATTTTTCCACTGCTGGGATCAACTACAGGGTGACTTTCAACACCAATAGGAGCTTCAGAAGCAGTTCATTGACACTTGGGGTGGCCATGGCTTGTTTTTCACCTTGCATGCGGGCTGCCCCATCTCCCGCCCCCCCCCCCCCTCCCCCCCCAACAAAATGCTTGAGAGGCTTGTATATATGAGTGATTTCTGATTTGTAGGTAGCTCCAATTAGACTGTTGAGCACATGTTCTTCTTTGTAAAATTCTTGTGAGTAATATAATTAGCCACACTTTTTTTTGAAAAAAACAAAAGATTGCCAAAGCAAACTTGAATCTTTAGGCAAAGACTAATTTAGCCCTTTGCATTATATTTTCTTGTACAACAATTATTGATAAAGACAACGAAATACTTTTATCACAATAGAAGTATCATTTCACATTGTTATCCACATTTGGCATGTCTGATTACAACCCTTTATACTCCTGCATACCCCAACAGCAACTTGTGTCAATGATGAATCCAAGTTGGTGGATGCTAATACGTATCAGCAGCTTGTTGCCTCTTTGCTCTACTTAGTCATCAATAACCATCTTGATTATCACTTCTGTTAGTCTGATTAGTCAATTATATTCTGCACATCAACATTCTGATTGGTAGGCTGGTGCAAGAGCATTGCAGTATTTGAAAGATAACTGGTATTCATACCAGCGGGCCTTGTTATTAGGAATTTACAGCCTCAGATTGGGCAGTTGATGTCATGGAGATCATCAAGAAGGTTTAAGTTTCATTATTGGTTCATATGATGCTACATTAGATTCTTTATTTGAGAACTTTTTGGGATTTGGACTGTCTTCAGAAGAAACCTACCATGCTTCACACTAACACTTAAGAGTGCCATGCTTTCACACAAAACCCATTCTTCCATTTGAAGAACAAGCACATGGGCATCCACGATCATCTACTTCAAGAGCAGATCGAGCAGGTGGTGATCACCACACCCTAATCAGACAATGTGGCCCATGTCTTGATCAAAGCTTTACCTCAGAACATCTTGAATTGGCACACACACACACACACACTGGGAGGGGACCTTGGGCCCTCTTCTGGCCCCTCATTTATTGTACATTAGCATGCACTCCTTTCGGCTCCAGTTGGGGCCTCCTCTCAATTTTACCCCAAACTATCATTGAGAAGGGGTTGTATCCAGCTCCATTTTGGTCACACCCAGATTATGTCCAGGGCACTCAGTTCTTCTTAGCAAAGTAACCCAGCTGGAAGAGTGTCCCATCAGTCGTGAATTTTTGTCTCATGGTTATAATGTCTATTTCACATCAGCATAGTAAACTGGCATTTTACCTCGAGTGAACTATGAGTTTCTTGGCCCTATTATTGTGAGTTGAAAATGAGCGAATGAGAGAGTGTGTGTGCTTGTTGTTTCACTTTTTCTCCATTGTGTACTAACTAAGCCTTAAACTGATACCAAACCCATTTTTAGATTTGCAATTGCTTTAACAAGAACACATTTTCCTTTATTTTATAAAAACTGAATGGAGACAACCGGTTGACTCTCCTGATGGCTACATAATTACCCTAGACTAAAACAAAATAGCTCAACATCATAGTGCCAGGTATTTGAATCTTGTACCCTCGAGAAAACTGCACAACTGAATGTCCAGATAAATACTGCTGAGGCTCAACAGCACTTTGCATCGCATGCAGATCCTGCATAGAGCATATAATCAGGCAGCATCCCCAAACCTAAAACCTGAGCATACAAGAAACCTTGGCTGGACTTCAACCCCTTCTGTAGCCAGTTAAAACTGATGGAACTTACCACAAATCACACTAAATGAATAGAAAAGCATGCAAAAAGAGAGCTATTTGTACATACATTGCATTTGATATCATGGTAACCATCCACATATCCAGGCCTTAATTGAACATGCAATGAAAAGCAAGTAAAGCAAGTTAGCAGATGCTGAAAATGGTCAAAACAATTGTATTTGAGTTTTCTACAAAAACAGGTGGCTTATATCAGTAACATAGTTCATGTTATTATGACACTAAAATATAACTCTGAACTTATCAAACTTGTACATGCTATCATGAATAATCAGATACAAAACTATAAGAGGGTGGGTTGTGGAGCATCTCATTCATAAAATAATTGAGCTAAAACAGTAAGGTTGCATCTGACAATAACAAGAAAGTATAAACAGCAAGCACAATCTTACGCTTTATATTTAATAATGACATCTTCGCAACCACATCTATGAGATTGTGTAGAATGATGCCCCACATAATACTGAGTTGAAGCCCATCCCCCAACATGGTTTGCCATCTAGAAGCTCTTCATGCCCTGCCACCAAGGTAAAAAGAAAGATTCTCATGTCTACTTAGAAAAATAATATTTCATATGAAATGGAGCCTTGCTATACTGAGAATGTAGGTTTTTTCTCTGCCATATTACAAACTAGTTGGCCCTATTATATCAAGTACATGCAGTTCTGGGCATATTTATTATGAATCATGACAACACAGCTCCTCTGCTCTTTCCCCAAACCCAACCTCTTCCTGCCCCACCACTTTGTTTTTGCAAAATAGAACATGCTAATTATATTACTCAGACAAAAATTAACAAAGCACAAGTGCTCACCAGTCTAGCTGGACCAAATGTGAACCAAAACATATTAATATAACGCCTCTCTGGGTGGTCCAGGGGAAATGGCAGAAAGAAGCCAGTGTTACACTGCTTGAGAGGTACCCTCCCATGCTGTGAAAAACATGCTATGGTAGCCCCAACTATGAAGTGACAGTTGTCAAAGCTTCTGTCAGTGTTGAGAGTCCCCCTAAAGCTACTCCCAGTGGGGCTCACAGGAACCGGATGATGGAAGACCAATCAAAGCAGCCAATAGCACCTGGTTTTCCACTACCACCCTCCTTACTAGTGACAATATCACAATCCAATATAATAGCTTTTGCCTTATGCTAAGTAGTAGGGGTGCCAACTACTGCTTTGGAAAATATCAATGCCTACATGGCAACCTAAGGATCCTTTGAAGTGGCTTTCAATGCAGCCTTAAGTGTCACATATTCAAAGTCCATAGGATTTGTGCAAATTAATAAGAGCTTCTAAAGCTCTACAAAAGATCTCCATTGCAGCAAGAAAGGACCTAAAATTCTCCTCATCACCATCCAAGTAAACAGTTGTCATCAGCAAACTCAACATCCAATAACTCCTCAAATGTTGCGATGGGAAGTCTGATGCCTCGAATGTCTATAGTTCTATCCATCAAGAAGGAGCTCATTGCCTCTGCAAAAAATGAAAAGAGAAGAGATGAAAGGGGGCATCCCTATCTCACTGATCTCTGAATGCTAAATCTATCACCTCTAGCCTTGCCAATAGTTACCTCGCTGTGAGCTAATCCCTCTGACCCACTGCTCTAGAAAACCCATGCCTGTATCTCTGAGGCTCCCACAACAGGCACCCAATATGTAAAACTCCATCTCGGCAAAAGCTTCCCACTGCACTAGAAAATCCTCTCATATGAGAGGTGATATTCCTATAGCATAACGAAATCCATTGATCCTCCAACTAATGCTCCATGGAGATCCTGCCTCACGAGGCTCCATCCTTGGCGGAATAGTCCACCAAAGCCTCAAATGTTACATGAGAGGATCCTCATGGAGACTGTCTCAATCTCTCAGACAAAAATGGCTCCATGGCCCATGCAACATGTCGGAGAGTCTTTGCCCATGCTGGAGTGATTGGAACAGCAGCAAATTAGCACCAAAATTCTTAGAAATAAGTTGACTTTGAATGTGTTAAGAGGCACAAGCAATGGTGGTGGTAAATAGTATTCAGAGATGCTAGCTTGATGTTGTTGCTTGAGTCTTCCAATCTTCACAAATCTTCCAATATCTCCCCTCCTTGCTGATTTGATTGGTGAATGTTGCTAAAAACTTTAGTAAATCAGTGAATCCAAGTGGCAGTAGGTCCAATGTGATGGAATTAGTGATTAAATGAAGTTGGAAAAGAGCTTGAGATAAAGAAGCTATGGTGATTTAGGGTTGCAGGAACAAGCCGACTAGTTTTTCAGTCACAGCAGTACGCCAAGTTCATCATTCGGTAAGATATTATATGAGGAGAAAGCTTAGATATGGAGCTGTAAAAGCCCTATCATCGCAGGACAAATGGTGGCCTCTACCCGCAACACGGACTGTACAACCAGTCACAAGTGCAAATTGAACAACGATGGAGGATTTTAGCAATGTTGACTCAAGAAGTGGCCAATGTCATACTGTGATGTGCCAAGGAGCAGTGCCGTGAAGTGAACAAGAGATCCACAGAAGAGGGCTTCAAGAGAGATGACCCATAGAAAGAGATACAAAGCTCGAAGTACTGCAAGTCCAATCTAGCTATGGCAGACAAAGGGTAAAGTGGAGATGGAGGTGAGAAATGAGCTCATTAGCTGGACTTGAGCTAGCAATGATGAAGAGGAGCTAAAAGAGCAGAGAAGAGAGCCAAGCCATGCTCACCATGGCTCTGATACCGTGTTGAGATGCATGGACCTAGAGCATGGCTATGGAGGATAAAATATGTAGACAAGACTCATGAAGACATAGACATTACAAATGACTTGTTACACAAGTGAATTAGGTTCCAAGATTGAAGCTTGGACTCATAAAAAAGATCTTGCGTATGTAGACAATGACAAAGACACTTGAGTGAAAGGAAAAAAATATTATGACATATATTTCAAATGATAGGCAAGTATAATGCTTTATGGCTTTAGGATAGGTAGTGCTTTCCACCATTGTGCTTATGGGATCAAGTAAGCCTGCATATCCTTAGCCCTACTCCATACAAAGGGGCTACATTGGGTGTATTGCCTAATTCTCAACAATTGCTTTTGCTAAAATCAACTATGTTTGCATTTGGACAGGGGATTATTAGAGACCTTGAAATCTTGCACAAGAGGATTGGTCATGTGAATCTTCAAAGGCTACAAACTATGCAAAGAAAGCAGTTGGTTATAGGCTTGCCAAAGTTTGTACATCAAGTTAGGTCATGTCTATGTGATGCATATCAGTTTGGCACGCAATATCAATTTCCATTTGTGAAACATGCATGGAATAGATGTAGCCACTATGCAATTGATACACTGTGATATAATGGGACCAGCCCATAATACATCTCTTGGAGGGTCCAAGTATTATGTGGCATTTATAGATGATTTCAGCAGGTATACATAGATGTATATCCTGAAGCATAAAGATGAGGTGTTAGTTGTTTTTAAGGACTTTAAGAGGTAGGTTGAAAAGGAATTTGATTGCTCTATCTCATATCTGAGATCTAACAATGGCGATGAATATGTATCTAATGAGTTTCGTAGATACTTAGTGAAGAATGGCATTCGCAGGCAGTTCATACTCCATAGCAGAATAGAGTAGCTGAAGGAAAGAACATTGTTCTTATGGAGATTGCTCATGCAATGCTTAATGAGGAGAACATGCCATTGCACTACTTGGTTGAAGATGTTATGACAGCAATGTATGTGCTAAATCAAACTTTGACTCTGCAGGCATTCATGACATGACACCATACATTGTGTTACACTCATTGTGGCTAGCTCCCGCCATCGCACCACAACGCTGCCCCCACCTCCGTCTAATTCGACGCCTGCGCCAGTCCTTCCCCCCCGCCTTGCGCCCTCTCCACAGTCTTCCCCCCTCCCACTCAACAACCCCCCCCCCCTCCCGCTCGACAGTCTTCCCCCTTGCCTTGTGGCCGCCCGCCCCCCCTGCGGCAACCTACCTTGCCTCCCACCCCCTTGCCCACCTCCAATCGTGCCCGCCTTGCACCCCCGCCTGCCCACCACCTGCACTCCGCCAACCCTGGCCGCCCACTACCCCCCCGGCCTCTTCTGCCTTGAGGCCTAGCCAAGCAGTTTTACCACCGTTTGGAAAATAGTAATTTCCTCCCCGCCCCCTCTCCTCGCCATCGACTCCCCCCACCTCCAGTTGCTTCCTCCCCCCTGCAAGCAACTCCCCCCCCCCCCCCCCGGTAGCACAGCAAGGTGATTGGTAGATTCCCAGCAGGGACGCTCAATGGAAACCCTCGGTTAGACGCTAGTGCATTCTACGAGTGCCCCCCAGTCAAACACCTCGCGCATCATCCTCTCTGAGGAGCAGCTCTTAGCTGTCTGCACCACAGAGTTGGAGCTGAAAGAAACAACGATATTTAGTCAGGTCATTGGACACTCCCCATCGAGGGCCCAACTGTAGGAATGGCTTCACTCCACGCTACGCATTGGCACGGCACAGATCGTGGAGGCTGTCCTCAAGGGCCTAGGGATTTTCATGGTTCAACTCACCTCTGTGGACACAGCTCGTGAGTTAGTGGAGAGCTCACCCTATGTCTCCATGAAGGGGGTCATCTACATGGTTCCTTGGTATAGCGGCTTCACAGTGGAGACATTTGCACTCCACAACAGTTTTCTCAGACACCCAGTCACCCTACTTTTCCCCAGACTAGCAGTAGAGGACTGCTAGATAGTGGAGGACTTTGGAGGGCTCTTTGGCACAGTTCTTCCTGCCTCCTTCACAGATGCAGTGACAGCTGCAGGAGTCCCAAAGGTACGAGTGGCTGTGAAAGACACGAAGAGTATACCAAAGTTCCTAGAGATTGAGGTAGGAGGTCACTCCTTTAGACAGCAGGTCGTTGTGACTAGGCAACTAGGGCAGTGCCTGCACTGCCACAACTTTGGGCATCATGCAAAAGATTGTACACAATTGGAAGCCAAGGCGGCTCCGCCGATAGGCCCACAAGTGGACGCTGACGGTTTCACACGGGTCCAGAAACAACAGAGAGGGAGACGGCAAGGGGGCCGTAGCCAGCTCCTTAGACCCAGCCTCGGCAGCAGGGAGCAAGAGGGCGAGTGATGTCTCCTCGGCAGAGCACTCCGGAGCCCCCCTTGCCTGCCCCACCCGGCAGGACCGCAATCCCCCACATCCATCACCTGCACCATAGACTACCTCACCTGAGATCCCACAGCCCCCATACCCACCCATCCCCATCTCCTATGCCCAGACTACCTCACCTAAGATCCCACAGCCCCCATACCCACCCACCCCCATCTCCTATGCCCCCCCTGACCCTGGCCCACAACCCCCCCTTCCAGGACCACCAATCCCCCCCCCATACCCGCCATGTACCTCCAACCATCCCACCATCCCCCGACCTAAAAGGGAAGTTGAACCCATGAGGAAGAAGCTTGGCGGTGAGAGCTATGGCAGATGGAGAGCAAGAGCCAAGAGAGAGAGAGACTCAAAAGTAGGAACTTTTCCACAATGTGTGGCCGCGCCTTCCTTTATTCTAACTATCACTAAAAGAATAAAGAATAAGTGATTATGACGAGCGCCCACCACCTGCAGTGTGCAGTGGCGGATATTGTTAGTGTAGTAATACATGGGCGGCCAGGCAGAGGCGCCTTTATCCCCAACAGCCTCCCACTTAAAGGCAAAACTGCCCTAGTGAGAGAGAAAAAAGAAAAGACAGTACAACATGTACACATGTACAACAGCATGAGGAAAAAGACGTTATCTCATCCAATGCCCATCAATTTCCTGAGGAAGGCAAAGCGCTCGATAGTGAGGCTCTTCGTGAGTAAGTTTGCAAGATTCTGCTCAGCCGAAATCTTGACAATGTCAACAAACCTGTCCTCGACGACCTCGCGAATGAAGTGATACCTCACCTCAATATGTTTCGTCTTTGCATGGAAGACCAGATTCTTAGCCAACTAAATGACACTCATAGAATCCAAATGCAAGGTAGGCATAGCATCTGTCATACCAAGGTTTGCAATCAAACAGCCTAATCAAATAGCCTCCTTGCAAGCATCTATGGCTGCAATACACTCGGCCTTTGTAGTAGAAAGGGTCGTACACTTCTACGCCCTAGACATCTAAGAGATAGCCCCTCCAGCATAAGTGAACACATAGCCAGAAGTGGACTTCTTACTATCTGCATGTCCTGCATAATCAGAGTCAGTGTACCCCATGACTCATGTATCATGGCTGCCATGACAAAGACACATATCTACTTTGCCCTTCAGGTACCTCATGATACCCTTCATGGCATCCCAATGTTTCTTGCCAGGTGTAGCCATATAACGTGCCACAATTGTTGAGCTAAAATATGCATTACTCGCTAATTAGCCTCTTAAACAACCCCAAAACACACTAAAAATGCTATTTTAGAGTAAAACCCTAAAACGGGGAGCGCTTTGAGAGAGTTCAATGGAAACCCTAAAACGGGAAGCGATTCGAGAAAGTTTAGTGGAAACCCTAATTTTTTAGGCACCCTTCCACATCTATAAATAGACAAGCTACCCCCATTCAGCAATCATCCTTGTTTTGCAGGTTAAACCAGCCCACACACCCTCTGTTGCTATTGGCGCCCAGTTTCCAACCTGCAGCCCGCCTCCATCTGTTGTCTAGCTATCCTCGACTGCAGCCCCATCATCTTCAGCCTGTCCATTGTTGTAGGCGACAACTCTCAACTGTTGGCGACTACTCCAAACTGTTCCAAACTGCTGTTCAGCCTGTTGTCCATCATCTCCAAGGTCAGCCAGCCTGCGTTTTCAGCATTGCAGGCCCTGACACTCTCAGACATTGTTTCAGTCTGCTGTTTACAGCAGACTGTGCATAGTTTCCAGTCCCCCGATCAATGGTACACTGCTGCGTTTACCAGTTTCCAGCCTCCAGACTGTTGTGTTTTGGTGACCTGCTTGCTGCCATTCACTATTCAGCACTCCTACAATCCGACTGGTGGTCACAGACTTAGGATCCGTCTTCGGTGGATGTCACACTCCGACATTGCTCTGCCCTTGAGCACACTGTACACTCTTGCATTCATTTACAGCATACATTCACTTCAGAGTTGTATTCTCTCTCTCCCTTCTTCTGTTTGTGTTTGAGTTTTTGTGTATGAATTTTGAGTTTTGCGTTTAGGGTTTGAGTTTTTCCCTCTGTGTCTGTGTCTGTGTCTGTGTCTGTGTCTGTGTTTCTGTCGTGGTCATACACTCTGTGTATCCTCAATGCAAACCCTAGCACTCTTCATAACAACAACCCCAACTGCAAAAGCAATATGTGGACGGGTGGCTATCATAGCATATCTAAGACTGCCCACAGCTGATGCATAGGAAATCTTGGCCATCTCAGCCCTTTGCTCATCTGTCTGCGGACAATCGTCCTGTGAAACCTTCACATGAGAAGGTAATGGACAGCCAATAGGCTTAACATCCTGCATGTGAAAGCGCTCAAGGACTTTATGAATGTACTCCCTCTGTGACAAATAGAGTAGTCCCTGAGATCGATCGTGCGTAATGCGCATACCAAGTATATGAGAGGCCTGTCCTAGATCTTTCATCTCAAAGCTCTTCTTGAGATGAGCCTTAAGAGCATCTAGCTCCTCATGAGCTGTTCCTACTAAAAGCATGTCATCCACATAGAGTACCAAAATCAGTAAGGAAACGTCACGGGCTTTCTTTGTGTATAAGCACGGATCCATAGCACTACGGCTGTAGCCCTGTGACTGCATAAATGCATCAAACTTATGGTACCAGTCCCTAGGTGCCTGCTTCAAGCCATATAGACTCTTCTTTAGCTTTCACACTAGGTATTCCCTGCCAGGGTCTGCAAAGCCCTTAGGCTGCTCCATGAAAATCTCATCATGCAAGTCCCCATGTAAAAAAGCCGTCTTGACATCCATCTGGTACAAGTCCAAGTCAAGCTGTGTAACCAAGGCCAAGACTAAGCGTAGGATGGTCATCTTGACTACAGGAGAAAAGACTTCATCAAAGTCAACACCATGCTCCTGCTTAAAACCCTCAAAATCAACACCATGCTCCTGCTTAAAACCCTTACCAATCAATCGAGCCTTATATGCCGGCTTGGGGTATCCAGGGGTACTTTTCAGCTTGTACGCCCACTTGTATGGCAAAGCCTTCTTACCCTGAGGCAAGGAAACCAAATCTCAAGTCTGATTCTTATGCAATGAGTCAAGCTCTGACTGCATAGCCCTCTCCCAAGAGTGGCAATCACCCCTGTGCATAGCCTCATCATAAGTGAGAGGCTCTCCAGCATCTGTAACCAATACATAATCCATAGAGGGCGCAAAAGTTAGGAGATCGTCTATCTCTAGTAAAACGCCTCAATCGAGGCTCTACTGCCTAACCGACATCCTGTCTAATATCAACATGTCTAACATCTGGGCCATGAACATCAGGTGATGATGTACGCTGTCTAGCTGGCTGTGGAGCGCGCTGAACGGGAGCAGGTGGCTTCTCCTGAAAGATAACTCTCCGTACCTCAACCACTTTCTCAGGCTGTATATGCATTTTGTCCTCATGAAATATGACATCATGGTTGCGGATCACTTTCCGCGCCTGCGGATCCCATAGACGGTAACCCATCTCTCCTACGTCTCCATAGCCAATGAAAATGCATTTGACACTTTTAGGATCCAGCTTATTGCGTTTGTCCTTGGGCACATAGCAGAATGCCTCACATCCAAAGACACGCAAATGATCATAAGAGTAGGGCTTGCCTGCCCATACCTCCTCTGCAACCTAAAAGTCAATGCCATTGCTAAGCGACCTGTTAATGAGATGCACTGCAGTAGTAATTACATCAGCCCAAAAGTGTTGCGGTAAGCTAGCCTGGCTAAGAATACTACGAACCCTTTCCTGAATGGTCCTATTCATGTGTTCAGCCATACCATTCTGGGGAGGGATGTAAGGGGCGGTCAACTGACGCTTAATGTCCCACTAATCACAAAACTGCTCAAAAGCACGTAATACATACTCACCCCCATTATCTGACCTTAGGCATTCAAGCCTTTTTCTAGACTGGTTCTCTCCCAATGCAAGCCAACGTTGAAACGTGTCTAAGACATCGGATTTCCTCTTGATGGAATAAGCCCAAACCTTACGTGAGTAATCATCTATAAAAGTAACAAAGTAATTTTGCCCCACCGAGTGACTAGCAGGGCATGGGCCCACATACATCTGAGTGCACAAGAGCCAAGGGCTTACCCATGCGTTTCTTACCAGACTTTTTATGCATATTTCTAGTTTGCCTACCATACAAACAATGATCATAAGAATCAAAATGTGAAGAGTCAAAAGGCGGAAGATACTGCAAAGCATGGAGCATTTTCATTCCTTTAAGAGACATATGCCCCAAACGAGCATGCCAAAGGGATACATGGGAAATAGAACCCACAGACAAAACATGATCCAATGTAGCTCCAGATACAAGTAAGGGATAGAGGCTGCTAGACTTGGCACCTCTAGCAAGCACAAGCCTGCCACAAGTAATCTTCCATGCAGAGTCTCCAAAAGACACAAAATACCCTGCATCATCAAGCTGTTCAGCTGACATAAGACTGCGAGTCAACGCAGATACATGATATACATCATGCAAAACAAAAGAACTACCAGAAGAAAACTATAGCCTAATATCTCCAATGCCCAATGTCAAGAAACCTGTAATCACCAAGACGCACAAAACCAAACATGGTACAATAGGTATGAAACCAATCTCAACAGGGTGTCACATGAAAGAACACATCCGAATCCAAGAGCCAGCACTGCGCATACATAGAATGTATCTCAAAAGCTTGTAAGGCATTGCATGAAGAAGCTGCAAGTATGTAATCATCATCTGAATCAGTGGCCTGCAAGACATTAACCTCTTCTATCTTTACACTGGACTTTAAAGATACAATACTGCGCTTAGAAGACTTTTCCTGTACTTTTTCTTTTTCCCTTTTCCTTGCGCTTATTATCGCGCATTTTATGGCACTGCGGCCTAATATGTCCTGCTTTCCCACAATAATTACAGGTAATATCAAACTTCCATCCACGAGACTTACTGCGACCACGTGATTTGAATCTAGACTTCTAAGAATCCCTGCCCTTATGATCATTATCATGCCTGTCATATCTGCCACCTCTAACGGTCAATGCATGTGAAGAGCGAGAAGCATCATTGTTTCTCCTGTTGATTTCCTCAGTCAATAAAGCACTCTCAACATCTTTGATTTTCAGCCCATTAAGCTTATTCGTGCATATGGCAGTACGGAAGACATCCCATGATTCAAGCAAGGTGCCAAGCAGAAACAATGGGTGCAAGTTGTCTTTGAACTCAATACCCTGTGACAACAGACTCTTCATGATAGCATAAAACTGACTGAAATCAAATGATAGGGAGGTCTCCTCCATGCGAAGGTTCATTAACTGCTTCAGCCAATACATCTGTGACACAGTACTCTGTTGCACATAGAGCTCCTGAATCTTCTCCCATAAATCCCATACACTCTAATTTTCATCTTCAACAACATTATGATGGATCTCTTCTGAGAGTGACAAAATAATGGTAGACTTGCATAGCTCATCAACTTCCATCCAAACATCATCATCCATATCCTTAGGTTTAACACCCTTGAAACGTAAGAGTTTAATCTGCAACTTCTGCACCAAAACCTGTCATATTTGGGACTTCCGATACCCATAGTTGGTACCATCCAACTTAGCAATGTTAAAGAGAGTTGTATCTTTCAGATGACCAACCATACTGTCCCAAATCAGAGTAAAAATGTAAAATTGCAGGTTACTATAATTAGCAGAAAATGCATTAAAACCACTACTAAAACTGGCTGAAGATTGGATTTCACCAAGAAAAGCACCTGTCCACCAAATATGACCAAGATAACATCAAATAGTAAGCATTACCCTCATAGAAGTGCTCAAAATCTGCAGATTTCAGCTTGCTGTAATAAATGACAGTAGTATGTAAAATTGTCCCAAAATGAAGCAATCACTGATACATATGTTACTGCAACTGCCAAGTAGCAAGATACATCCAACAATGAGTGTCTAGGGACAAGAAGGTACCAAGAACTGTCAAACCAATCACCTGTCAGGCAAGAGACATCTCATAGGTCTAGAAGTCATGTATGTAATGGGTCTTGGAGTAAGAGAAGAGACCAAGCACAAGCACAACAATTGATAGAGCAAGAAGCTCAATGCATAACCATCCAAGATGCATGCAAAACTGACAAACCTGTGACAAAGATAGGTGCCTGCCCCAATAGGCGTATCAAATCAGCCCACTACAGTCTAACTGCAGACATAAAGCTCTCAAGAGAGCAAATGCATGTAACTATCCCACAAGCTCAAGCTCAAGTGTAAATAAGACTCTGTGTACATGTGAATATAGCAAGAGGCTCCCACTGGAAGTAAAGTCAGATGCAAAGAGAGCAAGCAACGCTCTAATACATCGAATACATAGCATCAAACATGCCAAATCCCAGTAGGGTACATCCGAAGCATAAATCTCAAGCTATCTCAGACCCGTAAAGCATAAGCCTAAAAGCATTCAAAGAGCATGTAACTGACAACCAAATGCAATGCCCAATAGATCCAAAATGCTCAAATACATCTGAAGATGAAGCTCCAAGTAACTGTCAAGCATGGGCAAACCAAGTGGCATCCATATCTGACCAAAGCATAAATGCAAGAAGCCTAAATGTCAAGTAGTGACCATAGGCATAAACTGGTCCAAAGCATACCAACTGAAGCCAAATGCTAGTGATGATGACCAAGGCGGAGCCTATTTCAAGCTCAAAAGCATTCCGGAACCAAGAAGGAGCATTTAACAACCTCCAAATACATCGGTATGATCATTCAAAACTCCAATAAGCACCCCGTATCCATGAACCAATGCATATACCAAGTAAATGAGCTTCAGCCCATTGTATTACAGCAAGCAATTTACTATTAAATGAAGCTCAAACAGTGCTCAAATCTGCTCCAGATCAGTCCCAAAGCATAGACATAGCATCCGGACATCACCGGGCATTAATAGGCATCAAATGGGCAATGCCAAGAAGTATCAAACAGTAAATGTCAAGAGTTGCCCTGTTTTGACAGTCCTGGGACTGTGCATACAGCAAAGGGTTGAAGGGGGAAGCACTCGAATCGATCACCGGGAACCAAGCACTAATGCCGGGGAGTCCGCGAAGGTTACCAAGAGTGCTGGGAAGCCGAGGAAGAGCAGGGAAATGCCAGGAGCAGTCAGCCCAGCCCCCTAAAAATACACCGAAATTTGCGTTGCCTGTTCTTGGGGGCTGGTGGGTCTTCAACAAGTCTCAGGGACACTTGGCAATGTCGAGGGGGCTCCAATGTAGCCCGAAAGAAGCCAATGAAGGTCCAAAAGCTCGGGGAGGAGGTGGGAGATCAAAACATACCTGCGAATGAAGATGCCATGGCTGCCATTGAAGCTCAGATTGAAGTTCTTCAAATCTGGGCTGAAGAGAATGCCGGGTAAGCTCCAATGCCTTTGCTCTGATACCAGTTGAAAGGGAAGTGAAACCCAAGAGGAAAAAACTTGGCAATGAGAGCTATGGCAGATGAAGAGCAAGAGCCAAGAGAGAGAGACTCAAAAGTGGAAACTCCAACAACCACAATGTGTGGCCGGGCCTTCCTTTATTCAAACTATCACTAAAAGAATAAAGAATAAGTAACTGTGACGGACGCCCACCACCTGCAGTGTGCAGTGGTGGGTACTGTCAGTGTAGTAATACACGGGCGGCTAAGCAGAGGTGCCTTTACTCCCAACACGACCCTCTTCCCCCCCCCCCCACCACCTCCCCTGCCGAGAACCCCCCCTGATCCGCACCCGGTTGAGGTGATTCCCCCCAGACCCACCCCCCTCCTCCCACAGGAGGTGATGAGCCACACGTGCCTACATTCTCCTTGTGCCAGCAGTGCTCCCCCTCCCACACAGCCACCAACTTATATGCCCCTGCCGCCCATCACACTTTCCCGAGACGGGCACAGCTCTTGCCAGAGAAGTTCTTCCACAGTGACCCATGGTCCTACCTGAGAGTTGCGGAGCGCGGAGAGTTCCCACTACCTCTCGAGGTGAGGATTTTCATGGTTTGTAAGTCAAGGAGGGGCAAGGTCCATCTACTAACACCACCGGATGGACCTAACTACGCTTTTTTCCTTCAATCATCTCACTCAGAGGATTGGACAATGACACAGATAGAGGAGGAGCTAAAGAGTCAGGTGGCAAACCACACCTCCCAGTGGATGGAAGAGGAAGAACTAGCACTGTTTGCACAGCAATGGCCTGGTCGTATAATGGACATTAACTGGTAAGCTCATGCCGAGGTCCCACGCTTGAGCATTATCTTTCGAGCCCCTCCACAGTGGAGAGCTCCGCAAAATGTAATCGAGGTGGCCCCTAGCACAAGCGGCCCGTTTCTACCAATGTACAATCACGACTCTCAGCATGGCTGATAGATGTATTGATAGTACCACCTGGAGCATCTATCACCCCTATGGTCTACCGATCGAGGGCCACCATGGAGCACTAGAGTTCGCCGTCCAAACCAGTGGCATAGCGTACTTGTATGCCTCAGAGTCTCTCCTTCTCATCAGCAGCCTCCATACCGAACAGATGCATGTTCGTTGAGCTTACACCTTGCATCCTGGAATGTGAATAGTCTCCACTACATTGGGGCACGTGGTTCCATGAAGTTGATTGTTCGGCAAGAGCTACAACATGCCCTTGCCGGATGGATCGACATCTTATTTCTATAGGAGCACAAGCTCACTCCCACCCAGGCCCAAGGGAATGGGAAGGTACTCCCAGGCAGCTCGCACACACACTTACTGGGAGCACGCCATAGGTGCCCATGGCAGCAGTGAAGACGTATGCACCTCTATTGACCCGAGTCTCACTGCTTGTGTACGAGACCATAAAACGATAGTGGCAGGGAGGGTTCTATGGATCAGATTGGATATTGGGGAATCATGCCTTGGAGTCCTCAATGTCTATGCCTCTACAGAGGTTAGGGCATGCAGCAGGTTCTGGGTGGAGATCGCAGATAGACTCCCAGAGGAAGACTCCTGGATCGTTGGAGGAGACTCCAACAACCTGGAGGCTTTGGAGGACCAACAGGGCAAAGGCAAAAATTACCAGGGCATGGCGACGAAGGAGCATGAGGCATGGGAGGTCTTTCTACTAGCAATTAGAGCCCGCAATGCCTGAAGAGACCCTGCCTTCAACAGGAGGGAGACATCGCTAGACTTCTCTTGGGGATACATGCGGCTAGGTGGAGTCCTGCTGGAGCGGTTGGAAAAGTTTTATGTGGGAGAGTGGAGAGGCTCTCGTGGAGGCCAAATTGAGTAGTTGGCAGGCACCACGTTGTCCGATCATTGCCCGGTTCTCCTGACACTTGATCCCCCAACATATGCTCCAGACACATGTTCCTTGACTCGATCTATAAGAGGAAGGAGATGATGAGACAAATAGAGCAAATTTGGACCACGGAGTGGGGCAAGAGGGACTGGATCGCAAAGGAGGCTGCAGAGGTCCTAGCCAAGTTCAACAGAAGTTGCCAAGCGGCAGTCATACAAGCCAGGCAGCAGTGCTGGGAGGACAAGAGAGCACTCCAGCGGGACCTTGCAGCCACGTAGAGACTATTATAGGAGGCATCAGGGGATCCCACCTCCACGCACAAGAGGTGCGCGCACAAGCAGCCATTGCTAGCCTAGAGGACAAGCGTTCAGAGTTCTCTTTCTGCACCTCAGCAACCTTTTGGGCATGGAAGGGGGACACGATGTGTAGGGAGTTCTTCCAGGTACACCAGCCTCGCACCGCAAGAGAGCAGATACACAGCCTTAGGCCTTAGTATGGGAGGACTCGTTCTAGCCCAAATGAGGTGATGGAGATTGCCACCGATTACTACAGGTGCCTTTTCCAGTAGGAGACAGCCTCAGCTAGAGGACAGTGATGTAGACAGCAGGTCTGGGATCACATCCCGTCCCTCGTCAGAGGAGATGGTACGCTCCCTCCTAGCCCCCTTCACAAAGAAGACTAGAGGAGGCTTTTCATACACAAGATGGGCAGAAATGCCCGTGGCCTCTCTAAGGCCTTCTTCATTACCTACTAGGAAGTGGTAAAGGACCCCCTATTGATGGCCTTCCAGAAAATTTTCACTTCAGGACATTTCGGCAGGCCTTATCAATCTTCTCCCCAAAGGGGAAGATCGGTTGGAGCTTTCCCAGTGAAGACCGATCACCTTATTGTTAGTGGCCTATAAGGCATTGGCAAAGATGATTGGTAGATGACTACATCATCCATGACACACAGACAAGCTTTGTCCAGGATAGGAGCATCTTAGACAATGTATTTACCTTCTTTGAGGCAACAGAGTGGGCTCAGCACAGTGGGCAGAGACTGGTCGTCCTACTCTTAAGAGGGCACCATGGTGAGGTTGGGTTTCCCCCAGGTTTGGATCCACGGGGTCTCTGCACTTTACAGATCGGCCACAAGCAGAGTCCTCATAGGTGGAAGGCAAGGGGAGGAGTTTTGGCTAGAGAGATCGGTCGCACAAGGCTGCCCCCTGGCCCCATGCTTGTTCCTACTCTTTGCAGAGACAATGTCTCACTTCCTCAGGTCACTGTGAGCGGATTACGCGGCCTCCAACTTCCAGTGAGAGAGGAGACTAAGTTGTTAGACTCAGAGTATGCAGATGACACAGCACTCTACATAGAGGACGATGAGTTGATGCTGGAGAGAATGAGGCTGGCTCTTAAGGTGTTCTATTCTACAACGGGAGCAAAAATCAGCTTGCGAAAGTCGGTTGGTTTCCTCATAGACTCGAACTCTAGCACATAGTGAGGGGTCCACCTAGGATTTAGATGGGTGAGCAAAGGGCAGACCATCCGGTACCTAGGGTTCCAAGTGGGACTCAACATCACTCCTGCCCAGCAGTTTCTTCCTGTCCTTGATTCTATTTGGAGGAAGTTGACCTACTGGAGCACGGCTCGCCTCTCACTAGCAGGCCGAGCCTTGGTGGTCAACGAGGTCCTCCTAGCGACGGCCTGGTATATCACTTCGTGTTGGTGCTTCTCCTCATCCTGCATAGTACAGCTTCGCCGCCTAGTGCGGAATTTCCTTTAGTCAAGGTCAAATGGCTCCATGATTCTAGGGCCAAGGTGGTGTGGACGACCATCATACGACATCTATCAGAGGGAGGGCTTGGGATCATAGACCCAGAGTATCAGAGTATGGCCCTCTTGGGCAAGCTAGTTGTTTATGGCCTCACTCCAGGCAGGCAGACCTGGAAAGTCTTATTGCAGGAGGGTCTTCAAGATAGTAGACCGAGACTTGGCAGGGAGTGAAAGCCGTCCCTAAGATGGATCTTCACGTTAGCCTAGATCACCCCCTGGATCACCTTTTCTACCTAGCTTACTCCGCGTGTGGCAGGGCCTCCGTAAGGCCCTAATCCAGAGCCCCCCAGGCTGCCACCATCAACCGGTGATCTATAACCCCTAGGTCAAAGGTCGGGAAGGGGCACAGATTAGCAAGTGCCCCCACATCCAATGGGCTGGTTGGGAGGCCGGCCCGGCTCGTACCATCAAGACATGGCAAGAGGTGTACAAGATGGCAAACGAGGAGATGTTGTAGCGTGTATCAAGCTGCCAGAGAGGAGTGGAGTTGAGGAGAAGGGAGATAGATGCTGCGATACCTTTAGAGTGGCTTGCTCCCCCAATACGAAAGCCAATAGATCCTGAGGGGGGTATGGGCCGCTAGCTTTTCACCAACAAGCATCCCCCTATAGGTGGCACGTAGAATGGGTAGCACCCTGTAGGGGACTTTCTTCACCATTCAAGAGGGGGCGTCTGGCCCTTGATAGAGGGCAGCAGGATGAGAGAATAGCTGCCCTTTCTTCGTGGAGGAGGATTCAGATAGTGGGCCTTCAAGGGAAGACATGGCGACTAGACCTCTATGTTTTTTGGAGAAAGCTCAAGGAGTGGTGCCTCTGGATCTGGGAGAGCAGACCACTTGATGAGCTAGCTAGAGTGGGATCGAGGAGAGTGGCTATGGCCGACCACTGCGATCACCAAGAAGGCACCAAGTAGGGAGCTTTATCTAAGGTTCAACTAGAGATATTTTGAAGCGGTTGTTAGCCAATTGTCATTTCAAAAGCTTACACAATATTTTGTATGGAAATTGAGGACATGAACACATGTTATTGTGTCTACAACATAATTCATACATATCTCAAGCATGCCTTCGATTCTATGCATGTTGATGGGTTGTGTGGCTCTTAGGAAATCTTTAAGTGCTGAGAATCAAGGCAAATGTGTTAAGAACATGAGCATGTATATAGTCACATGACAAAGTTATAGCAATCATGGTTGCGTGCAAAGAAACAGGACTTTGTGTATCACGAGGAATTGTTCTTTATCACATCCTGTAATAATTGTGGTTTTGTGATGAGACTTGCACAATGTCCATGTGAAATATATAAAACTATAAAAGTTTGTAGTTTTGTAGGTTTTTGAAGAGATAGACATTGGCCATAACAAAAGGGGAATAATAATTAGATCATAAGATTTTATCAACCATGAAGGTACCTCTAGCTAAGTTCATGTTAATGCTCAAAGAACACATAAAAAGTTTTTCAACCACAATTTCATGTGAAGGTAGAGTACACTGCCAGGATTGGCAGACATGTACTAATGCAGAAAGATATGGATTGGGCACCGTTACGTAGTAAGCACTGAACAGAGCACAGCATCACAGAGCCTTTCCAACGGACTTTCTGGTGCCGCCTATGGGATAGCTGGAGACCGAGGAGGATATCGTATTTTTTATGGTTGGTAACACACGGAGGCTTGGCGGTGGGAAGTTGGCTTGCCCATATGCAGAGGGAGTTTGTAAGTGTTGTACACAACAGCCTTTGGAAACCCCAAAGCACTGCCTTTGGTCATGTGAGGAGGCGCAGCTCGTGTGGAGAGGAGTATGCCACATCCTTCGCCGTATAGCACCCAGCATTAGATGTATCTCATGGGAAGCTTTCTGTTGGCAGACAGTCAGCCAGGGCCATCACCTTCTATATGAGGCTGGGATGCAAGACACGATATTCATTATCAAGGCACGCCGTCCGCAGTGGTCGGTTTGGAGGCTCTACCCATCCGCCAAGTACTAGAGCCCACAACAGACCGCTCTGAGGTATGGGAGATCATAGGGAGTCTTACTGGATGGCATATCTAGAAGACGCGGTGTCATGAGGCTTTTGGCGAAGAGAGACTTTCAGTACATGCGACCTTAGTAGAGCTCTGTACCTCCACCATCCACTCCCTCCGCGGCCGCTGGGATCAGGTGCAGGGCGAGTCCAGGGCTCATCAAGAGCTCCGTTGTCATTTCATACGCACTTGGGACGGCCAGGACCTGTTTTTTGTGATGCAGGTAGGCAGCCCTAGATGGCGATATACCCCCCCCCTCCATGGCTTCTTGCCCCTATCCCCCCCCAGACTGCCTTAAGAGGCTTGTATACATGATGTATTTTTGACTTTGCATCAACTCTAGCTAGTTTGTTGAGCATGAGCACTCTATTGTAATCAGTTTTTTGAGTAATATAATCAACCACATTTTACTTGCAAAAAAATTTGACATGACACCCTACTAGAAGTTGTATGGGCATAAGTCAATCATCAGTCACTTGAAAGTTTTTTTACTGCATTGCCTATGTACATATTCTAAATAAGAAGAGGAGAAAGTTGGATCCTAAGGCACAAAAGTGTGTGTTCATTGGTGCTCAGTAGCGCAAGGTCTACAAATACTTGAAAATGCTTGAAACGGTCATTAGCAAAGATATGATCTTTGATAAAATGGCTTCATGGTATACATCATCTATCAGTGTTCCTCTACTAATATGCCTTCTAATCATGTATCTACTGTTACTCCATAGCAGAGTACTACTATGTCTGGGCCTACGGGTAATGTATCTCCTTGGACTGGTAGGTGATA
The DNA here is from genome assembly GCF_053477565.2 of Lygodium microphyllum. Taxonomy (NCBI): domain Eukaryota; kingdom Viridiplantae; phylum Streptophyta; class Polypodiopsida; order Schizaeales; family Lygodiaceae; genus Lygodium; species Lygodium microphyllum. Next base: position 56,817,427 of record NC_141151.1, read on the forward strand.
TGGTTATGCATCACCATCCACTGATAGCACTATATTAGTGAGGGGAAAAAATGATGTAGAAAGCAAAGGCAAAGAAAAAAATTTTGATGATGCTCGTGGAATTTTGACATCTAGATATGATTTGGCTAATAGCCTGGAGTAGATATATACCACCTCATGAAATAGGGGAATCTAGCAATGCAGAACAATTGAGATATTCACAAAGAGTGAGATACCCAATTGATAGACTTACATACAGTGGGTATTCTGTGAAGCATTATGCATACATGACTAGGTCATGGAACACAAAGAGCATGCTACATTTAGTGAAGTTGTCTTGGATAAGAATTTATGTAAAGCAATGGGACAAGACAATGAATGTGTTGGTTGAAAATCATACTCGGAAATTGGTTGCATTGCCTGATGGCAAGAAGTCTATTGGTTGTAAATGGGTGTATAAAGTTAAGTGCAAGTCTGATGGCAGCATTGAAAGGCAGAAGGCTAGGTTAGTAGCGAAAGGGTATGTATAACAATATGGCTTGGACTATGAAGAGACTTTCAACCCTATTGCCAAGATGGTAACTATCAAAACTGTGATTGCTTTGGTTGTAGTAAGGGGCTGGAAATTACAGCAAATGGATGTGAATAATGCATTCCTGAATGGTGACTTGGAAGAAGAAATGCTTATGGATCAGCCTAAAGGGTATGTACACCCTCAGTATCCGAATTCTGTCTGCAAGCTGAAAAAAGCTCTTTGTGGGCAGAAACAAGCTCCTAGAGCTTGGCATGCACACATTAGCCGTTACTTGCAGAGTCTTGGATTTGGAGTTGGCAAGGCTGATCATAGTCTCTTTACCAAAAAGACAAATGTAGGTCTTGTGGTGCTAGTCATCTATGTAGATGACCTCATTATTATAGGTGATAATGACATTGGAATACAGGATGTAAAGTCAATACTGAAAACTAAGTTTGATATGAAATATTTAGATGAGCTAAAATTCTTTTTTAGGCATTGAAGTGGTAAATTCAGCCAATGGACTTTGGCTAATACAAAAGTAGTGTGCATTGGAAATGCTAAAGAAGTATGGCATGACAAATTGTAAACCATTGGATACTCCATTGGATCAAAATACCAAGTTGGAAATGGATACCGGAGCTGAAATTGCAATTGTTACCATGTATAAGCAGATTGTGGGAAGCCTCATCTACTTGACCATCACTAGGCATGATCTTAGCTACCAACAATTGCACTCTCTAGTTCTGAGGCAGAGACAAGACATACATGAATGCTAGCATAAGGATACTTGAATAGGTGATCAAGAACTGTGAGCAGCAAACCAATAGTCAAAGGTATGGGTTGTGGATTGTGAGGGAGATTTGCATCTTGGATGCCAATGATGAGGTGAATTTGTATTTTGGACATGGTATATGTGAAACATGTTCCGCCATAGCAGTACATGGTTCCTTGCCATGTTGCATGCTAAGACAAAACGTTTTCAATTGAAATGTTTCATAGTTACCCTGGTTTTAGATGGCGACAGTAGTCTAGGCATCACAATCTATGTTTTCAAAGAAAGGTTGCACCTTTCTTATGGGACGTTGTATGGAAAGTTGGTATGTCAACATGAGCACCAAGGTGTAGTTGGTAACAATATCATCAAGGGGGGCTAGGGCAGTTGTAGACTGCAGCAATGATTGCAGACACATGACAAGGGTAAAGCAGGCTAGCATGGAGAGGGCCAATACGGATAGCCAAGTCATGTTATTGAAGATCAATGATGGGAGAAAAAGATCATATGTAGACCTCCTGAGTAAGCTTTGTTACGAAAGGTTATGCCTTTCCACAATGAAAATTGACAGCATATTTGCCGCCGCGCGGGTGGGGGGGGCGGGGGGGGCCTGCATTTCCTTTTTCCGTGCATTCTCTTTTTTTTTTGTGGGGGAGGTGGGGCTGCCACGTGGCACCTGCCCCCCACCTCTCCTTAACTAATAGTATAGATTAGTAAATTAAAGAACCATTATATGGAAAAGAAAAACATCCTCGAAGGATTTCTCGAAAGTACAAACCTGAAGCTTCACTGAGAGCCACCCCAATGCAATGGCGTTTGCTTCGTCCTGCTTCGACAAAGCCTGTCTGCTCCGTCCTCAAAGGCAACGTCTCCTGGACCGCTTCGAGTGAGAGCCGCTCCACCGGCAATGGCGTTTGCTTCTTCCTGCCTCAACCAAGCCTTTCTGCTGTGTCCTCAAAGGTTGCCCCTCCTGGACCGCCTGGCGTGCAGCTACTCCGACGCCAAGCCTTTGCACAGCAAATGGCAGTGCAGCACCTGCGTCCTCCCACGCAGGCTTGCCTTGTCACATTCCATCGTCCGAAGTACGCTGGCAGATAATAATAGTGATAGTGATGGTGATGATGATGAAGATGACGATGAAATTAGCCGCATCCCTCCCCCTCAATACATCTATCCTACACTGATCCTAACACAGGGGAGCCTGCTCCGGCGTATCACAGGACATCCAATGCACGGGAGTATGGGTTCCTCTAAAATCAATGTGGAAAGAAAAGAAGGGGAACCCATCCATAGATCTATTGTGAGCCTAAAAAAACTAGTTTTGCATGGTTAGCATTGTTTTCATGTATTTTATAAATGGAATTGAAAGGCCTTTCTTAGGTGTTGTTGAATTAAGTTCTTAATAAATTTTAACTAGATGCTCTACACTTCATCGGTGTTCTTTTGATGCTTTGCACTCGATTTGAAAGCATCTTTCATGTGGCAAGATAGTTCTTGGAAGGTTGATATAAAGAACATAATCAAAACTTCAAAAGCTTTAGTAACTTAAACTAATACAATGTTGAATGCACCAAAATGCAATATATGAGAATGTGGCACTCATTGATATATAGGGAGTGGAAGACCAACATTAACAGGATCAACCTGTATGACCATTTCTCAAATATTCTAAAATACAAATATATTTAATGGTGATTTCTATTTACATTGAGGCTATCATGGCATGCATATTATCCTCACACACTAAGCCTACAACATTACAAAAATTTCACCACCCATAAACTAGATTGAGACCTTATTATTATTATTCTCTCTCTCATAATAATCAATAACATTTATGCACAATTATACACATACAATACATTAATTAAAATATAATTACATATCCTATATAAATAATTAGTTAATTTATTGATAATTATTTAATTATACCTAATCAATTACATTATTGTATCATTATACATATTAATTACTATACACATTATCAAGTGCATTAAAGTAATATGTGTCACAATTATCAAATAATACATGAATAATAATTAAACATAATAATGATTAAATCAAATAATATTGTAATATTTAAAATTATTATGCTGCATCCACCTCCTTTATGGCAACCTTCACTTGCACCACCACCTCCTCAACCACCACCATCACCTCCTCCTCAATGCCACCATCACCACCACCACTCCCAGCTATTTGTCTCTTTCTCTCCCTCTAACCCCCTCATTTACTAGTTCTCTCTCTCTCTCTCTCTCTCTCTCTCTCTCTCTCTCTCTCTCTCTCTCTCTCTCCTAACATTTCTTTCTCTCTCATTGTAGAGAGGGGAGATTTAAAATTTCCTCCTATTAGAATGGGGGTTGACAACAACCCCTTTTTAGAAAAAAAAAAATTGAACCCTCTCTTTTAAGGGGGAGAGAGAGAGAGGATAAAAATATTAATATGCTAATTTCATATTAATATTAAGATGCTACTCTTATATGATATTTAAAAAATATCAATATTAATATTTTATATTGCCACTCATATTACAATTTTATATTATTATTAACCTCCCCCCCTCTCTCTCTCTCTCTCTCTCTCTCTCTCTCTCTCTCTCTCTCTCTCTCCTAACATTTCCTTCTCTCTCTTTGTAGAGAGGGGAGATTTAAAATTTCCTCCTATTAGAATGGGGGTTGACAACAACCCCTTTCTAGAAAAAAAAAATTGAACCCTCTCTTTTAAGGGGGAGAGAGAGAGAGGATAAAAATATTAATATACTAATTTCATATTAATATTAAGATGCTACTCTTATATGATATTTTAAAAATATCAATATTAATATTTTATATTGCCACTCATATTACAATTTTATATTATTATTAACCCCTCTCACTACAAGATATAGACCTTATAGCGACGTTTAAAGCGACGAAAATACAAACAACAAAATTTGCCCCCGTCGTCGCAAAAAGCGTCGTTATTGACGACGCCATAGAATCGTCGCTATATGCGTCACTATATACGTATATAGCGACGCATATAGCGACGATTGCAGAGAATTTGCGACGCTGATAGCGACAACAATAGCGACGCGTGCAGTAAATTTGCGACGCAAATAGCGACGGTAACCGAGAAAAAAAAAATGTGGCAGGGCAGCAAGCTGCCCTGCCACATATAGCACTGTGTGCTGTATGAGAGCCATACAAAATAGTTTCTGCACTGCTGCATACAAAGCGTTTGCAAACAAAAAGAATGTATACTGAAATCATAAAACTGATAGATGAAATAAATACATGATATCGCATAAAATGCGATTGGTACAATCATAAAACAATATCACTAATACATAGAAAATGTCTACATAGATCGGGCGACTAAAAACTAAAGGTATGTGAGCTCTAAGGATCCAAGGGCGAGCTACAAATCGTCGTCCCCCGAAAGCTCTTCCCGCTGTAAAGGAGCATCAAACGGATTCTGCAGAAAAAGAAACAACATATCAATCCACCATACAATAATGCATTCAAATATCTCATGGTAACTACGGACAAGAAAGATGAATGACTTACTGGGCCGCCGCGTCTATACAATCGGTCGATCAATGATCTGAGACCGTGCCTCTCTGCATATCGAGTCTCAAGGCCTTGCGGATCGTGATTTGTAATGGAGTGCTACAAAGAAAACAAAATGCTAACTGTTAGAAACATGATTGTCAGTACAAAGAATATCTCAAAAAAACAAATAAGCAAAACAAAAGAGAAACTTACAAAGTCCTCCAAATATGTCCTGTGGCCGCCACTCCCAAGATGATGTACCAATCCGGCCTCAATTCGTGCCCTCGCCGCCTCCCGCTGCTGACTCCAACGTCCTGGCGAATTTGTAGCCTCCTCCCTCAGTCGGCGCCAGTCGTCTGCATCTAACCACTCGGGCTTTAGAGCCCCACTCTTGATTGCCTTGCGTGCGTCGGATCGTCTATGTGACATGTATGCACGCATGCAATCCATCATCCAGCCCGTAGAGAATCTATCCACTGCGGCTGGCACCGGGAACTCCTCGTGCAAGGATGCTATTATGTACTCCTTGCTCCCCTCCGGTATGTTCCTCCAATGATCCAGGACGTTGTGCCGAAAAACTTGTTGGCACAACTCCCTCATGCAAGCCATCACCCTCCTCCCCTCATCATTCATGATGATGGCTCCTGACCTGCCATCCACTAGGTATCCATAATTCCTAGGAGTGTGCCTTGTATGGGCCCTCTCCCATCTCTGTCCACGCTCCTGGGCATATCTAGGAGACCCCTGAACATCCGGTGTACCGACGGGGGTACCCTCTCCCGGAGTGCCACTGAAAGGGGTGCCACCAGAGGGGGTGCCACCAAAAGGAGTGCCACCAGAGGGGGTGCCACCAAAAGGCGTGACATCTGCCGGGACGCCTACGCAAAAGCCGGAGTAACTGGAGTGAACGTCCCCACAGGTGTGACAAATCCTGGAGGTGACCGAGCTCCCCAGCTGAACGACGAGACGGAGACACCGCGTCCGTGTCTCCACAGCAGCACCCCCCTGCTCCTCCTGCAGTCGCAGTCCCTCCCTCTGGCCCAAGTCGCGAGCGTCGAGATCGTCTGCTCGAAGCTGAAGCATCTGATCGCGCTGAAGCTGATCTAGCAGAGCGCCCTGACGAAGAACGAGACAGCTCTTGATCTGCAATCTCTCTGAATCTTGCGAGCTGATCTGGAGACATACGTGCCATCATCTCCTGAAACTCCTCATCGCTCATCCCTCGACTCATCCTGAAAATGTCGATACCTGCACAAATAAAAAATAATGTTAGAATAATCAATTTAAACTATACAAAGCACATTAATATAAATCATTTTTGAAAAATCCCTCTTAAAATGCATATCTTATCTACCTTTATGGAAGATCTAAACAACGAATTGAGTAATACAATTCTCCAAGAATGAAGTATTCTATGGTCCCATGTTAATCTCCTGACACAACTCTGCATACACTGGAAGGTCGATAGACATGTCACCACAAAAGAACGAGTCTGCCTCGTTCTCAAAAAATTCTACGACTTCTGTATTTCCATCATTGTTAGCCGATGCGGGTTCCAAGCTTGCGGTGGCCTCCACCCCTTATAATTTCGATCCCTCTATTTACATATTTTCTTCATCTATGCATGGAACATCGCTTTGATCGTATACTCTCGCACCTCGAGGAGTTGAAGGTATAACATACCACCATCGAGGTTGTCGGGGATTTGGATAGAAGATTACATGTTCACAAACACTTACAAACCGTCTTCAAACCATTGTGACATAAACCATGTCGTATTACAATTAGCAAGCAAATGACTAGTTGTACCTGTTCACAATGGGCCGGCAACACAAAGATGTCGCGCAAATCCATCCATTTTTTTTCGGAATCTATTTCGAGAAATCCAGATGGACCTCATCGAACTGTTGCGCTAGCTCCTCCAAGTACCACTTTGAACCACTGCACGTCGAATATTATCATGAAGAAGCTACGGTAATCCACCGTAATAATACTTTGCAAATTCCCAAAATACTCCATCTCATCCACAACCGTGTTCGGATCCGTTGCTCGTCGCTGGCTCTCTTGCTCAAACCTTGCCATGACACCACAGTCCATTGTGCAGCGCATTTTGTCAATACGCTCCACCCGAAAATGCCGTCCGCGCGACCACGCTGCACTATATATTTTGTACTGCACATTGAAACACTCAAATTAGAAGTAGCAAGCAAATTTAGATACGACACATTCTAAACCCCTCATTACCTTTGGACTACATCCCCTCGAGAACTCCCACTTCTCCATTGAGACCTCTGTCCCTTCGCTGGATGGTGCGGTCAAGGCTCCATACAACCATCGTGTTGACATAAACCGCGGCATCTCCTCCATGCCTTCGGGATATCGAATCGGTCGGTGACGCGTACTGCGTCAGAATTCAGCTCGCGCTTCCTCTCGATCTTGCCTTGCAATCTGGTACTTGGCGAGCCACGTCTCCATGGAGGCATGGTGCAACATACAAAAGCGATTCACCTTCTCTTCCATTGAGGCATCCATTCTTTTTTCTACCCCATTTCCAACCACCACATCTCCAGTCAGCCTGTCATCGTCCTTCAGCGTCCATAGCATTTCATTGTCTAGTTTCACCGTTGGTAGCCATTGTGAGATATGCACTAACGCCTCTGACACCAACCAACCTTCCGCCATACTACCTTCCGGACGAGCTCGTTGTCGCACAAAGCCTTTCAGGGTTTTCATGAAGCGCTCCAGGAAGAACATCCATCGCGTATGGACAGGTCCAGCAATCTCCATCTCATCCACAAGATGCACAAGAGGTGAACTTGTATCGTGAGCATGCTAGTGGGCAGGTATTTCTCAAAGAGACAGACCGTCTCAACTACTCCCCGCCTTGCGGATTCAATAGAGGACGTCTTAATCTCTTTCTGTGAGATCCATTGCACCAAAGTCGACAGCTTCTAAATGGCCCCGCGAATTTCTGGAGTTAGGCATCCCACGATCGTGATCGGTAGGACAAACTGCCACAAATGAGAAAGCATTAAGAATAATGGTCACTTTTCAAATTTCAAAATGTCCACGCTAATTAAAATCCATTCTGTTCACAAACCTGACATATCTTATGCCAATCATGGGATTTTAGCCCAGACATTTGGTCATCTTTAGAAAATGCGGACCTCAGAGAACGCATCATACCCGTCGGAGTGCGGATAGACTTGATTACTTGCTTCACAATGCGCTCTTCTTTGGTAGACAAAACCCAGGGAGCGCGAGGAAGCTGCACTCCCCCTTCAGCACTCGACTGCGGCCAAAGCGCCTCCATCTTACCTACCTCCTTTAAATCCATTCGTGACCCTATAGTGTCTCTCTTTCCTGTGATGTGGTCCCATAGCAAGCTGCCCACATTTTTGAAAATATGCATGGGATCCAACAAGTGGTTGACCTGTAAGTGGGTCCAATATGGCAACTCGTAGAAAACTGAGAACCGTCGCATTCCATTTGGATGTGAATCCGGGTTTACCATTTTCAGCTCGTACCAGCTTGCAGCGTTCATACGTGCTGGAGATTGTCCGAGAAAACCTTCCCTGAGTTCATGATCCTCCAGCAAGAAAGCGGCGTGTCCTTGATATACCATCTTCTTCATGGTTCGTGACCTTCGGGAGTCTAACTGTGGTCCACACAATGGACATGCATGATAACCTGAGGTAACGAGACTTGCAAGGCGATCCACGACCTGCATGAATACTTGATTGAATGAAATAAAATATAGATATTACCGGCGAGAACAAAGGTCTACTCACCTGAGCACTCTCCCAATCCCGGAAAGTCATGCATCGTCCACATGAGAATGGCTCGAATGTTGGCTGACCGCCGACCATCGCGCCTGCTCATATCTTGCACCGTGACCCCCTCCTCCCACAAAATCTTAAGCTCATCGACTAATGGACGAAGATACACGTCCATATTTTTTACTTTGTAGCGGCCCGGGACGAGCAAGCTAAGGGTGAGATGTCCTTTCTTCGTAGAAAGCCATGAAGGAATGTTGTAGTTGACAAGCACTATAGGCCACACACTGTAAGAAGTCGAGCGCAGACCGAATGGGTTCACACCATCCATGGCGAGACCGAGCCGAAGATTCATTGGCTCTCGCGCAAAGCCTGGGAAGGTAGAGTCAATGTGGCTCCATGCGCGCGAATCTGCTGATATTCGTTGCACTCCATCCGTGGACCTATTCTGCACATGCCACATTGTCAAGCTTGCCATGGCGGACGTGCGAAACATGTGGTTTATGCGGGGGATGAGCGAAAAGTGTCTGAGGACTTTTTGAGGGATGGTCTACCCTTGCAAGTCCTGTCGATACCTGTGAGCACCACACTTTGGACATGTCCACGAACTCTTCTAATTGGCACGTCCACGAACTCTTCTAATAGGCCGCAAAGGGTGCACTTCCCCTTGGGTCGAGACATCACCCCCCTGGATACAAAATTTGCCAACAAGACCCAATCTTATCGCGTATGGTTTTCAATTAGCTTGAGAGTACAATGCATGAAAAATGCTAACTTCAAATTACCGTTTGCTGAAAATCTGCAATCGCCTGATCAATGATCTCAGATTGAAACTCGCCAAATCGTCGTACGTGTTCTATAGACAATCGGCGTTTTCGTCTAATTGCCAACTTGCATTGAGAGCAAGGACATGGGACACGTTGATTAAGATACGACTCGCGGTCTTGAACAATAAGACCTTCTTCGTTTGCCATCTTATCTACATTACAGCAAACGAGGCTTAAATGGATAGCTTTACGGAGATGTACGTCAAGTTGCAGGTTGACCATAAACCTTGCATTATATATAGTAGTCGAGAGATTTTCCGATGTTATATCTCGGCCTTGTATCATGCTCAACGATTTGTTTGTCCCGGTAGATAATTATTTGTTATATCTCGGCTTTGAGTATAAGTAATCCATTTTAAAATTAATGCGCGCCATCTATGAAATTTTATAACTATAGTAATAAAATTTATTTCAATCAATTCTACTCATAATCATAAGACCTGAGAGAAATTATCCTATACTCAATTTAAGGGTTTCTTCTTCTATAACAATAATTTTGGGTTCATTTTGATGAAGTAATTGGCCATATGCAAAGCACATTGCATACCATTATCAATACGTATATTATCTTAAATTTCCTTCCCTTCCCTCTCCCTCTCTTTCTCTCCCTCTCCCTCTCTTCCTATCTTTCTCTCACCCTCACCCTCTCCCTCTCGTTCTCTTTCTCTCCCTCTCTCATTTCCTCCCTCCCCCTCCCTCTCCCTCTCCCTCCCTCTTTCTCCCTCTCCCTCTCCCTCTCCCTCGCTCCCTCTCCCTCCCCCTCCCTCTTTCTCTCCCTCTCTCATTTCCTTCCCCTCCCCCTCCCTCTCCCTCTCCCTCTCCCTCTCCCTCTCCCTCTCCCTCTCCCTCTCTTTCTCTTTTTCTCCCTCTCCCTCTCTATCTCTCTTTCTCTCTCATTTCCTAAACAAGCAAAAAATAAAGTGATTTAAACATCCTCCAAGCAAAAGGGAGAGGGAGAGATACAATGCACTCTCCCTCTCTTTCTCTTTCTATCCCTCTCTCATTTCCTTCCCCTTCCTCTCCCTCTCACTCTCTTTCTCTCTCATTTCCTCTCCTAAACAAGCAAAAAATAAAGTGATTCAAACATTAAACAAGCAAAAGGGAGAGGGAGGGAGAGAGAGAATGCACTCTCCCTCCTTCTCCCTCTATATCTCTTTCTCTCCCTCTCCTATTTCCTCCCCCTCCCTCTCCCTCTCCCTCTATTTCTCTTTCTCTTTCTTTCCCTCTCCCTCTCTTTCTCTCTTACTCTCTCGTTTCCTCTCCTAAACAAGCAAAGAAGAAAGTAATTTAAACATTAAACAAGCAAAAGGAGAGAGAGAGAGAGAGAGAGAATGCACTCTCCCTCTCTTTCTCTCCCTCTCCCTCTCCCTCTCCCTCTCTTTCTCTCCCTCTCTCTCCCTCTCCCTCTCCTTCTCTTTCATTTCCTCTCCTAAACAAACAAAAGAGAACGATTTAAACCTTCAACAAGTAAAAGAAAGAGAGAGGGAGACTCACCAATGAGATATGGCGAGCGTGGATGGCTTCTCTTTGCAACGAGGGCTCCTCCTCTCCTTTGCGAACAACGACGGTGGCGGCGGCGGCGGCAGCAAGTCTCTTCCTCCTCTTCTCCCACAAAGCCTTGGCTCTCTCCCTCGCTCTCTCCCTCGCTCTCGCTCTCAAAAGGCGAAGAAAAGAAAATGAAAACTGCGCTCTGGTTTCGGCTGCGCTTTTTTTCCCTGCGGCATCGCAATTGGCGTCGCTATATGCGTCGACGCATATAGCGATGCCAATTGCGACGACAATAGCGACGCCGATATCCGCCGTCGCTAATCGGCGTCGCTATTGCCCCATTCCCTTGTAGTGTCTCTCTCTCTCTCTCTCTCTCTCTCTCTCTCTCTCTCTCTAGTATAGAAATGTTAGTGAACTAGCCATGGGATTTTAGGCTTATCATCCATATCATCGTCATGACCTTTTATGACTATTGAAACTCTCCCTAGTGTAGAAATCCAAAGAACCAAGTTGTGGGATTTAAGACTTCATTACCCATACCATCATCACAACCTTTTGTGAATATAAAGAACTACTACACCTGACCTCCTCTTTAGCTTGTATAGCTATTTCTACATTGAGAATTGCATAAGATCTTTGCTCTTCCTTGTCCACAAGATGCTATTAATTCAACGGTCGTAGTTGCTTCCATCCCTAACTCCATCTTCAATTGTAGCTTATTGAACATAGGCATCCAGACCATCCTCATTATCCTTAAAATGGGGCACCCATGGTAATAGTCTTTTAAAATGATTGTAAGTTTTGCTTCACCATAAACCACCGAAGATTATGCTAGTGGTGTGGTGGCAGTGGTGCTAGAAGTGATGGTGTTATTACAAGTGGAGATAGATGTAGTGGTGGCGGCAGCAGTGGTAGAAGTGATGGTGTTATTGCAAGTGGAGATAGACATGGTGGTGGTGGTTGTAATTAAGGGTGGGAGAAGTGAACTATGTCGAAAAAAATTGGGGGGTCTCCAGAAAAATCTCACTCAAAAAACTCGCTTCTTGCCCTTCCCCCTTCTCCAATGTGCATTGATCTCCTCGCTTAGTTTCTTTAGTCAAATCATTGCCAAAAACTTCAAGTAGCTTTGGATCTTTGGCATGGCAACTAAAGTATATCATATCATGAAATGTTGCAAAAGGCCAATGGATGAAGCTTATAATGTGCCATGCCATACAAACATTTGTGGTGTGATGTACAATAGAGCCAATTGTGTGGGATCATTAAACAACAACATGACTTTGTTTATTAAATAGCTTGAGAAATGTGTTGTTTGTAACACCAATGACTTGGTGGATGACAAGGTTGAGGTTAATACTTGTTAGTATCAACTTCTTGTCAACATTGATGTGTTGGCCTCTTTTATAGGCATATATTTGTCATTTGTCTTACATATTGAGTGTATGTATCAATGGTTCTCTTATTGATAGTAGTAATGGACTTTAGGTGCTATGTTGCTTGGACTTGTTAAGTGTTGCATAGGTTGAGGCAATAATTATGGTACTATCCTTGGACTTGACAATTTACATCAAGTATCTACTCAAATAACTCTTATTACTACTCAAGGTTCCCATGACGACGTGTAAGCCACCAAACATTTGTATTAGTAAGCTTTTTGTAGATGGTGTTTTCTTGTTTTATAGTGCTCCATTTATTATTTCTATACACAATTTTAGGTTATTTGTAGAACTATTATTGTTTCAAGAGTTCTACCTCTCTTCTATGACGCAACTACCTCTTTGACTAATACTCCATCTCTAAACAAACCATGCACTCTCTAATCAAACCACGAATGTAATTTTTTAAAAAAGGCTTAAAGGTTGTAGTAGAGAAAGCAAATTTTGCTTTTTCATTGTAGTCTAATTCACCAAACAGAGATTTAATGGCCTCACAACTCAAGGTATGCATGCTTGAAACTCTCAAGTTTCCTCTTTAATCACATCCACCTTCACCTCCATTGTAGCCAAGAAGAGTGGAAAAGCAAGAGGACAATGAAATGGATGCAAGCATAGGTAAGTTTATTCTTCTTGCTCCCTCACACACTCTTCGCACTCACTTCTTGTCAAGTTAGACTATGGTTTCCTCAAGCTTTTGCTAAGTGGTAGAAGATAAGAAGAAGGACAAGAAAGAACAGAAGAAGAGAAGAATGGAGGAAAGGCTTCTCCTTCTTGGTCCCACATGTTCTCCCCAACACACACATACAAATGTACACACATACTCTTTCTCATTCTCAAGATTTGACTATATTGAAAGTAAGAAGGGAGAAGGTGGAAGCAAGAGATCAAAGCTAGTACCCACAAGAATGAGAGTCTCTACTACTTTTACACATGCCCTTTGATCTTCATGGTTTCCCTTGATATGTTACTATTGTGGCCATACTTTGTGTGATTGATCAACTTGCCCACAAATTCACCAATTTGTTGGTCTTTTATGTGATTGCATAAATATAATTAGAAATACAATCATGACTTTAGGACGCCTTACAATTTTCATACAGGTGAGCCAAACTCCTACATTTTTTATAAGAACACTTTGGCAAAATACAATTGAAATGTCTTGATTGCATATTCTTAGTGCGTAAGATAAATTCTAAAATTTTCAAAAAACTACTACATTGATTTCCAACACCTCATTCGGACTTTGAGCTTGCTTTCTTTGGCTTCACATCTACTTCCATTGATTTGATGACCTTTGTTAACTCCTCTGACCTTGACTTTGATCACTTTTGACTAGCTTCTTTGACTTTGATTTTCTAGTCTTTGTTCTTTGCAATTATCATTATAGTATGCATATTTAATGAATCCTTGATAGCACACTTTGGTAGTCCATCAAGGGATGTGTCTAGACGACTCCATTTGGAGCTCCTATGGAATATTTAAACTTCATTGTCAAAGGATTAAGCATCTAGAGTAAAAGTCAAACTCAAAAGAAGTTTAGCAATAGGGAAGGCTCAAGAATAAGCCAAAAAGAAGAGAAGAAAAGGGTATGTAAGTACTAGACAAGGGTTCAATCAATTCCATGTCATACATCCCTCATTGGAGGCGGCAATGATATGGTACCAAAAAAAATTTGGTAAGGATTTTGAGGATGCTAATTCCCATGTCAATTTGTTTGACAATGCCAATATAATTAACAATCTAGGTAGAGTGGATTTGGTGGCTAAGGCTCATGCATTCCTTAACACCCTACATAACAAGGTTACATTTTGGGCTTTCTAGTCATTTCATCCATTATAGTATTTTTAAGAAAACTTTTTTTACATTGTACCACATGAAGAAGACCGATGTCCATATGAGTGGCTAAATAATATGGAAGAAGAGCATCTCATTATAAAAGATAATGTGGCAATATTCAGGAAGCTAAAAAATCAATTGATATTGGCAACCTGATGATGAAGCCATTCATTTGTACTTGGTAATGGGTTGCAAAAAGCTACTACTACCCTTCATTTGTCTATTATTACTATCCTCGGAAGAGCAAGAATATCTTAAAGATCACTACGACAAGCTCCTACATGAACACATGCAACTCATCTCTGACGAGAAAGACAACGGACTACGCTTAACTGTGACATTCAATGAAGCACTTTGCCAACCAAATCTCTTAGAGATAGAGCAACTAAAGTGACAATCAGAGGGTCAAAGTCAATTTGAAAAATGTTGGTTTAAAAACCGTGCTATAATGACCAAACTCGAAGCCCACATTATGATTGTCTCTGGGGAGCAACTGGCCAAATGGCAGTCTCAAAGAGACCTGACCAATGTGGCACCAACTTCCTTTCGAGTACTGACTACCGTTCGGGGTGTGGACTTAGCTGGAACTAGCCAAGAGAACTCTCTGATTTATAAAATTCTCACTAAGTAGGAGCTACATGTTGCCAGTAGACTTGGACAAGGTACCATGCTACTCGATGTTGCAAAATATATGTTGTTACTGAGTAGGTTGCCACAATTACTAAATATATATGGCACACTTTAGTACAATCCTAAGTTCTACAATTGGTTTTTATCCTCACGAAGTGACATGGATTCATAAACGTGTATATAAATAAACAATGTGTTTTGTGACTATGTATAAATAATATGGAAAGAAGCAAAGCCAACATACACACAAGCAATGATAATCAAGCGCAAGTGATATGCATCGAAGTCAACACTATGAGATTCAGACAAGTGATGTCTTTTCAAGCTGCACCTATTCATTATGGTTGAAGCATATGACTTGCATGTACTCTCAGGAGTTGCCAAGTGAATGCAGGACAACAGCGGTCTCTGTACGAAAGCATTCAATGTCCAAGTCACCACAAGACCACCAACCCCTTATGGAAAAAGTATCAGAAATACTAAGAACAAAGAGCCATGATGGAAACCCCATAGCTGGAAGAGAAAATCGCCCTTGCAGAAAGCACACATTGCATTTGAGCACGGCCCAAAGCTTAGTCATTGGCTACTCTTTCTTTCTTGTCCAAACTCTACATCTGGGTAGGAGCCACGCTCTCAACAATGACAACCATTTCTTCATCAACCAGGATTCAATTCGCCAGATGTTGTCCCTTGTCCATGCATAGCTCACTCCAGTTGCTACCTCAATTGGTTTTGTGTCTCACATGTTACAAAGAGGTTTGCAAAATCTCAAGTGTATCTCTTCATCTCAACAATTGTTCCTCTAGCATCGAGGCTAGTAACATGATCATCTTTGTAATATCCATTTTTCATAGCCTTTGGATCTCGACATTTTCCAATCGAAATGAAAGGCTGATAACCTCAATGTATTGCATTGATTGTATTTATTTTATCTAGAGAGAGAGAGAGAGAGAAGAGAGAGAAAACAAAAAGAAAAGAAAAGAAATTGAAAAAAAACAAGGCACCCACAATCACAGCACAACACCTAGGGGTCCTCAAATTAGGTACGTCCGGTGACCTTAGTCCGCTGGCTCCATCCCTAGTCCCCTAGCCCTTTATACATCCCCCACAATTGTTTAGGACACATCAAGGGCACAACATATCTAGGGAGCTTATCGGTTAGACCTATCACCCTCAACCATTTGCATGATTCTTTTTCGCACTCCATCTCAGTACCATCACAATCAATGGTGGTGAGCAAGGCACAAAAAGCCATGGAAAGTACACCATACTCTTCAAACACTACAAGTAGTCACGAACTACCAAAAGCTAAGGCATCAATGAGCTCAATTATGTTACATCGTGTTGTCAAAATCACAAATGATGTCTCAAGAAGCCTTCAAGTGTACCTCTCCTCACCATCAACAAATTTTTCCACCCCATTGACTCTCACTTCATCCACACATTGCTATGAGGAACTAGACCAACAGTCTTCTAACTATGTAATATCTAAGTATGCATGTGCACTCACATAATATTTGCACCACAATCTATACACAGTTTGGGTCCTCAACTGTAGGACAATACTCTCAAGTTGCTTAGAGTTTGACTTGTCTCCTAAACTCATTAAACTACATCTCATGCACGATAAGAAGACTAGCACTAACCCCTAGGGAGAGACCATATGAGAGGTTTTCAATTACAAGTATTGAAGACTCCAATGAAAGTACCATCAGCTCTCCAAGAACACTCACCTCTGAACTCTTGTCCTTTATCATTATGCAAGCCCACCAAAGAATTGTCATGCGCAGAATCCCCAAAACACCAACACCCGTACCAGCCAAGAATGCAAGTCCCAACAAAGAACAGCCCTATCACCAACTACAACAACTCTATCACCAACCAATCAGACCAACAAAGTGCCACTAATGATCTTCATCCACACCACCACCAAAACTCCTCAATCGCAAACCACAGTAGTCCCTTTCACCCACATCTTTGGTGCATGCCAAAGCCTACTACCTACGACAAAGAGTGCCATGGGACCGACACTCATCTAAAAGGTATGAAGAAAACTACTAGGGTTTGCACTAAGGACACACAAAGTGTATGACCATGACAGAAACACAAAGAGACAAACAGAGACATAGAGGGCAAAACTCAAACCCTAAACGTGAAACTCAAAAACTCAAACCCTAAATGCAAAACTCAAAACTGAAACATAGAAACTCAAACACAAATAGAAGAAGAGAGAGAGAGAACACAACTTTGAAGTGAATGAATTCTGTAAATGAATGTAAGAGTATACAACTCTGAAGTGAATGAATGCTGTAAATGAATGTAAGAGTATACAATGTGCTCAAGGGCAGAGCAATGTTGAAGTATGACGTCCACTGGAGACGGATCCCAAATCTGTGACCACCAGTCGGAGTATAGGAGTGTTGAATAGTGAATGGCAGTAGGCTGGTCACCAAAACTCAAGAGTTTGGAGGCTGGAAATTGGTAAACGTAGCAGTGTACCCTCGAAGGCTAGAAATTGTGCACGGTCTATTGTAAAGCGCAGGTTGAAACAATGTCTGATGTGGTTGGTGATGATTGGATTATCAAATCGAAGCAGATGATGATGTCGCTAGCAGCTAACGTCAGCATGGATAAAGGCGCAAATAGCAAGAGCAAACACGGATGGAGTGGCAGCAGTCTCGCGGACTAAACAGCCACGTGGGAGGAGGCTGATGGGCTGAAATCTGCATGTGGAGTGAGAAACCTGCACAGATAGAATGAGGCTAAATGGGGGCAGCCTATCTATTTATATATGTGAAAGGGCATCCCAAAAATTAGGGCTTTCACTAAACTCTCTCGAACCACTCCCCGTTTTAGGGTTTCCATTGAACTCTCTCGAATCGCTCCCCATTTTAGGGTTTTACTCTAAAAGAGTATTTTTTAGTGTGTTTTGGGACTATTTAAGAGGCTAAGTCAGCAAAAGTAATGCATGTTTTACCTCAACAGAAAGGGGATAATGTTAACCCTTAGATGAACAAGATGGAAAATTCGAAAAATCTAAAGCAGAAGACAAGGCCAAGGCAAAAGTGAAACAGAAGACGAAGGCACACTAAGAAAAATCTGGAAACACAAAAAGTATAAAAAAGTCCTAAATCAAAGAGAGAGGCACACAAGAAAAAGTGCAAGTCAATATTTTTGTAAAAGAGCGCAAGGTGCATCATGATTTATTTTGTAAAAGAGTGTCGGCTCTCACCTATGCAAATTGTACATGGTTAGAGGCACGGGTTGAGACCATGCCAATAGGGAAAAGGAGGAGAAGGGTTGGAAGAATGGGCTAAGTCTGGATCAAAAAGGGGATGACCGCCCACAGGGAATTAGGATTAGGGTTTTGTATAAAAGGCAAAAAATGAATGAAGAAGCTCATTCTTGTATGTAGCCAAAAGTAGCTCTCCTCCTCCTCTTCTTCTTCTAGTTCTTGCTTGCTTGAGCTTGTGCTTGAGTGAGGGAGTGTGAGAGTGTGAGGGAGTGAGTATGTGAGGGTGAGGGACCATGGTGGAGAAGCTCTCCATCTTCTCCTCTCTTCTTCTCTTCTCTTCTCTTCTCTTGTCTTACTCGTCGCAGCAATGGATCTTGGAGCGTGGAACTTGAGGATCGAGCTTGCTTGAAGCTTGCACTTGGATCGTGGAGCTATTGGCAGATATAATGGAGCACCACTGAAACTTTTCTTTCTCATCCTTGATGTTTAGTCTAGGAAAAGGGAATGGGAGGCAAAATTTGCCCTAAAGGAGGATGGAAAGATAGTGGAAATGGACAATAATTCATGTGATTGTGTTGCATCCATAAATCAAATTAAGTCCAAAGAGACGGTTGTGAAACATTATAGAAGATAAGCTTAACAGCTAGAAACTCAAGAAATCTTGAAACATTCCTAACATCCTACTATAACTATTTTTGCTCCATAGGAATGATAGTAACAAATTTTCTTCATATATTCAATGTGTTGCATCTCTTTTGTAAATAGGGCCTCAAACTATGAATATACATCTACTTTGTAAACCTTTTCTTTAAGCTATGAATATGCATAACGAGTTTTAAAGATTGGGCTTCATTCCATTGTTGTGGTTAATTTGCCTTAAGAAGGGAGAATCCCAAGAAGCATGAGCAAGGAGGAGCAAGAGAGATGTGAGCTATGGAGGATCTTGTAAGAGAGCAAGAGAGAGACACACAAGATGTGGAAAGTCCAATAGTCACAATGTGTGATTGGCCTTCCCTTACTCAATAGTCATTGAAAGAATAAAGAATAAAGTGGTAGTGATGGGCACTCGCCACTTGCAATATATAACTATGCAGTCACAATGTGTGAAGTAAATACAAGGCGACATACACACACGTGCCTTTACCCCCAACAACCTCCCTCTTAAAGGGAATGTGTCTCTAATGAGATGAGAGAACAAGAAAAAAGTGAAGTATAAATGTATATAAAGTACTATAGGATGAGGAAAGACATCATCTCATTGTATGCCCATCATCTTCCTACGAAAGGCAAAACATTCCATTGAGAGACTTTTAGTGAGCAGATCTGCAGGATTTTCATCAGTTGAGATCTTGATGACAAGCTCAATAGACTTCTCCTCTACCACCTCCCTAATAAAGTAGTAGTGCACATGAATGTGCTTTGTATTCTCATGGAAGACTGGCGGATTCCTGTGGCGGATTCTTGGCCAACTAAATACTACTCATAGAATCTCAATGCAGTGTAGGAATAACAATAATACCAAGGTCCACTAAATGGCCTAACCATAGGGTATCCTTGCAAGGCTTAGTAACGCAACATACTCTACCTAAGTAGTAGATAAGGCTATGCATTTTTCCACCTTGGCATTCAAAAAATAACATCTCCAATAAAAGTGAAGACATACTCAAAGGTGGATTTCCTACTAATTTGCATGTCCAGCATAGTTGCAATCGATGTGACCCATGACTGTAGTATCCTGGTTACCATAGCAAATGCACATACCTGCAGTGCCTTTCAAGTACCTCATGATTCCCTTCACAACATTTTAATGTCATAGGTTAGGTGTAGACATATAGCATGCCACAACTCCCACTATAAATGCTATGTCCAGGTGAGTGGCTATCATGGCATACATCACAATGCCTATTGCAGGATGCATAAGGGATCTTGGCCATCTCAACCTCTTTCTAATTTGACTAGGGACTGGGGACTGGGGACAATCAACCTAACTGACCTTCAATGGAAAGGTAAAGTATAGTCGATAGGCTTAACATCCTGCATATGGAATCGCTAAAGCATTTTTTGTATGTGTGCATGTTGTGATAGGTAAAGGAGTCCCTTATAGCGATCCCTATGATAGGCATATTAAGAATATGTGAGGCTTGCCCCATGTCCTTTATCTCAAAGCCCTTCTTGAGCCGATTCTTCAACTCATCTAGCTCATTACAAGTTCTCCTAACATCAATTTATCATCGACATAAAGTACCAAGATAATAAGGCTGCTATCACAAGCCTTCTTTGTGTAAATACATGGATCCATATCACTGCAAGTGTATCCATGTGAATGCATAAAAGCATCAAACTTATAGTACTATTCCCTAGGTTTTTGGTTAAGGCTAGAAGGCTCTTTCTTAGCTTGCATGCTAGGTGTTCCCTGCCCTTTTCCAGAAAGCCCTTAGGCTTCTGTATATAGATATCCTCATGCAAGTCCCCATGCAACAAAGCCATTTTCACATCTATTTGATAAAAATCTAGATTATTGCCCAACCAAAAACCAACGATAGTCATCTTGACTATATGAGAAAATACTTCATCAAATTCAACAACATGGTCTTGCTTAAAAACCTTGCAACTAATTTGGGCTTATATGTTGGCTTGGGGCTTCTAGGGGTACTCTTCAACTTGTATGTCCACTTGCATGGCAATACATGTTTTCCACTGGGCAAAGAAACCAAATCCTATTTATGGTTTTTCTATAGTGAATCAAACTCAGATTGCATGGCATTGGAGTACATGGAAATTTGTTTATCAAATGCACAACAATAGTAATGTCATGAGTCCAAAAATGCTACAGTAAGCCTGCCTGCTAAGCATCCCTCACACTATTTCTTAAATGGTCATGTTCATGCATTCTGTGACACCATTTTGGGGTGGTATATATGGGGCGGCCACTTAATACCCCTCTTATCACAAAATTGCTTAAATGCTTTAAAAACATGCTCACCTCCATTGTTAGACCTTAGGCATTTTCACCTATACCTACATTGATTCTCAACAAGAGCAAACCAACACTCAAAGGTAGATAAGACATCCAATTTTTACTTAATAGGATATGCTCAAATCTTATGTAAATAATCATCAATGAACATAGCAAAGTACTTCGTATCACCCAATGATTGATAGGGGATGGGACCACATACATTAGAATGCATAAGAGCTAGAGGCTCCCCCATGCGCATAATGCTAGAGTTCTCATGAGAATTATGTGTCTATCTGCCATAAAGACAATGGTCACAAGAATCAAAGCATTTATAATCAAGAGGTGGAAGATATTGCAAATGAGTAGGCCTTTTCATTCCCTTTAAGGACATGTAATCAAGGCAATGATGCCATAAAGATACATATGGTATGTCAGCCACAACAAAAAACATGGTTAAGAGATTCAGATATACATAAAGGATAGAGACTTCCAACCTTGGCAGTTTAAGCAAAAACAAGATTTCCATGGGTAATATTTCATAAGATACATAGTAGCCTATATCATCCAAATGCCCAGAAGATGAAAGGCTTTTGGTCAAAGTTAGCACATGATATACATTATATAGAGTACAAGATATGCTTGAACAAAACTATAGTCGTTCATCCTAAATGCAGATAATATCCAATACCAAGTCATTGCCAATCTCACAGAACTTGTCATGATGTGATAGGATTGAAACCAATCGCTGTGTGGGCTAACACAAAAGGAAGCCTTGAAATCAAGTAGCCAATATTGAAAATATGTGGATAAGTTCTGGAGGATTTAGCTTCTGAGAAGGCTGTTGTGAGTGATATCCATACACAAATGACTGCAGCTACAACTTTGATGGATTCACAGAAAGCCATGATTAAGGAGTTAAAAGCTAAAGTTTCCACTTTAGAAGAAGAGAACATGTCCTTAACTAATGAGAAGAATGCAACGCTCTTGAGGAAATGATAGAATCAGCTCGTAAGCTTGGTATATGTGAGGGCTAGTTGTAGCATTCAAAAGAAACTATATAGTCACAAAATAAGTTTATTGAAGAACTTAACCAGAAAGTTGCTACTCTTTCTGTTCCTCCTCCAATCCCGATAATGCTCTCTATATTGTCTTCTAAGGAGGAGCTAGATCAGTTGTAGCAGAAAGCTAAACTGTGTGATGGGTTTTTCAGCTCAAGGTAAAGCGCCTTCAACAACATACGAATTGTGTTCAGGAAGATTTTGTCCACTATGCTGAATTACAGTCACCTCCATTATCCTTCTAGATTAAGTATCATCAACAGCGCTTTGGTTGTACATTTCCTTGAGTAACATGGAATTAGAACCTCCAGAGGATGGGTGGCAGAACATGTGGTCTGTAGATTTACTCAAAGCAGTGTTTGATAGATTTCTTGATGAGTTCATCTCTCATGAAGCCTAGTTATTCTCTTTTATGTATCTTTGATGAGATTTGCACATCCCTAATGAGGAGAACCTGAATCTTTATGTAGGAGTTGTGATTTTCAAGCAGTTAGGTATGTAGATTTTGCTAAAATGACTTTGGTTGATGGCCTGAAGAATTATCATTAGCAAACATTGTGATGGAGAGGCTATACTTGGCATCCTCCTTTGGAGGATGATGTTTTGAATCTTTGCCATCGACGGAGTGTCTTTCATAAGTCGGATATCGAGCCATTGCAATCCCAAGTGTTGAACCATGTTACTAACAATCCCTTGTTCACTGAGGATTTCTTTTCAGCTTTTGATTTTTTATGTTCCATCTATCCATCTGATCCTCATGACATCCTATCTTATTCCCTAATTTCTTATCGATTACCCTTGTATATTGCCATCCTTACTTCTAATCAAGATAGTATCCCTCTCTTATCTTTTACCCCGACAGTTTCCCCTCAAATTTCAGTTTTTACTATATGCCTATTTCTTGCTGATTCTATATCTTTGCCTACTCCTATTGAACCTACTCCTATTGTCCCACCTATTTCCTTTGTTTTTCCAACAAAATCCCTTCAGAAATTTTTAGTTTATTTCTCTTCTTTCCCATCGTCATTATCCCTTCAAATACATTCATTTTATTATTTATCTTACCCACCTCTTCACTGTTCCCCTCTTATTTCCTTACCATCTCCATCTGACTATATTAGCCTTCCTCCACAATCATTGATGGATACTCATGGGTATGACAGTGATATTCTCCGTCGATAGTAGTGGACTTGAATGATTCTTTGAAAGGACCACTACTTAATTGGCCTAACATTCTTGGGTCCTCGGACACTTCTACACAATGTTTTACTTCTTATCTTCAATTTGCTAGAGCATATGCTCGTTCTAAGGATACCTTGGTATTCTTGGCAACTCATTTTTGTTGGTATCTTGCTTTTATGCATCAGCAATCTCATCTAAATACTCGAAAGAGTATTCCAAAACTTGACAATTAATCCTAATCAGGATGTGATTATTGCTCAGATGGATGTCCTGTATTATTTTGCACAAGCTTTTCCTACCAGGTTTATTATCCTATTAGAAATTATGCATTGTTTACAATTTCTCCAAAATGTGCCTCTATATTTTGTGGATGAGAATAAGAGTCTGGAACATCTCAAGCTGAGTATGAAGTTTAAGAAAAAAAAATCATCCTACATAGCATGTGGATAGTCCCTTGGTTGTACTGATCTTTTTAATGAAAATCTTTCTCTTTTTTCTCCATGTTTTGAGGGCATGTGGCATTTAGACTACATTGTCTTGTGTCTATGTGAGTTTTGTATATGTTCTATGGTGTATATGTGGTGTTTTATCCTTCTTGCATGGATTTGAAGATGAAGATGAAGATGATCGAAAAGCTGATTGATGGTGGTTTTTGATTCTATCTAATGGATGGATGCTTATTGGGAAAAGAATCTCTTATATCCTTTAAAAGCTTGTAATGATTTTCTATTTCTAAGATGTATTAATGAATAAAGGTGTTTTCCTTTCATTGCAAATCTTTATTAGATGCAGGTTATAAGTTGGAGTCGTGTTTAGATAGTGTTTCTTGAAGTTGCTGTGGAAGATCAAGCTGATTTATATTTTGAAATTCTATTCTCTTTTTCTAAGGTTGCGAGGATGCTCCCTGATTAAGTGTGGGGATATGTTGAGGGTTGATATGAATGTGATTTTTGGCTATTTTTTGTTGAAATTTTAGCTGATTTTTTGTATGATTTGAATTATGTTTGATTTTTTGAAAGTGTTTGAGAGTGTTTTAGATAAGGTTGAATAGGTTCAAGAAGCTCATGATGTTTTTCAATGGATATATGATATGTTGAAAGGTTTTGTTAAGTGTCTGATTGGTTGTGTTGAGCTTCTTTTTTGTTCTGTTTTCTTTCTATATGAGACGTCAAAATGATGATTGATGGGGTTTGAGAGTATTTTGAATCTTATTGAATGATTCTTGATGGTTTTGAATGGTTTCAGTTGAGCTAAATTCTTTATGATAACTTTCTGTTAACCCTCTGTTAATCATCTATAGAGCCTGTGTTTTTATTTAGTTTTTGCTCTGTATGCCTCTATAAGTGTTCTATTGGATGGATGTGTAGCTTGGAAAAGTTTTCTAATCTTTGGAAGAGATGAACAAAATTTTAAAATAGCTCAAAGAAGTGAAAGAAGTAGTTGCTAAAGACTCAAGTGAAGACTGAAGTGATAGTGATAGTAGTGAGTTTTCAAAGGACACTATAGTGACTTGAGTGACCTTTCATGTCAAA
The DNA here is from genome assembly GCF_053477565.2 of Lygodium microphyllum. Taxonomy (NCBI): domain Eukaryota; kingdom Viridiplantae; phylum Streptophyta; class Polypodiopsida; order Schizaeales; family Lygodiaceae; genus Lygodium; species Lygodium microphyllum. The sequence continues at coordinate 56,842,187 of NC_141151.1, forward strand.
CATACCTCTTGAGAGAGGTATGCACGACCAAAGAGGGGTTATGGATTATTATTCTTGATTATTCTAATTTACTATTGAGAGAGAGCATGTGAGAGAGCGCGAGGAGGTGAGAGATAGCCAATTTTTCATGTAAAACAATGTATCTATGAGTGAGAGATTATGAGAGACTATGAAGACTATAAAGCGATTGAAGATGAATACTATGTGATCATTTCCATTCAAAGTGGAGTATTTCTTTGTGTTCTCTTGTCCTTTTGATAAAGAATATGAAGAATGTGTTAAAGTTTTATTGTGAAAAATCTATGGGAGAATTGTTATATGATGTTGCGTGAAGATTCGAGAAGATTGGTATTGTTTTTCTTCTTGTGCTTGATTAAAATATAAAGAACCTACTTGTTGATGATACAATATAGATTTTCTTGTAGTAGATTCCTGGTTTTCTTGGTGTCTCTCTTGGGGCTCCATGTTTTTGGTGCACAACCAAGGAAAACTACCATTAACAAGCACCATCGGAGACTAAAAGTTGAAGAAGTGGCATTGGTAAAGAGGAAGAAAAGCAATGGAACTTTGGAGAATCCCTGCAACTCTTGAAGAATTGGAGATCTTCATTGCCAAAACCACTTTCTACAAGAAGTGCATCCCTCAATGGTGGAAGTATGTCACTATCTTGATGCGGGCTCTATGGGATACACTAATTCCACTGTCCTCTGAAGCTACAGAAAGTTGTATCATAATAGCTAGTTGTTTCTTACAAAATTAAAAAGAAAAGTAGAAACAAAGAGAATGACCATCCATGGGAGATTTGGTCTTCATTGAAGAATTTCTAAACAACATCAATTAGGAGATTGTGAAGATTTCTTGTGGTCAGTTGAAGTCCACAAGAACAAGAAAGAAAGTAGTTGGAATCTATTCGTGGATGCTCAATAGCAAGATACGTGGGATGCTTAGTGCGCTGACAACCTTCTATTTGTCTAATTGGCAACCCACTAGAAGCTAGTAGATAGAGTGTTCTTCACAACCTATACTATTGAAACCCTCCGAAGTTGGTATTATCAAGACAATGGCACTATGGAGATCCTCAAAAGAATGAGTTTCGATACATTCAAAACTGAATATCTTCCTCTCTGTAATGGAATGAAAGTTGAATTCAAAGATGTTGAAAATAAAGTAGAAAAAATGGCGACAAGAGAATCCTCCAGATACTGAAGCCCTTCTAATTTTATTTTATTGAGTACAAACAAATTGGGTGGGGCTAACTCTTTGATGAATGATGCGATCAAGTGGCAAGTACTAGAATGAGTCCAAAGGTACATGAGAAGAGGAAAAGCAAAAATCAAAGCCGAGAATAAACTAGCAACAGAAGCTTCCTTTGACACCCTTGTTGCACTCTTTACACAAGTCCCCATGAAAACACAAGGTCCCATTTCTAGTCGATCCGTCTTGGAAATATTGATGAGAGAGGTCAGTGAATGTAGTCCCATTGCCCATCTTTAAGGGAGAGTACAATGAAGACTCTAATCTCCATGTAGCTAAGTAATTAGTTTCTCACACAAAACCTTCACACCTAAATTTAGTGAGAAAGGCTAACTTTAGCCCAAGGAGGTTTCCCTCTCAAAGTTACAGAGGAGGACAGTCTGGTGGTGGCAAGAGATCAAAGACGGAGTGTTATAGATGCAGAGAAAAGGGACATGTCTCACCAAACAATCCAAATCCTAGAAGGTTTATAGACTACAAACCCTTATGCAGTTGATGCATATAAGAAGACCACACCGCAAAAGACTATCCCAATCTGGCTCTTGTCCAATCTGGCTCTTGTGAAAGCTACCTCTGATATCTAACAAAAGACCTAAGAACATGTCTCCAACTTGGTGGAATGGGAAGTTGCCACAATAACGTGTGCCAAGAAAAGAGAACCCACAGTTCTAAAAGAGAACATTTCCTCTGTCAAAATGGTGAAGTTCAATCTTCCCAAGGAGAAAACAGAACAATACATAATAGAATGGTACAATACAGAGTTGTCCAGTAGCAGAAAGATACTGAAACAATTACAGAGATAGGACCAGAGGTCCAAGAGATAGAGGATGTAGAAGTATCCCAACAATAGAAGAAGTGCATATGTTACCATAGCTAGAAAAAAAAGGAAAGATAAAAGTGGGGGTTTCCCCATTCCCTAGCCAATTGGAGAAGCATGTGGATCCTATTAAATAATATGACTTGATCAAAGACCTATACACCTTCAAACCAAACCTAACATTCTGATAGTTGCTTATGTTGTCTCCTAGCTACTATCGAAAGAAATTCAAAAGTATACTAACAAGAAGAAGAGGCCTAAGGATTGCTCTTACCACTGCCCCTGAGTCCGGCAAGACCCGAGAGCTTGTGAAAGAAGTGCATGTGGCTACGTCTTCTTGGATCCTGGCACCCTAGAGATTGGTGTGTGGATTGAAGGATGTTTTATAGCGGATGCATTGATTGATAGAGGTTCATCAGTGAGCATAATGACTGATGTAACAATGAAGGATCTAGGCTTGCAAGGTATGTAGCCTACACAGTGGCTTATTAGACTAGAAGACCAAGGTAGAATTAAGACTTTGGACATTCTTCCATATGTGAAGACAACCCTCGCTGGAAGAGACTATTGACTAACCTATTTGGTGGTAAAACCAAATCTTACGAGATCTCATATCCTTTGTTGTTGCTGGGAAGACCATGGCTTTTTGAAGCAAGGGCATGAATAGATTGGTTCAAAGGAATCCTAACCCTAGGTAGAGGAAACATACAATACATGAGTTACAATCCTCTTCAACATGCAACAAATAATTAGATACAAAGAGACACCATAGTGGTTCATGATTTGATTCAAACCTTTAGATTTTAGTGAATGCAAACTATGAAGGTTGCTCATATAAGGGGTAACAATGGTGATTAAATATTGATTAATATAATTAATCACAATATTTAAGATAAGCAAGTGTCCTACCACATGGCAAGGCTCTCCCCCGTAGTACTCTGCATGGAAGCTTACTAATGAACTCCTAAAGCAAGATTAGCAGAAAAGGTCCAAAGATGAGGAAATGCATGAACCAAGTGAAGGGGGCATCAACTAGGAGATCAACTCATCTACAACCAAGTAGAAAACTCGGTGCTCACAAGAATGAAAAAGGGAGGAGGTGGTAGATGAAGAGCCATGGCCCACTAGCTCGAAGGATTCCATAAAGGATCTTTATGATTATAAAAATAATGACAAATCAACTGTCTTAGAGGAGGAAAATGAGCTTAGGATTGAATCAAATTCCCACAACTAGTGTTAGAGATCAGGACACATCAACTAAAACTTTTAGACAAGAGAGAGGGAGTCACAAAGAGAATGAATTTGGATGCAAAATCGCTTAGAGAAAACATGCTTAGGTTTAACTCCAAATAAGCTCTCATGTTTCTTCACATGCAAACCACTTAAGTCCATGGAGGTGGCCTCTCGGTTCAATGAAACCTTGCAAGGAGAGAAGGCAATGTGGATCAAACATACTACAGTGGAAGGGGTTTCTTTGAGATGGTTTGCATGCGGCTTCTTTGAGATGGTTTTCAACAAGGGAAACATGGGTAGAATTAAAGCAAATGTTTGCATCAAATTAGTTGACAAGTACTTTTGAGGTGCACATCATCATAGCCTCGAATAAGCTAGATGCAAAGAATGCAATATTTTAGAGCAATACAATAAGAAGTTTTGGTATGTATTGCTGCCCATCACTTCTTATCGTATGATTCCTCCTCGTGAGTAAGTGGAAAGGTGTGTATGTGGGTTGCCTAATAGAACTAGGGATTTTTTCATTAAATCCATCATCTCTAACATGTCTTAGCTCATAAGAGATTGATGCTACAGATGATGCATTACTACATGGGAAAGATTTGAGCTTCCAAGAAAGTGGGGAGAACCTAAATAAGAAGTTATCTAAGGTTGAGAAAAGGGGTAGATCTAAAAATCAGCCTAAAAAGAGGTCAAAATTGTTAGCAGTCATGTTTGTCATGCCTTGTCATCTCTTGCCTATGAGCCTTAGTCTGAGTTAGATGAGGACTTTAGGAGCTCTGACCTATCTATCACTTATTTTGATGGAGGACATAGCTCATTCTAGAGCACTCAATTTTCTGTGCACTTCTTGGGCAATTACTGCTTTCTGTAGTCTGCCTACACCTGTCGGACATTGTCCATGCTTTTCGAGATTTTTTCTGAGCATTTTCGTCATTTTTACCAAATGTTGGTTGGCCATTTTTTTGGCCCTAGATTTAAGGTTGGCCAAATGTGGGGATGTTTTGCTATTTATAGTTCATTCATCTCATCTTCCTCCTTCCCTAGAAGGTGAACACTTTGACTTCGTCATCTTCCTCCATCTCTAGTGAAGCCATCATCATCAACCTAATATTGTGCCCTCACTGATGTTGTGGGATGTGTGCAGGAACTAATCAATCTCCTTCTGCTTTTCCATTTGTATAAGCATTCTTTCTCATTCTTCTTTCCTTATAGTCTCTCTATATGTTCCTTTGTCTCTATGTTAGTATCAGAGCATGGCATCATTGTCTAAGAGAGACACATAGTCCCTAATTCTTGTAGAGGAGATGATCCACATCTACATTTGGTTGAAAACATAGCTTTCTTCTTGAAGGTGACAACTTCTTTGTGTAGACAACAATATTTCTCCCCCAAGCTGGCCCTCTATATTGACTTCCTTGTGATCTTTAGCCATTACCTCCTGTTTTGGGGCTGCCTAATGCCAAAATGCAAATTTCATGTGGGTATCTTGTAGGATTTTGAAGATGTCTTACCATTAGTTTCACAGCTTTGATGATACAGATGAGAAGCTTTCTTAGCACTCCTCTGAATGGTGTCAAGATTATCACATAGATCGTGAAGAACGGAGGTCACCTAGCTCGTTTGTTTGCGAACCCTCTCTTCCCCATTCTCTCCATGTCTCATAGAAGGCCCATTCTACTGGCATTCATATGCCATCCATGGCACCCTCTATATAGGTGTCCATACTCACTTCTCTACCCAAAGAGGATCAGCTTGTTAGTTGGAACTACTCACTTTGGTCATGTAAGATGGAGTGTATCCTTGATACCTTCAATCTTTGGGCGTTTGTTACCCTATTCTTCGTCTAATGGAGAATCCCACAATTGGATCATCGATGGATCATGCAACCTTATGGGATTGGCTCAACTCTAGAGCCCGATCTTTCCTCTTTATGAGCTTACATGATTTTGTCCTAGTGCATGTGCATAGGTTGCAAAAAGCAACAAAAGTGTGGAAAAAGCTTGCTTCTTTGTACCATCAGAAGACATTATCCCACTAGATTACTCTCGAGAAGAAATCGCATATGCTCATTGTTGATGATTCTCCTTCCATGAAGGATCATATTAACAAGTTAGAGGACATGAAGGATGAGCTTGCATCCCTTGGCAAGATGATATCTTCAGAGGATATAGCTATGATTCTTTTGACTCAACTACCATCTCCCTAGCTTGATGTCTTCTACACTAGCCTTCTTACATCGAGGACCCATGAGAAGCTTTTATGGGAGGAGCTTCCCTCGCTTGTTTTGGAGCCTGGCAAGTGCACCAAAGAGGTAGACAGTGGTATTATCAAGTTTTTTTAAAAGCATGTATAAACAATTGCCCTTTCGACTAGATATCATGCTAACCCTAGTTATTTTGCATAGACTACTTTTTATGCATCTAATTTGCTTGCTTGCATATTTATGCCTTTAGACATTTGAATGAATATTTACTAAATTTTGTTACATCTCTCAATAGAATAATAGATTTATATACTTGCATAACCTACCTATAATTTATTTGGATTATATTTTAACACCACTGTGTAGTGATGAATTTTTTTCGAAATAATTCAATTTTTTTTTACATTGCTTAGACTTGAGAATAAGTTATTGTTGTTCTAAAATTTATTCCTAATACCCTCTAATAAAAATTTAACTTATATGTCTATGTTAGGTAGGCATTCATGTCTTATGCCTTCTTGGACTACTAAGTAAATTTTGATCAAATTCTTTAGATTTCATAGTTTTATTGAGCAAAGTTCATTTATCTTAAGCCTTAGGTCTACATATCTATAAGTGAGCATTCCCACTATACATATTAGAAGCTAACTTAATATGAAGAAGCATGTTCTCATCACCCATATTCCTTGGAAAACAAGTCACAACCCCTACTAGTAGACTTATGCAAATTTCGTTACTTGAGGAACTATTAGTCTATGCCTAAAGTAACTAATAAGGACAAGCCATCATCGTACATAATTTCATATGTAAAGTTTTTTTAAAACACCCTAAAGATAGCTTATTACATGACAATGGTTTTTCAAGAAATATATATGTGTGTGCTATGCTCATAGGACAATCTTATGTTTTTGCTTATTTAGTTTGAAATTCTTTGGATTTCATATGATAGAGGAATTTTGCATAACCTTAGGATTTAGAAATTCCATTGTGATTGAGTGAACTTTTTGTTCTCAAGGGTATCTTGTTGTTTCTTTTGGTTTTTGCAAAAGTTAGGCCATATAGATTGTTGTTGCATTCAATATTCTTTTTTATGTCTATGTTATTTTGAGTAGTAGGAGTATTTATTGGTTGTAGTGTTTTCTAGCCATTTGCTTTTACGATTTTAGCATCATAATGCATCTAGTATTTGATTAATAATAAACTTTCGGATTATGAATTCTAAACTTGAGTATTATTAGTAAAAGACGTCCTAACATCAAAATAGACGTGGAAATCGATAAGTTTTGCTTCAAGTTAATTTTTTTAAAGTCTTAATATCAATTTATCTTTCTTATCTAAATTTATTATGTTAAACTCTAACCAAAAGAAAGATAAATTACTAAATCTAGTAACTAAAGAAATTTAGCATGGTTAGATTTATAAATAAATAATTAAATACATGAAGAAGACTAGAAAAAATGATGGCAAGAAAAAATAGACAAATAATTAGATGATCTTTCAATCTCAAGTTTGTATGTGAGATAGGTATTCGTTTTATAATTTTTTTGTGGAGTACATGACCTAGATACTTTTCAAGATAGCCAAGGACTCTAAACCTTTGTAGGTTGATATATAGTCCCCCTACTAAGAAAGCTGCATTAGGGAAGATTGTTTCATAACTTAAGTTTAAAGTATGATTGCTAAAAGTTTGTGTTAATCATTGAGCCTACATGCTTATTTTACTCTCAAGGGTATGTTCTTGCTTTGTTTGCCTATTTTATCCAAAGTTATGATGTATAGTTTATTCATGCAATAGCTATTTTTATGTATGATTGAGTTAGTTTGAGAATATGAGTATTTGACAGTAAATATTTATGATTTAATGCCAAAAAATTTATAGAGGAGAAGATGGCTTGTGTTTATTTGATTGCTTATATATTTAGATGTTTAGCTACACTACATTTTTGTTGAGATACTAATAGATGACTTGTTGAGAAATCTCTTGGTAAGAAATTTGTTAGCCATTATTTTTCCAATAATTAATATCCTAGCCACTATCCATGTCAAAATTCTACACGAGTAGATTGATAAAATCCAATTATTCGTAGTCACGTAAATATCTAGAAATAGTTTAAGACTATAGTCCACTTCTAGAAGTAGTATAATGAAAATAGTTGCATTGTGATTCTAATTGAAAAGAGGAGACTACAAAACATTGAAAGGCATCTAAAGCTCAATTTAGCTTCAAAATCTACATTCAGATTAAGCCTCTCTTCTCATTGGCAAATTCCTAATTCTTTTCACATTAGTTGTTGAAAGCATTCAAGGAAACACCTCGAGTTCCTCATGTTTTTAATGACCCTTCTTTGTTAAAGATACCAAAAATTCTAGTTCCTAAAGTCATATTTGATGATGATCAAACTAGTAGTAGAACATGGAATCAATCTCATAGGTATTTAGTCAAGTATAGAAATTGTTCCTATGGAAGAATCACAATGGATTCAAAAATCAATACTAAATCTAGAATTTGACAATCTAATTTATACCTACTACTCACAATCACGTTAACTATTCCACAGGCACAAATTCACCGTAACAGTAGGTTGTGTTTCATGTAAAATCCATGGCATTTTATAGTGTAGATTCATTGCAGGAGGCAACACTAGTATATGGTGTAGATTTCTAATTAATACCTACTACTCACAATCACGTTAACTATTCCACAGGCACAAATTCACCGTAACAGTAGGTTGTGTTTCATGTAAAATCCATGGCATTTTATAGTGTAGATTCATTGCAGAAGGAAACACTAGTATATGGTGTAGATTCGCCACAGTAGGCAACACTCTTATGTGGTTAGCCACCCTTGCATATTTTTCTTTATATTATCAATTGGGGATAGCTTCTTTTTAACCTTCGAGAAAAATTATGCAATTATATTTATCATAGTATTATGTCAAATTTTATGCTTTTTATTTATTATGGAATTTGATTATGTACTACATGATTTGTGACTTATTGCAAGAGTGCACATGTGTGATATTGGTTGCATTATACTTGCCAAATAGACAGAATGATAGTAATGTATTTTGTATTATGGTAAGCAAATAGTTAGGTGGAGTTAAGTGGAGTTATTATCTTAGAGTGTGCATTTTAATGTGTGGAGTTTATGTTGTTCACAACGGGGAAAAATATTATCGAAAACACTATATTTTGTATACACCTATAAGTGCAAGGACTTTGCATGTACACATATGCAATAGATTTGTTTTGATGTATTTATTAAAGAAGACAATATATTATTTTTGTAAAAGTGTTAGAATAGAGTGTGTTTTGATCTATTTGCACAAAAGCAAGTTGTGCAAGGTAAGAAATAGTAACAAACACAAAAAGGATACTATCAATGTATTTAAAGCATAAAAGCTTAATTCAATATTATAAATACATATATGGGGGCGGTTCTCACCCATGTATGGGGGGAAATTTGTACTCAATCTTATGTCGTGCATGCTTTTTCAATTCCTCTTTTCTCTTGTTTCTATTTTCTTTCTTATTTAATTTATGCTCTCTTTCAATTTTGACTAATAATTAGTTGTTCTATGGTGAAAGTTAGCAACATTTACAAGGGACTACTAGTATCTAGCTCCTAATAATGTAATAAGCTACAAAAATGTATAAGTAAAGAAGACTCACGAATATTTCTCAAGATAGAGCACATGGAATCTTGTTGCCATATTTCAATAGTAATGTGTGCGAATGCACTTAGGACAACCAGGGCACTTTTTTCCCTCTATAGGAGGTTTTTTAATCCAGTTTTATAGATATGCTTATTCACTTTTAGAGCATACTTAGTCTTGGAAATCTTATTTGTTGATATCTCTCAATACACTTTGATTTGTGCTCTCTCAAACTTCTTCTTGTCCAATGTACTTGCATTTGAGTTTTTGATTCGGCTTCATTTTTTTCCTTCATTTGCACTCCTGTGAGTACTATGCATACTAATTTATTCTTTTTGTATAGAATTTTTGTGGATGGTGTACTTTTAGAGCATTTGGATAGGTTTTATGTAGGGGAGTGGGGGGTTTACTTAAGTACGATAGGTGGGGTGGCTAGTATGGACCATATTAACAAATCATACCTTGGTTCTCCTCATGATTGATACCCCTGCTTAGCCTTGACTTGCTTCTATCATATCCCAAATTCAACCTATGGGCATGAGGAGGTGACGAGGCAAATCAAGTAGCTTTGGACCACGTAATGGATACATGGTGGATAGATTGTAGAGGAGGTTCCAAGGCCTTGGGAGAGTCAAGAAAGATTTGTTAGGTAGTGACCCTCTAGGCTCATCAATAATATTGTGAGGAGAAGAGAGCCATTCTGAGGGATCTAGTGGCTATTTAGAGTTTGTTACATGATTCACTTGGGGATCCAACCCTCCACACCTAGAAGCTCCATACATTAATTATTTTTGTAGAATGGTTTTATGCATATTTTCCTTTTATAGATGTAGTGCTAAACGAGAAACCGTTTCAACCTACATAGGTTTCTCATGATAATGATGTAAATGTGAATAATGTACTCATGATGAGAGAGAAAATATTTAGTAGTCTAGGATTATGCAAAAATTGAAGGTGCAAACATTATGCGACAGTAAGATGGATGCAGTGTTGGCTAATGCACTTGTTCAAGCTCTCATAGTGTCTCTTATAGCTCAACTTGTTAAGCATTGGCTATTTCTAGTTTGCGTGATGAGGACGAGCCTATGTTTTTTGAAGAGTGCCTCTTCACTTTAAATGGATAGTAGACTTAGTTGCTATGCCCACAGGTCTCTGGAAAATGAGGTACCCCTTCCCTCTACCACTCATTGAAGATTCTCCAGGTCTTGGCACATCAAATGGGCACACATTATACACTCCTCCTCCTCTCTTTGATGCTTCTTACTCGTAGAAGAAACCCTAAAGGACTAACAATAGGTGGATAGTTTTGGGAAGCCATGGATTCTTCAATGAAGCTCACTCCAATTGAAGGTCTTTAGCTCTTTGATCCCAGGAGCACTCCCCTACAATGTCTCCTAATAGTTGAGGCATTGGAGGTTGATTTAGAAGGATTGGCACAAGAATGGAGATGATCTTTTCATGGGCAGCCATGGCCACTTCTTGAAGCTTCTGATTTCTTCAAGGAGCATCATAAGTTGAACCTTGAAGCTTCCCATAGTCATCTTGTGCTTAGATTGGATCAAGTAGTGAAGTCTTGGAGCTTGTTGACCATCAAGAAGCTCATGCGGGCATTATAGAGCATTATGAAGCATGAATTCAAGAAGTAAAATCCATCCATTGATCATAGGAGAGCTATTGGAGATTCTTAAAGAGAGATTTGCATCTAGGTTGTGAAGGAAACCCACATTGAGCTTGCTACAAGGTGCTCCTTTCATTCTTGGTCTCTCTTTCTCACTTCCACTCATTGGAGAGATCCAAGGATTGAATCTTGCCTTGTAACTAGAGTCCTTCATTGAGTGTATACTACCTACTAAAATCAATAGCTTGATTGCCTTTACCACTACATGAAGAATGAAATTTGATCATTTGGTTTATGTTTACCCCTAACATTTCCTTGCGTTGTGTTTACTAATTTGATCCTAAAAGAAATGATTAAGCCATTGTAAAAGGATAAGTTGGCATCTAGTGAGTCACTAGACTGCCAAGGTAAGCTCCTCTCTCACCCAAACCATTGCTAATCCATGCACTTTATGAAAAGCCCAAAGTTTCTTTTCATACATGCATTTCATGCTATTTGATTAATTAAAAACACTAGCCATCTATACTCCATTTGAGGAAAAGGGCTGATGCCAGGCGAGGTGGTAAGTCGAAAGAGAGGTGATCCTCCTTACCACTTAAGACCCTGAAGGAGTGCACCACCTAGCTCAGAGGGAACTTTACCCACCTCCTAGTGATCTAGAGCCTGATACTTATGTGTAGGTGCAAGTACACTTTGTAATTACACCAATTCTTATGAAAGATACCTAAATATGAGGCACATGCATTGACAGAGGCACCTATGTATGTTATGTATGCAATCAATGCGGGATGTATGGTATTGAGACCTTGATATACAAATTTCACAAAGTAAAATGATGCTTCCATCAATGTGGGATCCTACTCAATATGTAATATATGTTGGATACCATGATGCTTAGGCTTTTTAACACTGAAGCTAGTCAAACAATGAGAAATTGGACTAGGACAAGTAGTGTACTAGTTGTAGGAATGTAGGGATAGTCACAAAAATATTGCTATAAAAATCATGTATTGAATCTGGGAAGAAAACCTATAGGTTTTCTCAAAGAAGCATTATCCCTTCAATTTAAATAAAAAATCCCCTCGATCAAAGTTATAGTTTAGGAGATGTCATTATTTTTATGCACATGGGTCATTGTAAACAAGGTGAGGATTGCTCTAGGACAGTCACAAAGATTGCATTGTATAATTTTTCAATCATTTTTTATCATAAATCTTAATATCTCATCTCAAAGAGGGCATCTTCCTCTTCAAAGCTACCCACCAAAAGCTATGCTCATTTTACTGACAATGGGTACTGTGGTTTGCACTAAGATGGCATGGCGTAAAGGCAAAGGCAAGCCTAGGATGACGTCCAAAGGGAGATTAGAGACTCCAGGGCATGAATGGATGATGAACCCAACTCCGCATAAGATTATGATGATGACATGCAAGAAGAACTACCTGATATAGACCCTTACAATATGCTCAATCACACTTTATGTCAGCATGAGTTTCATCACATGGAGTGGCACAATGACATGGTGGACAACCATCATTACATGTCTAAGATGTAGCCACCACTTAGATGTAAGAGAATGCAAATGAGTCCAAGCACGAAGCATGATGGTCTCCACCATTGGAGTCAATACATGCCCCCAGGGTATTCTTGCAGCTAAGGGTATCTCACCTAGCACTTATGAGGTTGGCGAGCCTTCCCATGTTAATGAAGAGCCTCTTTTGAGCTCTCCCATCATCCATGCAGCCAACCCTTCAATGAGACCCCAGCCCACCATTGGTTGAAACTCTCCTACACTCCCTAGGAGTCCCAATGCTGCTTGTGTGGGCTAGCCCATGCATAGATAACATGGTATCAATGGCCAACGTGGTAATAATGGATAGTATAGAATTCATGGGCAACATGATTATAATGGGCAGTATGAGGTAAATGCACAATATGGTATGTATGGACAACATGGTATATATGGGCAACAAGGTTTTCATGGGTAGTAAGGCCCCAATGACCTTCATGATAAGATCATTCTTACTAAGTACTATGGGCAATCACCATCCCTATGGAACTTGGAGGAATGGACTTCTAAGTTGGAGTCATACTTCAACATTTACCCATGCACTAATGATCAAAAATTTATCTTTGCTTATCTCCATTTGGAAGGCTTTACTCACACATGGTGGTGTTATGTCAATGGAGAGAACCATCTGCTCATTTATTGGAAAGACTTCAGATGCACATGGTTCAAGTATTTGTATCCTCCATGGAAAAGGAGTGGTTGACGAGACGATAGTACCAAACTTGACTAATGAAATCTCACAGTAAGGGAATACATGAATCTGTTTATGAACTTGACCATGCATATTGAGAGCATTAGTGAGATGACGTTGAATTACACAAGTATATCTACGGGTTAGAGCCAAGCTTATCTACCAATGTAATGGCTAAAAAAACTTATACCCTATTTGATGCAACTGAATTGGCTAAAAGAATTTGCAAGGAAATATCGTAAGAATGAGGATTTTTAGCAACACTTTAGGCAGCCAAGAACTAAGGGAGGGTCAATATGGTGGTGTCTATAGAAGAAATCCCATGCCTGCAGCCCCAAAATTGCCACTCATCCCTCCCTTAATGCTGAAAGAAAACAAGGCACTTTTGGGACAACACTTAGCTCCCATGGAGATATTAAGTATAGTGAAAACAAGCCACAAATGCATCATCCATGAGTGTCAAAATGGTTAAAAACTTGTCTCATTATGTGTTGTGAAGGATAGGAAAGAAAAGGGGTTATGTTTTAAGTATGGAGATAACTACATGACGGACCATGCCTTAAAATACCCCTATAAACAACAAAGGTCAAAGCTCATAGCATGTATGTTATGGAGGATTAGCAAAATGAAGTGAGGAATCACATGCTTTAAATGTTGCAAACACCTTAGTGCATGCTAAAAATGAGGACTATGCAAGTTCTATGACCTAGAATAGTGCACGTTTTAAAGGATTTGGACCAAGAATAGTTCTATGACCTAGAGGATAGGTTTTCCTTTGACCTAGGTGATTGCTTGCCTAATGGTATTGGTTTGATCACTCCTACTACACCCCCTCAAGCTGTCACTTCCCTTTTCTCCATCTCTGTGGATACATGGACATGCTCTAGGAGCCCTAACACAATCCGCATTTAAGGGACAACTAATAAAAAGCATGTATTCATCCTGGTGGAAGTGATAGCACACACAATTTTGTCAATCAATCATCGATAGATAGAGGTTGAAATGTTTTCCTATGGAATTACAGCACTCCCTTAAAGTTCATGTAGCAAATGATGATAAAGAAATTAGCATAGATGCATACTCAAAGGTTCCCCTATGCTTGACTGAAAACTATGTGGTATTAGTTGACCTAATTGCATTAGAAATGGGCTCCCATTGATGTTGTCTTGGGTTGTGAATGGATAAAGCACTTGGGTAAAATTATTACGGACTTCTCTCAGCTTTACATTGAGTTTTTTATGCATGAACAACTCATCCTTCTAGAGGGAGCTTAGGATAATGCTGATTTTCAACTAATTATAGCAAAGCAACTGAAACAAAAATTTAACAAAATACTCATAGAAATTTGTATTGGACTTGAATAAGGAGAATATAGATTGATCCTCAAAAGTGGCTAAGAATTGATCATTGAAAGCCTTATTAGAAGAGTCTGAAGATTTATTCCAAATGCCTACAACCCTTCCCCTTAAGACGCAAGTGGATCACCCGACTAATGTAAAGCCCCATTCTAAGCCAATGAACAAGCCACCTTACAGAATCTCCAAGTGTGAACACAAAGAAGTTGCAAAGCAAGGCAAGAAGTTACTTGAAATGGGGTTTATTAAGTTGAGTTCTTCCCCGTAGGCATCTCCAATCCTGCTAGTCAAGAAGAAAGATGACTCTTTCCACATGTGCATTGACTACATAGACTTGAATAAAACATTGTCAAGAACCAATATCCTATCCCTAGGATTGATGACTTGTTGGATGAGTTGAAAGGGGCATGGTTTTTCACTAAGATTGATTTGCGCTCTGGCTATCATCAGATATGTATGTGGAAGGGTGATGAGGTTAAAACGGCTTTTTAGACTAATCATAGGCTCTATCATTTCCTAATTATGCTTTTTGAATTGAGGAATGCCCCTACCACATTTCAGAGCCTCATGAATAAAATATTATACCCCTTTCTTTTCAAATTTGTGCTCATATTTTTTTATGACATTCTTATTTACAATAAATCGTGAGAGAAGCACTTGGCACATGTTAGAAGAATGTTTGATATCTTGAGAGAGCATAGGCAATCAGCTAAGGAAAGTAAGTGCATCTTCATGCCAACATCAATGGAGTACTTGGAACACATTGTTAGTGAAAACGGTACACAAGGTGACCCCAAAAAGGTGCAATGTGTATCCACTGCCACTTCCTTAGATGGTTTCCTTGGTCTCTCCGCATTTTATAGGTGATTCATCAAGTAGTATGCCACAATTGCAACAACCTTGATAAATTAGTTAAATAAAGAATCTTTTCGGATGTTACTACTATTCATAGATTTAACCAACTGAAGAAAATGCTTACTTCATTCCCCACATCCTCGTATATCATAACTTCTTAAAAGAGTTCACCATTCAGTGTGATGCTATTGGCAAATGTATAGGTGGTGTTTTGTTGCAAGAGCATGGTATAATTGCTTTTGAGAGTGGTAAGCTTAATGAAAAGGAGACGCATATGAATGTTTATGACCAGGAGATGTTGGCCATCCTTCATGTTGTTAAGAAATGGCACCATTACTCTACGGTAGCTAGTTTAGAGTGAAGACAACCATCGAGTCCTCTAGTAATTCTTAACTTAGTCTACTTTGACTCCTAAGCAAAGGAGATGAGTGGCAACTTTGCAAAATTATGATTTTGACATCTCTCACATGAGGCACAAATATAATGTAGTAGTTAATTCACTGTCACTGATGTGAACATGTAAAGTGTCATCCATATCAAAGTTGCATAGTGATTGGATCGAGGAGCTCTAAGAGGTCTACTTGTTGAATGAAAAATTCAGCTACATATTTTAGAAATTACAACATGGGGTAATGGAAGAAAACTCCACATATCAGCTCAAGAATAGACTCATATGGTTCCATGGTAAGATTATCATCCCCCACACTTCTCCCTTCATAGGGAAGATCATGGAAGAGATGCATTCTTGCCCAACTATTGGTCACTTGGGTGTTTTCAAAACATATGATGGGATTGCTAAGAGCTTTCATTGGAAGGGCCTATTGAGGCATATAAATTATTATTTTTTCACTTGTGTTCCATGCCACAATAGAACAAGGACAATATGTTTAGACTAGTTGGTCCATTGCAAATATTGTCTATTCTTGAAGGGAAATGGACACGTATCACTATGGATTTTATTATAGACCTACCCATAACCAAGAAAGGATGGAAAATCATATATGTAATAGTTGATAGGCTCACTAAAGCTACCCACTTTATTCCCACTAAAATTGAGTACATTGTATCTTAGGTAGCCACTTGCTTCATGGAGAATGCATTTAAATTATTGCATGGGTTATCACAATTCATAATACATGATAGGGATGCTAAGTTTATGAGCAACTTTTGGCATGTGGTTTTCATATCTATGGGAACCAAGCTTGCTTCATCCACTACATACCACCCCCAGATTGATGGTCAGACTGAGAGAGTCAATAAATGGCTTGAAATCTATCTAAGGCACTTTTGCCATGATGGACAACATAGCTGAGATATGTGGCTCCACTTAGCTAGCTTGCATACAACAACTCCACTCACTCTAGCATTGCAGTTTCTCCTTTTGAGGCACTATGTGGGTATAAGGTCCCCTCACTACGATCCTCTTTAATGATAAGATAAACCCTTCGAGCAAAGAGGAGTTAGAGCGCATGCATGTCCTGCTTTAGCAATATAAAGTGAATCTTCAGAGGGTACAAGATCACATGAAGATTTATGTTGATGAGAGGATAATTCATATGGAATTCCAAGAGGGAGAGTTGGTCCTATTGAAAGTGCCAAAGTCCTATTACTCTACTATTAAGGATGGCAACAATAACAAGCTAGCCCCATATTAGTTCATGAAGAGAATTGGTGACTTGGCTTATCACTTAGAACTCTCCTTCACCACCAAGATTCACAACGTGTTTCATGTCAACCTGTTGAAGCCCTTCATTGGCACCTTAGTGGACTATATGGAAGAGTTACCTCCTATAGACAAAGAAGGCATCATTCATTATGTCCTTGAGACAATCATTAGGCAGCAAGATAAGCATTTGAGATCTTGAACCATCAAGAAATACCTCATCAAATGACAAGACCTATCCTTAAAAGAAGCCTCTTGGTGACCAATGACTATTTTAGATGAGTTTCTCCACCTAAGAGAGACCCAAAGGGCTAAAGACTAGTTGGATATGCCTTGTTTTCACCCTAGGCTATATTAGTTAGTACTTTGTTTTACAACATTTTTATACTTGCATTAATTAGACCTAAGAGCTTCATACATAAGTTGAAAATGCTTGTTATAAGCTCCATTTTGACATGCAAGATGCCCCGTTCGAAGCAACCAATCAAAAGTTATGGTAGATTTACCCGAGTAGGCAAAAGGTGGATGTCATGCTCTCCATAGTCTTCAAGATCTCATTTATGATAAATTGGTGGCTTGTTTTCCTTATGCCCATGCTCAATTCATGCTACATATCATCTATATATATCCATATGCTCCAATTCTTCTTGGATATAAACTCTCCATCTATCAAATTCTCTCCTTGTAATGTTGATCAAAGTAGTACTCTGCAACCCCACTCCTTAGCCACTGTAGCAAGTCCCTCCAGTTGCTATTTGTTTTTTAGGGCAAAAACTTTTGGGGTTGGGATGGAGTGTGAAGAGTGAGACCACATGGGAACCAAGGGTTAATTACCTAGTCACTTTGATCGAGGTATATAAGGTGTAAGAGACCTAGTTAAGGACATTAATATATTATCAAGAATTGACTCTTCACCTTCCTTTCAGATTTCATGACTTCCCTTCTCTCTTTCTCTCTCTTCGTGCCTTTCTCTCTCCTCTTTGTAGTCTTCTTTCTTCTATCTTGTCTCCCTTAGGTCTCCTTCATTACATTGCCACATTTTCATAGTGATGTATATCAACATAGTTAGGAACAACATGTCACTTTTCCCCTCGTTAGGAGATTTTTTTCCACCACCCTTTTATATATACCTATTCACATTTAGGTCATACTTAGTCTTGTAAATCTTCTCTATTAATATCTCTCAATACACTTTGAGTTGTGCTCTCTCAAGCTTCTTCTTCTCTGAGCTATATACTTGCATTTCTGTAACCCTAAATTCAACAAATCTATTTAAAAAAAAAACTCATATACTCATATACTTTTAATAAGATTGGCTTACACTCAAGAGTGAGTGTTGTCCATAAAGATCTACAATATCCATGAGACTGCTATGCATTGCTATCTTGTTCTTGTTATTTTCCTTGAAAGCATTTACGATGATACTTTAGAAATGAATAGTGGTTCTCTTTGAGATTAAATAATTTTAAAAATATTGTTAGTGCAACAAAAAATGATGTTAAAAGTGGAAATCCTAATCACCTATCTCAAAAGTAGTAATCCTTTCAAGTTTGGCATATGGTGGCTTGTAGATAGCTTAACCTCCCTATGGATGACTTGATTCTCCATTTATATTTCTTGGTTTGCCTTTAGGATAGATTGAGATCTTCCTTCATAGGTGAGGTTGAAGCATAAAAGGATTCAAGTCAACCTTTGTTCTATTGATGGCATATGCCTATTCAACTAACACATCTATACTATTTTGCAATTTTTTTGGAAGACTCAAGTCAGTGGCTAGTGTCAAGGTTGATGCTAGGTCTTTTGGGCGTGTTGATGTTGACTAAATTATAGAGAGCAAAAAATGATCAAGTATGTGAGCGATGGGTTGCCTATCACATGTATCCTGTGTTGATTGTGGCTACTACAAAAACTTACTTGCTTTTGAGGGGTTTCTATGTTGGCCTTTTCAGTAAATAAACATAGGGTTTCTAGAATAGAATGGTGGTTTGAACCTATGTCTAGCTATACCCATATAGAGAGCTTACTTGGTGACCTTAACAATGGCTATGGTGATTAGAGAAGGTTGGAGTAATGCGAATGATTAATACCATGTTGCAAATAAAGTAAGATCAATATGAAAGAGATCCATGAGAGAGAATGATAGAGAGATCAAATTCATGCACATAATTTGTTACTAACCATGTGTATTTTAGTAGGCTTTCAATGCAACTTATGTGCTTCAATGTGGATGTGTGACCAACATTCCTTGACCATCTCCATCTCTCCTAAGAATGGGACTTCTATATGTACTTCACCTTGTTTTACTAGGATCTAGCCGACTCACTATATGCTTTTACATAGCACATCATGGCTTGTGTAATTAGATGAGTGATATCTTTTGAGGTTTAATCTACCAGCTTTTCTAAACAAAAGTGATACTCTTTCATTCTTAGTTCACCTTTTAGTTCGGATGATTGTATTAGAGATGTAGTTGAGCACATTGGTACCTTGATTTGTTTCCCACCTAGTAAC
This sequence comes from Lygodium microphyllum, assembly GCF_053477565.2. Classification (NCBI taxonomy): domain Eukaryota; kingdom Viridiplantae; phylum Streptophyta; class Polypodiopsida; order Schizaeales; family Lygodiaceae; genus Lygodium; species Lygodium microphyllum. Next base: position 56,861,616 of record NC_141151.1, read on the forward strand.
ACTTCACAATTGAAACTCAAACTTTCATAGTGATATCTTTGAAGCAAGAGTGAAAACTAGCGATAGTAGCCCCATTGATTATGCAAATTGCATTTTCAAAGTGCCAAGCTTTATCTTCCTTTCAAAGACCTCTTAAAACACTAGTCTTCATGGCCAAATAGTGATGAAAGGTCCTCTATATTAGTAATAGAAGCTTGTACGTGTTTCTCCTTGGGAAATCTCTCTCTCTCTCCCCTTCTTCCTCCTCATTGCACTATTATCAATGTATTAATGTACATTTTTCATAAGCTATTAATTAAATCACTAGTGTTGAAATGATAAACAATTTCAATGAGTACTCGATTTAGGGTAAAGGGGCTAGTAGTGTGATAGCTATTCGTGACCTTTCAATCCTTACAATCAAAGGTAGAGTTCAAAAAAAATTCAAAGGTAGAGGCATGTGACAATGAAGAAAAGAATATAACATAGAGCAAGTAAACAAGTGAGACTCTAATCCTCCTCTCCCAATAGGATAGTGCCACACCACAACACATTGACATCTCATTGATACCTCTTTACTCTCTTTTGTCCCTCATCATAATAAATATCACAACAATATTGTAGGCCATAACTCTATTAGCTTGCTTAGCCTACTTGTGAAACACATATGCAACTACAGATTTCTTATTAGTGGCTTTTGCATCAATCTCTATTTTTGTCTCATCTTTGATGTTAGGTAGAGTGCAGTCCATCACAAGTCAATAGTTGGGTGGTTAGAACACTCAGTACTTATAGAAAATTATCAGACCCAAGTCCATTGACTTACAAATGTTCGTCTATAGACTTGTGCATGTGAGGGGTCTTAGAGTGCCTCCCCATGCAGGTAAATAGACTTGGATAAGGAGGGACTCAAGTACTTTGAAGCAACACTTGCCTGACCAATTGCGAGAACACTTTGACCCTACTTAGCCAATGGGGGTAGATGAGAGAGAAAGAGTCGGCGGGCATGAAAGGGAGGAGAGAGAAGATTGTGAGGTATCATTCCCACTTTTTTGGGTCCAAGTTAAAGTGCCATAGCCACACACACCTAATTGTGACTTAGTCCAATGCTATGCCATTCAAAGTTATGCGTGACGGAGCTCTTACGTTGCCATGTTAAACTCTTGAAGGCAAAGCTCCAAGCTCAAGCCGTTGTGATAAAAGGAACCACTGGTCCTGACTCCTCGGCGTCTCGAAAACGAACAATGTCGGCCAGAAGGACCTTCCTTTTCCAATACAAACTCTGAGTCCTTTTTTCTCTTTGGCAGCAACGCTTGCCATTCGCCGCTGTCGCAGGCCGAATGATTGACGATTCCGTAGATCCAAGCCTGTAGAACAAACAAATATCGAGTAGGCGCGGCCATCAGGGGAACATTCGCTTGCTTTTCCTGCATTGCTTTATCGTCCGTGACTCTTCAGTGGCTCTCATTGAAGTGACTTGTTCAGCTCGGCAAACTGCCACGTCTCACACACACACACACACACACACACACATACACACACACACACAGAATCCTCCACAGATGTTATGGGAAGCTCATTCCACCACCTGACTTGCCGTGGTGGCCATTTGCGCCATAGCCACCACCATATCTCAGCCGAACTCACCAGCAGCAGCACGCGTGCTTTCAAAGGTCATTTTGCCACGATTCCTTTTTTGCACAATCCAGTAAGACATTCATTGTTATCGTACTCTGCCACGCGAAGGAGGAAGAACAAGCAAGCTCCACAATGGAGGTGCTGTGAAGCAGGAACTGCAGGTGCTCCTTTTCCTCTTGACACCAAAGAATCAGAACCTGCAGGAGACAGCTTTAAACATGGCGCTTATGCCACCCGTCCCCTTGACAGAGAGGCCACAGATCCACTTGTCCACATTCCGGTGGAACGTGACTCAGCAACAACAGAGTCCGTTTCAGCTGTTGATTGCATGCCTTCAGAGAGAGGACAAAGAGCTGATGATTCACTTGTTCACGGGGGAACTAGTCAGGAAGGATTGCAATCCCTTCAGCAAGAAGATCAATTTGGCAAAGGCTTGTTGCAACAGATGCGTGACATTATATTCTTTGCTGGCCCCGCCCTTGGAATCTGGCTATCTGGGCCACTTATGAGTTTAATTGATACGGCGGTGGTGGGGAACAGTAGCTCACTCGAACTTGCTGCTTTGGGTGTGTCACTGCCTCTCCTTTCTACTTTAATACAACAATCTATACATCTTCAAATTGCTGTGGCTACTAATGATCTAACTGGCTTTTATGCGCATTTTAGGTCCAGGGACAGTCTTTTGCGACCAAGTTGGCTATGTATTTATGTTCCTTTCAGTGGCAACTTCAAATCTGATTGCCACATCTCTTGCAAAACAGGTCGGGAGTATTCTAAAATGAGTTCAAATAATAATTTCATGCTTGGCTATCCTAAAAAGAAGCACTCTTCTGTCAAACAAAGGTTAATGTATTTCGGCTTGATGATTCAATAATAATAAACCTAACTCATCTGTGCCAATTTCCTGTTTGTAGCCTTGTAATTAATATATGATTAGTTTGAAGGATCTCTAGTAAAAGGATAAGGGGTAATCAAGAATAACTACTTGTTACTTTCTTCAAACTTATGTGTATATGAAAGAGAGAGGGCTTTCAGTGGGTATTGGGATCCCATGGTGTTCAAGTACTTTCTAGAACCTACACTTGTTTTGTCTTAGTTTTGCTGTAGTATAATCTGTGCCTGGAATCAAAGCAATGAAATTTGCTATGGAGAACCAGATTTCTCGTGGAACTTCTGGATCATGCAATTACATGGTCAGATGCACATCCCTAGAGCATCTAGACCATGGAAACGGGTACTTTGACTTTTATGGTTGTCTTTGTTTTGGATGTGTCCTCGATGCCTAGTACCTATCATAGCCACCATACATATTCACCATGACCCACTTACTAGCCATAGTGCCCATTTGCTCCAAGTAAGCCACTCTTGTGCTTGTACTCGTCCAATGTCTTTAAAATTGGAGAACTCCATCCATGTGACATCAATAAACACACGCAGCAAACAATCCTCTAAAACACCAATTGGAAGCCACCCAATTGACAAACCACATGTGCATCTTGCTGAGGTTAGCTTTGAATAGACAGCCACAATTGTGGACTGTAGAATCCCACCTCCAAGGCAAAAATTTGGTTCTCATTGACGCTCCTCCATGATCAGCACAACCGGATGTTGTTTGCCTCCCCGACTAGGGCTAAGCACACATGCAGTGCGATCGAGAATGATTGGAGGGATTTCTAAGGGGAGGTCTATCACCAAGTCGTGAAATTTTAAGATGCTTTAGTCTTGCCGATAACATTTGATTAAGTTATTAATCAAATGTGTAAGGTTGTTTAGCACATGTGGTGCACATGGCAGTTCTTTCACAGTAACAGGCCAAGGACCCTGAGGATACAATGGGAATCAAAGGCAAAAGTTGTGATAAGCTATGCCAACTAGGCCTTGGGAGTCCGTTGGTATCAGTTTTGACCCTAGCACAATTGTTTAGCAAATAAGTATCAATGGTAACACTAGGGACTAGCATTAATTAATTAATTAATACCAATCTAACGGTCAACAGAGGTTGTGGACCATTCTAGGTTGCAAATGGCCTAGTCAATTTAATTATGAATAGGCATATTTAATTTTGGATAGGGTCGGAAGGGCTGAAATTAGGATTTGATAGTCACCTTGTGACCCGTGCCAACAAGAATAGGCATCCCATGCTGGAATCAACACCTAAAATTCGTGGAATCAACAAGGATTTTAGATGCTAGGTCATCCAATGTAAATTGGATCAACATTTGGCCAATTGGTGGTTCCATTTGTGCAATTCTTGGGTAAAAATCAAGGGGCAATTGGCCCAACTTGCTTGCTGATTGTATATACAACAAGAGGCTTTTGGATCAGCAAAGGAGATTATGAAATCTCAACTTCTACATTGTCCATTAGCAATTAAAGATAAAGAAATACAGAAAGGGGCACTAGTTTTGGGGCCAACCGAGTATCTATTATCCAAGATTGTTAAGGTGATGTATGCATTTCAGTTTATGCTCAGTTATTGGTTGTTATAATGAAGTGCTTGATCAGGCTTTACCACCATATCCGAGAAGGAAGACTGATTTTAGTGATAGTTGTTGTTTTGGTTGAATAGGCGGCGTTGGTGCTGTAGTTGAGCAGCCATAGGATAGTTGCAACAGCTATCGTATAAGACAGCCATTGACGGTGGCGCTTCAGATGGGCAGCAGCTACGGGGAAAGATGTTGGTGGCAAGATGCAGCGCTAGTGCAAAAGGAAGCAGATGGCGGTGAATAGGTGCTACGCAAGAGGGTGAATTGTGGCCATTGGCGAGCGGGTGCAGCAAGTTGGACACTGCTAGAGTTGGTTGGCGAGGCCAGCACTGTAGGCAAGGCAACCAGGCAACAAAGCTGACTAGCGCAAGCACTCGCAAGCACAGGCAACGAACCAGGTGGCGTAGGCGTTGCAAGTAGGTGGAGCAAGTGGCGGGTGGCCCTGGTGGCTTTGGCACAGGCTAAACAAATTGTGCAACGAAAGCAACTGATTGTTTTGGCAGTGTTGGCATCGCTTGGGCAACATTGACCTCATTGCTCGTGTGAGATCCGGAAGATTGAAGCTCAGTTGAGAGTATGCAGTTGACAGTGAAGAGAGAAAGTGAAGACAACTCGCAATGCAATTACCAAGAGAGAGTAAGGCAAGTACAAAGTATAACCCTTAAACCTTAGGGTTGTTAATGTGCATTCACACCGCAAAGGTGTAAAATGCAATAAGTGCCTAAACTGTGTAACATAAGCACATAAAATAATGGAGAATATAACTGGGGGGAAAACCCTCTCATAAGGAGAGTAAAAAGTGCCCAATGTCCCATTGCGGATCACCGACAATCCTCTGTGAGTGTAGGTGTAAGTCATACCCAACAAACCCCCTTGGAGGAAAAAGTGATCAGCATACAAGGATCATCCACCAAAGAAGATCAAATTTAAAGCATTGCGAAATGCTTCAAATTTGTCACGAGGAAGAGCTTTGGTGAAGATGTCTGCCACATTACTGTTGGTGGGATAGTAGACAAGGCTGATATCTCGTGCATGTAGCCTCTCTCTGACAAAGTGATAGTGGATCTTTGTGTGTTTCGTGCGTGTATGAAACATTGGGTTCCGTGCCACTGCAATGGTACTCTGATTATTAGTAAATAAAGGAGTAGGTTCCATGACAGATACATCAAGATGAGCCAACAAACGTCTCAACCATACACATTCAATTGTGGTAGTGAAAGCTGCCTTGTATTCAATATCACAAGACGATGTGGCAACAATGAATTGTTTCTTGTTAAGCCAAGAGATGCAAGATGAGCCAAGAAAGAAACAGTTTCCACTTGTAGAGTGACGTGAATCAAAAGGACCAGCCTAATTTGAATCACTGTAAGCATGTAGTTGCAATGATCCCCCCTTGGCATAAAGCAATCCAAGAGTCCTAGTACTCTACAAGTAATGAAAAACATACTTCTCAGCTTGCCAATGTGACATGCATGGGCTGTACATATATTTGCTCAAGGTTGAAACTGCGAATTGAATATCTGGCCTTGTGTTGCATAAATAAATGAGACATCCAACTGCTAGAGCATATGTATGGATGTCAAACAAATCACTGTCATCATGCAGGACAACTAGAGTCCAGTCTCCATTGGTGTGCAAACTAGTTTGCAATCCTATAAGCCAAACCTCTCAAGGACTCTACCAATATATCTGGATTGTGGCAATCCAATGTCTCTAGCATCATGAATGAACTGAATGCCCAAATAGAAAGTCTGACATCTCAAAAGTTTGCTGTAAATTTTTCTTGAATGCCGAAATCTGATCAGCATGTGTTCCTGTGAGCAAAAGATCATCTCAATAAAGACATATGACCAGCAAGGATCCCCCCTCTTTGCATACGTAAAGAGTAGATTTTGATGAGCTGTTAATGAACCCTTGGTTGAGTAAAAAGGCATCAATTTTTGCATACCAAGCTCATGGAGCTTGCTTTAAACCATACAAAGCCTTTTTTAGCTTACATACCAAGTGTTCGGATCCCTCAACTGCAAAACCAATGTCCTCCTGTACATACACTTCTTCTTGAAGTTCCCCATGTAAAAATGCAGTCTTAATATCAAGTAGGTGCATAGCACAACCATGATGGGCAGCCACAGGTAGTCATGCCGGATGTAGGAGCAAATGTCTCCTCATAGTCAATGTCTTTCTTTTGTAAGTAGCCTTTGGCCACAAGCCTAGCTTTATACGTATCAATGGATCCATCTATATTTCTTTTCAACTTATAGACCCACTTTGTACCAATGGCTTTCTTTCCAAGAGGCAATGTCACTAAATCCCATGTTTGATTCTTTATGATAGAATCAAATTCAGCTTGCATTACTGCAATCCAAAACAAATCACCTCGTGGAATCATATGACTCAAAGCACCATTGTCCACTAATTAGGGCCGCTTAGAAGACATGGCAGCCACGGAAGAAGGCTCCTTCTCCAAAGCATGGATACGAAGGAACACTGACTCATATGTAACAGTGGGGGAAGAGGTAGTTAAGGACTCCGATGGAGATCCACCCTTCGCTCCCGGACAAAGGTGAGGGTACTTCTTCCAGCATTTCTCCTCAGGATGTGTCCCCTTCCCACTATGTGGGCACTTTGGCTTCTCAGAATCGAGTCTTTTAGGTTGTGCAAGGAAGGATGATCTCCAACCAACTGGCAGGCCTAAGATGGCTTCTCAAGGACCATCACTTTGTTCTGGAGGGAAAGTTATGTGTTTGGAGCAAAGCCGATAGGTGGGAAAACATTGGTTGAGGTTGTGCGGGGGGCTGCACAGGAGTCCCTTGGTGATGGTGGAGGTCTGGCTGCTACCTTGTGAGTCTCCCTCACTCCTTCAGTTTGGTTTGCTGAATTTATTTGGCTTGTGCAGGCTTGTGGGGCCAGATGTTTCCATTGATTCTGTGAGGAAAGGCTGCTGCTGATGTGAACTGGACAGACAGGGTGAAGGTGGATAGTAGGCTGAGTGAGCTGCTGGCTGCAGGGAGCAGAGGCAGGAGGGGAACTGGGTGCTGGCAGCAGGGGTGGAGGTGGGAGGCTGTGGTGGGTCAGAGACAGGATGGCGGTGGCAGGGAGCTGAGACTGGAGGTTGGGTGAGGTGCAGCTGTAGCTGAAAAAGGAGATGGTGGGAGGTTGTGGCAGGAGGAATAGATGGTGCAGCAGGAAACAGGCAGCTGGTGCTGCTTGGCATGGGATGGCGGAAGGATATCGGCAGGCTGGCTAGATCAAGAAGACAGCTGCATTCACACTCAGATGCTCACATCCTTGGTGGTCAGTTTGAGGATGGCTATTCTCAGATATTGAGAATGTTAGCTTCTTACAGTGCCGCCCATGGTTCAGAGACTATATATGCACAAGAGATGGTGATTCATTTTCATCCCCCACCCCGTCCCCATTCCAATTCTGCTCATGCTTTTAGTGGTCAGTTTGGGGATGGCCATTCTCAGATATTGAGAATGTTAGATTCTTACAGTTCCTGTCCATGCTTCAGAGACTATACATGCATTAGAGATGGTGATTCATTGCCATCCCCCACCCCATCCCCATCCCAAATCCTTTCCTTGTGATATGGTCCTACGTCACTCTACATGGCATGCTGATTTACTACAGTGCTTGAGAAAGCACTTGATTTTAAGTTGTGTTGGTTCACATTCTGTGTATTAAGGTGGTTCTCTTAGATATACATAAACAAAGGTGAAGTTCATTAGTGCTAAGTACTCTTATTATCTTGAAAATTTGATACCTTTAGTTTTTGTGAGTTTTTATGGCATATGCTTAACAGATGTGGAAGGATGACATGTCCATGGCTTTGGCCAAATTCAGCTGATCTGACTGTAATGTACATTTTTTTGTGCTTTAAGGATTGATTCATATTACAAAATGCTTTCCATTTGAATATGCAGTCTAAAGAAGAAGCAGCCCATCATTTATCCAGACTTCTGTTTGTGGGATTGGCTGCTGGTATAGGGATGCTGGTATTAACTAGAGCATTTTGCTCTCCACTCCTAAAAGGTGGGTGGAATATGTAAAATATCTCAATTTGAGCAGTTTACCTCTATGGGAAAACGGCATGCATGCTGATAAGCTTTTGTCACTGGTGTCAGCATTTGTTGGGCCTCAAAATGCAAGCATGGTTTCTGCTGCAGGTTCATATGTGCAGGTATAATGTAAGCTCATTCTCTTTGAATCTTTGATTTCAAGTTGAGTCTCTTTCTCGTTCTCAGTTTTTAACAGTTGTGCTGCGCGAAAACTTTAAAGTTGACGTTTTGGTGTTGAGCCTCTGTATTAATGATAGGTAGCATTTGTTCGAGAAATGCATACAAAAGTAATGTTTATAGGTGTACCACCTTGGGGTATATATCATTAGCTGATTTCCTGTAATATCATATATACAGCTTGAGGATGAAAAAGTAATGTCTTCTGAATTGATGTGGAATACAGGAGGTGTTCTTGTTGTGAGTACACATGATAGTAGGAATGTTCTAAGTTTTTGCAAGCCAGAAAAACATGTTACACTTTTGCGCTGCCCCCAGGCAGATTACATAGAGGTTTGCATGCACACATGCATACACATATCTTGTTCCTTCAAAGAGGGTAAGGTTAGAGATCTAAAGGAGCAGAAGCAATACTACTTCAGATAACATTGTATGGAAAGAATGTAGCAAGGTGCATGATATACATTCTTTTAATGCCCAGAGGGTATCTGTGCTAAGTACAAAAGTTAGATACACACATATTTCAATGGCTTAGGATATTCACGATCCTGGATGGGTTTTTATAGAGCCGGCTGAATTGCTGGATATATTAAGTAATCACTGCTGGCCACCCAGTCAATGACTGCTATTGGTAAATGAAACTTGTGTCCAGTTAGCCCTGCTTAAGCTGGTTTGACTGCTCTTTATCATTAATATGACCAGGGTCCAGCTGTGGCTGCTGACGTTGTCATGTGAGGCTGATGGTCCTGCCGTAGGGAGGCTTGAGTTCAGCAAATCTACTGTTCTGTGGGGTTTTTCTGAAAATCACTGTGTGGATCTGATGATACTGCTATAAAGAGACTGAATTCTGTTGTGAATCTGCAATTCCATGGCTTGGTGGGAAAGTTCTATGCAATCAGCTGGAAGTGAAACTGGGGTTGAGTCACTAAAATTCAAGGCTTGTATTAGCAAAAAATTATGATGCATTTTACTGCCCCAGAAATATTTGTTTATGAAAGGGCGTTTATTTTATTTAATAGGAAAAATGCCCAAAACCCCCCTATATAAGGACATGGCTTTCGCTTTGAGGTCATTGTATCATCATTGTATCTTGTTGGTAATTCATTCACGCTCTTTCTTTGTGTCACTAGATTGAGAAATGTGAAAGAACTCTCAATGTTTAAATTAAAATCCACCTAATACTTTTAGTTAAAATGAATTGTGGTTTTGGTATCCCTACATGGATGGTGAAGTATTTGACACTGGGTATGTAGTGAGTAAGTGTGCGGGCTATGTGGTACAAGTTTAGGGCAAGTAGAACAAGGTTTAATATGCAACTATCATTAAATTGAAAGTTTGGACCTTAGGATTAAGTTACATCAAAAGTTGCACCTAGTAAGAAGCCGTTAAGTGCCAAGCAACCCTCTTGTTAGTAAATGCAGCGTGTGGATTTTAGAGAGGAAAATGCATATAGAAAGGCATGCATTGCCATTTGATCTTTCTTCCGTCTTGGCAGCCCGCACCTAGTTTCTTGGCATCCTGCTTCAATGTGCTGCTGTTTTTCTCTCTTCCAACAATAAGAATGCAATTTCAGCAAATGTGAGTTGGGGCAGCAACCATTCTTCTTCTCTTGGCATGGGGAGTCAATAAGGAAACTCCAAAATTCCATAACAAGCTGGTATTGCTGCTGTTTTTGACTTGATTCTCATTGAAGCGTTTTATTACCACACTATGGGCTAAGATCCTCTCTTCTTCTTTGAGTTGTTGAGCCTTCTACAAATTTTTGGACAATTGTGTCATGAAGAAAGCGATTTTCTCACTATGTTGCTGTAAGAAATTGCTCTAATTGTGAGAGGAATGGTGTGGGATTGCATAGGAACTCTGTTGCGCAAGTTCATTTGGAACATTGCTCTGTGAATTTAAGCTCAATGATGGCCATGCTTTCGAGGGTTTTGGACAGGCTGAAGTCTACAGATGGACATTTGAATAGCTTAGAGTTGGTTTGAGTCCAACAATGAAGGTGACAAAGCCCTTGGATGTGTGGAAAGACTTGGGGTTGATTGGAGTCAATCAACAAGAGTGACAGGGTCCTTGAGCATTCCTAGATCATTTGTGTTGCGTGAAACTGCTGAGAATCATCCTATATAAATAATTCTAATCAGCTCTTCATTGTAGCTCTTCACATTTTAAAATCATTCAATAGCTTTGGATAGCAGTAGTTCAGCATGTGGTTGTTGTATAAACAATACAGCAATTTGAATTGGTTGTAAACAGTCAATTTTCGAATTCCTTCTCTTTTCTCAGCTGTTTCATAGTTGAAAGCATCCTTGGACATTTTAATCACCAAGAAAGTGAGATTGCAGCCTTCTATGGCTCGAAATGCATGGAAAAATTGGAAGGCATATAGCAAGATTAGAGCAATTGCCCTTTGGTTCCGTTGCACGCTTCACTATACAATAACCAATTATTAACTAAAGATTGATAGAATACAAATTGAACAAGAGAGGATAGAGACAAAAGTGCACGACAAGAGAAAGGCTACAATCTCTTGACGTACATGAGTGAGCAGCTCCCTCATGCATGTATTTATAGATTTGTATTTCTTAACATTTATGCTAAAGAATCATGAAAAGCATTGCAAAGTTTACAAAAATAATAATTAATTCCACTCATGAGTACATAATACCTTAGTCCGGGTCAGATAGACATGTTAGGAGCTTCGACACTCAGTCTACCATGTGTTTTGATGGAGAGGTAGCTCTATTTAGAGCATACATTTCTTTTTCAATTGAATGTAGGAGTGCCCACAATGGCCCATACTACATGTCCTCATATAGCTATAGTTGCCCTTTTGTTTAGGCCCCTATGCTTCCTTCTCTCCCTAAAGAAGATCGACTTGATGGTGTGGATTGCTGTCCTTTGGTCTTGCAAAGTGGAGTATATCCTTGGCACCTTTGACTTATGGGACTTTGCTACTACCCCAATCCCCCGTCCAATGGAGGATCCCATTGTTGGTTCTACAATGGAGGAAGCAACCCTTTGGGATTGACTCAATTCTAGAGTGTGATGTTTTCTCTTTATGAGTTTGCAGGATTCTATCCTTGTGCATGTGCATAGGCTTCAGACCACAGTGGAGTTGTGTGGATGAAGCTTTTTTCTCTATACCATTAGAAGACGTTTGCCCATTGTATCACCACATAGAGAAGAAATCCCGAATGGTTTCTGTTGATGATTCCCATTCTTTGCAAGATCATATCAACAAGATGAAGGGTATGCAGGATGAGTTTGCATCCCTTGGCATGACAATCTTATAGGAGGACATAACAATGATTCTAATTACTCAGTTTCCATCTCCCAAGTATGATGTCTCCAGGGTTCAGGAGACTCTTGTATGGAAAGAGCTGGCTGTGCTTGTTTTGGAGCACGAAGAGCGACTCAAAGAGATTGGTACTGTCATGAGGACATGTATTTTTGAAACCTCACTTAACGTCTAGATTAATTTTTAATCACATGATTAAGTAAATGTTGCACATGTGAGGTGCAACTGGGGTTAAAGTAAATTTACGAGCTCGGGACCCAAAGAAATCACGGGATGTCAAAGGAAAAAGTTGCTATAAGTTATGCCGTAGAGGTACTTGGTGGTATCTGGTGCTAATCGTTGGCCTAGGTCATCCATTTGGCCATAAGTGTCAGTTGGTGATGTTGAGTCGAAGCAGATTGAGAAAGAGAGTTGAGAGCAGGCATAGTAATCGAGGAGTTCAAGGACTCAGAGCTAAAGAGTGTTTGACATTGATGGAGTGTGAGTCGTCGGATGGGTGTGTACCAATGTGGTACACACAAAGAATGAAAGAATATATTTATACCTAGGGTATGGTACACTTACACCTGTTAGGGTGGGTTCACATGTGTGAAGTAATATATACACGGGAGAGTGCGTAGAGGGCCTTTACACCCAACAACCTCCCACTTAAAGGTCCTAAGCGAACCTTTAACCAACTTCCACAAGTCTAATGCAATGCTCATGTGGAGCCTTTGTAAGACTTTTAGTGAGAACATTTGTAGGGTTATTTTGTGATTTGATCATAGTTAGGGTGAGTAGACCATCATCCAGAACCTGTCTGATAAAATGATACCGAACATCAATATGTTTGGTACGTGCATGAAACATGGCATTCTTAGTCAGGCATACAGCGCTCTGGCTATCACATCTAAGTACAGGTGTTTTGGTGGGCAGCCCAAAATCCTTGACCAAACGACCAAGCCAAACTGCTTCTTTTGAAGCCTCAGTGGCTGAAATATATTCAGCTTCAGTGGTAGAGAGTGCTACTATTTTTTGCAATCTAGAGCAGCAAGAAACCGCCGCACCTGTCAAGGTAAAGATATACCCGCTAGTAGATTTGCGAGTATCCAAGTCACTTGCCATGTCTGCATCACAATACCCCTGCAGATCCAATGTACCCTTGCCATAGCAAATACATAACAACTCCCATTGCATAAGCAATGTCAGGTCTAGTAGCAACCATAGCATACATGAGTGAACCACAAGCTGAAGCATAAGGAACACCCTTCATGGTATTGGCTGCCTTGTCATCTTTTGGGCAATTTGCTTTGCTAAGCTTAAGGTATGGTGGAAAAGGTACACCAAGAGACTTAGCATCAGACATAGAAAAACAATGAAGTACTTTGCTGATCTACTTTTCTTGTGAGAGAAATAAGAGTTGTTGCTCTCTATCTCGTGTGACACGCATGCCCAAAATATGATCAGTTGCACCCAAATCCTTCATAGAAAAGGCTGAATTCAGCTGCCTTTTCAATGCATTAATCTGGCTTTTATGCTTACCAGCAATAAGCATATCATCCACATAAAGCACGAGTATAATAAGGCTTTCATCATCAGCCTTCTTAATATATAACCAATGATTTGCACTACTCCTTTTAAAACCATGTGAGAGCATGAAGGCATCAAACTTTTTGTACCATTGTCTAGGAGCCTGTTTCAAACCATACAAGCTTCTCTTAAGCTTACATACCGAATGCTCCTTTCCATGTATAACAAAGCCTTTAGGCTGTTTCATGTACAGTTTTTCTTCTAGATCACCATGCAAAAAAGTAGTTCTAACATCCATGTGATCAAGTTCAAGATCCATAGATGCTACAAAGGCAAATAACACTCGAAGATTGGCCATTTTGACAATAGGAGAAAACACTTCTTGAAAATCAATGCCCTCTTTTTGTGTATAGCCCTTAGCCACAAGTGTGGCTTTGTATTTGGGTTTGCCATCCACACATTTTATTTCCCATTTGTTAGGAATGGCTTTTCTATCTTTGGGCAATGTAACCAAATCCCAAGTATCATTCTGATACAATGACTTCATTTCTTCTTGCATAGCTAGCTCCCATTTTTTCTTTAACTCATATGATAAAGCCTCTTTATACGTAAGAGGCTCACCTTCATCTGTGAGTAAAATGCAGTCTAAAGAAGGATCAAATCTTTCTATAGGTCTTCTAACATGTGTAGACCTTCTTACCCAATAATCTGGGTTATCAGGTAGTGGATCCACATCCATGGGAATGTCAATGACCTCATTGTTTGGCTGTTGAACTGTATGTTCAAGTTGCTGTAATATAATTTCAGGCTGCGGTAATTCATTTTCAGCATGTTGATTTTGGTGCTCAAGCTGATGTTCAGCCTCCCCTTGCTGCCCATTTTCATCTGGCTCAATGATGATACGCTGATTGTCATGATCAACATCAAAAGGAGCTGAATTTTTAGTGGCTGATGGCTGCTCTAGTAACTGATCATGCTGAAATTCAACTCTCTTTTTGTCTGAGTCATTAGATGTGACATTTTGAAGCAGCTTTGACTCATTGAATATCACATCTCGGCTGCGCAGCACTTTTTTTATGCTTGGAACCCAAACTGGATAGCCCATTCCCCTTCATCTCCATAACCCATAAAGATGCCTCTATGAGATTTCATATCAAGTTTGGTTTTGCTATCAATAGGTACATGTACATAGCATTCGCAGCCAAAGACTCTTAAGTGGTCATATGAAGCAGGTTTGCCAGACCAAACCTCTTCAGGAATGCCACTATCAAGTGCACGATGTGGAGATCGGTTGCAAATATGCACAACGGTTTTAAGTGCCTCTCCCCAAAATGATTGTGAGAGATTAGCTGTGGACAACATGCACCGAATCTTCTCACATAATGTGCGATTCATTCGCTCAGCCACACCATTAGAAGATGGATTGTAAGGAGCTGTAAGCTCTCGTTTAATCCCATTGTCAACACAAAACTTATTGAATTCTTTAGATACATACTCTTCCCCATTATCTGTTCTTATGCATTTTAACTTTAGGCCTTTTTAAGTATTAACCAATGCATAAAACCTTTTAAAAGCATCCAATGCCTCACTTTTCTGCTTAAGTTAGTAGACCCATAGCTTCCTAGAGTGGTTATCAATAAAAGGCAAAAAATAACGGAAACCACTATGAGTTTTTATTTGCATGGTGCAAACATCAGAATGGACTACATCCAAGATACATGCCTTCCTAGAGGCTCCATGAAAGTAGGGACTGTTTACTTGTTTACCAAAAATACAATCATCACAAAAGTGAAGCTTTGAACTTTTCACATCAACTCTTCCAAGTGAAGAGAGTGCCCGCAAACCCTTTTGGCTCATATGTCTAAGATGCTTGTGCCATAACTCCATGTGTGACTGTACCTCAGCAACTGCAATAAATTTTCCAGGAAGTGCCTTGCAGTAGAGATAATACAGAGTCTCCTTTTTACCATCTCTAGTGACTAGCATAGATCCTTTTTGTATTTTCCATATACCACCACCAAAAGTAGTGAAGTAACCTTTGCTGTCAAGCTGCCCAATAGAAAGCAAGCTCTTCTTGATATCAGGAACATACCCAACATCATGAAGAATCAATTCCTAACCATTTTCTAGAGCCAAGCGTATGGTGCCCATTCCTTCAATATCACATGCATGATTGTTGCCAAGGTAAACTTTTCCAAGATTACCTTTCGCATAAGTAGAAAAACACTCCAGAGATGGAGTTACATGAAAAGAAGCACCGCTGTTAACAATCCACGATTGTAACAAACCATCATGAGCTGACAACAAAGCATTTATTACATCTGTTTTAGTGATATACATGTCCTCCGCTATCATAGCAAGCAGATTTGAAAATGTAAACAGTAAATTAGCGTCTTTATCATCTTCTATCTCCTCAATAACAACACTAGATACCACATTTACTTTTTCTATCTCTTTAGGGAAAGAGCTGCCATCCTTATCATTCTTTTTGCCTTTTATATTAGCCTGCTTTTTACGTTCTTGTTCCTTTTTAAAGTACCTGTAATCAAGCGTTTTATGGCTTTTGCGACCACATTGATAACAAGTTACATCTTGCTATTTTTCCTTGCTTTTGCTGTGATTTTTATTTTTATTTGCAGCATTATACATTTTTTCAGGTCTTCCTCTTACATTGTAGGTTGATCCACTGTTTCCCCCCACTTGCCTTGTGTCTAATCTCTTCATTCAGAATAGAACCACACACGCCATCAATGTCAAGTTGGGGTTATTGCTCAATGACACAACCAATGCTTTCCATCAATCGGGCAAAGTCATGAGCAAGAAGATAGTCCTCAATTTAGGATCAAAAGTTGGCAAACTTGCATCGTGTAACTTACTCAAAATACCAATGAAAGCATTCAAATGCTCTGAAGCAAGTTTGGACTCATCAAGCTTCAAGTTGACCAACTTTTGCATGAGATGTACCTGATTGATAGGAGTTGTATTCTCATAAGTAGCCTTAAGCTTTTCCCAGACTACATAGGCAGTATCAAACCTCTTTATATCAACCAAGATGTCATCTGTGACAGCTATTTTAATGTAGGTAATGGCATTTTTATTCATTTTAGCCCAATCCTCATTTGACAAAGCAACAGGCTTATGTTCTTCTAAAGCATCATCACAATCCTTTAGAAAGAGTATACCCTGCATATGATCTTTCCAAAGATCAAAACCATTTCCGTCAATTTTACGAATCTCAAATAGATTCTTTGTGTCAAATGTAGATGCACTGCCAGCCATTTTCAGCAATACACAACTGCAATAACGGGCTGAATGCTTTCAGCCAATAGCAAGGTTTTTGAATTGTAACAGCAAGTACACACTCTTGTACTTTCAAAGTGTCCAAGAAGCAGATGTTTAGCTGCAAATTTCAGTCTCAAGTACTGATTACAACATGTGCATGAATCAAATCTGATACATTTGCATTAAGGATAGCTCCCACTTCAGTAGTACATCACCAAAATTCCTAAATGCAATGACCTAAATGCTGTATTTACCACTGTTTCACTGCATAATGAGTATTCAACAATGCATGTACCAAGAGAAACTGCCCTTTTTCAACATTGAAGCATCCAAAACTATAAAGACTCCCACTCAGCAGTGAATCTGCTGCAAATTTCACTGTCGAGTCTCAACACGACTCAAAAATACATCATCGATGTGAAAAGCCCCAAGATTTCTGCAATGAATCTGCTCCAATTGCATAAATACATCATCCCGAGCATCAAGTGTGGGCTAATGTTTCAGGAATTTTACGATTTCTGCAAAATTCCCAAATTTCGGGGTCCAACAGTGCACAATTTTTAAGAAATTGGCTCATCCAAGCAAAAATTTCACTTACATTTGAGAATCCCCAAAAAATTTATGAGACATGTGCACTCAATGTCTGCAATTTATGGTCCAGAGATCACTAGAATATGTGTCAGGCACCAGATTTGGGAAAAGCCCCAAATTTTAAGACCCAGACTTGCATATATTTGCACTCTGTGCTTATAGGTGTGAACACTTGGTAGAAGGGGGGGGGGGGGGGGGGGGGGGGGCAGAAAACGAGTTGATGAAAAATTAAACAAAAAGTATCATTGATCTTGTGCCCGTCGATCGTGCAGCCCCGTGCAGTCTGTTCATTGTGTCGCACACTTGCAATCCCGTCGCGCAGATTGCTCTGTCACGCGGTCTTGCCAGCCCCGTCGCGCAGGTCTTCCTCTTCTCGCAATCCGTCAGTCGTCGTCAGTCTGCGACTGATGTTACACCTACCCACAATCAGTCGCGTGGCTCGATTGTTGACGCTGTGACTGACGTTTGTTACAACTGCCTACGCCTAGTCACTTGGCCTGACTGTTGACACTGCGACTGACGTTTGTTACAACTGCCTATGGTCAGTCACTTGGTATCTGCTCGTCTACTCCTCAATAGCCTGATAGACCGATTGCCTGCTTGCGTGAGCCATTGGCTCTGATACCAGTTTGTTGCGTCGAATCGGAAGTAGATCGAGAAAGAGAGCTGAGAGCAGGCACAGTAATCAAGGAGTTCAAGGACTCAGAGCTAAAGAGTGTTGATAGTGATAGAGGTGAGCCATCGGATGGGTGTGTACTTGTGTGGTAAACACAAAGAATGAAATAATATATTTATACTTAGGGTACAGTATACCTACACTCGTTAGGGTGGGTTCACATGTGTGAAGTAATATATATATGGGAGAGCGCGTAGAGGGTCTTTACATCCAACAAATGACACTAGAGAAGTGGCGTTTAATGGTACCTAACGCCAATCTGATGGTCAAAGATGACGCAAAGATACTCTCGAATGGAAGTTGCCTAGCCAATTTAATTATTGGTCAGTTAAATTATTTTTCGGATACCAAAATAATTATTAGATTAATTATCAGTATTTAAAGATTGAAAATCAATATTTAATTATAAAAAATGCTGGAAAGACCATTTGGGAAGGTTGCCACTTGTCAGAAATGCCCATGCAAGATTGGAAAACGCCTTTAGAGGCTGGAGCGAGGCATATTTTTTATAAATTCAGCCTGCAAGAGAGAGGGAGGAGAGTTTGTTGGTCTGATTTTCAGCCATTGGGGGACCTTCCGAGGGAGCCAAGGGCCAAGGGTAGGAGAAGACCAATCAACAGCAGGAGATAGCATCTATAGGCTGTTGAGACAGGGCATGAGCAGTAAATGACTGATTTTCTTCAGTTCTTTGCATCTACAAGTTGTTGTGGCAGGACAACAGAGCTGCATTTGACTGATTTTCAGCCATTCTTCGTGACAAAACTCTGAATTTTCTCTCTCTACAGCTTTCCATCTCATCTCCTAGCCATTTCAAAGCCTTGCTGCGAAGATCTCAGCATTTGGACCCTTGGAGGCTGAGAAATTTCAGATTTCTCTGCTGGAAACCCTAATCTGTAGCAGAAAAGTAGGGTTTAGCAGCAGCCTCGGGAAGTGTGCGAGAAATTGGAATCTCCAAGACTTGGATTTAACAGGGCTGAAGTTGTTTTTAGCCTATTCAAGTGGGGGGGACCAGCAAATAATTGAATTTGGGGCATTTTCCATCTCCATCAAAGCGGGTGAATGCCAATTGATTGCCCGAATCAAGGGGCAAATCGGATTAAAGACTTGCTGGTGATTCATCACAGCACGGGGAGTTGGAATATCAAAAGGGATTGGAAGAATCCCATTGTAAATCAACTTCTTCTTCAATAAAGCTAAAGAAATACCGAAAGGGGCGCCAATTTTGGGGCCAATCGGGTGTGCATGGTCCAAGATCAGTAGGTAAATTTGTATTTTTAGATTTGCACTAATTGTTTGCTATTGTAATTAAGTTGTAATAAGGGATTTACCACCCATCCACGGAAGGAAGGCTGGTTACATAGTTCTATTGTCGGGATACCATTCAATCCCTTGATTTGGTGGGCCCAAGGTACCTGATTGCCAGCTAAAGCTTTGTGCTAGTGCTGATTTTTACTCTCAGCTGAGAAATTATAGCAATGTCTTCATATAGTGAGATGGACTCAAGCAATGATGATGTCTCTCAGTATGAACATTCACTTGGGAATGAAGAAAATGCAATGCTTGACCTTGGACAAGCCTCAGATTATGGATAGCGAGCTGAAAGTGGTTTGTTGGCTTTGTACTAAGAGATGGATTTTTGATGATGCATGGACGACTATGTGCACAAAGCAGTTAAGGCTTAGAGTTATCACTGAAAGTCATGTTCCTCTGTATGCGGGACACATAGGTATTGATGCCACGGTCAAGGCAGTGGAGCATTTCTTTTATGGGTCAGCTTTGAGGCATGATGTAGAACGGTTTGTGTTACATTAATAAATGTAATATATGGGGAGACAAGCGCGAGGGATGACCGTCTAGGAGACTTTGGGCACCTGTACGGGGTTAAGGGGAGCTTAGGAAGTGAGTGAGTAATACTAAAATAGTAGAACTCACCAGGTAATGACAGTTGGTAGATGGGTCACGACAGGGTGACACTGGGAGAACTTCCTAAGCGTGGTCGGAAGGAGAGAGAGAGGTCTCTCGAGCTTGTTTTCCCGTAACAGAGTTGTTCATCAGCAGAAGATAGATCTGATCAAATGATATGCTTATGTAGAGCCATCTAATACTTGTATTAGAGCCGTCGGGCCACGTCTTGTCGAAAGGGTTTTCGTCTTCGTCTTCAGCCGCTTCCAAATTCCCGTCGAAGCATGAACGGGTCCCACCTTTAGACGCTTCCGTGTTGGCACGTGGAAGCGTCACACACTTCCGTGTTGGCATAGATGGCAGGATTCAAACCTGCGCGGGCGGAGTCCACATGATCATTTCCGTGTTGGCGAGTACGGTGGGACAGCACAAGTCAGGCGAAGTCCGTTGGGACGGTGCAAGTCGGGCAAAATCCTGCTTCCAGTTATAACTTGGTCACAGATAGTTCCCACGTGACCTGGCGGGGGGGAGGGGAGGGTGTTTAATCACATCCTTACCCAACATTCTTGCCTGACAGGCTTTGTTCTTGCATAATCTGCAAACAATTAGCGTAGATTTGAGAAAAGCTTCACCGTTCTTCGTGCCCCTCTGTAATCAGGGAAGTACCTCTTCTTTGTACACAAATTTCTTATATTTGCTTTCTAAATTCCAGTGTATTAATGGAGGGAAAAGAGAAAGAGGGGGTGACCGAAGGCTCTAGTTCCGGGGACCACCCTATGGTGGATCCCTATGAAACGGAAATACAAGAAGAACAATGGGAATAATTTTTTGCTATAGGAGAGCAATTTGATGATCTAACTGCTCGTGTGCAAGCATAGGGGGTTCAAATGGAGTTACTAACTCAAGTACTCACTGAAATAAAATCCCAATTAGCCTTATTATTAGAAAGGGATAAAGGTAAGCTAGAGACCTCAGATATTCCATCTTCATCGAAAGATCTAGATGTGAACATGCGAGACTCTAGGGAACTCCACCAAAAGCTGAGGGATAACCTAGTGTTAAATGATATGAAACCCCCTCAGTTTCATGGGGAGGAAAAAGACAGAAATAAAGATACTATCTTTAATTTCCTCCAAAAATGGAAAGATTTGCACAAATTAAAGAATACTCCACCACATCTCCAAGCGCTGGAGGCCAGTCTAACCTTGGGGCCGAAAGCATATAAATGGTGGAGAACTTTAAAGGAGGCAAATAAAATACCTGAATCTTGGGCTCAATTTGAATCAGTCTTTTTGAAAGAATTCCTTCTTGAAAATGAAATGGAAAGAAATGGGGAAGATTGGGATTTTGTCAGACAAAAGGGAAGACCTTTGTTGACATGTCTCGAGGAGTATCGTGAGATAATCCTTAAATTGGAAGGAATAGATGAATTTCAAAAGATAAGAGGTTTCATAAGGGGACTAGATAAGGCCTGTAAAAAGGAAGTAAAAAGGAGTTCTCCTAAGACGCTTGAAGAGGCAATTAAATTTGCATTAATCAATGAAGATAATATGTGTCCAGGTGCACTTACTAGTCTCACTAATACGGAGTCTAAGACTAGGGAATTTAAAGCCTCAAAATTTGTAGGCAAATCTAAAAGGAAAATGCCATTCCTTAAGGGTAAGAAACAACCCTTTGAAAGGAAACAATATGTAAGGCCAAAGTTAAGTCGAGATGACTTTGATAAGGCCAAAAAAGAAAGGTTGTGTTTCAACTGCCTATCTCCTAACCATGCTGGCTACCTGGAATTGCCCTTAAAGGAAAAATGGGGAAGATAAAGGAAAGGATAAGGACAAGGGCAAGGGAAAAGAGAAACAAATCCATGTAGTGCAGACCTTGGAATTTGAAAGGGATGGTAAGTCTTTTGTGATTCAAGGTGAACATGAAGTATCTGATAACCCTTTGATGTGTTTCCTTGAAGTTCAGAAGCTGATAAAAAAGGAAGCTTGTGAGGTATATATGTTATGGTCCCTTCCTGTACAGAACACTTTTACTTTTTGTAATATTAAGCAACAATTTTCTTATGTTTGTGAGTCGAATGTAAATAATGAATTAAGTGGTATGTTAGATGAATTCAAAGATGTGTTTCCTTTTGATTTACCAAGTGGGCTTCCACCAGATAGGGGTGAGTAAATCACCCAATTGATATAGATAGGGATACACATCCTCTTTCTAAACCACCTTATAAGCTAAGTGAAACACAACACCAAGAAGTCGAAAGACAAATTAAGGATTACCTTGATAAAGGGTTTATACAACCCAACAATTCACCTTGGGCTTCACTAATTTTATCGGTGAAGAAAAAAGATGGTTCTATGCGACTTTGTGTTGATTATAGAGCACTTAATAAAATAACGGTGAAGAATAAATTTCCTATACCCAGAATGGAAAATCTTTTTGATCAATGACAAGGGGCAAAATTTTTCACAAAGATTGATTTAAGATCAGGCTATTACCAAGTAAGAATTAAGGCCCAGGATGTTCCTAAGACGGCATTTCGTACTAGATATGGGCATTTTGATTTTTTGGTGATGCCTTTTGGCCTCACTAATGCACCAACTACTTTTATAAAGCTGATGAATAGTGTGTTACGGCCCTATCTAGGACACTTTGTAGTAGTCTTCTTGGATGATATCTTGATCTTTAGTAAATCAAGAGAAGAACATTTGGAACACTTACGGTTAGTATTCCAATTGTTAAGAACCCATTCCCTTTATGTGAAGAAAACTAAATGTGAATTCTTCGCACAAGAGGTCAAATATTTGGGGCATATTATCTCGAAAAAGGAAATCAAGATGGATCCAGAAAAAGTAAGGGCAATTATTGAATGGCCATCTCCAAGGAACCTGGAAAAGCTGCAGATCTTCCTAGGTTTATTTGGATTCTATTGTAGATTCATTCGAGATTATGCCAAGATAGCTGTTCCAATGACATACCAACTTAAAGGGAAAGGGAAGAGTTTTAATTGGGAAACAGACCAAAATGAAAGTTTTCAAAAACTTAAGGTAGCTATTGCTACAGCTCCAGTACTATTGATTGTGGATCCCAATAAACCATTCATGGTTGAAGGTGATGCCAGTAATAGGGCAGTAGGCGCGGTTTTATTACAAGAAGGTCGACGAGTTGCTTTCGAAAGCAAGAAATTAAACCGTGCAAAACGGAATTATTCTGTTTATGAGAGGGAGCTGTATGCAATAGTACATGCAATGAAGAAATGGAGGCACTATTTGTACGGTGCCAAACTTCTGATCTTGTCGGATCATGAAAGCATAAGTGGCTTAATGACCAACCGGATAAGACACCTACAGGGAATGATGGGATATGGATTATCATTTGCAGATTTAGCAAATAAGCCAATTTCATTCCGGTGAGGAAGAAAATAAAGGCTGATCATATGGCATGATTGTTTTTGCAGCACATCTTTAAGTATCATGGTATGCCAGAGTCGATTATTAGTGATTGAGACCCCCAGATGACCTGTTTATTTTGGAAGGACTTGTTTGAGGATATGGGTACCACACTGAAATTCTCATCATCCTTCCATCCGTAGATAGATGCTCAGTCTGAGGAAGCAAATTCCAGTGTTAGATCTTTTGAGGTGCTATGTTTCAGACCACAAGACACAATGGGAGCAATATTTGGCCTTGGTTGAGTTTGCTTACAACAACATAGTGCATAGTTCTACTGGCAAAGCTCCATTTGAAGTGGTTGAGGGTGGCAAGAAGGTACCACCTATTCAGTAAACTAAGGATAAGATCTTTGAGGCTGATCGTTATGTGGAAAACTTGGATGTAACCTATGCAAAGATAAAATATGCACTTCAGATATCGCAAGAAAAGCAAAAGAGGGAAGTTGATCACCACAGACGTGCTTTGCAGTTTGCAGAGGGTGATTATGTATTGCTGCGTTTTGAAAAGGCAAGGCTGAAAAAGATGAAAGGAAGAGAAAGATTGTATCCAAAGTTGAGTATGAGATACTATGGGCTCTTCCAGGTGTTGGAGAAGATCAACGATATGGCATGTCGGCTGAAATTATCTCCACATTGGCAGATACACAATGCCTTTCATGTTGGTTTGTTGAGGCCTTTTCATGGTGATGTGCCAGAGGATATGTCTGCTGAAATTCAGCTTGAGGTTGAGGAGCTAGATGAGATTTTGATACCCAAGCAAATTTTGGCACACAAGGAAGGAAAGGTCAAAGATAAAGTTTTCAAGAGATACTTGGTGAAATTTCAGAATTATTCACCAATGGATGCCAAATGGATGGAAGAGGATGACTTGGCAGACCATCCTCAGTTGTTGCAGCTTTATCTAGATGACTTTTAGTTAGAGCCGACTTTAGTTCAGGCTCCGTCAGGTTCAGCAGAGCAAGGGTCCGGAGTATTGCCTGATGCTCAAGGGGGAGGTAGCACTTCCCCTTCTCTAGCTATGGACAGCTCTCGTATGTAGTGGATCTCGAATGTATTTAGCATGGATCCAAGGTACTGCACTGATAGTATGTTTGCCATGAGATCACTACTTAGTATACTAGTCACTGTGAGATGTATGCAAATGAGTATGAGTTTCACTCGGGCAATGGAACTATACTTTTGGATTAGCTTATGATCAATTTAGCATGAATTTCGCCTCAATTTTGAGATAGAAATTCTGATCAGTTTCAGCTCGGTTTTTGATCAGCTTGAGAACTATTTATGGTCTCTTTTTGGATCAGTTATGCATCAGTTTTTGCACTGATTGCTGGTCAATTTTTGCAATGAGTTTGTGATCAGTTTGGGTCACATTTGTAGGAGTTTGTGATCAGTTCTCAGAGCAGTAGTAGGTGATCAGTTTATGATCAGATTATGCTTAGTTTTCAATGGTTAACGTCTAGTTTCATGGACAATAGCATATGCTATGATGCCATTGATGTTTTAACCATGGTTTATGCTTGGTTTTCGCTATACTATGGTTTGGTTTTGCAAGATGAGTTGAGCTCATGATAAATGAACATGTCACATGATAATCTAGTAATGTTTTTGAGATTCTTTGTGAGTCTTATGCTATGTTATGTTGGCTGGTAATTTTTAGCGTATGTTGGGCATAGAAATGGTTGAACAACAGTGCGCAATATTAGCTTGACTATGATGCCCTATGGAAATTTCAGTATAGTACTTTGCTTTTGATGCATTTGGCAGTGCAATCAAGGATGATTGCAAGGATTTCAAGGGGGAGGGCTATCACGAGGACATGTATTTTTGAAACCTCACTTAACATGCGGATTAATTTTTAATCACATGATTAAGTAAACATTGCACATGTGAGGTACAACTAGGGTTAAAGTAAATTTACGTTTAATGGTACCTAACGCCAATCTAATTGTCTAAGATAGTGCAGAGACACTTGGGAATGGAAGTTGCCTAGTCAATTTAATTATTGACGAGTCAGATTATTTTTCAGTGTACCGAAATAATTATTAGATTAATTTTCAGTATTTAAAGATTGAAAATTAATATTTAATTATGAAAAATATTGAAAAAACCATTTGGGAAGGTTGTCACTTGTCAAAAATGCCCTTGCAAGATTGAAAAACGTCTTTAGAAGCTAGAGAGAGACATTTTTTATAAATTCAGCCTACAAGAGAGAGGGAGGAGAGGCTATTGGTTTGATTTGCAGCCATTGGAGGACCTTTTGAGGCTGCCAAGGGCAGGAGAAGACCAATCAACAGCAGGAGATAGCATCTACAGGTTGTTGAGACAGGGTAGTAGCAGTAAATGATTGATTTTCTTCAGTTCTTTGCATCTATAAGCTGTGGTGGCAGGACAGCAGCTGCATTTGACTGATTTTCAGTCATTCTTCGTGACAAAACTCTGAATTTTCTCTCTCTACAACTTTCCATCTCATCTCCCAGCCATTTCAAAGCCTTGCTCCAAAGATCTCAGCATTTGGACCCTTGGAGGCTGAGAAATTTCAGATTTCTTTGCTGGAAACCTGAATCTGCAGTAGAAATTAGGGTTTAGCAGCAGCCTCGGAAAGTTTGTGAGAAATTGGAATCTCCAAGACTTGGATTCAACAGGACTGAAGTTGTTTTTAGCCTATTCAAGTGGAGGGACCAGCAAATAATTGAATTTGGGGCATTTTCCATCTCCATCAAAGCGGGTGAATACCAATTGATTACCCGAATCAAGGGGCAAATCGGATTAAAGACTTGCTGGTGATTCATCACATCACGGGGAGTTGGAATATCAAAAGGGATTGGGAGAATCCCATTGTAAATCAACTTCTTCTTCAATAAAGCTAAAGAAATACCGAAAGGGGCACCAATTTTGGGACCAATCGGGTGCGCTTTGTCCGAGATCAACAGGTAAATTTGTATTTTTAGATTTGCACTAATTGTTTGCTATTGTAATTAAGTTGTAATAAGGGATTTACCACCCATCCACGGAAGGAAGGTTGGTTAAGGTACTTGTGGATCCAACCTTACTAAGGCTTTTATTGCATGTTTGAGAGGGGGCAATAAGAAGGATAGGAATGCTAAGAAGAAGAAGAAGAGGAGGAAGAAGATGACAAGGAAGAAGAAGAAGAAGAAGAAGAAGAAGAAGAAAAAGAAGAAGAAGATGATTAAAATTTCAGAGTCTTCTTGGGTATGGACATAGATTCAGAGAAAATGCCGACATTGTGGGAAAGGCACTTATCTTGAGGAGAACTATTGGAAAAAGAACCCTCACCTTCGTTTGGGAGCAAAGGATGGAGCTAAAACATTTGAGCCCTCCTCTACTTCTACAGTTGTTACCCATAAGTCTATATTTCTTCATATCCACGAGATGGAGCCTTTTTCCTTGGCTACTATAGAGAGGCCTTGGCTCTATAACAAATGCTCATGCAAGGACAGCCCTTGGTTTGTATGCAAGCTGTAATAGCCCTTGGTTCCATGAAGTTTCTAAAGGATTCTAGAACATTGTAAGACATATGTATCATTGTTTATGTCGTTGCGAATGTCAACATGGCATGTGTCAGTATGCATGCCATCCCATGTGTGGATATGCATGTCATGCCATGTGCCATCCTCTTGTAACGATACATGTTTCCCTTAACCTTCCTGGCCTATAGTATAAATATGGGCCATGGGCTACAAGCTCTTCAATCTTTCTAATACTAGTTCTGATGATCCTGTGAGGTAAGTCCTCTTTCAGTTCTTCTCTTGTTCTAGTCTTGTCTTGATGAGTCTTATCTTATGATCTAGCCATGCTCTTGTGATGAGCATTCTCTTGTAATCAAGTTCTCTCGTGATCGAGTTATCTTGCAATCAAGCTCTAGTTTTATATCTCTTTCAAGTTTTTCTCTTGTAAGTTATGAGAGCGATATCCTTGCTCTCAAAGAGAACTTGCCTTGGTCATAATAGTTTGGCAAAACTCTTCTACCATGATCTTGCCTAGTCATGATGGAAGATATTGTTGCTTTTTTACAAAGCATCCAGTAGCAAATCCAAGGGCTTCAAAAAAGTAATGCAAATCTACAAGCAGAGCAATTATAAGCTTTGGGTAACTGTGCAAGATCTAAGACGATGACTTCAAGAAATTCAAGAGACAAGTCTACATCAAGTCAGAGGTCCTTTAGCTACCTATTGGCAACCTTTACAATCAACATAGGAAAGAACCAAAGGTGAGTCTTTTAGAGAAATTTGATGGCAGAATGTGAAAATTCAAAGGTTTTCTCTAGTAGGTATGATTGCTTATATGTATGCAGCCAGATCGTTACCCAAATGATGCTTCTCGGGTTGGCCTTGTAGGAACTCTTCTCTTAGGCACAACTCTCTCTTGGTTTGTCCCCTTGCTTGAGAAGGAATCTCTATTGCTCTATAATTTTGAGGCCTTCATACGAGAGTTCTATGCCACATTTGGAGAAGTAGACAGAGCAAGAGTAGCTAAAACAAAGAGTAGCTCTACGCCAAGGGCAGAGACCTACCTGTGTATATGCATTAGAATTTCAGCAACTCACATGCGATTTAAAATGGCATTAGGATTATTTTATTAGTCGATTCTATCGGGGATTGAAAGACGATGTTAAAGATCTTTTGCTCACTATGCAAAAGGTATATACACTTAAGTGAATTTATCTTTCAACCCATTGAATGTGACAAGCTCTTGTTTGAGAGGAAATACGTCGAGAAGCCACTTTGAATTCAAGCGTGATGAAGACTTTTGAAGACGGGACCACCCAAGAAGACCAAGTATTTGTGGTAGAGCCTATGAAAATTGATATGATGTGGTTCAAGCCATTGATAGGTCAAGAAATACAAAGGTGACGAATTAATGGATTATGCATGTATTGCGGCCAGTTAGGACACATGGCTAAATATTGTTCTAACAAAAGAAGAACGAGAATTCATGGCGCCATTACTACATCACTGAGCCTCAGTAGAGACCATGTGCCTATACAAAGCTCCAAGAAACATAAAAGTAGGTCTCCTTCTATCTGCATATTCAATGTTTAGCTTTATGTTACTAATAAAGATTCACATGGAGGGAAGAGATATAAACGAACAAGCTTTGTTAAGAGTCTGGAGCCACAACATGCTTCATGGACAAGAAAGTTGTAGAGCAACATGATATACAACTTCTAAGGAAAGCAAAGCTGGTATATGCAGAAACAATTGATGGTTGACCTCTTGCTTCAAGAGATGTTAGGTATGAGACAATCCATAAAGTTATGGTAAGGAGTCTTGTATTAGATATAGTCTTCAATATCATCCGTTCCCCAAATAGTCTCCTTGTTACTGGGCTACCTTGGCTAGAAATCCATAACCCCAACATCAATTGGAGGTCTAGAAAGATTGAAGTAAGGCTAGTGCTAAATAATAAAAGGAAGAATTCTTGACCAATATACATTGGGGCAAGGGTGTTCATGCATTAAGCAAAGAATCCATCCTTTTTGATTTATGCAATTCCAATGGAGAAGCCAAAGGATGAAAGCTTTGACTCAATATCTAGAGTTCAAGGATGTATTTGAAAAGAAGAATGTGGATATGTATTGGAATACCAACCAGGTATGAAAGGTACGAAACGGTACGGTACTAGAAAATATGGTACTTAATGGTACCTTACGATTTTATAAGGCACGATACGATATTAGTATGAAAAAAAATTAAGATGATTTTTAAAATTGCTAAAACTGTAAATCAAATAAATGATAGATCATAGAATACATGTTTAAAGTGGAAATAGCCATTCATTACAGAATAAGATGAATACATGAGGATGACCATCGCGGTTGCATGGGCTGCGCAAAACAGTCTAGTATATCTGATACAAAAAAGAGAGACCTATGAATCTATGATGAGGCATCACTATCATCATCATCATCATTATCAGAATCATTGGAGTGCTCATTAAGAGAGTTTGAAGATGACTTCTCGGCATTGGTTGATGAGACACACTCATACTCATCCTCAGTAATCAGGTTACCATCATCATCAAATGATGGCTCTCTAGGTGGCGGCTGTGTAGGCAAGGGGGGGATGCCATCATGAGGCACAAGATGTGAGCTACTAGAGCCCCGCCTTACATATGTCTGCAAGCCACTTAAACCACCCCTCCTTGATGATGGAGGGTGTCGAATGACCATGCCCTTGCTACTACCTACTCGAACTCCTCGCCCACGAGCACGTTGACTGCGAGTGTCACGAGTATCTGCTGCTATAAGCTCTCTATAGAGCTTTGTAAAAATCATCTCCTCCTCCTTGTCCACCTCCTGTGTATACCCAGAAGAGCGTCGTCCGTCAACTTAAATGTATCAACATTCACCTACACAATGGAGTGATGTAGGTAAGATTGATCATTGTAAATGCTAAAGTCTAAATTGTAAAGTATAAACTTCAAAGTTCAAAGTTTAAAACAATAAATTTTAAATGTTATGGTTAAGTGTTTAAACTTTATTTGCTTTGGACTACCCATGCTCTTCATAGCCCTCATCATGCGTAAGTTAGTGCGGCAATAGACTAGCCGCTCTAACTGTCATGTGCTAAAGCCGATTGCGAATCTTTGTGTGAATGAGAGAATAGACACTCTAGTTTCTCTCATATACACCGTAAGAGCAATCTAATCTAGGGCAAGAACCCTCATGGCTAGGGCATATCCAAAGTTTTGCCACCAAAATAAAGGCTTCACAAGTGACATTCTCCTCGAACAAGTGGGAGAAGCAAAAGCCACATGCCCTCTCTGATCTGCAGAGCATCGTAGCTCCTCCAGTACTGCATTGTGGTCATTCATAGGGACCACATGAGTCAAATAAGCAAGCTGGTTCGAACGGAACTCTCTATTATCCATGACCGCCGGTGACTTGTAGGCCGGATGTACCAATGCGGCAAAACATGGATGGGCTTATGCATCCATGCCCATCTCCTCTCTGCTATCTCTAAAACATGTGCATGCTGTGTCTCTATGGTCACTGCATAAGCACGTGCCTCCACCAATGCCGCTCTAAAGAAGTGAACAAGAAGGCTCATGGTGGACCCCTTGCAATCACTCATACGTAACACCCTATAAAAGGAAGTCACGACAATGACAATGGCATAGACTTTTTGCCAAAATTGCTCATTAAGGCACAAGCACTGCATGGCTTTGGTCTCCTCCATCTCATACTCATCCCACTCATTCCATAGAGTGGACACCATTGCCGCACCTCATAAAGGTGCTCTAGCAATAACCGCATGTAAGCAAAGCGAGTTGAAGAAGGCTTCTTCAACTCTAGTGTGCTATGCTCACGATACATCGCAAGCACCTTTACCTTTACCGTGAAGAATGTGACAATTGATGTAGCTTTGCGGACCACCCTCTTCACCCACTTGAGCTTCCCAATGTCCTCCATGAGCAAGTCCAAACAATGACTTGCACATGGAGTCCACACAATCGTAGGGAACGTGGCCTCAAGCAAACAGCCCATGCACTGAGAATTCGACACCACATTTGAGGGGCCCACCTACAACCACAATTTACAAATTACAAGTAAGTATACTTATTACTAACAATACTTGGAAGTTGGAGGTTAGAGAGAGAAAGAGACTAGAGTCTAGAGAGAGTTGAAACTTGAACCTTTCAAGTTTCAACTTTCAAGATTCAAGAATGAAGAGAGATGGGGGTTGGGGGCCTTGCGGCCCGGAGGGAAAGAGAGAATCGAGATAGATCGTAGATACTAGAGAGAAACTAATTATTAGAATAGGGAGATAGATAGTTATGCATAAATCAAATTTCAATTATCATAATGAAAGAAAGCGAAACAAATTTAAAAGGCAAATTGCAATGTATACCTCAATGATAGCTTGTCGAATGTGGCGGTAGATGAATGCGCCTATCGTTTTCCTCCCCCTCTTGCCGGTATCTACGACTCATAAAAAGTAAGTGCCAAGTGGACATGAGAACATGAGACGAGTATGTTGATGATGCCCCGTTTCTTACGATCACTCCTTCCGTTAGTGAGAATGGAGCAACCATATTTTATCCATGCGGCCCGAATAGGATCAAGGGCTCTATCAATCCTCTCCTCTCTTCGTTAATCTTTTTCGTCCTCATATCATTTTATATAGAGGCCTCTCCTGCATCGGTTGAAGATATGCCCACATTTGATGCTTCGTCGTTAGTAGGCATAGGAGTTGGTGCCGATAAGCCACTTCCTCCTCTTGTGGATCACCCTCTCATCTTGGCGAGAATCTCCTCCGCAATGTTTTGAGGGATCTCCTTGCATGGAGCAACTTGCCCCTCCGTCTTGGAAAGATGTTGGAGAAGCTGAGTTGCATCACTTATATAGCGCTTCCCACAATACTTGCATGTCCAATTTTGGGAGTTGGACTTCTTTGTGTCCCTTTCCACATGGATCGCATGTAAATTGAAGGCCTTGTGTTTCTCATGAGTCATGGTGCCGATGACAGATAGTGGCGAGAGAGAGAGAGAGAGAGAGAGAGAGAGAGAGAGAGAGAGAGAGAGATGCTTGAGTCTCAACTCTTGAAACTTGAGTCTTGAAAATTGAAAGGAAGGGAGACTCCAGAGGCCCAAGGGTTCGGGTAAAGTTGAAAGAGCAAGAGTGAGAGAGAGGGGATGGGAGATGAGAATGGCAAATGCTTTGATAGGGTGCAAGATAGAGGGGATGGGAGATGGGAGATGAGATTTGAGAATGGCAAATGCTTCGATAGGGTGCGGGAAAGAGGGGATGGGAGATGAGATTTGAGAATGACAAATCACAAGTCCATTCAAGAATCAAGATCCAAGAGAGGAAGATGACAATGGTAAGTGCTTGCTAAATTGGTGTGGAATCATAGAGGAGAGGTGCACCTTTTGTAGACGAGAGAAGGGTCAAAGTTCATATAGTCGAAGAGGGGTCAACGGTCAAAGAGAGGGTTGCCTGCTGGAAGGAATCCAAAGAGGGTTGGGGGAGTGCATGGCTGGAAAAGGGGGTGGGATGAGGTATCCAAGGCTTCCCACCTCCCCAAAAAGTGCCACACAGGCAGGCGGAACGTGCAGGAGTAAAGGCGAGGGCGTAGGAAACATTGGACACGGGACGTAGGATGCGCAGTCAAGGTGGCCCAAATAGGCCCAAAATCATGTACGAATTTGTACGGATATGTACCGTACGAACAATAGCGTATGTTGTACGGAGGCAACTATGATTGTGCAATAGATTTTTAAAAAGGGGCTCAATCTTCTTTTGGCCCATCTATAAGCTATCCCAAGATAAATCAACAGAGCTCAGGAAATATATTGATGATAATCTTGCCAAGGGATTCATACGTTGTTCAAAATCTCCAACGGGTGCTCCAATTCTATTTGTCAAGAAAAAAATGGATCCCTCCATATGTGTTAGATTGTAGAGGGCTCAATAAGATTACTAGCAAGAATGGCTACACTCTTCCCTTGATTCCAAACTCCTTGAACGACTTGGAAAAGCCAAAGTTTTCACCAAGATAGATCTTGGTGGTGCTTGTGATCTTGTGTGAGGATAAAGGAAAGTGATGAATGAAAGACCGCTTTGAGGAGCATGAGCATTTGTCAAAATAGTCTTAAATAAATTGCGGAAAGTAGGCTTATATACAAAGCTGGAAAAGTGTTCTTTCCATTAAAATAAAGTCGAGTTTTTGGGATATGTCATTTTTGAGAAGGGAATTTCTATGGACCCTAAGAAGGTAGAAACTATTTTTGAATAGGAGACTTGTTCATTTATGAAAGATGTTCAATGCTTTTTGGGATTTGCAAATTTGTATCGAATCTTTATCAAGGATTATTGTGATATTGCTGTCTCTCTAACCAGCCTAATTGGAAGGGACAAGCAGGATTGTCCACGTGTGATGGACAGGTTAACTTGTCTGATCCAGTCGTGTCTAACATGTGTGGTCCCATGTGGCCTAGATCCCCGCTCGACCCGTCTAGTCCCATTAAACATGTCTAGTCCTGTTCGCGGCCCGATTGCGCCTTGCCTCCCGTACGTCAAACGGTCACTTTTGTGATCATTTCCCCCCCTTTTTTTCTGCGCTTTCTTTTCTTCTTTTCTTTCTTCTCCTTCTCTCTCTCTTCTCTCTTATTTTATTTCTCTCTATTCTTTTCGTTCTTTTCTTTCTTTCTAGGTTTTCTTTTTCTCACACAAAGACTCCAGAGAAAAGTTTAAAGCTTAAACTAACAAGCTTAAAAACTCTCTCTTCTTACCTCTCCCTCTCTCATGATTCATCCGTCTCTTTCTCTCATATACACACATCCTCTCCCATGGGCCACCATTCAAATTTCAGAATTTGAAAAATCTCTCTCTCTCTCCCCCCCCCCCCCCCCACCCCCCACAAACAAAAAAAAAAAACCCTAAACCCTAAAGCACTCTCCCTTTCTATAAACATCTCTTTCCCCCCTCTTTCTCCATCTCATTCATCCTTTCAAGTTCTCCACCTCTCCTACTCCTTTCAAGTTCTCCATTCCTCCTACTCTCTCAAGCTCTCTCCTCCCTTAACTTCTCAACCCTTTTAACTTACTCCTTCATCAAACTCTAGCCTCTCTCTACTCCCTCAAGTGCTCTACTCCTTCAAGCTCTCTACCCTTTTCACTTCTTTCTTCAATCATCTCATGCTCCACCCTTGACCTTCTAGGCCCTCTATACATAACCAATGGCACGCCCTCTTCATGAGGCTTTTCGTTTGTATTGTGCCTAATTCCATCAAGTGAAGGAGAAATCCAACACTTGCAAGTGGCAATGCAAGTATTGCCCAAAGCTCCAAATCTCATTCGTCACTTGCCTTGTCATCCACCTTTGGAAATTAGGAGGGGAGGCCACACCATGTCTCAGTATTCCCGAAGATGTCTATAAAGAGTGTTGTTGGAAATACTTGCCATTGAAGTGGCGGAAAGGCCTTTCAAGGGCAAGTGAGGAGGTGGCCTCTCTTGATCATGAGGTCTCAGATGTGGAAGAAGATTCCTTTGCAAGCGTCTCGGTTTTCTTCGTTGGAGAGGCCTCTTCTATCTTGACTAGAAAAAGCCTTTCAAGCGGTGCACTCTTACCCAAAGAACGGAGCAAGTTTTGGGTCCTCTCTCCTTTCTCAAGAAGAGGCAAAGGCAAGCAAAAATAGAGATTGCACGCCGTTGGCCCATATAAGGGATAGTGCGGTGTCATATATAATGACACGTGTATCGAGAAACTTGATGAGGAGAGAGAGAGAGGATGAAGTTGGGCGAAGTATGGATGCTCTATCTTATCTGATGGATAGAAGCCTTTGAAGGCTCGGTTTGCGGCCATGTGGCTTTTCCTTGAGCGTCTCTATGACATTTACAATAAGCTACAAAAAATGATTGTATTGGATGAGTTTTAGGAGTGGCTTAAAGGGGAGTCCACATCAAGCCAAGTGGAATTAAATGTTGTTCAAAGGCTTTGCTTAAAGGAGGAATTTTGGATGGATGTGAGAGCCATTGTCATTGCCGTTACTCCCATCTACAAGGTGCTTTGCATGGCCGATATGGAGGGGACTACTATTGGCCTCCTCTATCATCTCATGGCAAATGCGATGGAGGAGATACAATGATTGACTATCTTGGATGGGGAGGTATCTTTTTCATGGCATTCTTTTTATTTTCTTTAAAAAAATAATTCATATTTATTTTTAGTTTTAGAATTTATAATTCACATTGTCTCACTCTTTTTGTTTTTAAATTTCACCTCTAAATCTCCCTCTGAATCTCTATTCTTTTACACCTATTGTAGTGACATCTTGGATACTATCTCTAAAAGAGATGATATTCTCTTTTTAACAAAGAAGAGATGGGAGTGGATGAAGCGATCCATATATGGATTCGCAGTACTCTTGTATTCCGCTTTTAAAAACCCTCTCTCTTCATGGATTACAATGTCCTTGCTAATCATGATGCATTTCTTCCAAAGGCTTTGGCGGAAGAGCACCATGGTGCCTTTCTCCAAGAGCTCATCAATTATAGCGATCAAAGGGACGCTGCTTTCGCATCTACCATTTGTTGGAGAGCATTTGTCTACCAATTGCCCTACCTTCAAACATTGGCCTTATGCATTCTTGCACAAGTTTGAAAATCTCTTCTCTTTTTTGATTTGATTCTAGTTACAACTTGTAAGTTTGAAGTTTAAACTTATTTTCTCTTCACATGGTTTAGGATTGTTTATTGGATGCATGTGATAGGAATTGATCCGCATATTCCCTGCACACCAAAATTCGTAATAAGCTTAGTACATAGCAATTGGAATGTCTAATTGATTGTTGCATCAGTTTACACATGCTACGCAATATGCACGAGATGTCTATAGTAAGGCAAGTATCGTATATTTATTTTTTCTACTTTTTAGTTTATAACTTTATCAATAAATTATAAAATATGTTTAGAGAAGTTTCATTTATTTAATCTAAGTTTTTTATTTTTAAATGTATATGTGAATGTGGATTCACTTAGGCTCTCCTTTATCATACTTAAAAGTGTGACTCGCGAGAGAGACTTGGAGGAGAATCAAATATTTAGGGAGCTTTACTTGGAGCTCGAGGAGATAGACCGGTGGGTCTCTTGTACTTGTGCATGCGATGCCCGTGTTGTTATTTTTCCTTGCGCCGGTAGTGATGGAGCTTACTCTTCGATATCTAAATCGGTTGTCTATGATGCTCATGGGGCCCTTAGATGCTACACGAGATGTGGGAGTGGCTCGAGAAATACTTCTAGTTCGGCCCAAGTGGATACACCTATCACCGTCCCTCACATAGAGCTTAGAGAGATCGAGTATGATGATAAGGACAATGTCATTAGTGAGGGTGATTTTGTAGAGGAGGATGATGACTCTTCAAGCGGCGATGAGGATGCTTCCACCTTCAATGTTAAGAGTGATATATGCACTTAGAGTAATTATGTATCTTGATTTAGATTGGGCAGTGGATGATGGCTTTTATCTCAATCCATTTTTGTATACTTTTTGTATAAGATTGTACATTTGATTGATACTAAAGTTGTTGGTTTTATTATTTATACTATACTCTTGGGTCTTGACTCCTGAGACTTGTTTCAACTCTCTTTTGCACTTTCTTTTGACTTGAATCTCCAAGTTTATGTTAAGTCTAAGCATTAAGCATA
Organism: Lygodium microphyllum; assembly: GCF_053477565.2. Lineage (NCBI taxonomy): Eukaryota > Viridiplantae > Streptophyta > Polypodiopsida > Schizaeales > Lygodiaceae > Lygodium > Lygodium microphyllum. The sequence continues at coordinate 56,897,830 of NC_141151.1, forward strand.
GACTTAAAATTATATGTATTTTTTTTTCATCGGATGTAACATTGAATGTAGGTCCAAGATTTATTAGTCCGATTAGTATTGTACTAGTATCAAATTATACTAATTGGATGCTATCGAATGTGACAACCTTGAGCTAACATAAGGCCTGACTGAGATAAAGGAGATGGATTGCCACACGTGCCGAATGTTGTGGTCCCTCCAAGACCAATAGATAGCTAGTCTTACCAATTTGTCCAAACAGAATAGTAGTACCTGCTGGAGGAGTATAAAGTGAACTAGAGGTGATGCATATGTACTCCTCAAACTCTTCATTTGCAAGATGACTAAAACGAAAAAAAGAAGATGGTAATGGTAAAGGTGTGTCTACCTTCTTCTCGAGACCATAATCGTTCTCAAAGCCTCCAATTATGGAGAAGCTTGATAGGGCGTCATACGATTGGAAGAAGAAGATGCTTGAGACATTACGAGTCAAAATCGAGTTGCATAAAGAGAGTCTTGCATAAAGACTAGCCTCCACAATCGCCGGAGGATACTCTTTAGAAGAGCATTGGCTTTGATACCAAGTGAAGATATGTTAGGGTTTCCGCTGAGGAAACACAGAAACACAAAGTCTTAGATAGAGACAAGCAAAAACTCAAACCCTAAATGCAAAACGCAAAATGAAAAATCTCAAAACTCAAACACAGAGAAGAAACTCAGAAGTGAATGAATGCTGTAATGAATGTAAGAGTGTACAGAATGCCCAAGGGCAAAGCAATGCATTATCGGAGAGTGATATCCATTGGAGACAGATCCCAAGTGCTGTGACCACTAATCGGATTGTTGGAGTGCGAGAACACCAAACGCTGATCACAAGAGTGTCAGGGAACTGAGGCGACAATAGGAGAGGTGTTTGTTGATGTAGATGGCCTACTGGACAACAAAAACGCATGTGTTGTAGAAATTGCTTTGGACCAAGAGATGGCAGAAGTTTGTCACTTGGTACTAGATGCTGAAAAGGGAGGCTGATCAGGTGCTATAATGATGTAGTAGATGGAGACCTCCAAATAGCAGGGCGATGCTGAAAATAGGCTGCCTAGAGTTGGATAGTGATGGGCTGCAGTCAGTGATGACACTAAATGGTAGGTGGTTGATGCCTAAAATCTATAGGGTAGAGTGAGAAACCTGCACCAAAGGATGAGGCTGAATGGTGGGCAGCTAGCCTATTTATAGATTTTGAAGGGTGCCCCACAAAATTAGAGTTTTGGGGGACCACTGAAACTCTTTTGAATCATGCACCAAATTTGCGTTTTTCATTAATTAAGCGTGTTTTGGGTCTGTTTAAACATGCTTATCAGCTATAAAGCGTGTTTTAGCTCAACAGATTTCACATGGGTTCTATGTTGGGGTGCTTGTGAGATGTCTTGGATGCCATGTGGGGATTGCATTACTTTAGAGCAGCAATTAGTACCTCCTTTTTGTGCATTCGACATAAGCTCTTTTATTGGAGCTCTAGTGGGCCTTGATTAGCAAGGACACTGGTACTTGCCAAACATATTGTTATTGTGACCATGTGGCACATCAATTATGGCTTGGCATTCTTTATGTCATGCGTTGGCGAAGTGAAGTGTCTCATTAGGAACATTATTTGGTGAGGAGGAAATGGGAGCCTAGCTAGGACACATCATTTGGTGAGGAGGAGATGGGAGCCTTGGTAGGACATAGGCGGATTGGGCTATTATTGTACGGCCTAGCTCTACAAGAGGCTACATAGATCCAAAGAGAGAGATCAAAGCCTTATTGGTTAAGCTAATTGTTAGGGGTTTGCTTCCATAGAAGGAGCCTTGGAAGCAACTTTTGCTATGCGCTCTTCAGTCTATAACACCTACACATGGAGGACCATGGCAGCCTAGCATTCATTGGATCTTGCAGAAGATTCAAACTAGTGACTTAGGGAGGAGTTTTGAGACTAAATTTGCAGCTACTTTTACCAGAGCATGGACATTGGTTTCATTTGGGCTCCACCAACTACCACCAACCATAGCAGAAGAGAAGAGGAGGTGGGCTGTTCTCTTCAATTAGTATTTTGGATGAGAGTTGGACCACACTATTTGGAAAAAAGACTTACTCTTTTTTGGTTGAGGTTCTCTAGATAGGTTGCTGCCTTAGTTGGAGATTGGTATGCATTCTAGGAGGTACCATTGGAGATTGAGAGGGAGAGACTATAGTGCCTTAGGGGCATGAGAACTATAATAGAGGATGTGAGAAAGGGAGTACTTCTAGTGTGCAATATAGATACAACTTCTCAAATGATGTTGGGCTTAAGTGTTAGGGTTGGGAAGCTCAATGTGTGAAAGTATCATTTTGATTCTCCAACAGTATCTCAAGCAAGGATACAAACCATAATTAGGGACTTAATATATTTGCTAGATATTGTAAAGCTAATTATTTGAGTAGCTAGGAGAAAGAAGAGGATTATTATAATCCTAGGATATTTGGCATGGTTCTATCTAGCATGTATGGGCTTAAATGTTGGGCTGGTCAGCTAGATGACGTGCCGGTATCATTTGGATCCTCTAATAGTACCCAGGTAGGGACATGGACCATTGGGCCATGGACAGTGGTTGAAATTCTTATTGAAATAGGCAATGGAAGCATTGTTTAATCTCATAGTACATTGGGCACCTCCTATGTAGCTCTAAGTGTCTAGCTCAAGTTGGCAGTCTTGGCGAATGCAAAAAAGGGAGGGAATGTGCTCCATAGTGATGTGCCTAATTAAAATTAGTGTGAAGAGGTGAAAATTTGGCCAACCAATGGCACATTGTACTCTGTGAGAGAGGTGTTTATCAATGTATCTCAAGTGAATGACAAAGCTAGATAGGGAAAAGATGCTCATGGTAGAAAGCCATCTTTGTCCCTAGTGGATATGGAATATAGGAGTTCAAGATAGATGGGTTGGACTACACCATGGATGATTTTGGCACATTTGAGGGCTGAAGATGCAAGTCATGAGCTATGAAACAATCCCCATCATGGAAATCTTATGGGGATGTATGGGAGGTCAAAGGCAAGTTGCATCTCATGTTAGGAGGCCCTAGGAGCTTCAAGGAAATTATCTTGTGCTAGAGCTACTTTCTTAATAGTGATTGCCCCACAAGCCTATCCACTACATTGGTTGTTCTCAACTTGGAAGATTGATTTTCTTGGAACAATGCATCCATCATATGATTTTGATGTAATTATGATACTCGTAATTTGCTTTTGTAATGCGCTTTTTGATGTGGCTAGTGCTTCTATTGGCTAGGTTATTTTCAAGCAAGATTCTTGGACTTGTTAAGAACCCAAGGCAGGTAACTAATTGCAGAAGATGATCTATCTTGGCATAACCTATAGGAAAAATCTTGCATGTAAAATGATTGTACTTTATCCCGTTGACCATTGATGTTGACATATCTAAGGGGAACTAGGTGGGAGGGAGTTGTGCCCAAGGCTTTCTTGATAGAGCAAAGCATTGGTTGACCATTCTTGCAAAGTTATTTGGTCACATGACATAAATATGGTCTCTTCTTCATCCTTACAAGTTACTTATGCTGAGTTCTTTCAGCATGTTATGTTTTTGGAATGGTATTTGGATTTTCCCTTTCTATACCTTGTAATCACTGCTCTAATATATGAGCAGCATGATATTTTCCACCCTTAGGTTTCTTATTTTTAGTTATTTGAGTTTGGGGATACTAATGTTCTTTCTCTATATCAGAATCAACACTTTGACCAAGTGAAAAACTGAAGAGCCCAAGATTGACAAGCCAATGTAAATTTGTGCACAGAAAATTTACATTTTGTACAAGGACCAAAATCTCATACTAATGATTCACCATCAATACTCACACCCACTGATACATCATCATGCATCAGGTCAAATGGGTCATGTCGTCATGCCATAGTTTAGTGCTTTGTTAAAGCTTTCGTGTGGCAAATTGAGTTTGGAGGATTCAAAATCTCACTTCTTGTTCACAGCAGTAGTATGAGGGTTTATAGTTTGCTTCTTCATGAAAAAGGCCTTGTTTGAAGAGCTTGTCTCACAAGTGGAGGTAACAAACATGGTGGTGGCAGTCCTTTGTCAAGTGGTCATTCTTTAACAAACCTAGATGCCTTCATCATGCTTGATGGTCTCCCAACTTTGGGGAACGTTGGCAGAAATGGGGAGGTGTCTGGAATGAGTGTTTGATGGCCTCAAGCATTTGGTTGTATTTATGGATGAAGTTTTTAGTGGCGGTGGCAGTCCTTTGTCAAGTGGTCACTGTTCCAGTAAGCTAGATGTCTTTATCATGCTTGAGGCCTCCCAACTTCAGGGGGAGGTTGCCAACTGTAGGAGGTGCATGGAGTGAAGGTTGGATTGCCTTGAGCACTCGTCTTATATGGATGAAGTTTTTGGTTCCTAGGCTATTGAATCAATGGCACCTAATAGGAGGATCATTACATGGTGAATGGAAGTGCTGCCCATGTCTTCCAATGTGTCACCCTCTTTCCTACTTTCTCCATCTCTACCTCAGCTATTGGTACTTTAGGTGGCATTATGCATCTTAGTTACTCTGTTCAAAGATTAATATAGCCTGAGGTCTTGATAATCCAGAGGGTTGATTGGGCATTTCAACATCACATTTTCTCTCATGAGGGAAATTTTCTAAAATATCAGAAAGGGAAAATACAAAATTGCATCTCAGTACATATTTTGAGCCTGATTGAAAATCATTATGGCCTTATGTCTTGCCTCAATCTTACCTATGGGATGATTAGATCAAATGCATGTATGCCTACTTCAGACCTGCTGAGCATGAGCTAATATTATAGTCTTTTAAAATGCTATATATCTACACTAGTCAATGCACAAAAGCTACTGTTCACGAATTGTTTATAATCTGCACACCAAACATGGATGGCATGTGGTATTGTATGCTAATAAGTTTTTTCTACTATACCTGAAATATTGTATCTTCTCTTTTCCCATTTTGTTTCATGCAGATTAGGGGCTTGGCATGGCCTATTGTGTTGGTTGGACTTGTCGCACAGAGTGCAAGGTAGCGTTATAAGGATGCTTGCGTTTGAGCTCTAAATCTGTACTGCAACTAAAAGAAGAAAGGGATATGTAGATTTTTCTTACTGACCTGGAACACATGGGAATGATATTCCATTTCTAATTGAAGATATAAGATAAAGTTTTTGTGGTGAAGCACCTAATAGAGGGTCGATTCATGTAGAAGGTTGGTCAGTAATCAGAGGTCTGATTCTATATGGTGATTGATGGTCTGAGTTGTAAATTTCGTTTATAATAGGCAAGGTAATGACAAGAAGCTTGTGCCAAATAAGAACTGGGAAAAGTTACTTGATTATAAGCACAACAAGATACACTATCTGATTAGAATGTCACTGTTATTTGTATACTGACATCACAGAATTCATAGTAATTGTACTGATTTAAAGTCAACTCTGCTTGCAGTTGTGAGATGTAACTCTTAATGACAATCTTATTAGGCAAACAAGCCACACAAAAAGATGCAAGTCTATGGTTTTGGCAATGGCAATGACAAAGTGGGCAGCAAGAAGAAAACCATGACATGCCATGTGATTCGTTTATGATATAACTTTAAAGCATAGTTGCATTCGTACTACGTACGGACTAGTTCATTCCGTACGGTTCGTATCGTACTGTATGGCACGTATCCGTACCAATTCGTACCAAAAAACAAGCTATTTTTTGCCTATGAAGACTAGACCACACAATATCTCTAAGCCTTATGTTTCTTATCAGAATTTCAAGTCTCTCTCACTCACTCTCTCTCCCCCAACTTCCAAGATGAGTATGCAATTCCAAGAGCATCCCTCCCCCCCCCCCCCCCCCCCCCCTCTCTCTCTCTCTCTCTTCCCCCAAACTGCCAAGCCTCCCTCTCTCTCTCTCACACACACACACACAAAAAGAATAAAGAGCCCCTTTATCTATCCACCCTACACTTTGCATTGTTGTATGATGTATTTATTACATATACACTCCCATCCGTCTTCTAGTAGCGCATTGTGCATGTTGTGCATGAGGTTTTACCTTGTTACCCTCATGTATTCATCCTATTAACTCCAGTGACATTGCTATTTGAGCTCTAAACATGTGTTCTATTATCTATAAACCAAAATAACTGAGTTTTTTTTTTCGTACTAATATCGTATCGTACCTTATAAAATCATAAGGTACCAATTAGTACCGTATTTTATCGTACCGTACCGTATTGTACCTTTCGTACCTGACAACCTTGCTTTAAAGTAAAAGATAATAAGAACTAAAAAAGTTGATCCTATGTGAAACTTGAGTGAATGTGCTTTGTAATTTCCAAGTTGATGCTGGAGCTCATGGTTGTCTGCCTGGGTACGATTGATCATGCAAAGTTATGTGGTTATCTGCAAAATCTGCAATTACTTTTTGGGGTTTTGGAGCTCCTTTCTGGGGTCTCATGTTCAACAACTTGGTGAAAAAGTTGGTGGTAAAGGGTCACCGTTATGACCCATGAGATGCCATGAGAAGTAGTTGGTGGTAAAGGGTCACTGTTATGAGCTGCCATGAGTAGTAAAAATCTGAAATTAATCCAACAGTGTGCAATCATCATCTCTTTGGCATGATCAAATATTTTCAAATCCTTAAGATGTTATGGTTTTTGTGTACTTTGATGGATGTGTCCCACTCAGATGACTGATGGTCTGAGATATACATATTCATGGTATGGTTTCTCAAAATGTCTCATATAGGCAAGCAGGTTGCATTGATAGGTAAAAAGAAGAGAATCAGACCTTCAGAGCTGTACATATGGATGATCTCCGAGGATGATATGTTCAATCAATATGCTTAGTTGACTTGCTCGGAAGTAAGTATTCATGTTCATGTTCTCTTTCCAGTTCAGGCTGGGATATCTGTGATTGGGATTGATGGTCTGTTGAGTGATCAAGCAATTTTGGTTGCTTGAGGGCATAGCTAGTGCTGAAAGATGAGAGCTAGAATGGTAAAATGAGTGCTTGTGCTGATGGTGTGTGTGAGAGATTTGTTGACTCTAAGTATATGTTATTCAAGGGCAAAGTTTTAGTGAGGATCTTTCCGTTTAGACTTGAGTAAATGGTTGAAGCAAGGAATAATGTCACCTCTTAAGTAGTCTGACACAATAACAAATAGGTTTAGGGTTTGGTAGCTAAGTTTGTAAAGGCATATGAATGCAATAGGTACTTAGCAGTTGGTGCTAAAATTTGCATGTACTGCTGAGTAAGCTAGCACTGGGGTTTTAGAGACTAGGTTTTGCAAGCCTAGAATACATGGCCGAGGGACACAGGTTAAGACAAGCAACCGTGGATTTTTATGGTCAATAAATAAGCTATGCAGTAGGCTTCCTTTTTTGCAAGCCTAGAAAGCATGGTCTAGGCACACAGGTTAAGACAGCAATTGTTGATGTTTTATCGTCAATAAAGCAGCTATGCAGTAGGCTTCCTTTGTCAAGAGTGCACGATACAAGGGTCTGATGTTTGAATGGATTGTTTTTACACTGTAATAAGCTCTGATGTATGATAGATTATCATGTCTTATGTTGTCTGTTAGTATTATATGAGGCTCAGTATGTCACTAATTAAACTTAAAAAATCTTGAATGTATGGCTGATGCAAAAAAATTATACACACAACTTTAAGGCCCGTCTTTAAGGTTGAGACTAATAACAATACCATTAATACATTTAGAGTCTACTTAAAACAGATGTGCAAAGGAGAGCTGAAATGAGAGTTTAGATACCAAGTAGATAATGATCTGAAATTAATGATCTCATGCCAAAAGTATTTTGTAGAAAAGAGTAGAGACAAGACATAGGAGCAAGTATCTAGAGGCTACAATCTACGTCTCCCTCTTGTAGGGGGTAGGACAAAACTTGAGAGGAGAGAGCTTGAAAAATGAGGGAAGCCTCAAGAAAGCTTGAGAGCTTAGGTGTTAGAGAGAGAGAGCTTCAGGCTTAAGAGGTTCAGGACTTACTAGTGCATGAGAGAGAGAGAGAGAGAGAGAGAGAGAGAGAGAGAGAGAGAGAGTCCTACCCCCCTCTTGTGAGGGGTAGGACAAAACTTGGGAGCTTGAAAAATGAGGGAAGCCTCAAGAAAGCTTGAGAGCTTAGGAGTTAGAGAGAGAGAGCTTCACTCTTAAGAGGTTCAGGGCTAACTAGTGCATTGAGTGTCATATATATATATATATATGACATTGAGGTTCAGCTTGAAAAATGAGGGAAGCCTCAAGAAAGCTTGAGCTTAGGGTTAGAGAGAGAGAGCTTCACTCTTAAGAGGTTCAGGACTAACTAGCGCATTGAGTGTGTGTATATATATATATATATATATATATATATAGAGAGAGAGAGAGAGAGAGAGAGAGAGAGAGAGAGAGAGAGAGAGAGAGAGAGAGAGAGAGAGAGAGAGAGAGAGAGAGAGAGAGAGATGCCAGAGAGCTATCCATCTAAGAAAATGGAAAAGGCAGCAATGATCTCATTGCAAGGCGGACATAGAAGGCATATTTAGCATGCTCGAAATGCCTTCATTTTTGATTTTGCCTCGGGTATCCATGGTCATGTGGCCCGTGTTCGTGGTTTATTGTTATGGTAGATCTCCTCTATGGTTTTAGCCGACTTGGTTCTTCTTGACATTGATGCTCCTTGGTTGGATATTGTTCGCTCTAGGCTGGCTGTCCTTTGTGTGTGATATTTGTGCGTTATGGTCTTAAGAGGCCTTTCGGCTTGATTTGTGTTTGTTTTGTTTTTCTTAGTTGACTTGATGGTCTGATGTAAATATTGCCACTTAATTCAATTATCTGAGAGAGAGAGAGAGAGAGAGAGAGAGAGAGAGAGAGAGAGAGAGAGAGAGAGAGAGAGAGAGAGAGAGAGAGAGAGAGAGAGAGAGAGAGAGAGAGAGAGAGAGAGAGATGCTCAGGTTGCTTCTGATTCTGTGGACGCCCAGGAGGTTGATTGGGAGCACCTGTTGGAGTTTGCTAACACTTTGCTGGGCGATTATGTTCAACATAATCAGGAAGTCTTTTCGGACTTTGCAACGGAAGATGTTCTGGAAGCCACTGTGGATCCGAAATATGTCTTGCGTTCCTTTTCAGTGTTCTATGAACGTGCTGTGATACTTTTTTTCACTGGTAGGATCCCGCTGCTTTCCCGTATTCGCCAGTGGCTGCACAGTCTGCTACAAGAGGAATGTGTTGAAGAGATTTTTGTTGGCCCCCGGGGTTTTTTTGAGGTGCTGTTGAAATCAGAGATACACCGTGCTGCTCTTCTGTCTAAACTGCCATTGTTCGTTGATCGCCGTCTGGTCCATGTGGTGCCATGGCGCCCCATGGCAGATTTTCAGTGTCTGCTGCAACGTGAATGCCCTGTGTGGGTTGAAGTGGAAAACTGTCCGACTGTTTATTGGCCACTGTTAAAAGACGCCATGGCTGCTGTGGGCACTGTTCTGGTCCCCCCAAGCCTAAGGGCCATGAATTGCAACCGCTTGTGTATGTTATGGGACACTGCTCGAAAAAGGCCTGCTTGGTTATGCATTAACTGCTCTGGCATGCATCCTTTACATTTTTGTTTGAAATGGGGCAACTTTGCAGGACATTGCTTTTCATGTGGAAAATTGGGGCATTTTATGGTTGAATGCCCGGAGAAGCACCACACTTCAGATGCCGAGCATGTTGCGCAGCCCATGGAAGATATGATGTGTGATGCGCCATTGCAAGATGCCACCCAGCCACCTAAAGTTTTGAATAAAGGTAAACAACAGGTCTTGGGTTTGGATTCTGGTGGCAATGACTGGGTAGATGTACACGCGAAAAAAGGCAACAAGCATGCTGTTGGCATGATGGATACTGTGCCTGTTGCCTCACCAGATTCCATTGGTACGTATATGCGCAGGAGAGAAATGATGTCTTCAGAGCACTCTGCTCCTGCTATGGTTTCCTCTGCTCCCCATCAACAGACAGCTAGGAGAGTGTCTTCAAATGGTCCTAAGGGTCCACCCGCTAAGTTGGCTTTTGATACTCGAGGTAATGTCATTACCCCATGGGATCGTCGTTATCCCCGCTCCATCCCCAAGTCAGCGGATATGCCATCCACTTCCAAATCTGGTCGTCAGAACTCTTTTGCCGTGTTAGCTGATTTCTTGGATGAGGGTGTACTAGACATTCTCGCCGAAAAGGTCTCATCGAGGCAAGCTGTGCCTCGTACCCGATCCTCTTTTGCATCCACATGAAGATAGCTACGTGGAATGTGCGAGGAATTTGTTCTCGCCACAAGCAACATGCCATGTGGACAATATTGCATGAGAATCAGTGGGATGTCTTGTGTCCTGTTGAACACAAGAGTCATAGTGAAGCGGGTAAAGTTGTGGATTGCCATGGTTTTCGTTTGTTCTATGCAGGGACACATACCAGGCAATATTTTGGTGTGCTTATGATTGTACATGAAAAATATCAGCCGGTTCTTATCAAGAATGATGTACATGGCCGCTTTGTGGTGATTGAAATTTTATTCGAAGGAGAGATCTTATGGTTACTTGGCCTCTATGCTCCGAATGATCCTCTCTCTCGTCGGGAGCTTTGGCATACCTTGCAGAGTTCCTTGTCCCTTGGCAGACGGGGTTTTTTGATGGGGGATTTTAATATGTGTGTTGATTCTTTACAGTCCACATCAGAACATTCAATCATGGATGCGCCGGAAAGACGTACGTGGCAGCAGTTGAATTTTGCCGTTCTTAAGCAAGATCTCTGGTCTTGGCTGTATCCTTCTTCTACAGGGTTTACCTTCCATTCTGCCCAGTATGCCACAACATGGTTGCGGTTAGACCGCATTTACATCATGCAGGATGATGATTTCCTTCCTGAGATGCTCGAAATGAAAGTGTTACAACAATATGCATTGTCGGATCATTTCCCTCTGCAGCTTGAGCTCCTTGCACAACCAATTGCTCCTTTCAAGCAATTTCTGGATAGACTCCTGTTGCGTTTCAACTCGTCTTATTTGAAGCATGCAATCTTCCAGGGCTATATGCAGCAATTGATTGATCGGTTCTTATTGGATTTCTCATCCCAGGGCACTGCTTCCTTTCAACGATTGCTCTCCAATGTGCAGCGGGTTGCTCGCCAGTATGGGATCCATCATGCCTCTCTTTGTCGGCGGCGCCGACAAGCAGCCGAGGAACTGCTGGCTTTGGTTCGTTCTTTGCTGGTGGACACTCCCGATGACGCATTTCTGCTATCACTGGCAACGCGTCTGGCTGATCTTATTAAAGAGTTTCAGTTGAAATCCTATCAGCAGGTCAAATTGCAACAGCTGATGGGCACTTTGCAAGACAGTGCTTGTCAGACCCATAAGTTTTTTCGAGCTCTCCATGCGTCTCCTGCTCGAGAGAATATGACGAGGCTCCAGGATGAAGAAGGTCAAATGGTTCTTGATCCGCAGATGATTGTGAATATGTGTAGAAATTATTTCCTCAACCTTCTTGGTTCTACTTCTCCGCCTTCAGGCCAAATTACTCATGCCCGTTCAGTTTTTTATGATTTGGTCCGCAATCAGGTTCCTCAGGACATGCAATCTACTCTGGAGGCAGATATTTGTGAGTCGGAGGTCATGGATGTTCTGCTACACTTGCCTAAGGATAAAAGTCCTTGCTGGGATGGTCTTACCAATGAGTTCTTTGAGTTTTTTGCCACCCAGCTCGCGAAACCTTTGACGGCTTTGTTTCAGCGCGTATGGGAAACGGGGATTATGCCTTCCTCTTGGAAAGACGGTCTTATTAAACTGCTTCCAGAAGTTCCGTCGCCATCCATGTTGAAACAGTGGCGCCCAATTTCTTTGATGGGTTCTATGTATAAAATCTTTTCAAAAGTTATGGCGAATCGCCTCCATAAGCATCTTCCTGCCATTGTGCATCCTCTCCAATATGGTTTTATTAAGGGCAAAAACATTTTGCACAATGTCTTAAATGTGCAACTGGCAATTGATTATGCAAGGCATTCAAATCAGGAGGTCGTACTGGTTCAATTGGACCTGGAAAAGGCTTTTGATTATCTGGACGGGTCTTTCATTGCAGAACTTATGTCTGCTATGGGCTTTGGTGCCCGGATGTCTCGTCTGATCTATACTATTAGTGTTGCAGCATCTTCGCGGGTCATGTTGAATGGAGGAGTTACCAAGCCAATTGTCCTTGCCCGCTCTGTCAGACAGGGGTGCCCTTTGAGTTTTAGCTGGCCTCATTATTGGAGAGGTGGCTACTCCATGCATGGACACTATTCACTCCAGCCTTGTTGTACCATCTTCATGATCCCCTTCCTTCGCTCCTGTAGATCTTTGCTTGATAGCTTTTTAGAGAGTTTTGTTCATGCATTGTGTTCTTTTGTTAGCCTTTTGGCTTCGTGACAACTTTTACCATTTTGTCTTGTTGGCTTGAAGGCATGATGTATTCCAAGAAGGCTATGATTGTGCTTGGTTGGCCTGAAGGCTGGATGCAAATATTTCTATGCATTATTTTGAGATCACGTTTTGGTAATTAATAACATGAATGTTTATCGGCATGTGTGCACGCGCTCACGCAGAGAGAGAGAGAGAGAGAGAGAGAGAGAGAGAGAGAGAGAGAGAGAGAGAATGGTCTTAGTGCATTCGACTGTCAGCTGCAACACTAAGTGACCTGTGCGATCTGCCCATCCACAGTCAGGGACAGGTGCTACAGACTCTGAACTGTTGTGGAGTGATGCAGCAGCAGCAATTCAGGTCCAGGTTCATGCTTACAGTCAGGCGAGCTGTTCTATAACGGTCAGTCAGTACGCAGTCAAGGGCAGGGTTCTTTAACCTGGGCAGACAGTCAGTATACAGCAGGCAGGAGTCAGTACTCAGCAGACAGGAGCCACAAAACAGGTAGACTATCGCGCTACTCAGTCAGGGTTTGCACAGCCCTATTTCACTCAGGCAGGTTGCAAGAACAGGCTGGAGATATGAAGGCATGGATGCAGTCCATGTAGTGCTCTGCATCAGGGTAGATTCCCTGTGAGTGAAAAGAAACAGGCTTGCAGGTTGAGGCCTAAACCAGGGCACAAACTCTGGGAAGACTGAGTTCAGCGAGAGAGAGAGAGAGAGAGAGAGAGAGAGAGATTTGTAACTTTTGGTTTGTCTGGTACTGAGATTTGACTCACGATGGCTTAGAGCCATCGTGTATCTTGTAATCATGTAAACTTGTACCTCTTTTTCGTAATTAATACAATTACCTTTTACGAAAAAAAAGAGAGAGCGCAGCACTCAAAGGTTGAGCTTGTTGAGCGGGGAGTAGAGCGAAGAGCACAGCTGAGAGAGATGGAGGTTGAGCAATCGTGAGTGAGAGAGTGTGACGGCTGAAGAGTCAGTGAGCAGAGTGAAAGTACGAAGTCGATAAGAGTGTACCAACAATGTGTTGGTACACAAAGAATAAATTGTATTTATACTTGGGGCATGTAAAGGGTGCATTCACAAGTACTAAAAAGGGGGGGGGGGGGGGGGTTTAAACCGGGCCTTTACCTTTATCCCAATAACCTCCCACTTAAAGGTCTGATGTGAACCTCTAGCTAACCAACTCCCACTAGTCGAATGCAATGCTCGTGCTGAGCTTTGCTTAGACTTTTAGTGAGAACATCTGCAAGGTTATCTTGTGTTTTAATCTTGGTCAATGTGATTTGACCATCTTCCAGAATGTGTCTGATGAAGTGATATTGCACATCTATATGCTTTGTGCGTGAATGATACATGGCATTCTTAGCCAGATACACAACACTCTGGCTATCACATCCCAAAACTGCAGTACCCATAGATATGCCGAGATCATCTGCAAGTCTGCTAAACCAGATAGCTTCCTTAGAAGCTTCAGTAGTAGTTGATATGTATTCAACTTCAGTGGTACTCAGTGCAACAATGTTCTGTAACCTTGAACACCAAGAAACAGCCCCACTAGCAACTGTAAAGACATACCTGCTGGTGGACCTACGAGTGTCCAAGTCACCTGCCATGTCTGCATCACAATAACCATGCAAACTAAGTGCACCCTGCCCATAGCAAATACTTTTTCTTTGTGTATCCTTAAGGTATCGAAGAATACACTTGATAGCCTCCCAATGCGCTTTGCTAGGATTTGATATAAATCCACTAACAACTCCCAATGCATGAGCAATGTTTGGACAAGTAGCAACCATAGCATACATAAGAGAGCCACAAGCTGATGCATAAGGAACCCCCTTCATAGCATTTGCTTCCATGTCATCTTTTGGGCTGTTGGCTTTACTGAGCTTGAGATAAGGAGGAGGTAAAGGTATCCCAAAAGGCTTAACTTCAGCCATGTTAAATCTGCCCAGTACCTTTCCAATGTACTTTTCTTGAGATAAAAACAACAATTTCTGCATTCTATCTCTACAAATCATTATGCCCAAAATGCGCTCTACATTCCCCACATCTTTCATGGAGAAAGCTGATTTCAGCTGATTTTTGAGAGCATCCAAGCTAGTCTTTATTTTCCTAGCTAGTAACATATCATGCACATACAAAACAAGTATGATGGGGCTGCCATTTGTATCCTTTTTCATGTACAAGCAATGATCTGCATGGCTGTGTGTAAACTCATGAGCTAGCATAAAAGTGTCAAACTTTTTGTACCATTGCCGTGGTGCTTGCTTCAGCACATACAGGCTGCGTTTTAGCTTACACACCATCTGCTCTTTTCCAGGAACTACAAAGCCCTCGGGCTGTTTCATGTAGATTTCCTCATCAATGTCATCATGCAAGAAAGCTGTTTTTACATCCATTTGATACAGCTCTAAATCCAAAACAACAGTAAGAGCAAAAAGTGCACGTAAAGTGGCCATGTTCACAACATGTGAGAAGACCTCTTGGAAGTCAATCCTTTCTTTTGTGTGTACCCTTTGGCCAACTAGCCTTGCCTTGTACTTGGGTTTCCCATCAACTGTCTTTACTTTGTACACCCATTTGTTTAGAAGTGGCTTCCTTCCCTTGGGCAATGACACAAGATCCCAAGTATCATTTGCATATAGAGATTTAATCTCTTCCTGCATAGCTAGCTCCCACTTACTGCTGAACTCACATGACTTAGCCTTTTTGTATGTAAGAGGCTCACCCTCATATGTAAGCATCACATAATGCAAGGAGGGGTTAAATCTACGTGGTTGCCTTCTTACGTGCATAGACATGCATACCCAATGATCAACATTTTCAGGAATTGGGTCTACATCTAGAGATATATTATTTTCAGCATTTATTGATTGCTATAAACCATTTCCAGCATGCTGTTCATGCTATACAACACCTTTGTTTTCATTTCTAGCTCCTGCATTTGCATAATCAACAAGTCTATCTTGCTGCCATGACCTCCTTGTGCTTCTATTTGCTGTCCATCATCATCTGGCTCAAAAATAACCGGTTGATCATTAGTTTTAGCCTATGGTACAGCACCATGAAGCTCATTTTTTGAAGTAATAGGTGGCTGCAAACTCTGAAATTTCACTTTTTTCAGATCTTCATTAGAGGCTAAAGTGCCTTGTAGCAATTTTGCCTCATTAAACACAACATTATGGTTGCGAATAATTTTCTTGGACTGAGATAACCACACTTTGTAGCCAAATTCATCCTCATCACCATAGCCCATGAAAATGCTTTTGGTGGATTTTGGGTCAAGTTTGTTCCTCAGCTCATCCCTAACATGCACAGAAGCATCATAGCTAAATATGTGTAAATGGTCATATGAGGCCGATTCGCCAGACCAAACCTCCTCAGGGACGCCATTATTTAAGGACCTATTTCGAGAGCGGTTGCAAATGTGAACCGTGGTTTTGATTGCCTCTCCCCAAAATGCATGAGGGAGACTAGCAGTGGACAACATGCATCACACTCTTTCACATAAAGTCCTGTTATATCTTTCAGCCATCCCAATTGAAGAAGGGATGTGAGGGGTTGTAAGCTCCCTCTTAATACCATGCAAGTCAGAAAAGGACTTGAATTCAGTCAATGTGAACTCACCCCCATTATCAGTTCTCAAGCATTTCAACTTTCTACCTGTCTTAGTGGTCACAAATGCATGAAAAGTTTTAAAAACAACAAACACTTCACTTTTCTTTTTCAGAAAGTATACCCAAATCTTCTTGGAACAGTCATCAATAAAGGAGACAAAATATGCAGCACCACCCAACGATTTCACGGGTATACTATATATATCAGAATGCACTAAGTCGAAGACAGTGGACTTGTGAGAAACATGAGAGTAAAAGGAAATTTTTATTTGCTTTCCAAACTGACACTCATTACAAAAGTCAAGTTTAGAGTCTTTTCCATCAATCCTCTTCAGAGAGGTAAGGAGATCTGAAACCAGGCTTTCTCCTTGGATAGGGTGGTATAGTCCTCCATCTGAATTCAAGTGAAATTCACCTTCAGCCTTGTTGAATCCAAGTTTTGGAGCTTCCAATTTTTGGCACGCTTCCCAAGGCTGTTGCTAAACCCTAATTTCTATTGCAAACTAGGGTTTAAAGCAGAGAAATTTGTAATTTCTCAATCTCCAAGGGTCCAAATGTTGAGATCTTTGGAGCGAGGCTGTGAAATAGTTGGGAGATGAGAGGGAAAGCTGTAGAGAGAGACAATTCAGAGTTTTGTTGCAAAGAATGGCTGAAAATCAGTCAAGTGCAACTGTTGCCATGCCACAACAGCATGTAGATGCAAAGATTTGAATAAAATCAGTCATTTACTGTTGCTGCCCTGCCTCAACAGCCTGTAGATGCTGTTTCCTGCTGTTGATTGGTCTTCTTTTGTCCCTTGGCTACCTCAGAAGGTCCTCCAATGGCTGCAAATCAGACGAGCAGCCTCCTCTCTCTCTCTCTCTCTCTTGCAGGCTGAATTTATAGAAATGTCTCTCTCCAAGCTCTAAAGACATTTTTCAGTCTTGCATGGGCATTTTTCATAAGTGGCAACCTTCTCAAATGGTTTTTCCAACATTTTTCATAATTAAATATTAATTTTCAGCCTTAAAATACTGAAAATTAATCTAATAATTATTTCGTCGTCCTAAAAAATAATCTGACTGCCCAATAATTAAATTGGCTAGGCAACTTCCATTCCTGAGTGTCTCTACACCATCTTTGACCATTAGATTGGCGTTAGGTATCATTAAACACCACTTGTCTAGTGTCACCAACTGACACTTATGGCCAAATGGATGACCTAGGCCAACAATTGGTACCAGATACCACCAAGTACTTGTGCGGCATAACTTATAACAACTTTTTCCTTTGATATCCCGTGATTTCTTCGAGACTCGGGCTCGTAAATTTACTTTAACCCCAGTTGCACCTCACATGTGTATCATTTACTTAATCATGTGATTAAAAATTAATCCACATGTTAAGTGAGGTTTCAAAAATACATGTCCTCATGACAACATCAAGTCCTTTTTGGTTCATATGGCCTAATCTCTTATGCCATAACTCCAAGGTGCTGCAAATTTCAGCAACTGCAAGAAACTTGCCATTTAAGGCTTTGCAGTGCAAACAATACAATGTGCCCTTCTTGGTTCCTTTTGCAATCAGCATGGATCCCTTTTTCACTTTCCACAAACCACCACCAACCAATGTGGTGTAGTCATGCAAGTCAAGCTGATCAACAGATAGTAAACTCTGTTTAATGCCAGGCACATATCTGACATCTTTTAGCACAAGCTCTTGACCATTGCCTAAAGACAAGTATATTGTGCCAATCCCATCAATACTGCAAGCATGTTTATTTCCAAGATACACCTTTCCATAACTGTCTGCATTGAACATAGCAAAACACTCCAAGCAAGGAGTCACATGGAAAGAGGCACTAGAGTCTATAATCCAAGTCTGAGTGACACCATCATCAACTGACAAGAGTGCATCAATCACATTAGCCTTGGTAATCTGCATATCTTGCATGTGACATATAAGGGCATCATAATCAAGTGCACATAATACACCGGCCTCTGTATCTGAAAGCTCCTCTATGACTACACTAGAGGCCACATTGGCCTTTTCCTTGCCTTTGGTTGTCTCAGATGCATCTGTCTTTTCTTCCTTCTTCTTTTTATCTCCTGCATTTTTCTTTCTCTCTTGTTCCTTCTTGTAATACTTGCAATCAGGTTTCTTGTGGCCCTTCCGACCACAGTGATAGCAAGTAATGTCACTCTTTTCCTTTCCTTTGCTCTTGCTCCTGTTTCTGTGTCCTGCATTTGCATTTTTCTTTTCAGTCCTGCCTCTTACATTGTAAGATGAGTTGCTGCCTTCTTCAATAGACATACGTCTAATTTCTTCATTCAAGATAGAACCCCTCACTCCATCATGTTAGAGATTGGGGTTATTGCTGAGTGAAACCACCAAGGTCTCCCAAGAGTTAGGCAGTGTCATGATCAAAAAGATCGCCCTCAACTTATCATCAAAGTCCAAATTTGCATCTTTGAGCTGATTTAGAATCCCTGTAAATGTAGTCAAGTGCTTAGCTGCAGGCTTTGACTCATCCAGTCGCATATTCACAAACTTGCGCATTAAATGCACTTGATTAACAGGTGTGGTGATCTCATAAGTGGTTTTCAGCTTCTCCCATATTGCATAACCTGTATCTAAACCCTTAATGTTTGTCAGAATGTCATCAGTGACACTGATATTTATGTAAGCCACAACCTTTTTATTTACTCTGGCCCAATTTGCATCAGACATTAGTGCGGGTTTATCTTCCTGCAAAGCATCCTCACAATCCTTTAGGAACAAAATGCCTTGCATATTGTCTTTCCAAAGGTCAAAGCCATGTCCATCAAACCGTTTGATCTCTATCAAACTCTTGATGTGTGAACTGGAAGAAGTTGCAACCATTATATCACGAACACAAGAGTAAATGCACTAATCTGCAGAAGCACAAGCTGAACCAGCAAAATACACTACTGTTCTTTCTCAACCAAAAATAAATCTTTGCTGTTTGTACATGAAACAACCACCACACGGGCAAAAATGCAGAAATTTATCAAATTTTGCGTAAATCCCCAAAATTTCAAGTCCAAAATTACATAAATGTCAGTCAATCTGACCTAGCTGAGCAAAACTTTGTCAATACATGAAAAGCCCTAAATTTCTGGGATCCAATGTCAGGAAGTTTTACTCAAAAGAGCAAAATTTCGACAAATTTGGCAAAATGCCCAATTTAATTGAGGTCACCACTCGCAATATGTGCAATTTCTGACTCGAAAATCATTGATAAGCATGAATGATGTCAAATCTAGGAAAAGCCCCAAATTTCTTGCTCGAATCTTCACAGATTTGAGATTTGTGCCTCCGGCGTGTGAACACCCACCAAGGCAAGTAATTGAAAAATTAATTTTTTTTTTGATTTTAGAAGACTGACGGGAGGTCGTTGACTGTCGCATGACGATTGACATGATCCGCTGGTTAGTCAATGCATACCCGTTGTGTTGTAGCCGTTACCCAGTCGCCCGCCTGTAGGAACCGTCACGCGCGTCTGCTGGAACTATTGCTCTGGTCGTCAGTTACAGAAAGTCGCCTGCCTATCACTTGCTTGTTGTCTGCATGTTTGCTACCAATCGACTCTGCTTGTTGCTTGCCTGCTGAAGGTCACCTGCTTGTTGGTCGTGTTCGACCGGTAAGACATTGGGAAGCGTGCACAAAACCTTAAGCTCTAATACTAGTTGTTGAGTGGGGAACAAAGTGAAGAGCACAACTGAGAGAGATGAAGGTTGAGCAAGCGTGAGCGAGAGAGAGTTTGACGGTTGAAGAGTGAGTGAGCAAAGTGAAAGTACGAAGTTGATAAGAGTGTACCAACAATGTGTTGCTACACAAAGAATAAATTGTATTGATACTTAGGGCATGTAAAGGGTGCATTCACATGTACTATACAGGGGGGGTTAAAACCGGGCCTTTACCTTTATCCCAACAATGAGCTTTGATTTGGGGAATATGCAGGCGTGAAATGGTATTGATGTGGCTTTTCTTGACCGGCATATTGGGAATGGGGATGAGAAAGATTCGGTGGAGTTGGATGGTGACTCTTTGGCCGAGGATTCTGGGAAGTTGATGGAAGGGGATGAGATGGGAAAACGTTGTAAGATGATGGTTGATGAACCGGTTTTATGTGCTTTGAATTTGCCTTAGCAAGATGTTCGTGTTTCTTGCTCACAGACTGATGGGTCTTTTCAGTTTATGCTTGCCACTGCCAACAATCTTATGCCAAATTATGTTCATGCCAATGAGGGGAAAGCGAGCTCTTTACCAAAAGGGGATCATGTGGTTACTGTCATGGGAACTGACCTGGTTTAACAGCAGATTGCTGCCTTTCATGAGAGGGCAGCCATACTTTATTTTACTGCACATCTTTGGCGACTTCTTTCTTTGGTTTTGAGAACCCTTGGTGAGGTGTTGGTGGAGCCCGGTTTGCCATCCTGCAATAGGAACATGGCTTGTATATTTAGGGACATAGGGAAATCTCAGCCAACCAAAATTCGCTTTGTCGTCCTTGGGTTGCAAACATTGGTTTTTGAGCTTAAATGGGGCACATTTGCTGGACACTGCTTTAGATGTGGCCAATTGGGCCATTTTATTTCCGAATGTGATAGAAGCCTTGAGGTATTGCAATGGTCTTTCGATCCTAACATGGATATGCAAGAACATGATCGCTAGTTGATGACTCAGCAACAAGATGCTACTCTTGTGCCTCTTGGCATGGACATGATGATAGAAATAAGGATGTTTCCCAAGTTGGTATTGAGCGTGTATTGCATTCAGTTGGTTAGGATTTGCCTCCTTAGGATGATTCTTGGATCACTGTGGTTAGGCGTAGTGCTAGATAGGAATCTCGTTCGATTCCTGCTCACCCATTTCCTCACTCTATTACTTAGACTTTTCAACTTAGAGGTAGTGGTTTTTATGCGAAACCTCAATCTTCGTGCGTGCCTACAGTTGGTGTGGATGATAAAAGTGCTTCTCATTCTGCTTTGCACTTTGATGCGTGTGGGAGGCTTTTCCTTGGTTGGAATGTTTTCAGTTCTCAGCAACAACAGTTCCCTTCTTGTGCTTCGATTGCTAGTTTGCAAAGGACAGATTTGTAGATGTGATCCATAGTGAGATGGAGAGATTTCAAGCTTCTAAAGCTACGAATGTTAAAGGGAAAGGGAAAGTGGTGATTCAATCGTTTTCTCTCTTGTGGTTTATCATGAGACTTGCTTTATGGAATGTTAAAGGCATTTCTTTTGGCAGTAAGCAGTATCGGTTGTGAAAAATTGTGTTAGTTGGTAATTTTGATGTTTTTTGTGCTGTGGAGCACAAACAACATGCTTTGGTAGGTTCTTCTTATGTATACAAGGATTATACAATGTTTTTTAGTGGTTAGGGTCCACATAAATTTGGAGTTATGTTGGTTGTTAGATCTTCCTTGCAAAATCCTTGGTTTCTCAGGACCCTTGCGGTAGAGTTTTGATGCTAGAAATCATATATGAGAGTGAGGTTTTGTGACTGGTGGGCGTGTATGCTTCTTCTATTGATCGAGAATGCCGTCAGCTTTGGGATTACTTGCACTGCCTTGTTTGTCAAGGTTTTGTTATGGGTGATTTAAATGCGTGTGTATCTGCGGATTAGGCGACTTTACTGCACTTGGTCATGGATGGTCCTGAGCGGCAGGCTTGGGATGCATTGGCAGCTGTGTCTTTGAAACAAGGCACGTGGCCTTGGATGCATCCTTCATAGTTTGGATATACTTATTGTTCTCTTCAGCATCCAAACACCTGGGTCAGATTTGATAGGATCTACATTTGTTAGAGCAATTCTTTATTCTTGCAGTGAATGATATATGAGTGGAGCGACAGCATGTCTTGCCAGATGACTATCCTTTGGTTTTGGAATTGACCCATAGACTTGTTCATGCCTTTAAGGCTCTCCGTGCTCATTTGCCTCTTCATTTCAACCAATCTTTTCTTCTGCAAAATGAGTTTTTGGAATGTATTCAACAATTGATTGCTTCTTTTAGCTCGAGGGTCCTATTTGGAGGGATGGAAGCATGGTTTGTGTTTAGGGATAATGCACAAGCTTTGTGTAGAGAGTATGGTATTTAGCATGCTTTTTCTTTTTGAGCTGAATAGCAGCATTCACAAACTTTGTTGGCTCACTCGTTGTCTCTGTATCTATCAGGGGATACTACTGATGACTTACTTACATGCATTGAATGGTTGAAATGTAGAGTTCAATCTCTTCAAGAAGAGGAATATGCTAAATACAAATTGCTAGCCAGAGCGGCATCTTTACATGATAATAACTGTCAATCTCATTAATTCTTTGGTCGTTTACACTAGAAATATGCCCGGGAAAATATTGTGCGTTTGATGGATGAGCAAGGTGTTATGGTGACCAAACTTGCTTCCATGATTTACATGTGTGTTGACTTTTATAAATCTTTGTTGGGTTCACAGTTCACTCTACTTGCTGATACATTTGTGATTTGGTTAGTACTTAGGTTAAGCCAGAATGAGTTGATTTGATGGAGGCTGATATTGCAGAGGATGAAGTGGAAGATGTACTATTCCATTTGTCTTGAAGGAAAAGCCTTGGCTAGGATAGGCTTCCTAATGAGCTGTTTTTTGCCCATGTTGAGCAGCTTAAGGACCCATTAACTTGCTTGTGTCAGCAAGTTTGGAATTCTAGTAGGATGCCTTCATATTGGAAGATTATTGTGATTCGGTTGTTGCCTAAGGTTCCTTCTCCGACTTCTTTGAAACAATGGAGACCCATTTTTGTTATAAGTTATTTGTATAAAATCTTTTCTAAAATCATTGCAATAGATTGTAGAAAGTATTCCCACACTTGGTTCATCCACGTCAATATAGTTTCAGTAAGGGACGGAATATAATGCATAGCATTTTGAATGTTCAACTGGGGATTGATTATGCCAAAGCCTCAGGCGAGCAGGTTGTTATGCTTCAGCTTGATCTTGAAAAGGTATTTGATCATGTCAGCTGGTCTTTCTTGCGGCAGGTGATGTCTACCATGGGATTTGATCCTCGCATGCCTTCTCTTGTTGATACCATTAGTCAGGGTGCTGTGGCTCGTATTGCAATTAATGGGGGGAATCACATATGAAATTGCCTTGTCTTGTTCTCTTCGGCAAGGTTGCCCTCTTAGTTTTTCGCTATTTGCTTTGGTCACTCACCCAATGCTCTCATTGTTGGATAAGTTGGTTGATCAAGGCGAGATTGTTGGTTTGTCTCTTGCCAGTGGTGCCCATCTTTTGGGTCAATGTTTGGCTGATGATTTCTTTATGTTTCTTGAGGCTGATCGCACTAATATTAATAGGGAAATGGTTATGTGGAATCTTTTTGCTTTAGCGTTGGGGCTTCATGTTAATGCTTAGACATCTACCCTAATTTCTTGTACGGAGAGTGATTTGCAAGCTTTGGATTGGTAAGGAGTTGTGATTTCTAAAGGAGATATTACCCGTCACTTGGGTTATCCTATTGGTGTGGATGTAGCTCCGTGTGGCTTGCTTGATTGGATGTCATCCTATATACATGATCGGTTCATCTATTGGAAATCTCAAGGCTGGCCTCTTCATGTCAGACTTAAAGGTGCTCAATGCATCATGATCAGTATGGTCTCGTTTTTTCTACCCTTACTTCCTTGGACTAAGAAATCTCTTTTGGAACTGGTTCAAAGTGTTCTGTGGAGGTTGCTTATTGGGGGTCTTTCAACTGGGGATTTGTTACATGCTCGCAAGATCTCCCATGGTCGTTGTGTATTTTGGACTACATGTGATGAGACATTGTTTCATCTCTTTGTCTTTTGCATTGTTGCTCAATAGATTTGGAGTTTTGTTTCCTATGTGTGGTCCTCGGCGACTTAGCAATGGATATCAGCTCGCTTGTGGATTATGGGAAGGATCCCTTCTATGTTTGCCTTGCATAGACAGCTCTGTGGCATATTTGGCGTACTCGGAATGCGTTTATTTTTTATTTTGCCTCATTCATCCATGGTCATGTGGCCCGTGTTCGTGGTTTAGTGTTATGGCAGATCTCCTCTATGGTTTTAGCTGATTTGGTTCTTCCTAACATTGTTGCTTCTTGGCTGGATATTGTTTGCTTCACTCTAGTTGTTTTTTTTGTGTGATATTTGTGTGTTAGGGTCTTGGTAGCCTTTCGCCTTGATTTGTGTTTGTTCTGTTTTTCTTAGCTGACCTGAGAAACCCTTCACTTGCAGTTTTGTGTTTTGCATTTTGCGCTTAGGATTTCACAGTGGACAGTCCCAAAAATGGGCTGGGCACCCAGAGTGGGGCGCCATCCTAGACAGTCGGCCCCCTCCCTCCGGGGGCCACCCTAGACAGTCTCTTGCCTATTTATAGACTGCCTCTGTCACTCATTCTTTACGGTTGATTCATTCAGTCTGTCACCTCTTCTCTCCAGCATCTCCACTACCCTTACATCCGTTCAGGAGGACATTGCAGCTCGTGGTTTGTGGCTGTCTTCATCATTTTCCTTGTGCTACGGCACCCTTATTCCCTTGTATCACATTCACTCCATGATTGAGATCTTCATCATTCCATTAATCAAAGTTTCTTCTCTCTTCTCTTCTCTTCTCAGTGTTTGCTGAGTTCACTCTGTGTTCCTCCCAGCAAACCCTACTGTCTCGCTAGTACGTCATCTTTTGACAAGAGCATCGCTAGACTCAATGCCTTTGGGCTGAAGCAATGACCACCGCTGTGCACATTCTTGATCAATTTCTACTTCGGCCGTGGTTGGTGTGGCTCCTTTGAGGCTTATTTTGGAGAGAAGCCAGATGTCTCTTATTTTAGGGTGTTTAGGTGTGATGCTTATATTCACGACTTGAAGAAGAGAGTCAAGTTTGAGCTGGCTTCCAAGAGAGAGGTGTTCGTGGGAAATAGCTCAAAGTCCTAAGGGTATCAGCTTTATGATTATGTTTCCCATGTACATGAGTTGAGATGTTTGGTTCATGGAGTTTCTAGTTGTAGAGGGGAGTGTTGAGCATCTCATTCTTGGAGATCTAGGTGATAGTTGGGCACCTGCTCGGGTACCTATGGAGCCTTTGCCTATTGAGGCTCCACTCTCAGTGGAGAAGCTTGGAGAAGATTGCTTCACCACTGAATACACCCGTTAAGTTGGCCTGGATGGATATTTCAAAGAGTTTAGCAAATGTTGATGAGTAGTGGAGGGAGTATCGGCCGCCTCCTCGTTGGGCACAAGACACACTTCGTGATTTAGGGATCAAGGGAGTTTGTGAGGAGTGGGAGCCGCAAGATGGTTAGTGGTGGTCTTGGAGAAACCAGACACATACCATTGAGCTTATTTGTACTATCTATTGTTTGATAACCTGTGCCATATAGGATATAGAGCTTACCTCTGCCAGTCATAGCATTGGAAGAAAGCTATGGGGCAAGAGTTGAATGCTATTGAGCGGAATGGCACTTGGGATCTTGTGGCTAGGTGCGTTCATAAGAAGGTGATTGGTGTCAAATGGGTCTTTAAGACCAAATATCACAATGATGGTACTTCGGATAAACACAAGATATGGCTTGGTGTAAAGGACTTAGCATAACGGTCAGGGGTGGATTTCCATGACACCTTTGCACCTATAGCTCGGATGGCCACCATTAGAACAATTCTTGCCTTAGGTAGCTATAGGAGATGGATGGTTTATTAGCTTGATGTGAGGTGTGTGTTTCTAAATCTGGAGGGCATGCATTGTTCGTGCCTTGTGTGGATGATCTTATTTTGACAAGTGCCCATGCCGAGAAGGTCAAGGAGAGTAAGGCGGCACCACATGAGGTGTTCGAGATGATGGATATGGGCCTTCTCCATTTCTTTTTAGGCCATGAGATATACTAGACTTCGAGGGGGATTTTTATCTCCTAGTAGCAATATGTGCAAGAGCTTTTAGCCACGTTTGAGATGGCAGAATGTAAGGCGATTTCTACTCCTATGGATCCAAATTCGAAGGCTACAACTCATGTAGATTCTTTGGCGGGGGATGCTACCTACTAGGTAGTTGATTGGGTCCTTGATTTGGCTTCTTAACACTCTTGTTGATTTGTGCTTTCCTATAGGTTTATTGCCTAGGTTCATGACTGAATCCAAGATGGTACATTGGAAGGATGCGATGAGAATTTTGTGGTTCTTAAGGGGGTCCCCGATCTTGGTATTCATCATCTGATAGGTAGTAGAGATTCACCTTTGGTTCTTATAGGCTAGACGGATTTAGATTGAGTCGGAGATGTTGACCACTAGAAGTCAATGGCAGGATATTGCTTTACTTTGGGTGTAGGTGTTATCTCGTGGAGTAGCAAGAAGCAACTCACTATTTCCCTTCTTCCATAGAGGCAGAGTATAGAGCGGTGTCTTCTACCACATGTGAGTTGGTGTAGCCTTGGAGGTTACTAGGAGAGCTGGGCTATTCACATACAGGTCCTATGATACTTCATTGGGACAATGAGAGTTGCATTGCTTTGGCATTGGATCGTGTGTTTCATGCTAGGTTGAAGCACATTGAGTTTTAGTACCATTTTATTTGTGAGAAGATCTTGGATGAGACCGTTGATGTGGTTTACTAGAAGACAGAGGATAATCTTGTAGATTTGTTTACAAAGACGCTTCCCTAGGTTGTTCTCTGATAGCACTCTAGATCCTTGAGCCTTATGTCGTGTCGAGGATGATCTGAGAGGGGTTTTAGAGATTAGTCATCTCCTCGACTAGCATTTCTCAGGTTACTATTGGTGCAGTTAGTTCTCTCAAAGGTATTCTTGGAGGGCATTACTAGCAGTCAGTGTACTGGCACCTTTTTCGGGCAAGTGACTATGCCATGTGGCAGGCAGGCTAGTCAGCGCTGATTATTTTATACATTTATGATGCTGTCAGCTGGTTGTTGATGCTAGTGGCCAGAGAAAAGGTCAAATGGTGGGAGGTTTAAAAGTGTGGTAAGTTGAAGAATTGACAGCTATTTGCATCAGACTCAGACACAGCAATTACAAAAAGAAAAAAGAAAAGCTAATAAATGAGTTCTTCAAGGAAAACAATTGACAACTAATAATTTGACATATCATGGGCAAAGGTGGGTGACAATAGTTTGCTACTGGAATGTGGCTGTGTGGATCAGAATTCCTTTCCATGAAGTGATCTGAATTCTGATTTTGTACATATGTTTCAAGATAATGCTAAAGGCCATGTGGAGGAAATGTAGTATAGTACTATTATCATCATCATTTTTCAAGTACTTCATTGTTTTTGCTGATTTCTTGTTTTTTGTTGCTTGCAGCCTTGGCATGCAGGACTCATGGAGTCCTTTGAAAGTTCTAGCTGTGGCAAGTTTTGTGAATGCGTCAGGGGATATTTTGCTTTGTTCTGTCTTTAAGTATGGTATAGCTGGTGCTGCTTGGGCAACGACAATCTCTCAGGTATACATTTTGAGTTCACAGCTTTTGGAGGGATAACAGTGTTAGCAAAGGATACATTAAAGAATTATTGTCTGTGCTCTGAAGTAGTCATAATAAAGTGCTGCAACTTCAAATACCATCATAATTGTCATGGCTAAAGTTGTGTATTATTGATAAACTAGATTTGCCTACTAAAATTTTGGTCTTTACTCCAGTACATTGGTGGGTATTTAATGCTGAGGTCACTGAACGCAAAAGGTTACAATGGACTTGCATTGGCTGTTCCATCATTTAAAGAGTTAGTGTACATGATAAATCTAGCTGGTCCGGTTCTCCTAACAATGCTTTCAAAGGTATGAACCTGCTGAGACTCCTCAAGGTGTGAGCATAGGTTGAAGACTGTAATACTTTCATTCATTATTTGCAAAACCAAACATACCTGCTATATATTGGCAGGTATTATTTTATTCTTTTGCTACATACCTGTCAACGTCCTTGGGCACTGTGACTCTAGCTGCTCATCAGGTATTTGCACTGTCAGAAGCCTGTGAAAGACTATGGCAATGTGTTGCATGTAATCTCGAGTGATTGTCAACATCAGGTCATGCTAGGACTATATGCAACATGCTCTGTTGCTGCAGAACCACTGGCACAAACTGCTCAGTCATTCATGCCCTCACTTATTCAAGGGCCTACTCGAAATTTAAGAAAGGTAAAATGTTGCTTACTTGACAATAGAACATAGACCATTAATAGCAGCAAGGAAGCTAAAGTGCAGATTACCATATTTAGTTGGATACAGTAAGATAGATTGCTAAGAGTATACTACAGTTTGAAAACGCTTGTTTTCTTAGATCTACATTCTAAAGCTCTCATGTGGCATTATTTTAGGCTCAAACACTCTTACGGTCACTTCTCTTGATAGGAGCTGTGTCTGGATTGTTGCTGGCATGTTTTGGAATGTGTTTTCCCTGGTTTCTTCCTCAACTCTTTACGAATGACAGAGCAGTTGTCAGTCAGGTAACTTACCTCTAGCATGCTTCACATTTATTACTTGAAGGATGCTGTTTGGAGTATTCACAAAAAATCCATGATACAGTATAACTTGGCTTTTCTTCCTTTGAAGGGGGATTTCATAGAGGGAAACTAAAAGGTTGATTAATGGACTTGAGGAAATGATTGCATGTTGAGGAAGTTGTTTCCTGTTTGGAATATTTATAGACCTGCAGATATGCATTTCCACCCAGAATGTGTGAATAAAGACTTTTTCAATGTCATGCTGATAACTATCAATCAATCAAGAGGAAATGGTTGCATGTTGATGTAGCTTTTTGCAGTTTAAAATATTTCTAGATCTTAGATGTGCAGTTGCATCTAGAATGTGTGAATAAAGGCTTTGTCAATGTCATACTGATTTATCTCAAAATTTCAGATGCGGACTGTCAGCATGCCACTTTTTTGGGGTCTCGTAGCTAGTCCACCTTTGCTTTCCCTCGAAGGAACTTTACTGGTAAGGCATGCTTATCAAAGTGAAAAGCTTATAAGGCTTGATTTTGAGAAAAACTACAGTGTGAGTGAAGGAGAAGCACTGAAGTCTCATAGGCTAATTATGTCTACCTAGGGATCCATGTCTTGTGTTCTTAGAACATTTGGATGCTGTAGAATGTGATCAGCAATGAAAATTGACTACCCTTATTTACAGTCTGTTCTTAATTAATGTCATTGCATTCTTAGAACTGTTGCATGCCTTAAATATAGATAGTTGTGCTACAGCTTTGAATGAAAAAGGGGTTGCAGCCAAAAAGGTTATACACTGCACGAAATGGAGAAACACAAAACATTTAGATCCATGAGTCAGCATAAATGTTAAAACTGTTTGAGATGTACCACCATATATTTATAATTTAGCAACTCGGCTGTTTTAGAGGTTGCTAGACAAATTACTACAGCCCACAATCACTTTAAATGAAGGGCTTTTTCTTCCAGAAAAGGGAATTTATGAAAAAACTCTAAGCAATAATCATCAATAAGATAAAAATAATACAAAATCCAGATACATTAGACAAGCATAAGCATAGGGAATAGACATCTGCCAGTTTGGCCAATCTCACGGAGAATGCCTATTGCATGGGGTAGCAAAATCATCAGTTTGGTGGTTTTGGTGGTTTGGGGTCCTAAATCATGGAAAATTGTGTAGATGGAAGGTCGTCTTCTTGAGTGCCCTTGATGGAGCCAAAACAAACCTTGCTAGTAGTAGGGTCTATGATGCCTAGAATAGACCAAGGTAGGTGTAAGTCAGTAACACATACCTTAGAGGGCCTTAAGCGAAAGAGATGAGTGTGAGGTTAACCTTCATGAAGGGATAAGAGTGGATAGGTGGCCATGGAGCCATGCAAGACTGGAGGTGTAAGTGGATGAGGACTAAAATGTGAAGTTTTACAAAGTACATGTGCTTAACAGTCTAGCTGGAGCTGTCTGTAAATCAGAAATTACTCTTATATGCAGGCCTATCAAGGAAATCTGGTGGGGATGGGGGATAGAAGTCGTAGAGGGGAGAATGTAGCACCACCAAGGGCAGCGCACCTGTAACATGGAAAACAGGCCATGCCTACCCCAGCTGTGAATGAACTACTGCTAACTAGAGGTGAAATTAAGAACGTAATATAAGAATATATATCTATTACTATTAATACATTATCACATTTACAACATATCATATTAATATTATTAATAAAAGATAAGAATAGTAATACGTAACGATACTACGTGAGTAACAACCTATACGAGAGGAAATGATATATGATGCTTATATGTGAAGTTTTTGCAGCTAACAATACTCCTCTGCTTTCATAATGCGATGCGTTTATGTTACTGGGATGTATAGCACCCAATATTTTTAAATCGAAGCGCTGCAAAGGCATGCACTTAATATGACTTCTCCGAATGTTAATTGGAGCTACAAATTGGGTAGAAAAACCGGCCCACAACAAAGCCATTGGATTTCGTGGGGGAGAAAAAAGGAAAAGGAAAAACAGATTCCTTTAAATTATTGGCTTACCGCAGTACTATTTAAGACAGTACCTTGTAACTGCTTCCATTCGGATGATCACGCTCATGATCAGAGCCAGGTTTTGATCATGGGTCTCTAGGTTATGAGCCCAGCGCGCTGACCGCCTGTGCCACTGTGATTGTACACATCAAATTTTCCATCATAACTATTTAGTCCTTTATAGGACTGTTTTACCAGGCCTAAGGGGCTGTTCTTTGGACAGCCAAGCAGAGAGGATATAGCAGGATGATGTGAAGAAGAAGAGGAGATGATTGCTGCACCTATTGCACGAGCGCATGAGATGATGAACATTAAGTACATGGAGCCAAGTCGGGTGAAGAAGAGTTCTTAGCACTGCTGTCCAAGAGACTAGGTTCGTGTTCAAGAGGTGCACTTCTAGATGTCTAATCAGGCTATGTGTGGATCCACCCCAAGTGGTTCTAGGAAAAGGCTTAAGTGTGCACGCATGCGCACACGCGCGTGCGCGTGCGTACACACATCTCGATTTATTATTGTCTCCACGATCCTGGACTATATTTTGAAGCAACAAGTTAGGCATTTCTGTTGAATTACTTTGTTTATTAAGAGCGACCAAGTCAAGCAGTATTGATACTCAAGCCACTTAGAGAATGTGAAAGGTGGTAGTCCATGTATCTCACGGTGTTTTACCAAAAGCAAAATTGAATGTGGTTACATTTATGGAATAATCAACATTCATATGGTAGAGTGTCAAAGAGTTTTGGAAATACCATTTTGTGCGCAAATGTCAACTCAATATGGCCTTAATTGTGGCGAACTTCCTATCTGCATTAGCTACAAACAATGGGAATGCTCCTGACTCGATAATAAATGATTTCTTGTTTGTCTTTACAATATTGAGGAAAATAGGAAAGCTAACAATCAAAATGCCCTATTTTTTCATACCAAATCGTATTGATACATAACATATGGTACCATAGGGAGCAGTCCGTTCTACATACTGAGACAAGTGTGGTGCTATGTGCATTGATCGGCACCCCAAGGTCTTTATTGCTCACTTGTTCCTAGAAGACCGGGTTTGGCTCCTTGGCATACAACATAGTTTTTTTCATACTTGTATGTTTGAGCAAACAAACATTTGCAAACGTCTTTAAAAACTTGCCAAGGATGTTGCGGATAACATACTTTGCAAACATATGAAAAGTATGAAAGTATGTCCTGAATAACATACTTGTCTCAAAATGTTTCAAGAAAACAGTCCGAAGTGCCCAAAATTTAATGATTATATCTTGGTGTCCCCGAATCTGCTGCGATTTAAGTTCATAGGGCCCAGGCGACTTGTTATCTAGCAAAATCGACTTCTTATCTAGCAACCCTTTTGGTGTACTTAAGACTTTGTTGAGTACTTCAGCCCACTTCTCTGGATCAACATACTGTTTTGGACTGTTTTAGGTTAATTTTTCTCTGTTCTTAGGATCTGATGTCTACGGTGAGTCTATAGGCTTACACAATGTCTACACAATGTGGCTCAGGTATGTCAAGTTTTCACATTGTAATGTGTGTGTTAAAATGTAGATGTGTCATGGGAAAATGTGGTTAATTGAATGTATGCTAGTAGAAAAGTATGTTAAAATTTCAGGTCATGTATGGTTCAAATTTTGTCAAGTTTTCACATTACAAAGTGTGTTTTAAAATGTGTGTCATGGGAAAATGTGGTTAATTAAATGTGTACTAGTAGAAAAGTATGTTAAATTTTCAGGTCACGTATGGTTCAAACAGTACCAGTGAAACATACTTTTTTTATACTTGCACCCATATGTGTATGCATTCGAAAAAGCTATGGGATATGGTGATTTCTGCTACTTCTTTGCTGTGAATTTTGTGGTCTTTTAGTCATGTGAATTTTGTTCTTTTTTAGTCTTTTGATATAATATAACTACTCATTATGGAAAGAAAGAGAGGATTCATGAGTGTTTGCTGCCAATCTTTTGTTGGTGGGCTTGGCTGGCCTGAAGGCCTGATCTAAATATTTCTAGACATAAATTTAAACTTCATCATGAAAGAAAAGAAAAAAAGAGGATTCCCTGCTCTTCTTGCTTCATTCTTTTTCCTTTCCTCGTTTTGCTTGTGGTGACTAACTGCTGCTGGATTGAAAGATAGGAGGCTACTGCATTCAAGGAGTCTACCAAAGGATTGTGAGACCACTCCTTACTTCATCTTGGTAGCCTTGAATACAACAAAAGAGGAGAGAATGGTAAGTCTAGTACACATTGCTCATTGAG
Source organism: Lygodium microphyllum (assembly GCF_053477565.2). NCBI lineage: Eukaryota > Viridiplantae > Streptophyta > Polypodiopsida > Schizaeales > Lygodiaceae > Lygodium > Lygodium microphyllum. The sequence continues at coordinate 56,930,622 of NC_141151.1, forward strand.
CTTTCTTGTGTGCACCCATAGCTTGGTAGAGAATAGGGTGTGCACTAGTGGGTTGAAAGCATACGAGTAGGAGCTGGCTAGGTGGGAGCTAGCTTGAGTCTTTGATCCTGGAGCGCTTGAAGGAATAACTGTCCCATCTAGTCCCATTGTGCCTTGAGCTCGTTTGAGGGAAACACTTACTCATCACCTATAGCAGTTGAAGATTGGTCTTATGGATAGGGATGTCATGCAGGTGTTGTAGAAGACCAAGGCGGCCTCATGGTTTTGTTTCACTTGTGGAGAAAAGTGATCACATTGAATCTGAGAGGGGATTTATGTATCCTTTGTGGAATATGTAGAGAAAGAGGTTGCTATTGCCCTGACAACACTTGAGGTAATGGAGCAGGGAATCAGGTCCAGGGCATATTAATTGATGGCAAGCAAGTGGATAACTTACTAATAAGAGAACTAGGGAGGTTGCTATGCAAAACAGATTGAATGCTGAAGAAAGGAGACTCTTTATGTTTTTATTTCCCATTGAGTGGCTTGTTGGGGCTTATTTCTTGCATGTGGACTCCTGTGACAAAACACACCACCCAGTGTTCATGGGTCTTAGGTGAAATGCCATTGACTCCAGCATGAGGTAGCTGCTCCATGGATGGAGATCATCTCCACTGTGATTGTGCATCCGTTGTGAGTGTTCTCTTTTATAGTAGCTGTGTGGCTTCTTAGGTTGTTTTCTAGTTGTCTCTTTGACTTTAGTTGGTTGGCCATAATGCCCGATGCAAAGTCAATGTTTTTTCTTCTAGCGTCTGAAAGGGAGAGACAGTAGACTGACGTCTCAAAGCACAAGCTAAGACCTTAAATAGGTCAAATGTCAAATCTTAACATCTTGACCTACATATAATGCAATGAGATGTTAAGGGTGACATTATTCCAGCCCAAAAGATGGTTCATACAATCTTAGTAGGTGTTACATACATGGCACAATATGTCCTAAAGTTTTTGATTGCGAGACACAATGTTAGTAGGAGTATATCTTAAACTCGTGGAATCAAGTTTCTGATTAGTGGGACATGTGACTAGGCAACAAGTGGTTTGGATGCCTTACCTGTAGAACATTAGTAATCAAATGATAAATAGTGTTTATGGAAGAATAGAATACAATCAATGCAGCTTTTGGGGTTTCTACGTTGGCAAATATGAAAGCCGTTCTTAATTTAGCTTATAAACCACAAATGTGTCACAAGAAAAATCCAACTGTCTCGAGACGTGTGATTGTGCAGGCAGGGAGGGACCTGAAGTTCCTTAGTCTGAGCATGGTCCTTTGCTTTTTATGCGGTTCGACTTTACTGATGGTCTGCTACTACCAGTATGACCTCTCACGTTTTGAGTGTTGTTTGTGAGATATTCCCTAATATTTTGATGTTTTCATGGGACAGACGTGTACGAAGGTGGGTTTTGGCCTTCTGGGGATCTGGTGCACGATGGCTCTCTTTCAGACAGTGAGGGACTTTGCGTGTGTTAATTTTAAATTTTGTTTTCTATTACTCAATATATATAGATCTTAATATCATGCTGTTCGCAGATACGGTTCTTTCTAGCCTTTTCCCGGCTGACCTCTGAAAATAGCTTCTTAAGGGACTCCGCAACCACCCAGCAGCTCTCTCCAATTTAAAGGCATCCTGTACTAGTTTGCGAAGCAGTGGTCTATGAATGCTGCAGTTTCATTTGTGTGTATCTCAGGTTCAGATGCCTGCACATCCCTATTGATGCAAGGGTCCCTCTGTGCAAATGTTCTGCAAGGTGGTCTCTGCTCACTATTGGGAAGGCTGGTCCCCTCTGGCTTGGCTGATTATCTCACATCTCACATGCATGGAATGCACATGAATCCTGAAATCGCTTAAGCTCTGAAGATTTGCCATAAAAGCAAAGCATAGCCTGGAAAGCTATCATTCTTGGCCCTGTCCAAAAAGGCAGGACAGAGGCACAATATGCCTTTTAATAATCCAGTCATTAACACTAATAGAAATTAGCCTTTCAACACTCATCATGGCAATATTTGGTTAATTGTATGACAAATATTAACATTCTTAATATTATTGGTCCTTTTGCGGGTTATTGCTTGAGTTTTGAAATTTTTATGTTGAATATTTAAGAGAATTGCAATGATTGCTCTTACATGTAAGGATTTACCATTAGATGCTGCTACAAGTAGAGGCCTTAAATGTCTTATCATCCAATGGTAAATCCTTACATAATTAAGAATATGGTAATTATTACACTTATATGTATGGTTTATCATTGAATGCTTTTACATGTAGAATTGTAATCATTACTCTTACTTGTAAGGCTTTGATAATGTTTTCTTATTTTTCTTTTTCATTCAATGCTTTTTACTAATCTTACATTCGACGTTTACTAATTTTTACTACTTACATTCTACTTTTAATTTCTTGTTTTTGGAAGGGTCATATTGCTTGTTGACATAATAATCTCTTTCTCTCTCTCTCTCTCTCTCTCTCTCTCTCTCTCCACAAAACAATTGGTACAAAGTTAAAGCATGAAATAGCTATCAAAGACACTACACATAGAAAAGCTTGATTGATATTTCAACGACTTGGTACCAAGAAAGAAACAAGCATATTTAGCTAAATTGGAAGTAGATATATATTTGTTATTTCTGGGGTAAGACAGTAAGAGGGCCTAGGAGTTATTCCAAGAAAGGGAACTCAGCATGATGATCATAGCACTAGAGGCATGGTATGGGTATGTGAAGAATTTCTATGACGTAGAAAGTCAATCCCCTATGTCCCTCTTGCAAGGGCCTCATCCACTTCCAATTCATACTTTACTATAGGGATGGCCATAGACACAATTTGTAGATTGGAGAATGCAAAGGCACAAGGCTATAATGGCCTTGTTGGGAGACATTTGACACATGCATATAAAGTTCTTGCTCCCTTGTCAATGCACATTTTCGTTCGAGCCTTGTATTAAGGGTTTTCGGTTAGTTGGGTAAAGTGTACAATTGTATCATTCTTTAAGAGCACGGAGCCTATTATACCAGAGAATTATAGGCAACTGTGATTGGTCCAACTTGGCCAATGTATATGGTTGGTATGAGTGAGTGATAGGGAACCTTTGGAATACCAAGGTGATTGATTGTGTGTAACCCTAAGCATGACATTGATATACTCTTGTTAGGAATGTGGATTAGTTTGCTAGATTCCAAGTATATCTCGGAGTGACATTTATGTGATCTACATTTTCATTGCAATATGTAGTAATTGCTAGGTTTGATAGAGGTTATATAACACTTGCAACATATGTTTAATTTCAAGAACCTTATACTAATTATGGCTATTTGATTCATTGATTACCTTGGCCTTGCATATGCACCTCAATATGGAGATCGAGTCTTTTTCCAAAAAGACTTGTCGGTGTATTAAGAGGTTATTAGTGATGCTTGTTGGCATGATATGAAGCAAATCATTAGTATTTCGTGAGATTATTAGAGCAAAGATTGGAGCAACAGCTATGGTGAGGCATTCTTTCACGATGTGCCTTACAAAGATTACGAGGCTTCTGGGATATAGATATTTGTGATTGGCATTCTCTTTCTCCAAATGGTTGACATAGATTGGGGATACACATTGTTGGTATGGAGAGGTAGTCATTGTTTAGGACACATCGATTAAAGATTGATGGACTTTCACCACTCTTGTGCACATGGATTAGAGATGAATGTACTCCTATCACTCAAGTACATATGGATTAGAGATGGATATACACATTGGTTTTCCATACTCAAATATTATGCATAGAGTGAAATGAAGTTATCATGGTGGATATTGTGAAGATTGGTACAAATCATACAATGGTGCATTCCCTAGAGCCTCTTGGTATAAAGATGATGGTTTGGATTATTTTGAAGCGTGTAGACTGGAATCAAGTTATCAAGGCATATATAGTGAATATTGGTATAAATCATATAGGGGTGTATATCTTGAAGCCCCTTAGTAGAAAGAGGAGACAACATCAATGTCATTTTCTACATGAGTCAACAAAAGATTCCATTTTCAAGCCAACATACATGGACATCCATCTCTCTCATGGGAGATGTAGTGCTATTGGATGGATATGAATATTATCACACTCGATTAGGATTGTGACATCATGATGTGTGTACAAACATGTTTGAGGATATGCATACATTTGAAAGTTATGTCGTTAGGTTGTCTAAGAAGTACTTTGCTTGTACATGTATATTATGAGATTAAAGAATGATTTGATTACCTTTTATAGGAGAGGTTTGGGCCTAGGAGTATTCTTATTGGAGATTTGTGCATACAAATAGAAGCTTTTGAGGAGTAAGACAAAAATAGCGGTAGAGTCAATGAGATAGTTGTAAAAGAGTGCCAGGCTCATTCCTGTGCAAATTGTATGCACTAGTTGAGAATGGGATAAGTTAGAACGGTGGGAAATAGGAAAAGAGAGCCTAGGCTAATGGTCGGCCATGTAAAAAGTGGGGATGACCGCCTAAAAAGTAGGGCATGTATATAAAGCTCAAAAGTGAATGAGAAGATCATTCTTGTGTGTGGCCAAAGCTTCTTCTTCTTCTTCTCTTGTTTCTTACCTTCTTGCTTGTGCTTGAGTGAGGGATTGAGGGAGTGTAAGGGAGTGAGTGTGTAAGAGTGAGGGATCGTGGAGAAGAAGCTCCCCATCTTCTCTCTTCATCTTCTCTTCTTCTATTCTCTTCTCTTTTCTCGCTCGGCTATGGAGGATGGAGCTTGACGGAGAGGGCTTGAGGTTGCTTGAGCTTGCCGCAAGGATTGTGGAGCTACCGGAGTGCAAGAGAGAGGAGGGAACTCGATCGAGCATCAAGGTAAGCTCACTATACCCATAAGGTAGGCATTGCGCATCGGCTATGTGAGAGGTAGCCATGGCCGCTCGGCTTGAAATGCTTGATCAATAAGCGGTCCGTAGGTCTCGGGGTAGAGCTCCGTAGCTTCCCTTCATTTTGGTTCCGTTGCCGGGACCGACAGAATCGAGCCTCGAGCGTCGTGCACATCAAATCGAGCATAGAAGTAAGGTTTGCAGCCCGAACCGGTGCTCGAGATAGTTCGGAGATTTAAGAGGTTTTAATCCTTGGAGCAAGTAAGTATTTTGATTTGTTATTGAATATTAGAGTAGGACCATAAATCTCCATCTTTGTTTTTTATTTTTGTTGCATTAGGTTAAGATTAGGAGAGGAAAAAGAAGGAAAACAGAAAGGGTTCAGCTGCTATTGGAAACAGGGAAATAGGGGTACAAATTCAAATTTCTGGTTGGAAGAGTGTGAGGAAGTATTTTGATTTGTTGTTGAATATTAGAGTAGGACAATCCATCTCCATCTCTGTTTTTTATTTTTGTTGCATTAGGTTAAGATTAGGAGAGGAAAAAGAAGGAAAACAGAAAGGGTTCAGCTGTTGCTGGAAACAGGGAAATAGAGACATAAATTCAAATTTCTGGTTGGAAGAGTATGAGGAATTAGCTTCTGAGGTTATAGCAGGCTGGGATGGGGCAATAAGAGGGCCAGGGAACCAGGAAAGACCACACTTGACATTCTACTTTGTGAAAGAGAGTGAGTTTGAGAGCCAGGGAGAGAGAGAGAGCTGCAGGGAGATCCTTGGAAGTGCCATTCGATTCGAGCACCACAGTGATTCCAGGTATGTTTGGTATTTCCTTGTAGTGTTTTGCACCTATCTAGAAGGCACTGGATGATTCCATGGAGTAGGCGTTGAGCTTGAGTCATCGCATGCAATCTGCGGACTGTCGTCTGTGCAGTCGGACCAGCCCGTCCGATTCCCAGAATCGGACCACCCAATTTTTGGAGTTAGACCGTCCAACTGTGAGAATCGGACCACTTCGTCCGACTATGAGATTCGGACCACTTCGTCCGACTATGAGATTCGGACCACCTCGTCCGACTACGAGAATTGGACCACCCGATTTCTGGAGTCGGACCGTTCGACTACGAGAATTAGACCACTCCGTCTGATTGCGAGAATTGGACCATCCTGTTCGACTGTGAGAATCGGACCACCCGATTTCTGGAGTCAGATCGTCCGACTGCGAGAATCAGACCCAGTGCCAAAATCAGACCACGTGTTCTAGTCTTAAAAATCGGACCAATTGCAAGGATTGGACCACTTTTCCTAGTGTGCGAATCGGACCATTGATCCTAGCACCACAATCGGACTACCCTGTCCGAGTCTCAAAATCGGACCAGCTCGTCCGATTCCTAGAATCGAACGGTCTGATTCTGAGGATCGGACCACTTCACCAGAACTTAAAATAGAGGGTTTTTGAACCTGTCTGACAGTCCTAACCACCCTGTTCACATCTCTGACCCCCCCTGGAAACCCAATTTAGCCCTTAGAAGCCACAGACCAGACAGGATAATTGAGGATTCACCCCAAACAACTAGACACTAAGCGGACCAAATTTAAAACTTGACTTGACTTTCGGTAACCAACCAACCAACCCTGAAGCAGAATAGAGAACGCAGCATGGACTTTCAGTAAGACCTTAGATCAACCAGAACCTATGCTTAGAGCCATATCAGGCTACAAACGTGAGGGAAAGAGTGAAGTTTGCATTGAGCATTTCCTGCATCTGCACCTCACTTTTGATTTTTTCACCAAAGGTGCACTACAAGAAAAGAAAAAGCCTGTTTTCCCACTGAGCACTAGAAAGCACGAAGCACAACTTGTGAATAAGATTGACAATTGCTTTCAATAACAAGGAACTCATCAAGAGATATAATAACATCAAGGAACCCACTATTAGCAGAAGATCCCAAACCATAGTTGGGTGCCTGAGAGCCCCATCAGTAGGACCTTGAATATCCAGAAGGCGACAACATAGAGGATCGGACGCTGCCGGAGCTACTCAAATTGATCGACGACCTTGTGGAGCTAGAAGTGGGAGCAATGTCAGGATTACGAGGCAGACAAGGAGAGGACCGACTAGACTTGGGAGAATTCCCAGTCTTAGTGCAGGAGTTAGTCAATGAGTACGACTTGTTGACTAGGACGGTAGTTCAAGGCAGACTAGTAGAGGAAGTGGTAGCAAGCCTAGAAGAGGAAAGAAAGGCGATTAGAAAGGCGCTAGAGAGCATAATTGCCTATAACCACGAGCAAAAGGCTAGGAAACTCCAACAAGATGTAGACATGTACGAGGCCCAGTGTGTGTGCCTTGGCTGGTGCAGCCAAAGCAGGGCCAAATGCAGAGAGAGAACGAGCGGCAGAGGCTGACTTATCGTTGAGTGAACTCGTAGCCAAGGGCTCATTGACAATACGTCCACCGAGCAGAGCGCAACAACCTTAGCCACTGCATTACTCTCGGAATTAGGGGTCACGCAAGGGGCAATCTAGAATCCCTATTGTAGCAAAGCAGCTAGACAAGTATGAACCTAGCAATGACCCATATAGCTTTGTGGAGAAATTTGAACAAGTTTGCAAAGCAAACGGTCTCACAGACCTTGCACAACGCTCTCAAGCTTTCGGTCTGTGCTTAGGTGATAAGGGGAGAATTTGGTACACTAGTCTAGATGCAGCTGAGCGTACAAACTTTGCCCGTCTTAAGGATCTCTTTATCAAGAGATTCTCTGAGGCAAGGTACTCTGACAATCTCATTGTCCGTTTGATGAATGCCAATTAGAGGGAAAAGGAAGACGTAAGGGACTATGTCACTCATGTGCATAGCCTCTTCAAGAAGATCCCTGCAAATGAGCGACCTAACGAGAAGGCTGTGTCTACCGTATTTATAAATGGAATTCAAAGCGAGGAGCTCTACAAGGCTTTGGCTAGTAACTCCACTCTACACTGAGACGTGCTAGCTAGAGTCTTTGAAGAGGCAATAAGGGTGGACGATCAGCTTAGGGAGCGAAGCATGAGGAACACTAGTCGGGACAGTACAAGTTAGAGAGCTCCAGAGCGGTCAACAGTTTCAACAGAGAGAGAGAACTCTAGCATACAGGATAAGGGAAAGAGTGTTGACCAAGGCCAGGAGCTGGCTAAGGTGAGAATGGAGCTTGCACGATTGCAAGACCAAATGAGGAAACCTGTGTGGTCGCATGTGCAGTGTATACACTGTGGCGGTAACCACCTCCCAGCCGAGTGCCAAGATCCTAGATCTAGGCCGTGCTCAAACTGTGGTAGGTTTGGTCATGACGCATTACATTGCAGATTTCCAAGGAGATTCCCATATGTGCAGCAATACAACCCTCCATACTTAGGCAACAGGCCACCTAACCTATTTGGCATGGGAGCCCAGTTGGTGCTTCCAGCACCAAATGACGCAAGATCGGCCATTTCTAGGCTAGAGATGAACCCAACATGCATACCCTGACCACTAGGGCCCTATGTAACCCATCCACCGAGTGACGCTCCTGTTCACTATGTGGAAGAACCTAGTGAAGAGGAGACCTATGTGAACCCATACATATCCTATGATGAGGAAGGCAATCCAGTCCTGATGGGCTACCGACTAGTAGCGGTGATGGCACTAGGTAGAGGAAGAGGCAGAGGCTTTGGAGGACCAAGCCAAGATCCAATCTCATGCTGGACTTGCAGTCATCCAGGCCATATTTCATCACGCTAGCCGGAAAGGAAACAGGCAAACAAGGACAAAGCTGACCTTTGATGCACCAAGTGTGGAATCACACACCTATTTCCTGACTGTCCTAGAAAGAAGCCATCAACTAGTTCTGCCAATGTGCCCTCAGTATCCTTGGGGCTGTTCGGTGTGGAGACCTTTGACATTGAGGATACGCCCATCCCACTACATGTCATGATGCGAGCACAGACAAAACAGGTAGGCATCTCATTGCGTGGACCAAGTAACTTGGATGCAACCTCATTGGGAAAGAAAAGCCGGAGGAGAAGGAGAAAGAGAACAGATGCAAAGATTACCCTTAAGACTGAGGAAGCTACAACGCTAGTGACAGGAAAGAGGGTCACTAATGTAGAGGCAGAGACCTCAGGTCCTAAGACAGCAGAACTAGGGAGTGCCAAGGTAGGGGAATACCCCCACCCCAAACGGCAACTTGAGGATATAGCCAAAGTCAAGGAGTGGATCAAGGATGCCTAGGAACACCTTAAGGATGTAGAGCCCATACTGGAAGACCAAATTGAAGACTTCTCTAGTGTGAGTACACCCGTTTCACCATTGCGACCTCAATCAGGGAACGCACCCACACCACATGAGATGCCACAGAAGCAAGACCAGGAAGAAGCATGTCAGCAAGCTAACCAAGACATATGGCCAAAGAGTGCTGACCAAGGAGAAAGGCAACCACCCAGCAACCTCCTCACCACTTTAGTAACCACGCCAGTAACCTTGAGCCTAGGAGATCTGCTTCGACAACATGCTTCCTTATGGCAAGAATTAAAGCACTAGGTGGAGAAAAAAGAGGAGCACACTGCCGCTGACTTGCAAGAGCAGGACGTAGTCATGCAGATTCCAAGCCTAACGCTACACTCAGTTCCAAGGTCACTACACGTCAATGCTTTCTGGGAAGGCACTGAGATGCATGCAGTCTTACCTTCTTAGCCTTGGGGGATGTAACACGAAAAGGAATCGTAGACACAAGCACCGGTGTTAGTGTCTTGAGCCACATAGTTCTACAGGCCTGGGGAAACCCACCCGTGGAAACGGCTAGGCTCAATGTCACATTGGCCAATGGAATGAAGGTCAGACCATTCGGGGTCCTAAAGAGCTGGCCAGTGAAGGTCGCTGGGGTGTAGTTTTCCGTGAACTTCATTGTCATGAAGGGAGTGGACTACGACATACTGCTAGGCCGACTCGAGTTATTGAAGATTGGGGTAACAATCTCATCTTCTTGGGGAATAGAACAGAAGCGGTAAGGGTTGAGATGGATACTTGGAAGACTATCCCATCCGACCTTGATGCTATCTCAACCATGCTAAAAGGTGATGCACAGGCAAGCAAACCCTATGGGTCATTGACCAAGTACATCCCTTGCCCTGAGGACGAGTGGGATTGGATGCACGTCTTAGCAACCATTGACCTACCATTCTCAGATGAGGAAGAGCTATATAGACAAGCTGCTAAATCCCCAAGCATGCTAGCAAGGAAGCCCATCGTGCCACTCTGCATGATGGCAGGAAGCTCACGTAACCGAGGGAAACCAGTCTCGTTCCATATCCCCACCAACAAGCTCGAGCTTCAGAAAATCATAGAGTACCTGACCGATAAACTGAAGGGCAACATGGCTGCCAATCTAAAACCCCTAAGTGATCTTTTGGCTAAGCCTGAGTGGAAATGGACCAAAATTCACGATGTGAACCTATTATACAATTGGGCTTTAGTCACTGACGAAAAGGAGATTGGAGAGAAAAGCCTGGGGGATGACGAGCAGTCAAAGGGGCAAGACTCTGATGAGGAGTATGAGGGCTGCCGCTCTATTGGAGATGAGAGTGAAGAAGAGTTAGACACGATAGAATATGACACTGAAGGGAGAATAATCGAACAGATCAAGGCAGAATCTAGGCCTAGAAGAGAAAGGGCAAGCTGGAATGAAAGAGGAGTCATGCAGATGGAGTGCGATAGATCCTAGTTGGAGCACATAGGAGCCATGGATTACGAGTAGGTAGGAGTGGCACAACCATTGGTAGTTCCAGTGCTTAAGATAGATACACCTACTGAATTATGACCCCCTGGCGAAAATCCTTCCTCAAGCGAGGGATGTGAGTTTAACTCGGAGTCAGAAGTCCGTACGAAGAGTGATCCCGAAATATCCCAACCCTCTAATGTTAGACGCACCAAAGGGGACTTGCCAGTCCACCTAAGGCATAGACAGCTAAAGGAGTAGGCCATGAAGTGAAATAAGGACTCATAAGCAAAGAGGCAAATGAAGCTGCAGGATCTCCCCAAATGCTTCACAAAGTTTAAGAAGGGTGATAGAGTGGTGATTCTGCTAGGAGCAAAGAGACAAGGGCAAACCAGTGAGCCAATTGAGGGACTGCCAAGGTCAAGGAAGTCAACTTGGCAGGGGAAGGCAAGAAGCCTCGACTTGTGTTCATTGCTGACGACTTGACCAAGGATGAGGAGGATCAACTTGTTGCTCTTCTACGAGAGTATGTCGACGTGTTTGCCTGGTCCTTGGAGGAACTTAAAGGAGTCGATCCTAGGGTTGTGACCCATTATATCCCAATGGTTCTAGATGCGGTGCCAACAAAGCAACAACCTTACCCTATGAATCCCAAACACGCCTATGCAGTGAAGGAGGAAATCAATAAGCTCCTGAAGGCGGGATTTATATATGAGATTGAGCACACGGATTGGGTATCACCTATAGTGATCATTATGAAAAAGAATGGTAAAATTCAAGTGTGCATGAATTACAAGAAAGTTAATGCCGCTACGAAGAGGGACAACTACCCCTTACCGTATACCGAGCACATGCTGGAAAGGGTAGCAGGCAAAGAAGCCTACAGCTTCTTGGATGGCTTCTCTAGCTATAATCAAGTGCAAGTGCACCCTGACGACAGGCACAAGACTGCCTTCGCCATGGAGTGGGATGTATTTGCCTACATCTTTATGCCCTTTGGGCTAATGAATGCGCCTGTGACCTTTCAATGATTAATGTGCACCATCTTCAAGGATATGCTTAGACGCGAGCTAGAGGTGTTCGTAGACGACTTATGCGTACACTCTAGTTGGGCCGAACACTTAGAAAAGTTGAGAGCTATCTTTGAATGGTGTCGGTTATACAACCTCTCGTTGAACCCCTTAAAGTGCCAGTTCTGGGTGAAGCATGGATGTATCCTAGGGCACGTAGTGTCAAGGAACGGCATTGCCACTGACTTCTCAAAAGTCTGGGTCATTATCGACCTACCACCACCCATTAAATACAAGGGCATTCAGTGTTTCTTAGGCCATACGGGATACTATCAACGCTTTGTACTGAATTACGCACTGATTGCTAGACCATTGTACAAGCTGCTGATCGTATTCAAGTGGACTGAGGAATGCCAACATGCATATGAAGTGTTGAAGAAGGCTCTCACCATTGCACCAATCTTACGAGCCCCAGACTGGAGCATAATGTTTCATGTATACATAGATGCCTCTAAGTTTGCTATTGGAGCTGTTCTATGCCAGCCTGGTGAACATAATGTAGATTACCCTGTGAGTTTTGCCAACAGGCAGCTCATTGAAACAGAGATGAACTATTCCACTACAGAAAGGGAAGGGTTAGCCATGGTGTTTGCTGTAAAGAAATTTAGGGATTATGCGTTTGCCACCCCCTTCGTTTTTTTCGTTGACCATCCGTTGACCATCAAGCCTTGCTTTATCTCGTGAACAAGCCGTGCGCTACAGGTCACATAGCTTGATGGTTACTTCTCTTGTTGAAATTCGATTTCTTTGTGGTTGTACGTAAGGGAAAGCAGCACTACATGGCTGATCACATGTCCCGCATACCCATAGGAGAAGCTGCTGGACAAGGCATACCTGACGACCTATCGGACACTCATCTCTTTGGCCCTGTCTAGCAAAAGAGACTTGTTTAGAGCCGATCTGATGCCATATTGGGCCGATGATGTAGTTCAAGTGCTAGAGAATGGTCTACCTGAGAGACCTATTAAGAAAGCCAGGCTAAGGAGACTTATCTTAAAGATCCAACCATACCAACTGATCGTCGGCCAACTCTATAGGCTAGGATAAGACAGTTTGTTGCGTAGATGTGTGTGTGAGCACAAGATGCAGGATGTATTGAGAGAAGCGCATGGTGGAATAGCTGGAGGACACTTTAGTGGGGATACAATAGCTCGTAAGGTGCTACAATCCCAACTATGGTGGCCCACCCTATTCCGTGATGCTGCTAAATTTGTAAAACACTATGATGAGTGCCAGAGGACTAAGATGCCTGTGCGCAAGGATATCAGTCCCGCGGCACAATACTCTAGGCATGCTACATCATTGTGGCAACTGATTACCTGACGAAGTGGGTAGAGGCAAGAGCCACTAGGAAGAATGATGCTAGAACCACTGCGAAGTTCTTGTGGGAGTAGGTCCTTTCACGTTTTGGTTGTCCAATGGAACTAGTAAGTGATTAGGGCACGCACTTCATTAATGAAGTGATATCCCACCTGCTCTCAACCTTCCTAATCATTCATAGAAGGTCCTCGCCCTACTACCCTCAAGCAAATGGCCAAGTAGAATCCACAAATAAAATCCTAGTCAACGTGCTTACGAAGGTGGTATCCACATCACGAAGTGACTGGGATAACAAATTAATGGTAGCCTTGTGGGCCTATCGTACAGCTTATAAGACGATTATAGGACAGACGCCCTTTAGGCTGACTTATGGAACGGAGGCCATTCTACCCTTAGAGTTCTTTGTCCCTAGCTTAAGGATAGCAGCCCAGGAGCGTTGGGAGGGAAGAGAGGCTTGGACCAACCACTTAGTGGAGTTAGAGCGTCTCACAGAGACTCGACTCTTAGCCACCCACTCTCTGATTTGCGAGAAGGTACGAAGAAAGATGTGGTTTGACAAGCATGTCAAACAGTGTAACTTTGATTAGGGGGACCTCGTTCTACTATAGTATGTGAAGGGTCACAAACAGAAAATGAAATTTCGAGGACTAGGATCTTTCCGAGTATGTACAATTAGTAGAACAGGCAATGTTGAATTGGAGATGCTTGAAGGTGAAGGAATAGGCTTTTTCAATGGTGGCAGTCGCATGAAAAAGTACTATCCTCCTTCCCATCCATTGCACGAGCCACCTATGCTTGAAGCCCCTATCAACATCTGTGTGGCCACTATTACTGAACTGACAGATCAAGATGAAGAAGCAGTGGCACCTGCCTACCTAGGAATCACGGTCATTGCAGAACGGACGTATTCTTTTGATGCCTTGATCGACGAAGGTGCCGACTATAATATCTTGATGCATGACCATTGGACACGCATTGGTCAACCTAAATTACAGCCCACAAACGCTAAACTCAGCCCATTTGGAGGCAACACTTACTCACTCTTAGGAAAATGCAAGTGGCTGTCTCTATCGAGTCTAAAAGTATACCAGTCTTCTTTTATGTGTTGCCAAACACTAAAGGGGCCGGTAATAAGTCACTACTAGGTCGTACTTTTAAAAAGTAGACGAACTGCAATATGGACTATAACCTAGATCACATCCATCTTGCCATAGGCAATGTGCGCTTAGTGACTACTTTCAGCAAGGGTTATCTTGATCCTTCTACAATTGCAAAGCCACCGATAGAGACCCCTACGACCATGCCTATGACCAAGCCTAGGGAGAAGGGATGTGATATCTCACCCCATGCTCAAACTGCTAGAACCAAGCCCACCAAGACCATTCACAAGGCCAAGGAGTCCACGCTCATATGGGTGCCAAAATGACAAGGGCCACCTCCTTGTAAACCGTAGAAACGTACTTCTAAATGCAAAAACTATCAGTCACAGCCTAAGAGGCAGCTCAAACACTATCGACATAGGAGCACGACCATGCCACGATGGATCCCCAAAGATCTCTTGCAGCCCAAGGATACTATGAGGGAAACCCCTGGATATGGGTGCCTAAGAGTGGACATTCAAGAGGCTCAACTCTAAGCAATCTTACTCCAGCTAGAGAGGCTTGCACATACGGAGCCCAGGCTACAAAGCAAGCTGGACTAGCACCGATTGTGATTAATGAATCCCAACGCATTTATCGTCCAAAACTAGATGCCCCAGAATTATCCAAGTCAGAGAAGTTGAGCACCCCCATGCTGGCTCAGATAGAATGCAACACACCTCCTATGCCACTGGAGCCCCCTACAACATCTCAAAGTGCTTCTAAGTGCAAGTTCCATCTGTGATGCCATCAATGGAGTCACCACTATCCAGTCCAATTGCACCATCACCACCAGCAGGTCTTAGGCCTTCGTATGAAAGACGATCTTTCCTTTCAGTGGCCAAGGATCTTGCTGAGACCTCAGGAGATGATGTAGTGTCATGCATCAAGGTGTTAGATAACACCTTCACCACATTCGCTACGAGCTATGAGAGGCTTGACCTAGGACTTCTCAATGAACCCCTTGCTTCTGATGTTCGTGCGTTGCCATGCACTTGGGAAGACTATGAATTTATGACCGTCAAATTCTTCAAAATTGCCGCCAAATTAATCGCTAATGGAGAAATCTCAAAGGAGCAAGCCATTCTAAGAAGACTAATTACCTCGTACTGCAAGCATGCTCGCTCTGCACCTGAACAAGAACTGGAGGAGCTCACATAGCTTGCCAGCTCTGATTCTTCATTCTTACAACTGTGGCATGTCTTGCAACTCCAATGGGAGAAAAAAGGCTGCCGCATCATGACCAATGCCGAGCAAAGAAGGGCAATCAAAACAATTGAAGACGACCCTACTTATGTGGCACCTCTTTCATTTAGGGTTTTGGCCATTACATGCAACATACACTTAGATGACCATGTGTTAGCCCACCCTTGCATTGATCAATTCCTTATGGAAGAGGAACTGCACGTTGCTAGCCGCCTCAACTCCGGGGACATCTTTCATGATGTCTTGACCTATATCACCCAAGCGTCCATACGACCATGTGAACTTGATCATCATGCCCAACTTGAATATGACCCTAAAATCTATACTTAGCTGTTGGCCAAGTAACTCGCCCCACAAAGTCCATGTGATTCCTTCTTCCCTTGCTAATCCTAGGAAGGATTCCTTTAAAAATTAAGGAAGGGGGGAGGGGGAGTGGAGCAAAGTGAGAGCCAAGTGATGTAGCAAGGTGTACTGATGGATGAAAATGAGCAACTAAATTTAAATAGGAAAGAAAGCAAGGAGGAAATAGATGTTGCTTTTGAATTATTTCCAAGTTTCATACCTTTGAAGCATCACGGCAAATTGTCACACGCATTCTTTCTTGGGTTTTTGTTAGTGATGAGTCAATTCATAACGCTAATATTGGCATGGTGTAATGACATGCACCTACCATGGCAAGACAAGAAAAGGGGGGTAAACTTCTATTCACTGAAGAGGAGATGACAAAGTATGGGTCAGTGCTGAGACACATGGATTTAGCCAGTTCACGTTCAAACATACCCTGAATTTAGATGATGCCATCCTGGAAGAGCCGGCAGTGAAGGAATTGGTGGATAAATGCAACCTGGTTGGATAGGCTGTAGATTACAGCATGTGCGCTGACTTTTTAAGGAGCTTTGATGAAGGTAGGAGTTGTGGCACAGTCACAGTAAGGACTGGTGACCGGGAAAGAAGGATGCAAGTGCCCCTTAATGCAGTTATCATCGAGAAAGCCCTGGGGCTTGTGTCCAAGAAGGAGAGGCGCCCAAGAAGAGATGTATATACCATGATGAAAGTAAAAAAAGATGACGTGCACACAGTGGATGCAATCAGTTTGGCTGATATTCCAGACCCCGCAACAAAGATGCAAGCTAAAATGGTCCACGCCCTTTTCTCAGGACAGAGATACAACGCTTTAATGAACAGAATTAGGGTGCCATTACTAGAGAGCATCACTGTAGGAGTTCCAGAGGAGGTGGATTGGAACGGTTTTGTGCAGAAAACTATCAAGAGTTCAGCTACGCTCCTGGCTCCAACGTAGCACCAGCCGGTGGGGAGTCTCCTGCTTCTACTGCACGATCCACAAGGAAAAAGCGCACCTCAAAAGCCTCCATAATCAGATATGACGGTGTCCTGACGGCAATCGTCCATGAGGCTATCAAGGATGCTGGTGTAGATGAAGAGCAAGTTGTGCATCAAAGCTCACCTCACCGCGAGAAAGAAGGCTCAAGTGAAAGGACAATAAGTGACAAAGGAGAGCCAGAGGTACCACCTACTCAAGTGGCTAAACCACGGGAGCAAAATAAGAGTGACAAGAGCCAAAAGGAGAAGAAAGAAATATTGAGCAAAGAAGAGCGAGCCAAGATGAAGAGGGCCCAAAGAGAGTCAAGAAGGGTGGAGGAGGAACGAAGGAAAAAAGAAGAGGAAGAACTCAAAAAAATTAGAGAAGAATCAAAGAGGGGAGAAGAAGAGAGGCAAAGAAGGGTAGATGAGGAAGCCGAAGAACTAAGAATGAAAGAACTTGCTTAGTTGGCAGAGGCCACTCATAGATCTATCAAAGAAACCCATGGGGGAGGAGAGATCGATCCTTTGAGTCCCCGCCATGAAGCTGAAGCAAGTAGCAGTGTGGAAACGGCCCCAGTAGTTGTAGGTAAGGGTAAGTCCCTACTGCACCCCCTGCCTTCCTCCTTTGTGCCAATACCAACCGACACTACAACCACAACCACCCCGCAACCCACGCCCTCTCTAGAGACGGCCCAATTGATGAACATGATGCAGCTACTTGTCAGTAAAGTGGCTAAAATTGTACCAAAAGCCGAAGCAAAAGGGCCCACTGCCGCAGATGCCGAGTCTAGGCAAGATCCAAAAGGACATAAGCTAGAGGCATCAACCACTACAGCCCCTACTCCCATGCCATTTGGTGCCAACTATGATGCTTATGTGACTGAGCTTCTAGCACAATTGGACAAGGCAAAATAAGAAAAGAAGATAGCCCTGGTGGAGTTAGAGAAAGAAAAGGAAACTTTGATAGCCTTAAGGATGGAAGTTTCAAAGCAAGGAGCCGATCGAAGGGGAAGTGAAAACTCTACAAGATCAGCTGGAAGCAAAGACCAAGGAAGCCCAAGACAATGAGAGCCGCCTAAGACAAAGGTTGGAAGATGAAGAGCAAAACCTAGTGGCAGAATAACGAAGCTTGAAGTTACTAGTGCAGCAGTATGCTGACTTGCAATAGAGAGTTGCCGAACTGGTGGAAAGCTATAGATAGATAGAAGCTCAGGAGAGCGAGCCAAATGAGAAACAAGAAGATGCCATAGCTTTCCGGCTATGGTATGAACTTGAAGAACAGGACGGATTGGAGAGGGAAATAGAGGTCCTAGAACGGGAAAGGCCGGGAGTTCCTGTAGCAGAAGCACAAAGGCTGTAGAATGAGATACAATGACTACAAGATGCACTAAAGATTACGAAGGGAGACATAGAGGCCCTCATGGCCATGGCCTTCACCCAAAGAAGATTGCACTTCACAGAGATCCAAAGTCATGAGCAACTTGTGCAAGAAAAGTCAAAGCTATTTGCTGAGGCAAAAGAAAGATTCAACATTGCAAATCAAGTAAAATAAATTGCTGAAGAATAGTTGGCTTGAAAATCTAGGGAAAGGAACCAACTCTGAATGAGCAGTAGCAGGTTGTGACAACCTTGGCAAGTGAGCTGGAGGAGGGAAGAAAGAAGATGGACGAGAGAGCTAGTGAGTGGGAAAGAAACAATTTTGAAAGAGTTAGGAATTTAACAGAACACTTGGTAGTGGCTGAGTACGAGAGAGTGCTTGCGAAGTCCAGGGCAGAAGCTACTAATTTATGTGCCAACACACAAAGGCAAGCCTTCCTTAGCACAGTACTACACGTCACCCAGGCGGAGGGCAATGATTCAGTGGAGAAGGTAAGAAGGAAGCTAGAACTGACCACCCGAGCACTAAAGTATGGCCTTCAAGAACGGGAGCTTCCAACATGCATAGGAATCACAAAAGAGCAGCAATTTCACTACCTACGTCGTGCCATCCTCTCCAGTGTTGTCGAGCAGAATATCGAAGAGGGTCGAGACTTTGAGCAGGATGCTGAGGTAAACAGGGTTCCCAAAATCGTCCAAGGCTGCGAGGCACAGCCGAAGTGGCGGAGAAGGATTTGGGATACCAATTTTGATGCTTGGACTGCCTTCTACAGGTCACTCCTCCCTTATGAACGCAACGACCCCATCTCCATGCCCTACCCCGTAGGCATGGAGTTGACTATGATCGAAATATTCATGGGGATTTTGACTTTCTTAAGATATATAATGTTAATGCCCGGAGCCCCAAGGAATGCCTAGTCTTTAGGTTAGAGGATCTCCTCCCATCTATCAACCGCTTCCTCGTCGCAGATTTTTCTTCTTGCCCATATCCATCCTTCTTAACTACCTATAATTATCTTGGGCTTATCAAGTTCCTACTAATGCAGAGACCCACAGCTCAGAAAGCCCACCTCCTTCCACTCTTTTTTAACATCAACCTAGGGATAGATAATAGAGCCATGACTAGACTAATGATGAGGGCAACCCTACTTCCCTCCTTTTGCCTAGAAATATTAGAGGATATGAGTGATACCCGCTTCACGAGGTGCAATCATCATTTCTTGTCATCCACACCTCTGAAGGCCCGAACTAGTATTAAAGAATATCTACAAAGTTACGCATTCCTATCCCAATGCTTGCGATTGCCTCGTAATCCAGCTGAAGGTGATAGGCATTAGCCAAGACATCTTTCTTGTATGCAATTCTTCAAAAAAAAAAGAGAAGAAAAAGAAAAAGAGAAAAGAAAAAAGCACGAGGGCTCACTTCACTCACTACACCTAGGGTTTACACCTAGCCCCTCCCCCACTTCACGCTTAGGGCACATCAAGGGCAGGACTTTCAGACTTGTCGCCCTAAGTTTTGCACTGCACCTCCAACAACACACGAACTGGGTCCTCAAGTGTGGGACATTACCAAGGGCTTACCCAAGGTTAGACACATCTCCCAGTTCCACTACACATGCACTTACACCACACCGTGAGACAGACACACCCCTTAGGGAGTGCACAACTTTCTCTTGCAGGCTATGATCATGACTCAGTGAATGGCTACCCAGCTAAAGAAGATCATCCACGACATCCGCTAATAACCATGAATTTTTTCCTGAGTGGAACAGGATACTACTACAGCAGCTTCAGGAGCTTTTGCATACTCCAATGGTTGGATGGACCAACATGCTTGATGTAGCCGACCATCTGCCTATTGATGGCTACCGTGACTGAACCAAATCAAGCAGAAGGAAAACTCTGTGATGGACCCACCATTGGCATAGATTTTGGAACCTCATATTCTCCAAATGATTAGAGATGCCCATGCAAAACCTTTATCAGCCGTCGCAGAATGGGAGCTACAACTGTGTGAGAAATGCTGAGCATCTTCATGAAGTCTAAAGCATGCCGAAATCTCTCCCGATCATCGTTAATCAAAATCCATCACCTCTCATTCATAACAACACCTTTTGATTGTGGTCATCTACCCATTCCACTTAGCAACAACCCCAACTACCCCACTACTCCCCACCACAGCGCCATGGGACTGGCACTCAGCTAGGAGGGGGGTAATGTTTACCGCAGCACAGAGGAGCGAGAAAATGGAGTAGAGGAGCAGGAAAATGGAAAAAGGAGATAACCAAAAGGGCACAGGACAAAGGAAGGAAAAGGCACCCCGGATGGAAGTCACACCCTGAAAATTTTGAATGACGACCTCTCCAGAAGGCCTCAATGTCTCCACGAGAAAAGAAAATAGTAAAAGCGCGCCATTATTTGTGAAAGCACTCCCAAATCCTTGTAAAAGAGTGCTAGGCTCACTCCTGTGCAAATTCTATACACTAGTTGGAAAATGGGATAAGTTAGAACGGTGGGAAATAGGAAAAGAGGGCCTAGGCTAATGGCCGGCCATGTAAAAAGTGGGGATGACCGCCCAAAAAATAGGGCATGTATATAAAGTTCAAAAGTGAATGAGAAGATCATTCTTGTGTGTGGCCAAAGCTTCTTCTTCTTCTTCTTCTCTTGTTTCTTGCCTTCTTGCTTGTGCTTGAGTGAGGGATTGAGGGAGTGTGAGGGAGTGAGGGAGTGAGTGTGTGAGAGTGAGGGATCGTGGAGAAGAAGCTCCCCATCTTCTCTTCTTCTCTTCTCTTCTCTTTTCTCACACGGCTATGGAGGATGGAGCTTGAGTGAGAGGGCTTGAGGTTTCTTGAGCTTGCCGCAAGGATCGTGGAGCTACTAGAGTGCAACAGAGAGGAGGAAACTCGATCGAGCATCAAGGTAAGCTCACTACACCCGTAAGGTAGGCATTGCGCGTCGGCTATGTGAGAGGTAGCCATGGCCATTCGGCTTGAAACGCTTGATCAATAAGTGGTCCGTAGGTCTCGAGGTAGAGCTTCGTAGCTCCCCTTCATGTGGGGGCCAACCCATAATGCATCCACGGGAGGCTCGAGGTACTATGTGACATTTATTGATGATTACAGTCGCTATGCTTGGGTTTATATACTAAAAACAGAGATGAGGTGTTTGTTGTTTTTTAGCAATTCAAGAAGCAGGTTGAAAAGAAATTTGATTGTTACATCTCTTGCTTGAGATCTAACAGTGGTGGGGAGTATGTGTCAAATGAGTTTGAGTTTGACAATTCTTTGGCTGAAAATGGCATACATAGGTAGCTTACCTGCTACAACTCCACTCCTCAGCAAAATGGGGTAGCTGAATGGAAGAATAGGGTATTGATGGAAGCTGCTCGGGTAATGATGAATGAGAAGAGTATGCCGCTCTATTATTGGGTTGAGGCTGTTATGACAGCCATGTATATCTTGAACAAGACTCCCACTGCAGGTATTCATGAGATGACACCATTTGAGAAACTGTATGACTACAAGCCTGATGTCAATCACGTGAAAGAATTTGGTTGTCTTGCTTATGTGCATATACCTAATGAGAAGAGTAAGAAGCTAGATTCAAAAGCACATAAGTGTATCTTTATTGGATATTCGCAGGAGAAGAAGGCATACAAATGTTATGATCCCTCTACTCGGGATACATTAGTGAGTAGAGATGTCATCTTTGATGATATGGCCTCTTGGTATGCATCATCAGCTACAGTGCCATCGGATACGCCTTGTACACATGTTTCTACAATTGATTCGCAGCATAGTACTGCAGTGACAGGCCCTAGTGGTATGACGATATCTCCATGGATAGGGAGATTGCGGAGCTCTGGCTCACCGTCCACACTGACACCACTATATCAATGAGGGGGAGATATGATGTGGTGGACAGCAAAGGAAAAGAAAAATTCATTGATGATATATTTGGTGACAGAGGTCAAAGAGCCAGCTACATTTGCTGAAGCAATGATGGATAAAAATTGGTGCATAGCTATGGATGAGGAGATAGATGCCTTAGCTGAAAATAGTACTTGGGATCTTGTGCCATTGCCAGAAGGAAAGAAGACCATTGGCTACAAATGGGTCTATAAGATTAAATGCAAGTTAGATGGCAGTGTAGAGAGGTACAAAGCCAGGCTAGTTGCTAAAGGATATGCTTAGCAGTATGAGTTAGAATATGAGGAAACATTCAATCTTATTGCCAAGATGGCAACCATAAGAACAGTGATCGCATTGGTTGCTGCTAAAGGCTAGAAATTGTAGCAGATGGATGTTAAGAATGCATTTCTCAATGATGATTTGGCAAAGGATGTTTATATGGATCATCCTGAAGGGTATGTACACATGATTTTCAGCATTATGTATATAAGATGAAAAAAGCATTATATGGGCTGAAGTAGGCTCTGAGAGCCTGGCATGCAAGGATCAATAATTACTTGTGGAGTTTGGGATTTACTGTTAGTAGGGCTGATCACAGTCTATTTACAAAAAAGACAGACAAAGGCTTGGTAGTGTTGGTCATCTATGCTGATGACTTGATAATCATAGGTGATGATGACTTGGGGATACAGCATGTTATGCAGATGCTGAAATCTAAATTTGACATGAAAGACTTGGGTGAATTGAAGTATTTCTTGGGTATTGAGGTGATCAAAGCTGAAAATGATTTATGGCTAATGTAGAAATACTATGCCATGAAAATGCTAAAGAAATATAGCATGGTTGAATGTAAACCACTCGATACACCTCTTGATCAGAATGTCAAGTTGGCCATTAGCACTAGAGCTAAAATTGATGATGTGATTATGTACATGCAGATGGTTGGTAGTCTGATCTACTTGACTATCACTAGGCCAGACTTGAGTTATGCTATTGGGCTTATAAGTTAGTTCATGAAGAAGCCCAAAAAGCCACATTTGGATGATGTTAGGCAGATTATGAGATATGTTAAGTCCTCTCTGTATATTATGGGTTGTTCTATGTGAAAGATAAGCCCTTTTGACACTAGTTGGATACATAGATGCAAATTGGGCAGGATGCTCATATGATCACAGATCTACGAGTGGTTATGCTTTTGGCTTTGGAAGTGGAACAATCAGCTGGAGCAGCAAGAAACAACCAACAATTGCATTGTCTAGCACTGAGACAGAGTATAGAGGTGTTGCACTAGTAGCATGTGAGATTGCATGGCTTCTCAAGCTTATGACTGATTTGGACATTTAGGTGGATGCTCTAGTGACCTTGTTATGCGATAATCTTAGTAATGTACTACTAGCAAAAAATCCAGTGTATCATGCCAGGACTAAACACATTGAAGTACACTACCATTTTATTAGAGAGATGGTTCTTGCAGGGAAAGTAGACCTTATGCATATGAAGACGGATGAGCAAGTTGCAGATATCTTTACCAAGTCTTTGGGTAAGAATAAGTTCAGTGTTTTTCTATAGCTACTTGGTGTGTAGAGGCTGTCTTGAGCTTAAGGGGGAGTGTTGAGACTTCAAGCTCGTATGTGTTACTGATAGAGTCTTAGCTATATCTAGTTGTATCAGCAAGTGTGGAACATTAAATCAGTTGGTGACTTTAGACTGTGTGAATGGTCTTACAGACCTTAGAGTGTTGTAATCATCCAATGGTAAATCCCTACATAATTAATAATATGGTAATTATTACACTTATATGTATGGTTTATCATTGAATGCTTTTACATGTAGAATTGTAATGATTACTCTTACATGTAAGGCTTTGATAATTTTTTCTTAATTTTATTTTTCATTCGATGCTTTTTACTTCTCTTACATTCGACATTTACTAATTTTTACTACTTACATTCTACTTTTGACTTCTTGTTTTTGGAAGGGTCATTGAAATAATACTCTCTCTCTCTCTCTCTCTCTCTCTCTCTCTCTCTCTCTCTTTCCAAAAAACAATTAGTACAAAGTTAAAGCATGAAATAGCTATCAAAGACACTACACAGAAAAGCTTGATTGATATTTCAACGACTTAGTACCAAGAAAGAAACAAGCATATTTAGCTAAATTGGAGGTAGAAATATATCTGTTATTTTTGGGGTGAGATATCAAGAGGGCTTGGGAGATGTTCCAAGAAAGGGAACTCAACATGATGATCACATCACTAGAGGCATGGTATGGGTATTCAAAGAATTTCTATGATGTAGAAAGTCAATCCCCTATGTCCTTCGTGCAAGGGCCTCATCCACTTGCAATTCATACTTTACTATAGGGATGGTCATATACACAATTTGTAGATTGGAGAATGCAAAGGCACAAGGCTATAATGGCCTTGTTGAGAGACATTTGATACATGCATATAAAGTTCTTGCTCCCTTGTCGATGCACATTTTCATTCAAGCCTTGTATGAGGGATTTTTGGTTAGTTGGGTTAAGTTTACAATTGTATCATTCTTTAAAAGCATGAAACCTATTATACCAAAGAATTATAGGCAACCATGATTGTTCCAACTTGGGCAATGTATATGGTTGGTATGAGTGAGTGACAGGGAGGGGGTGGGATCTAGGAGGTCTTTTTTATGTGATGGGCAATATCATGAGGGTGAAGCAAGAAAGCCCACTTTCATCTACTCTCTTTGGTGTTTATGTAGATAAGCTCTTAGATCATATGGATGGATTAGGGGGATTAGGTGTGTGCATGCTTAGATGAACTTGGAGATGAACATAAGATCTTTAGGTCATCTATGGATATGAGGGATGATATCCCTGATTTTGCAAACTTGATTTCTATGTTGATACTTGAGAAGAAGAACCTTGGCTTGGATTTCTCTTCTTTTCAAAGCAAGAACAACTATGAATAAGTGTTTTACTCTACTAGCAGAGCTAGAGGTCATGGAAGAGGCCAAGGTGGTGGTTGTGGTCAAACTTATGATGCACAACAAAATAGAGGATAGTCCCAAGGAGGAAGGGGGAGTCAAAGAGACCAAGTCGTAGATTCTAATAGGCAATGGAATTTTGGTGATAGCAAGGAGTGCTAACATTGTGGTCAGAAAGGTCACATTTCTAATAAGTGCTTTAAAAAGAAGGCAAACATTAGAAATGGAAAAAAGAAGTAAGGTAATTATGCATCTAGTAGCAAAACAATGTGATGATAGAAGTGAACAATTGTTTGTTATGCAAAACTTTATGAATACTTTGATTATTGAGGGTTCATCAAAGAATGATGTATGGTATGTAAACTCACGTGTCTCTAACCACATGACTTCTCAGAGAGAGTGGTTTAGAGAGATGTCTAGTTTAGAGTCTCCAGATAATGTTCCTTTGAGTATGCAAGATGGTCAAACTAAGTACTTGGTTGATGTGCTACATGTACTAAATATTATAAAAAACTTAGTTTCTATTGGTTAGATGGTAGAACACGGATTACAAGTTTGGTTGATGTTTGATGGTTACTATGTAGAAGACCTAAAAAACAATTGTAAGTTGATTGCAAAAGAAAAACATATTGGAATATTGTTTACTCTTGACATAAGTCTACCTAAAATGGATGCTACTATGTTTGCACAAGGTGCAAGCATTGTGGTTGATATTGAAATTTGGCATAAGAGAATTGGTCATGTTAATGTGTTGCAACAACTGAAATATATGCACTCAAAACATGTTGTGGATGGTTTGCCTTAGTTTAGAGTTGATGGAATACATAAAGTATATGAAGCATATCAATTTGAAAAGAAAGCATGGCATGCATTTCCACATGAAAAGTATGTATGTAAGAAGCCACTTGAATTGATACATTTTGATGTGTGGGGTCCTACAAAGACTACAACTTTGAGTGACTCCAAGTATTATTTTTCCTTCATTGATGGTCATACTTGTGCAAAGTATGGGTTTACATTTTTTTGCATGAGAAAAGTAAAGTGTTTACTGACTTTAAAATGCTTTGGTTGAGAAGGAGACATGGTTTCATTTTAAATGCCTAAGGTCGAATAGGAGAAAACATATATCTCCAATGAGTTTTTCTAAATTTTTGCCAAAACATGGTATACAGAGGTAGTACCACATGTAGATATACTCCATAGAAAAATGGAGTTGCTGAGTGGAAAAACATGTATATTGTAGAGGTGGCTCATACATTGATGTTAGAAAGAAACTTGCCTCATTAATATTTGGCGAAAACATTTGCTTATGGTATATATATTATGAACATGACAACCACTACTAATGTACATAGTATGTCACTCGAAGAAAATTTTATAGGTAGAAAGCCAAATCTATCCCATCTAAAAGTATTTGGATGTATTGCTTATATGCATATTCCTAATGAGTTGTGCAATAAATTGAAACCCAAAATAAAAAAATATGTATTGGTGGGATATTCTCTTCAACAAAAGGGATATTGATGTTATAACCCTGTTACATGTGAGTGAAGACTTAGTAGGGATATTATTTTTGATGAACTGAGTAGCTGTGATAGTAATTTGTAGAATGTAGTGTGGGGTTGATGAGCATGAGAGTGTGGTTGTCCACAACATAGGTCAATAGTCACATACATTGAGTGGACCACAAGATTCTCTTAGTCATCGTTCTATTGATAAACCTTGGAGTGGTAGATTGAGGTAATAAGTTACCACCAAGTACATCATAGATCAAGAAAAGATAAAGAGAAAGTTGGGGACTCACCTATGTGATAGACCTATCATTAGGTTTCTATCACATTGATATTGATTCATGTGGCTGTAAGTAGAGCTTGGATGAGGATTTTGGGATTCTTTCTATTAAGACACCTTGTATGCGAAAGGCATAATACAATATTAAAGCACTTGGTAATGATTTATGTCCACGTAGGTCAAGTAGAGTAAGAAAAACAATGCAATAGTTGACACATGATAGCTATGTAGCTCATCACTATGCATACAAGGCTCAGATTGTGTAGAATGTGAAACCCACTTGTTTTGAGGATGCAATAGGTTATGAGTATTGGGGTCATACTATGGATGAAAAAATTGCTACATTAGGGATAGTGACACATGGGAGTTGGTGGCTTTACCTAAAAGTAAGAGGGTGACTTGATTAAAGATGTCATTATGTATTGGAAGCTTATGTGCAACCTTATCTATTTGGTGATCACTAGGGCAAACCTAAACCACATAGTTGGTTTAGAGAGTCATTTTATGCAACTTCCATGTACGCCACATTTGGATGCAATGAGATACACATTGTGCTATCTCAAGTCCACATTGGATTATGCCTTATTCTATGGTGTAGACATACCATTCGACTTACATGCTTACACAATTGCAAATTGCGTTAGTAATATATCATATAGGAGGTCTACTAGTGATTTTATGTTTTCCATTGTGGCAATGTTGTTACTTAGAGCAACAAGAAACAATTGATAGCTCCCTTGTCTAGTAGAGAGGTGCTGAAATTGCACTATGTGAGATAGCTTGGTTACACAAGCTACTTGGTGATTTAAGGATACATGTGAATAAGAAGGTTATCATCTACTATGATAACCTTAGTAGCTTGGTTACATAAGCTACTAAACCTAGTGTATCACATGCAGACCAAACACATAGAGGTCCATCATCATTTTCTTTGGGAGTAGGTTCTAACAAGTGATATTGACTTGGTCTACAGTAGCACAGAGGATTAATTTTTTGAAATTTTCACCAAGGACTTGGGAGCTGAGAAGCTTTAACCCTTCAAGCTATGCTTGAAGTTCATGAGCTCATATTTAGCTCAAAGGGGAGTGTTCATATGTTGAGCTCCACATGAACTATCATCCACTACATGCCTTGATAATATGGCAGGACATTATTCACTAGCATGTTAGGTGATTGTGACATGAGGATATGCCAATGATTCTATAGCTGGACTACACCCATGTATCCATGCTTGGTCATGGCATATTCATTGTATCATGTATTTTTTCCTTAGTGGGTTCACACATAGCGACTACGTATACATACATTATGGTACTTTCATATTAGTATTTTCTTATGTTATAGACTTAGTTATTTTTTATGGAAGAAGAAGAAGAAGAAAGAAGAAGAAGAAGAAAGAAGAAAAAGAAGATTTCAATCCTATCTGTTTGTACTCAAGTCTCCATTGTTTTGTGTGTGTGCTCTTAGTTTCTTCACCTCTCTCCACTCTTGTCTATTTTCATGGACTGCGTCTTTAACTTTAATTTTATCATCATATTTGTTACAAAATATGGTAGAGAACAAGAAAAATAAGAGATCAAGGAGGAAAGAAGAAGAATCGAAATGAGACCATAATAAAATGGAGAAGAACTTCATTGATTCATATTTGAGCAAGTACATCTCTTTATAGGTTTTCACCTTGGGTACAAACCGCTCTCTTTGCTTATAGGATTTGGTTACATGTGTCTCTAGCATCTGTGTCACTAGTGATTTTATGTTTTCCATTGTGGCAGTGTTGTTGTTACTTGGAGCAACAAGAAACAACTGATAGCTCCCTTGTCTAGTACAGAGGTGCTAAAATTGCACTAAGTGAGATAGCTTGGTTACACAAGCTACTTGGTGATTTAGGGATACATGTGAATAAGAAGGTTATCATCTACTAGGATAACCTTAGTAGCTTGGTTACATAAGCTACTAAACCTAGTGTATCACACGCAGACCAAACACATAGAGGTCCATCATCGTTTTCTTTGGGAGTAGGTTCTAACAGGTGATATTGATTTGGTCTACATTAGCACAAAGGATTAAGTTGCTGAAATTTTCACCAAGGCCTTGGGAGCTAAGAAGCTTTAACCCTTAAAGCTATGCTTGAAGTTCACGAGCTCATATTTAGCTCAAGGGGAGTGTTCATATGTTGAGCTCCACATGAGCTATCATCCATTACATGCCTTGGTAATATGGCAGGATATTATTCACTAGCTTGTTAGGTGATTGTGACATGAGGATATGCCAATGATTCTATAGCTGGACTACACCCATGTATCCATGCTTGGTCATGGCATATTAAACGTACCACATCTTTTTTCCTTAGTGGGTTCACACTTAGTGACTACGTATATATACATCATGGTACTTTCATATTAGTATTTTCTTATGTTATAGACTTAGTTATTTTGTATGGAAGAAGAATAAGAAAGAAGAAAAGAAGATTTCAACCCTATCTCTTTGTACTCAAGTCTCCATTGTTTTGTGTATGTGCTCTTGGTTTCGTCACCTCTCTCCACTCTTGTCTGTTTTCATTGACTACTTCTTTAACTTTAATTTTATCATCATATTTGTTTCAAAATATGGTAGAGCACAAGAAAAATAAGAGATTAAGGAGGAAAGAAGAAGAATGGAAATGAGACCATAATAAAATGGAGAAGAACTTCATTGATTCATAGTTGAGCAACTACATCTCTTTATAGGTTTTCACATTGGGTACACACCGCTCTCTTTGCTTATAGGATTTGGTTACATGTGTCTATAGCATATGTGCCCTCTAGTACCACATGCATTTTAACACCCCTCCCTACAATGATAGCTTACCCTCTAAATAATTACACCTATGGATGCAGGTTCCTCCCCTGAATTCTTGCAAGGCCTCTAGTTCATGCACTTGCTACAGAGCTTGGTGTAGAGTCTTGGGATTTCTCCTTAAGTTTACCTTCTTGTTCATGTAAGGCAACTTCAAGTGCATTGAGTTTTCTATTAGGTACATTTCTTAGTGTTGCTACCACCTGTCCAAAGCATTTGTTAGATTTATTCACAATGTTGAGTAATAATGTGATTGCTTCATCCTCTTCTATATCTTGGCTTATTGAAGACAACTGCACTTTCAGACTTTTAAATTTGTTTTTTAAACATGTCAAGGAATCATACTAGTTTAGACTAAGCCTAAAATTTTCGTTAATAGATTGATTTTAGAGTTCTTTACTTGAGAGTTGAAGATCTTATCAAGCTCTTTCCAAGCCTCCTTTGCACTTTTAAACCTAGAAATGTGGTGTAGAACATCATGAGATAAACCCCAATATATTATCCTTAGGGCCTTATTATTTTCCCTCTTCCACATTGGCTCCCAAAGGTCTTTCCTCATTAGATGATACATGGTTTTCATTTTCTGGGTGTGGAAACCATTACCATTGAATTTTTCCATTATTTCAATTTCAAACCTTTTGGGAATGGAGAGGTCTTACCAATGACTCACACGATAATATCTAACTCCTTACAAAGAATAATGGAATTTATCAATTTCAAAAATCTCACAAAGGAATACATTTTTGTATTTTTGCTACTCAAATTTGACCTTAGATACTGCAAACGGTCTTTTATACATAGGTTGGCTCAACACATTTGCAACGGACGTACAATTTCCAAATTTTCTAATTTAGTCCAGTCAACTAGTGTGAACTAGGACTTAAGTGAGCTAGTTCAAAGGAGTATGTGTGAACATGGCTTTACATTGAACCAGTTTAAAAAGGAAGATGTAAAAGGGGTTAAATGAAAGCTAAGGTTTAAAATAAAACCTTTATGAAGATTAAGAAAAGAAGAAAATTGTGGTGCAAGCCATCGTTGGATGGCGTTAAATGCGCCAAGTTTCAAATGTGTCGTGACGGCATCGATTGTGGGCAACATGTCCTTCCACAACGTGTGACCGATTTCTTCTCTTCTCTAGCCTAGCCAAGATCTTCCTTAAGGCCAATCAGCTTTCTTTTTTCTCTTCTCTAGCCCACTCAAGCTTTTGGAAGTTGCCCCTTGAGCTTCTCAAGAGAGCAATTCCTCATCTTATAGCTTCAAGCTACCCCTGTGCTTGATGCAAGCAAGCCCCTAGCTCTTGGCCACAATCAAGGCCCTTAAGAAACCTCTTTTTAGTTAATAGTTAAGGCCTTCAATGTGAACCAAGCTTCAAAATCCACTCCAAAGGCTAGTAGAATCTCCAATACTTGGACTCATGAACCTTGAGATGCAGTTATGGAAACTTCCCACAACCTCACAACCTTTTGGAGAGAGGCTTTGATACCAAGTTACAAAACATGGTAGAGCACAAGAGAAATAGGAGATTAAGGAGGCAAGAAGAAGAACGTAAATGAGACCATAATGAAACTGAGAAGAGCTTGATTAATTCATAGTTACCAAGTAGCACTGATTTTCCAAGTATGGCATTCCAAAAGAAAGTGAACAATTTGTAAATCCAATCACACCTCCTTCTTTCGTTGGAAAATTTTTGTGTTTTTGTATCCACTACCACTTTAAGATGATCCTACCCAAAAGTATCACTATAATAAGGCCACTTCTTGAACCATTCTATCTTTGGAGTTTGTAAAGCAATAGGTGATAAGTGGATTAAACAAACAAACAATATTACAATTACAATGACATCCCCATGGCACATGTATTAGAACCAAGTTTGGTAATTATAAAATTTTATCTATGGGGCTTACTTTATAGAAAACATATCCATAGTCATAGCATTCAAAACAAAATTCATATATTGCCTTGTTGAATAAAGTTAATGAGGATGCGTTTCTTGAAACTAAGTAGGAAGCTTCAACATCAATTCCACTTAGGAAGCCATTACTTTTTTACATCACTTTGTTGGACGTACACATGCTCAAGCATTAACTACATTTTTCTCTTATCCTTGCATTATATAACATTAATCATTCAATCCCACATATGTAGAGCTAAGAATTGGCTATGGTCCTACCATGTGTATATAATAAGAGAGAAAGAAAGAGAAGAAAAAAAGAAAGATGTATTTGTCTCCAAAAAGCCAAAATGTCCTATGACACAAAGAAACGAGTACATCTAACCATATCATCTTGATTAGAGAATAACAAGATAAAAGACAAGTAACCATGACTACAACAAGTATAGGCTACCATCATGTATAAACCAATCTCTCAATGATATTTCATCCAATCTATAGGATCCCACCCTAATCGATACAACTCTCTAGAGACAATGTATTCTCTTCCAGGTAAAACCATCTACCATAGGGTGGTCCAACATATGAAATCCACTAAGGGGACGTACTCGTCATCTAATGGTGACCGATGACGGCCTAAATCTTTCAAAGGTAAGGATGTCAAGTAGGTCAACAAGGTCTTGGGTGTTATTCTTTATGGAGTGTGGTTGCCTTGTGTGTTGTGACATCTCTCCTTCATGGATCTTTTAGAGGTAAGGATGTGAGCACAAAGACAAGGTGATAGTGCTGCTGTAACAGGAGCATTTATAATAGTAGCATGTAGTGAGCTAGCTTTTGAAGCTAGTATTGAAAAACTCTGTAAGAATCTACTATCTCATTGACTCTACTGTTATTTTTGTCTTACTCCTCAAAAGCTTCTCTTTGTATGCACAAATCTCTAATAAGAATACTCCTAGGCCCAAACCTCTCCTATAAAAGGTAATCAAATCATTCTTTGATATCATAATATACATATGCAAGCAAAGTGCTTCTTAGACAACCTAGTGGCATAACTTTCAAATATATGCATCCTCAAACATGTTAATACACACATCATCATGTCACAATCCTAATCTAGTGTGATAATATTCATATCCATCCAATAGCACTGCATCTCCCATGAGAGAGATGGATGTCCATGTATATTGGCTTGAAAATGAAATCTTTTGTTGACACATGTAGAAAATGACATTGATGGTGTGCCCTCTTCCTACTAAGGGGCTTCAAGATATGCACCCATATATGATTTATATCAATATTCACTATATATGACTTGATAACTTGATTCCACTCTATATGCTTGAGAATAATCCAAACCATCATCTTTATACCAAGAGGCTCTTGGGAATGCACCATTGTATGATTTGTACCAATCTTCACAATATCTACCATGATAACTTCATTTCACTCTATACACATAATATCTGAGTATGGAAAGCCCATGTGTATATCCATCTCTAATCCATATGTACTTGAGTGATAGGAGTACATTCATCTCTAATCCATGTGCACAGGAGTGGTGAGAGTACATCAATCTTTAATCGATGTGTCCTAAACAATGACTACCTCTCCATACCAACAATGTGTATCCCCAATCTATGTTAACCATTTGGAGAAAGAGAACGCCAATCACAAATATCTATATCTAGGAAGCTTCGTAATCTTTGTAAGGCACATCGTGAAAGATTGCCTCACCATAAGTGTTGCTCCAATCTTTGCTCTAATAATCTCATGAAATACTAATGATTTGCTTCATATCATGCCAACAAACGTCACTAGTGGCCTCTTGATACACCGACAAGTCTTTTTGGAAAAAGACTTGGTCTCCATATTGAGGCGCATATGCAAGGCCAAGGTAATCAATGAATCAAATAGCCATAATTAGTGAAATTAAACATATGTTGCAAGTGATATATAACCTCTATCAAAACTAGCAGTTACTACATATTGCAATGAAAATATAGATCACATAAATGTGACTCCAAGAAATACCTAGAATCTAGCATACTAATCCATATTCTTACCAAGTGTATATCAATGTCGTGCTTAGGGTTACACAATCAATCACCTTTGTCTTCCAAAGGTTCATTGCCAATCCCTTACTTGCAAACTGCTTGCAATGTATCCATTGTCAAGATTGTGGGAGAGAAGGAAGGAGTCTCACTTGTAGCTTTCTTGCTTGCACAATGGGGGAATACACACAGAGGTGGAGGCTGAAAATAGTTTTCCTCTTCTTAGTTGTGTAAGCCAAAAAGAACTCTCATACAAAGAAAATAGAATAACCCTATATATGGGTCTCAAACCAAACTCAACTAACTAAGGTGGCATGCTAACTGAGCCACGAACTAGAGTAGATAAAAATAGCTGTCATCTAGCTATCATTCATGGGCGGTGTACCAACCGCATTTGCAACTGACAAGTCGGTGACATAAATACACAACGGTCACCCTGGCGTATCACGAGTGGAGCTCGATATCTCAACACTCCCCCTCAAGCTCAATCCCAATTCCTGCACACCAAGCAGGTCTCTGAACTTGCGCAGCTTCTCTGCTCCCAATGCCTTCATAAATATGTCAGCTACATGATCCTCTGTGCTGACATAAACTAGATCAATAAGACCTAGTAAAACCCTCTCCCGCACATAGTGATAATGCACCTCAATGTGCTTTGTTCTAGCATGATAGACTAGATTATTTGCCAAGTGTATACTACTCATGTTGTCACAATAAATGACAACTGGCCCATCTATAGGCTGATGCATATCATAAAGTAGCTTATGCAACCAAGCTACATCACATGCAGCCATTGCTGCACCCCTGTACTCAGCCTCTGTGCTGGACAAGGCAACTGTAGGCTGTTTCTTGCTGCTCCAAGTGACTGTAGCACTCCCAAAAGAGAACACATATCCACTGGTAGATCGTCTATCAGAAATGCTACTAGCCCAATCAGCATCAGTGTATCCATGCAACTGTATCTGAACCCCAGTCTCATAAAATAGTCCATACTGCAATGTGGACTTCACATACCTGAGTATGCATCTAGCCGCATCCAAATGCGGTTTCCTTGGAGCCTGCATAAGCTGACTTACCAATCCAATAGCATAGCTCAAATCTGGCCTGGTAATAGTCATATAAATCAAACTTCCTACTATGCGTCTGTACATAGTAGGATCTTCCAGAAGCTCACCTGCATCTGTGCTCAGCTTCACATTCTGCTCCAAAGGAACTGAAATAGGCTTACAGCCTGTCATCCCATATTTGGACAGCATGTCCAATCCATACTGCCTCTGCAAGAGCTGTATCCCACTTGGTGATCTAATCACCTCAATGCCCAAGAAATAACGCAGCTCTCCCAAATCCTTCATCT
The DNA here is from genome assembly GCF_053477565.2 of Lygodium microphyllum. Lineage (NCBI taxonomy): Eukaryota > Viridiplantae > Streptophyta > Polypodiopsida > Schizaeales > Lygodiaceae > Lygodium > Lygodium microphyllum. Next base: position 56,965,458 of record NC_141151.1, read on the forward strand.
CAAACTTCTGCTTCAATAGCATTTTCACATGAAGGATATCTTCATCACTGTCACCTGTCATAATCAAATCATCAACATAAATGACAAGTAGCATAATACCTTTCTCTGTTTTTCTCACATAAAGTGAGAAATCTGCCTTGGAAATCCAAAAGCCAATAGTGACAAGATACTGTCCTATCTTGTCAGACCATGCTCTAGGTGCTTGCTTCAAGCCATATAAGGCTTTCTTCAACCTGCAAACAAACTCAGGATGAACAGCATGCACATAACCTGGTGGCTGCTCCATATAGACCTCTTCTTGCAAATCACCATGCAAGAAGGCATTCTTTACATCCATCTGATGTAAAGACCATCCCTTTGATGCAGCCATAGCAATGACTGCTCTTACGGTGCCATCCTTGCAACCGGACTGAATGTTTCATCATAGTCAATGCCATATGTTTGTGCATACCCCTTGACTACTAATCTTGCCTTGTATCTGTTCACAGAACCATCTGCATTGTGCTTCACCTTATAAACCCACTTACAACCAATTGCATTCTTACCTTTAGGAAAAGGTACCAATTCCCATGTAGCATTTGCTTCCAAGTCATCCATTTCTTCATCCATGGCTTTCTCCCATTTTTCTTTTCCCATGGCTTGCTCAAAAGAAGTGGGTTCTGGTTCTTGTATCACTTTGACCATATATGCATAGTGAATGGCTGTAAATCCATCATATTTCAGCCTATCCACAGGATACCTAGCTCTCGTAGACCTACGCAAAATAGGTTTACTCCCAGGTGCTCTCAAAACATCCCTAGTCTTCCTTACTCCAGGTGTAACAATAGAAGGAATACCCAACTCATCATCAATGCTCTGTTCTGAGCCACTGGATTCACCATCCACATAAGAGTGACCTGCATTCACATCAAACATGGGCTGATCTACCTTCTCTTTTCCTTTTTGTGATACCTTCATACCACTATTTGCACTGCCTTCAGAAGATTCTCCTGATCTCAATCTGCCTGTCCATGGCGAAGAATGTGAACCACTGCTAGAGGACGCTCCAGGTCCACTAATATCTTGTGACTGCTGCTGTGAATTCTGTGCAACATTACCATTTTGTGCATCTACATTATCAATCACATTTACTGGTTTATACCAGCTACTCATCTCATCAAAAACAACATCTCTACTCACTGTAAACTTACGAGTAGAAGGGTTATAGCATCTATACCCTTTTTGCTGCAGAGAATAACCAATAAAGATGCACTTCTCAGCTTTTGGATCCAACTTGGATCTCAACTCATCTGGCACATGTACATAGGCAATGCAACCAAAAAATTTCAAATGAGAAATATCTGGTTTCCTACCAGTATACCTCTCCTCTGGAGTCATCCCATGTATTACTGCAGTGGGAGTCCTGTTCATTATGTAGACTGCTGTAGCAACTGCTTCAGCCCAATAAAAATCTGGCAGGTCTTTTTCGTTGAGCATGGCACGAGATACCTCTGCAATATGCCTGTTTTTCCTTTCTGCAATTCCATTTTGTTGTGGGGTATGACTGCATGAATATTGCTGCTTTATGCCATGCTCCTGTAGGAACCTTGCAAACTCATTTGAGAGGTACTCTCCCCCTCCATCTGACCTTAGGCATTTTATTTGCAGGCCTGTTTCTTTTTCAACCATAGCTTTAAGAGTTTTGAAATGCCCAAAAACTTCACTTTTCTTTTTCATAAAATACACCCAAACTTTTCTACTATAGTCATCAATAAAAGTGACAAAATAATGACAGCCTCCAAGAGATGCAGCTTTAGTAGTCCACACATCAGAGTGGATTAATTCCAATGGCTTCTCACTCTCTTGAACATGTCTAGGAAATGGTTTCCTTGCCTGTTTTCCAAACTGACAGGCTTCACATACCTTATGTATTTCTGCAACCTTGAATTTGGGCAATCCTGCAACAATATTTTGGGCCTGCATTGATTTAAGTCACTGTACATTAACATGACCAATGCGTTTATGCCAGATATCAATATCTGCAACTACACCGGTCCCATGTGCAAACATTGCTGCACTCAATTCAGGCATGTCTGCATCCTACGTAAACATTCTGCCCTTCTTCTTTCCTTTTGCTATCAAGCGACCTTTATTTTTCATATCCTCAACAAAGCATCCATGAGGATTAAATCTGACCTGCAAGCCCTGCTCAACCATTTGACCAACAGAAACCAGATTCTTGGTGATATTCGGGACATGAAATACATTGGACAGGTATTTCTTTTTCCCATCCTGCATAGACAAAGGAATTTTTCCAATCTGCACAATAGGATGTGCAGTATCATCACCAGTCTCCACAAATCCTGGTTTTTCCATTTTCCTTGCATCCTCCATCCATTCTTTGTGACTTGTCATGTGGTTTGATGCACCTGAGTCAACATACCATACATCATTGCTTTCTTTTGTACTTGTCACAGAATTGTTCATGTGCTGCACCATAAACAAATGCTCATTTCTGTCATCACCCTGTCTACTAGAAGATGCATAATTCCCTTGTTGCAGTTTTCCATTCATGATGTCATTCTGCTTTTTATAGCAGTCTTTAGCCATATGACCCATTTTACCACAGTAGTAGCATTCAACATTACTGTTTGTATTTTGGCCTCTTTGCCATCCACCACGACCTCTTTGGCTCCCCCTGCCTCTAGAGTTACCACGTCCTTCTCCATAGGACTGGTTTTCTTGAGTTTGCTACATATTCTGATTTCTACCACGGCCTCCATATCGGCCTCCTCTACCTCTGCCTCTACCTCTTCCAGCATTTGAGTAAAAGACAGCTTCTTTTGAAGTTCCTCCTGAAGAAGATGCACCACCATTTCTCTGCTCCTCAGAAATTAGAAGAGCAATCAACTCCTCAAAATCAGGAAATCTTTCACGGATGGAAATGGATGTTCGGAACTGTGCATAATCCTTTCCTAGACCATTCAAGGTCACTGAGACTAAATCATCATCTTCCACTGGCGACCCAATGGAAGCAAGTGCATCTATAATCTTCTTCACCTTCATGTGGTAGTCATTGATGCTCATACTTTCTCTTTGCACATTGTGCAACTCTTGCTTGAGCTGCATTTTCCTGGCTTGCGTATTTGTGCTATATATTTTTGACAAAGTATCCCATGCCTCCTTTGGCGTACTTGCATCTTGAATATGCACAATCATAGAGTCTGAAATGCTGATAGATAGCCAGTACATAACTTTCCTGGCTCTCTCATGTCATGCTTTAAATGCCTGCATTTGCTGTTGATTGGGAACATCAGGAAGAACTGGTTCTTCTTCATTTCTGCAACAAATTCCCAATATCCTTTTCCCATAAGGAAATTCGTCATTCTAAACTTCCATGCTTGGAAGTTGTTCTTGTCAAGCTTTTCAGTGACAATCTGTGAAAGAGAATCAGATGCCATTACAGAACACTGCAAAAAATTCTGTCACTACAAAAAACACAGCTTCAGCCTCACAAAGGCAAATCTGCAAAGCTGACGAGAGTGGTATTTGACCACACAGTCACTTCCTAGTGACGATTTTGCATCAACAGGCAACAGTGATGATTTTGTAACTCCCAATGTCTCTGCGCATAAGCATACGATGCAATTTCTACAGTAACTTTTCACCGACCTGTAGAATAGTGCCTGCACAGCATAAAATTGGGCCTTTTCCTGAGTGCGTGCAGAAAATTTCCGCCTCCAAAACAGGCCCCGAAATGGCCTCAAATAAAAAAAACAAGGTCACGGAGGGCTAAAGGCCTTCCCCACAGCATATACTGCCCTCTTGCTTCACCGCGAAGGGCGTCTCAACCTGAGACAATGCGCTCCTGCACTTTCCGGCTGTGCTACCTGCAGAGATCTGCTCCCAAAACAGAAAATGAAAGCAACACTGCTCCTCTTACCAGAACACCGCGAGCTTGGCTTGCTTTCTTGAGCTCCTTACCACGAACAAGGCTCTGATACCATGTCAAGATTGTGGGAGAGAAGGAAGGAGTCTCACTTGTAGCTTTCTTGCTTGCACAATGGGGGAATACACACAGAGGTGGAGGCTGAAAACAATTTTCCTCTTCTTAGTTGTGTAAGCCAAAAAGAACTCTCATACAAAGAAAATAGAATAATCCTATATATGGGTCTCAAACCAAACTCAACTAACTAAGGTGGCATGCTAACTGAGCCACGAACTAGAGTAGATAAGAATAGCTGTCATCTAGCTATTATTCATGGGCGGTGTACCAACCGCATTTGCAACTGATAAGTCGGTGACATAAATACACAACCGTCACCCTAGCGTATCACGAGTGGAGCTCGATATCTCAACATCCATGTGTCTTTGTAAGTTGTCGCTTGAATCTGTGATCAAGGCATAATCATTAATGGACATGTTCTCCCTTTTCACTTGGTTCAGATTTGACTTGAGTTGTAGCTTTTTGGCATGTGCGTTTACTTCAAATAGCCTTGAAAAATTCTTCCATGCAATAGGGAGGGTATCAAATTATTGCTAATAGTGAGGATATCGAATTCATGATATCTGTGATACTGACATACAACCAATACATGAATTTACTCTGTGTTTGTTCTTAATCTTTCCTAGCCTTTATATGTTCTACAGTAGTATTTTGTAACGTGCATGGCTGTCTAGGCACGTTTTTAGTGGTCCATCGAGAGATGAATCTAAGCGATGCTACCTAGCACTCCCATGGAATGTTATGGGGTTTTTCACCTAGGGATTCTCGAGTTTGACCATTCAACGGAACGTTCACAAGCTGAACCCACTAGGATCGACCTGAAATTTGGGTTCCTAGTGATTAAGGTCTCCTGAAAACATTCTAGTATCAGTCTTGGACATCCTACTTTATGCAAAGATACCAAGCCGAAGCAGATCCATATCGCACTTGGTTCAAAGAGAATGGGGAATGAGAGGGATGCACCGCTCAACCTCTCTACCCATAGGGCATAGTCCTATTTCGGTCCCCTAAAACAGCATGAATCAAGGTTCTAACCTAACAATACCTAAGGGTCGAACGATGGTAAACCTTGCGAGAAGCCTCACAGTTCTCTCGAACCACCCTGCCATAGAACAGACCCGTGGGAGGTTCCACCCACCTACTTCCCTCAATGGATGTTCTTTAGTTATCTAATTAGGTCCTATCACATTTATATGTGACATTTAAAATCAGTTTTCTCTATTAAACCTTTTAGAGACAGGGTTCGTTCACGTAATTTACGGCACAAACATGAAAATAGAGCAAGCAATCCTTTTGACAAACAAGTTTCTTAACTTATCTTCAAGCTAATCTTTGTCTCCTGCCCATATAGGAGAAATTATATGTCCCTTCTGCCCTACAGAAGTACCCGATCCAAATCACATGGCACCATAATTTTCATCTTTTATCTAGAATAGGGTCTTCCAATGCCACAGACGTTGGGGCCACGGGAATCCTCAACTCCGTTTCTGGACAGGCAAGGGGTGCCAAGGGCCCCACCTGACCCACAAGCTGCCTAGGAGTGAAACATCATTTCTATGGTTGGCCTTTTCACCACTCGACCTTCGGCCCATGAATCAAGTAGTGCCCTTCTCATGTTAATCCATGGTGTGATCTTGGAGATGATCCACCCACGCAAAATATCATTTCCTTAATTAATTCATTTAAGAATCAAGCACAGTCAAGGCAATCAGCCCTATTATCATCTTCTAGGAAAACATTCATTTATCCTCATAGAAATTTGTCATCATAGACCCCTGCCATGAATTTACTATCAATTACAAGCATTTGGAATAATCATCCAAACCACAATCCAACAATCAATTGAATGTAAAAGCATTTAGGGTGTTGTTCGATCAACCAACAAAACCAATTGTATTTTTCCCAAACAATACAAGAATAGACGTGATAACAATTCCATCACATATTTGCTCTCCCCCTTGGGATCAAAGAGTGATTCTATGCAAATTTTACTTAACATTTCTATGCACAATTGTTAATGTTATTCTTTTTACGATTAAGCCATTCACAACCCCTGACCGATTCTTTGTTGTAATTGCTCTTTCAACGAATAAGCCATATACAACTAGGTGCAATTAACTTTCCTTGATACATGCACTTCACAAACTCCATCTTTCGAATATTTGAGATGAATTTATCATTTTCAATAACCCATTCTTGTGCGGCATAGTACGGGCCTGATGTGTCTCATGCGAAACTAAAGCAAGCAGCTTAACAACTTAGAAATGTATTATTTATATCCGATACCATAGTTGTATTGGCGATGATACCCTCGTTTGAAGCTTTGTTGTTGGTTGTGGGATTGCCATCCACATGCGATATTCTTTGCTTGGGAGCCATTGTCCACAAGTAGATTTGAGAGATAAAGAAGGCGGAATAGATTCGAGATGGGAGAGCGTAAGAAGATGGCTTAGTCGAAGACTGATCGAGATAGGGGAATTGAGCTAACTCTCTCCCTCGCAGCCTCTCGGGATAACTCCTCTCTCTCTCTCTCTCTCTCTCTCTCTCTCTCTCTCTCTCTCTCTCTCTCTCTCTCTCTCTCTCAACCTCTTGGGGTCTCCTTGTGCTTCTTTGTGTTCCCTAAATTGCTCCCCTTGTCTCTTATTTATAGTGAATTAGAGAAGAGGGATTATAGCTGAGAAGAAGAGCTCTTTGTGGAGAGAATCTTGGAAAAATCAATGATCTGATGCCCAAATCATATATTGGATGGTTCCATTGGCTCCGAAAGGGGGTAAAACCCTAAGACACTTGAGACACTTGGTTAGAAATCTTTCAGATCACTCCTTTTTCTCCATGTTCGAAGTGTTGTTTATTGCCTTAAACTGTGATCATGGTACGCGCGATTTCGCCAATCCTTCGTTTTTTGTATTAAATCTCCAAAAGTAGCTAAAAAAACACACAATTTTTTTTTTACACGACATCTAGTTCTAGAAATTTTCATATCTCTTTAGGATATTTACAATAAGTAATATCTAAAATATCTAAGATATGCTAGTTTTACCCAAAAATCTAATATTTTTGGGCCATCCATACTATACACATTAACACTAATTAATATGGCTCATAACTCTCATTCACATTGTAACTTCCGTGAAGGGTGTCTAAGGCCCTTGTCAATCTAAGAAAAATGTCAGATTACGACTCTCAGCTTTTTCAAAATATATTTTTAATTAAATAAAAATTATTAGTTATTAATGTTAGTTAGTTTTTACTTTAGTTACGCTTTAGTTAGTAACCTTACTAACTTATTAATTGACTAACTAACTTTTGAACGAACCAACTAACGTTTAATTGCATGGAAATATTACAATTTTGCATGTGCTACTACCATGTCTCCTTCAATATAAGTCCAAACACATTTGCCCTTCAAGAAATTTTTCATCCTAAACTTCCATGCATGATAATTGTTCTTATCAAGCTTCTCGCTGACAATCTCGTTGAAGTTGTTGGATATTTTGACAAAACAAATAACTTGCAAAAACTACAATGTACAAGCAACCTTTTTCACTAACTGCGTAACAATAACCACAATAACTAAACACGCAACCTTTTTCACTAACTGCGTAACAATAACCACAATTTGCAATTTATATGCAGATGCCTTCTATGTCTCTAATCTAGCAAGATCCAAAACCTTACGGATTCAAAATTTGTAACCTATCCATCAGTAAATGGCTATCGACATAATTGAAACTACAATTTATCCAAAAAATGCTATCGAGACCACTTGTAAGTCTAGAACGAAGGCCGAAATGACCTCAAATTTCAAAAATCATAGTGGTCATAAGCCCAAAAGGGCTTAGCTATAGTACATATACTATTATTCCTACTCATCAAGCTATCGAGACCACTTGCAAATTTAGAATGGAGGCCGAAATGACCTCAAATTTCAAAAATCATAGTGGTGATAAGCCAAAAATGGTTTAGCTATAGTGCATATACTATTATTCCTACTCATCAAGTTTCACTGCAATCAGAAACTATAGCCCTACTACCCTCTCAAGAGCCTCCTATGGCTATAACTTAAGGAAATTTGAGCAAGGTAAAAGAGTTTCTTACCCATTTCTTGTGGCGGACGGGTGAGTAACGCATAAGAACCTGCCCCTTTCTTGCTTTTGTGCTCCAATGCCTTCACCTCAGCCTTCAATCGTGATCCATATAACCTTGGGGTGGCTCTAATACCATGAAAACATATAAGAGGGAAGAGAGATGAAGAAACCAAGAGCACACAGACAAAATAATGGAGACTTCAGCACACAAAGAGATAGGGCTGAAATCTTCTTCTTCTTCTTTCTTTTTCTCCTTCCACACAAAAGAACTAAATCTACAATATGATAAAAGACTAATATAAAAGTACCACAACATATGTATACAAGTATCTAATTGTGAACTCAATAAGGAAAGAAGGCGTGGTATAATGGATATGCCATAACCAAGGATGGACTACTGCGTGTAGTCCAATTGTAAAATCACTAGCATATCCTCATATTGATCACCTAACATGCCAATGAATAATAACTTGCCACATCACCAAGGTGTATAGTTGATGCGAGCCCATGTAGAGCTCCAAATCTCAACATTCTAAGCAGCTTAGCTTTGTGATCTCAAAAGATACCGAGAATACCTAATTTATATGAGAGACCTATTGTATGAATGTTAGGGGACACATGATACCACACTTAAAAAGAGCATTTTGTGAATTGATCCTTTCCTTGCATTGGGCAAAAGCGAAATGAATAAAGAAGGTTATTACTACTTTGACAATTTTGAGCAGCCTAGTTAGATTATGGAAAAGGTGATCAATGATGTTTGCAATCAATAAATGGCGGCCAAGTTGCATCACCAAATCCATGATTCCATATATAAGTATGAATGAAAATTTCAAAAAGATTTTGGCTACGAGAGATATAATCATTGCTCTTGTCCACATTCTTATGCCCATTATAAAAGCCATTCTTCTCACCATAAGAAGAAGCCAACCCACAAAAAGACTCACTCCTAGAAAAAGAGAATACTGAAATACTATATATGTAGAAGCTCTCACTATCTAGACAACCAATGCCCTCATTCTCGTCGAAAGAAACTTAGTGATCATCAAGTTCACAAATCCAAAAGGTCTCTTTCTCACTTTTCTGATATTGAGGCTAACTACTCTAAGAATAATTCTTATGATTTAGATTCTAAATCAAAATACCTCCAATCTTCTTTTTCTTCTTCTTCTTCTCTTGGCCAATATAATCTCAATGCTCACCATTTCCCTTGCCTCGAACGAGATCGTGGTTTCTCCTCTTTCTTCTTTGGTCACAATGCATCAACCTTATTTTATAAGAAAAGATTTGACACCCAAGACCTTGGACCTTCTAGTTTTTCCCCACAATCATTTGAAGAATCAAACACTTCATCCAATGTGACCATACTTCATACCTCTTCGAATACTAGCAAAACAAAAGGCAAGAAAGAGAAAAACTATAAGAAGAATTCTTATAAACTCCCTATGACCTGCCAAAACCACAAAGTAGTCTTGGAACATTGAGTAGGAATACTCTTAGAAGAGGAAATCAGTTTCTCTCCCCAATTTTAAATGAGATGACCAGACCACGATCTTCTACAATGACGCTAAGTCATAAACAACTCCAAATTATCGAAACTCATCTCCAACAAATTATCTTGGAAATAAAGCAAGTCACTATTGCTCTCCAATCCTTAGTGACTATACTACATCAAAATTTGACACAGTACAAAAAAAATCATTCTACCCTACATACTTCCATTCAATAGAAGACGACCCATACCAAGGAGTCCATACCACCTATTATCAAGGGCAAAGAATGCCTTCCCTCTCTCAAAATCAATGCCTTGGAACAGTAATGGTCCAATCCCAGTTGTATCTATAATCTTCAAAGATTCTAGATACTTCAAGATATTTGTTGACACACTTATTGATATAGTCTCTACAATGACTATTGCCCCATAAGAATTATTCGATCATGCAAGCTAGAAAAAAGGAGCTCCTCTCCTAGTAGAGCTCTTGAATAATTACAAAATCTCTATCACCACCAAAGTCAAGACTTGGCTTCACCTTGGAGATATAAAACTTCCTATTGAGACACAAATAATGCTCAATGTATGCTATGATATTATCATTGGCACTAATATACTCAAACATATGACATCCTTCACTTTCTACACATATGTTACATCTAACCTATGCCAATGTCAAGGGAATCACCCTTCCTCTCCTTCCAAAGATTGCTCGCTCTCTTTCCTTCTCTCTCTCTCTCTCTCTCTCTCTCTCTCTCTCTCTCTCTCTCTCTCTCTCTCTCTCTCTCTCTCTCTCTCTCTCTCTCTCTCTCTCTCTCTCTCTCTCTCTCTCTCTCTCTCTCTCTCTCTCTCTCTCTCTCTCTCTCTCTCTCTCTCTCTCTCTCTCTCTAACTAAATTGGTAGCTAATATGACTAACTAAGTCTTCTAACCAAACTACTAATTTCTAAGCCCCTCTCTTCTATCTCACTATCTAAATTACTAATTAATCAATGAGCTAATTTACTAACTAACTAACTAACCAACTAACTAACTAACTAACTAACTATATATATATATATATATATATATATATATATATAACTAAATTAGTAATCACATTTCTAACACACACACACACTCACTCTCTCTCTCTCTCTCTCTACGGAGCAACACATCAAGCACCTTCAACTCTTTCTTTTCTGAATTGAAGAAGCAAGCATGGTTCTCTCCTCTTAAAAGGCTCCCTCTTCACCCTTACTCTGGATTATTTAAGGCTTGCAAATTACTAATGGCAAAATTGTGTGCTATAAGATCACGACTTGAAAGGCTTGAAAGCATTTCTAGATGCATTTCCTTCTATAACCCAACTCCAACAATCCCTTAGATGTTTAAGCTTGATCTATGAATCTATGTCTTACGTGATCTTTTATACTTCTCTTATTTATCCTCTACTCTGAAAGGACAAATTCCACTGGGAGGTGAGCCTCAAAGACTTGCTATACAAGGGCTTAATCAGTTAATCCAAGATCTACCTCCATTTCAACTACCTACTAGAAAACCCCTAATTATCTATATGAATGCCAATGATCTTGGATGGATAGTGATCCTTTGTGAACAACAAGATGATGGTCATGATGAACTTTGCCAATTTACAAGTGGAACTTTTCTAACACTGAACATAATTATCATTCATCCCATTGAGAATTCTACTGATTAAAAAAACCATCCAAAGCTTATGTGTTTTGTCTAATTTGTATCCTTCACTATTAAAAGTGACCTCAACCATGTCACTAGCTATTTACAAGGAAAAGCTATTGGAAACAAAAAACTTCTTTGATGGGCTATCTAGTTTGATAAGCTTGATATCACATTCCAATATATCAAAGGAAAAGAAAATATTTGTATGCATTACCTTTCCTATCATCCCTAAACCTTCTCTCCTTCTTATAAAGAATAGATATGTGTCCTATTTCGTTTTCTTCTCTACCATATAAATAAAGGAGACATGTATTTCTCTCCTTCTTGTAAATAATACACACGTGTCATATCTCATTTTCTTCTCTACCATAAAAATAAGGGAGATGTGGCCTTCTCCTTTTCATATATCTCATAGAGATGTATCCTCCACAATCTCTTCCTCCTTGGATCTATCAAAGGAGGTTCACTCTCTCATTTTGATCATCGAGTTTTGAGTGAGTGAGTTAAGAGAGAGAGTCTCAACTTAGCCTTTATCTTACTTCCCTATCTCTGCCACCCCAAGAGCCCATACACAAAGTAAGTCCCTCGGTCTATCTCTATCTCTCTGTAAAACCTCTTTCGACGATATATTTTGGTTATATTATGCCTCAATATTAACTTAATCTTGAGGATGTAGCTGATACTCACCTATTTATAGTCATCCACATCTTCTATGTAACACATGTTATCATAATTGAGTATCTAGGATTTTTTCATTTTGAGTTCTTTTATCAAACATTGTATTAATATTGTTTAGTTATTTCCTTCTAAACAAGTATGTTGATCATTATTGGATCCTCTTTCATTGATCATACTAGAACTTATCTTGTTATCTATGATGTTAATGCATCCAATTTAGGACTCTACTTCATTACCAAACATAGTAATGATTTGTAATACCTAATTTTCCTTTGTTGTAGATTTTGAGTGATCCATTCATCCAAGTCTATCCAAGGTGGCTCTAGTCTACACATCCTGATATTAGTCCACCACCTAAGTCCATCAGAGTCCTCTCAAGTCTACACATCCTAATATTAATGGTATTAGAGCCTACTAAATGAGAGTTTGTACTCGCCACCACTGGAGAAGTCGCTCAATTAAGCGAGAGTATGGAAAATGGTAATACACCATTTGGGGTTAGAGGCTATACAAATCCCCAATAAGCCCTCTATTTCTCTCTGCTAGTAGCTATGGCACTATTATCCCCCCCAGAACAAATTATCTTCTTTGGCTAGGAACTTATCCCAAAAGTATCAATCTTTAGCTAATTATACTATCATAGTAGATGAAACTAATCCATCCGGCAAATGAGTGTTACCATCCATTAGTCCTACAAAAGTTTATGGGAAACACTATCTTTTCAAATTATGAGCTTCTACCATCTTTATTGAAGACCATGGGTGTATCTCCATTGGAGACTCTTCCCACAACTAGCTCATCCCTCTCCTTAGTCTTCCTTATGATAAAATCCAAAAATCCAAAAAATGGTTTCCCTTACATCCATTTGGCATTGTCCCTCTTTTTTTGCAAAGGCCTTCATATGTCTTGTGTTATAGGAGTTCTTGATACTTCCATTTGACATTGTCCCTCTTTTTTGCAAAGGCCTTCCTATGTGTTGTGTTATAGGAGTTCTGGATACTAGGCACAAATAACTCTAGGATATGATTGTTGGTGCTACCATATCTCCTCTTTCCAATGGTCCCATCTTCTTTGAGCTTCACCCAAACTTTCTCATTTCTGTGAATGATCCTTATCTTATATATATTCTAACCCTTAATGTTTGGACCACTGGGCTAGAGATGAAGAAATCATCTATACATATTGCTATCCAATACTGTTCACTAGTCTCAATGGCCATTCCTTGAGTCATCAAAGGGATCAAATCTAAGAAGGATCAAGGCATATCAAGGTGTGCTTGTTTTCACTTCAACATTCTCGATATTTTAGGTTAGGTAATCTTGCGCTGATTCATACGTGGGTCAAATCATGATATTGACGCTCTTGCTAGTATAATCATTAATATTAACATTACATGTGTCTTCAGCAAGAAAATAAATTTTATTTTATTCTACTCATATTGTATGGTTTAATCGACGATGTTTGACCATTTGCCAAACTTTCAACGTTATCTAGAAAGATTAATTTTCTTTTAGCCATGTCCTAAGTGCAATACTGATTGTTTTTCTGAAAATTTTATTCCAAGCAATGCAAAAATCATAAGTGCAGTTTTTCTTTCATCTTTTACACATCAAATTATATTTCCATGTAGATAATTTATGTGTGTCTAGTATATATTTTCCTATATAGTTTTTCGTTGATTTAACGCATTGATTATTTCACGATATTATCTAAATAATTTTTATAAATTACTATAAAATTTATATACGTATGTTTATCATAAGAAAAATAAAATAGAGATAGTCACTTTCAGGGGGAAATTATAAAATATTCCCTTCCTTAACAATGTCTACCATTTTTCTATTATTATGATCACATGTGTTTTTAACTAAATAACAATAAATATCACAAAACAAACCATAACTAAAATATTTTATTAATGATAGGCATATAATCATTTTCCAAGTGAAAGAGTCTTTTTACTGAATATTTAATTATGATATTACTTAGATTATTTTCCTAAGCAGTAGTTCATATGCATTTTCATTAGAATGCGTTTATAATCGTTTAAAGCCAAATAAAGCGATAAGCTCATAAAATATTAATTTTTCCAAACCAACGAGATGTTATCTCTGTTAGTTTTGTTGTGACGGGGATCTCTGAATATGTGTATCATTGGAGATTAGCCAGTCATACCTAATAGACATTCGTACGCCCCTAAATTCATGATCCTAAATCCCATTTAAGAGAGATTGCTTCCCAGGCTAAATTTCACTTTGCAAGTTTGGTAAGTAGACAAGGTTTCATTTCCATTGGCAAGTTCCACAACCAACCTAGATGTAGGTATTGTGTCCGTTAACCTCAACACAAGAAGAAAGCAGAAAAAGTGGAAAAGCGCAAGTTGGGTCACCTAAAAGAGGTAGCCAAGGAAGGAATTGCACGCAACGGAAGAGACAGGATGGAAAATGACTAAAAGCACAAGGGCGGCCTTTAAAATCAAGTCAAAGGAAAAAGTACATTTTTAAATGCAAGGCACCCCTAAAATGGTCGTAAAAGAGCGCCATGCTCCCTCGTGTGCAAATTGTAAAAGGTAGGTGGGCATAGGTAAGAAAGAAGGAAAATAGAAAGCACATAGAAGAAAATGGAAAAAGGACCTTACCACAACAGTCGGTCATGTAAAAAAGGGGATAAGGAGATGACTGCCCTAAAGGAATTTAGGGTTTTTTTATATAAAGTTGAAATGTGAATAAAGAACTCATTCTTTGGTGTGTGGCAAAGTGGACTCTTCTTATTCTCTCCTTCTCTTCTCTTTCTTGCTTTCTTGTGAGTGTTTGAGGAAGGGTGTGTGAGTGAGTGAGGGAGTGTGTGTGTGAGGGTGAGGGATCTTAGAGGTGAAGCCCGCCACCATCTCCTCTCTTCTTCTTCTCTTCTCTTCTCTTCTCTCGTCTCACACGTGGCTATGGAGGATGGAGCTTGGAGAAAGAGGCTAGAGGATGCTTGAGCTTGTATTACGAATCGTGGAGCTATCGCAGTGCTTGAGAGAGGAAGCAACTCAATCGGGCATCAAGGTAAGCTCACTACACTCATAGAGAGGGACAGTGTGTCAACTATGTGAGAGGTAGCCATTAGTGCTCACTTGAAATGCTTAAAGGAATAAGTAGTCTGTGGGTCTTGGCGGTTGAGCAAGAGCTCTCTTTACATTTTGGTTCCATTGTCGGGACCAACAGATTCAAGCTTGTGCGCTTGTGCGCCTCAAATCAAGCATTAAAGTAAGAGTTTCATCCCCGAAATAGAGCTTGAGATAGATAGGAGGTTTTGGGTTTTTAATCCGTGCTACAAGTATTTTTGATTTTTGATTATTAGTTGAGTAGGAGAAATCATTTCAATACTTTGCTTTTGATTTTTGTTGCATTTAGAGTAGGTTAGGATCGAGAAATCAAAGCGAAAAGCTTAGGGTGGTTTGCTGCTATAAAACAAGCCCAAATAGGGCATAAACATGGAAAAAATGTGTGATTAGATGTGTTGGAATAGCAAGGGGAGTGATCGGTGAGCTTAAGGTTGTGCCCAACAAGGGTTTAAGACCCTGAGAGGCAAGGGAAAGCCTCATTCGTGACCTGGCATTGAGAGAGAGTGTGTGTGTGCAGGAGAGAAAGAGAGAGAGCTTGAAGGCCCTTACTTGTAGCAACCGATCAATCAAGCTAGATTAGAGGTTTTTGTGACATCCAAGTATATCAAACCCTTCCTCTACATCTGTAGTTGTATTATGGAAAACCTAGAGTGCTAGCATTACTTGTATCACTAGCTTTTAATTGAACATACTGGAGTATGTCATTTTAGCCGTCAAAATCAAATGGTTGTAATAGTGTCCGATTCCTAGAATCAAACACTTGGACCACCTTGTCCGATTTTCAAAATTAGGATTGGACATGCCATGACACCACTTGGACAACCCACCCCTATCTGATCTTGAGAATCGGATAGGCAGGAATCAGACACACCACCTCATTCAATCCCGTCTGATTGTGATAATCAAACCATAGAATCGGACCCAATGACATGTCCAATCGGACACCAACCCGAATCAGACCAAGTGCCCCTATCCGATTCCTAAAATCAGACACATCCTAAATCGAACACTGGTAATTCAAACGTCCAATTCTCAAAATTGGACTCTGGTAAATCGAACACAGCTTGAGAGACAAAATCTAGAAATTTAACAAACCCCAATCGACGATGTGCATGACCTGCACTAGGAGAACTCACCAAACACCTTACAGATAGTTTACAGACCTAAGATCATAGCCGAACAACTAGGAACCATGTTGACACACATTTCAATAAACTTGACATGCTTAGTGTGATGTAGGCTAATTGTAAGATCCCAAATTGACCCTGAACAAGCTGAACGACACAATGTAGACCACCCTAACAAGCGGTAAGGAAATCCATGAATGGAGCTTAGAGCCCCATCAGGCCACAAGCACAAGCAAGAGTGTGGAAGCTAAATAGTCATGTTGTCTTCGCACTTGTACTATTTTCCAGCACACCTGAAGTACACTTAATAAGAGTTGAAAGCATGATTGCGCATAGTGCACGGAAAAGAGTACACACACATGCACTAAGTGACTGTAAATTGAGAATTGCTTGTAAGTAACAAGGAACACACTCAAATGCAATAACCTGAAGGAACCCACCAATAGGAAAGGACCCTGAGACTTGGCTGGGTGATTGAAACCCCAAGTGTAGAACCCAGCTGAAAACACAAAAAAGAAGGCAAGAGCAACAAGGATAGATCCCATCAGAGACGTGGATCTACCCGATCTAGTCAATCTCATCAATAACTTGGTGGAGCACAAAACCGCGGACATGGAAGAGACAAGCACTAACCATAAGGAGCTCAACCTAGGAAGTCTCACGCGACGAAAATTCAATGGGCTGGTCTCCAATTATGACCTACAGGCCCGAATAGACCACCACGACAAGATTTTTGAGGATGTCATAGCATATCTAGGAGAGGAGAGGAGACTAGCACACAAAGCTTTGCAAAGCCTAGTGACCTACAATCAGAAATAGCAAGCCAGGAGCTTGCAACAAAACATGGAAGTGCGTGAAATTCAACAGATGCTAGCACTAGCAAGCAAAATAGGATGGGTCATGATGTCGAGAGGGAAAGAGCGCTAGAGGGAGATCTTATGCTAAGTGAGCTTCTCATGTTAGACAACGCTTTCGCCGAGTAAAGTGCCATTGCAATGGCAACCTCGTTGCTTGTAGGATTAGGACTTACTCAGGGCCCCAAGAGCCAGTCTAAAATCTCAATAATCATGAAGCAACTAGACAAGTACCAGCCTAACGATGACCCATATAGCTTCGTGAAGAAGCAGTTTGAGCAAGTCTACAAGGCCAATGGCCTCACCGATCTTGCTTTGTGCTCAAAAGCTTTTGGTCTGTACTTAGGAGATAAGGGTAGGACTTGGTACACGATTCTAGATGTTGCCGAGCAAACTAGCTTTAACAACCTCAAGAGTCTCTTCATTAAGAGATTTTTTGAGCCAGGATACTTCAACAACCTACTAGTGCGACTCATCAACGTCAAACACAGAGAGAAGGAAGATATCTAGGATTACATGACAACCTCTTCAAGAGAATCCCAACTAGTGAGCGACCAACTGAAAGAGTGGTATCCACAGTATTCATTAATGGGATATGAAGAGAAGAGCTCTACTTGGCAGGCAACTCAAGCTTGCAGCGAGATGTACTGACTAGGGTCTTTGAAGAGGCAATCAAAGTGGATGACCAACTTAAGAAACGAAGCTCCAAGAGATCAAATCGAGATAAGCCTAATGCTAGAACTTCAAAAAGAGCTCCAGCATTGAGTGAGAGATGAGGCACAAGTACTCAGAATAAAGGAAAGGGCATGGACTCAAGTCAAGAGCTAGTGGAGATGAAGATAGAGCTAGCCAAATTACAGGAGATGATGAGATGACCGACACGTCCTCATGTCCAGTGCATGTATTGTGGCAGAAACCACTTGCCAGCTAAGTGTCAAGACCCTAGGTCTCGACCTTGCGTGAATTGCGGTAGGTTCAGCCATGATGCCATACATTGCAGACTGTCGAGGAGACTCCCATATCGCCAAACTTCTTTGGAAGGGAAGCCCCATTGGCTCTCCTGACACCCAATGACACCAGCCAACCATTCCAAGGATGGAAGTAAACCCTACTATAGGCATCCCTAGACCACCTGGACCCTACATGACCCATCCACCTAGTGACACTCCAGTCCACTATGTGGATGAGACGAACAATGAAGAGCCTTATGTGCACCCTTACGTATCGTATGACGAAGAAGGCAATGTAGCCCTTATGGACTACCAACTAGTAGCAGTGATGGCATTAGGTAGAGGCCTAGGGGGTAAGATCTAAGAACCAATCACGTGTTTGGACTTGCGGTCACCTAAGGCATGTTTCTTTGTGCTGCTCCAAAAGGGAGCAAGCAAGTCGAGACAAGGCTGATCTTAGATGCATTGAATGCAAAATCACTCATCTCTTTGCTGATTTTCCTAAATGAAAGCTATCTTCTACTTCGGTAAACGAGCCATCAGTTCCATTGGGGTTGTTCGATGTCATGACCCACGCACAAACCAAGCAGGTCAGCATATCATTGCCAGGGCCTAACAACTTAGGCACAGCCTCAATAGGGAAAAAGAGTCGGAGACGAAGAAAGAAGAGACCAAATACAAAGGTCACACTGAAAACTGAGAGTGCCACGACACTGCCTACTAAAAAGAAAGTAGCCGATGCAGAGGCAGAAATGTCAACTCCAAAGATGGTAGAGAAAGGAAGTGCTAGGGTCGAGTACCCTCCCACGCACCCGCTATATGAGCCTCCAATGCTAGAGTCCCCTGCCAATGTATGAGTAGCCACTATCACCGAGATAGAGATGAGGATGAGGAAGTTGTAGAACCAGCCTACCTAAGCATAACAGTCACTGCTATGAAAACACACACCTTCAATGCATTGATCAATTGGCTTCAATGTCCTGGCTTTAATGTCCTGACTCACGATCATTGGCTTCAAATCAGCAAACCACAACTACAGCCCACTAATGCCAAACTCAGCTCGTATGGAAGCTGATCATATGCACTCTTGGGAAAGTGCAAGGTTTCCATCTCTAGCAAATCTAAAAGTATGTCAATGATCTTCTATGTGTTGACAAACATTAAAGATGCAGGTATGGAATTGGTGTTAGGATGCGCCTTTAAAAAGAAAGCTCATTGCAATGTCGACTACAAGTCTCAGTGAATTCACCTCGCCATAGGCAACATACATATTGTCACAGCTTTTAGCAAGGGCTGCGTAACTCCATCAAAGTCTGCCAAAGCCACCGGTAGAGAAACCCACCGTCAAGTCTAAGGAG
Organism: Lygodium microphyllum; assembly: GCF_053477565.2. NCBI lineage: Eukaryota > Viridiplantae > Streptophyta > Polypodiopsida > Schizaeales > Lygodiaceae > Lygodium > Lygodium microphyllum. The sequence goes on from NC_141151.1 coordinate 56,984,774, forward strand.
GGGGGCCATGACTCATCACAACCTGCCAAGCCTCAATGTCAACAACATGCTGAACCCAAAGTTGAAGCCCATGAACCCCAGCTCAAATGGGTACCTAAACATCAAGGATCGTCTCCTAGGAGCAGACACCCACACCCTTGCAAGGCTAAGGATCCACACTCGAAACCTAAGAGGCATAGAAGAAGCTATTGATATCAAACGAACGGTCAACCCGCGATGGGTCCCAAATACCTTATTGCAAGCGCAAGGCTACTATGAGGGTAACACCCGTATCTAGGTTACCTAAGCCAAGACGGCCAAAGGTACTCCTCAAAAGCCACCCTCAAACTTGACCATACGAAATATCCAAAAAAGTCAAGCACTCAGGCCACAAGAGAATCAAGCTGCTAAGTCCGTAGAACCTCCAAAGCTTAGACCAGAAGGGCCTAAAGCAATCTATCACCCAAAACCGTAGCCTGCTACTACTAAACAAACCACCTAAATTTTGTCCCGCTACTGCCCCTCAGACCTCAAAAGCACCTAGTAGTGCGATACCCACAGCTCCAACCAAACCCATCGAACATGAGGCCAAGCCACAACCTCAAGAGCAAACCAAGCAACAACCATCAACTGTGCTATTGAACTCTCTAGTTCTGTCAAACGTCAACCACATGCTGCCAGCCTTAGACCCTCTTATGAGTGGCAATCAATTCTAACCTTGGCCACAGACTTAGCTAAAAATACGAGGGATGACTTGGTTGCTTGCCTTAGATTCTTGGATGCTACTTTCATGACACTAGCTAAAAGCTACAATCAACTAGACTTAGGTCTTTTGGAAGAGCCTATAGCAACAGAAGTGTATACACTCCCTTGCTCTTGGGAGGAGTCCGAATTTATATTCGTTAAGGCTTTTGAAGTAGCTGAGGAGTGAATTGCCACTGAGATATCTAAAGAACAGACAATCAAACAACGTCTCATTACGTCATACAACAAGAACACAATCATGGCCACAAACCAAGAAATCAAGGAGTTGAAATAGCTTAGTAACAACAATAACTCATCTTTCTTGTGGAAATGCGACACTCTTTGATTGCAATCGGAGCTAGAGGGATGCCAAATAATGACCAACACTGCGCAGTGATGCGCAATCAAGGTATCGGAATACGACCCAACCTATGTAGCTCCAACTTCCTATAGGGTGTTGACTACCATCCATAATCGACCCCTAGAAGAACACATTAGGGGACATCCCTATTTAGATTGCATCTTCACCGAGGAGGAGCTACGCATTGCTAGCGAATTGGACTCTGGTGACTTCTTGCTTGATGTCCTCACTTACATTACGCATGTAGGCATCTGTCCTTTCGACATGGACAACTATGTTAATTTAGAATATAATCTGATTTTCTATGCTTGACTCATGCAAAAGTTAAACACTAAGATTATGTGTGGAAGGCCCTTCATCCTCTAACCCTTTAATCCTAGGAAGGATTCTTCTCATTTTAGAGGGGAAAAGGGATAAGGTGAATCAAACCAAACACATAATGAAAACAATAAAAGAAAAACACACATTAGAAACCTCAATCAATGCCTAAAAACAAAAATGAAAGGATGAAACAACTTCTAATTGAGGAAAATGTCAATAAAATTTGAAATCAATAGACTACTTTAAGGAAAAGTCTACTTCTATACTCAATCATTTTAGTTTAGCATGTAGTCATTTCCTTCTACTTGTAATTGTTCTAAAAGACACTAATGGTGAATATGGCTTCATGACAGGCACCCATCATGGCAGGCCAAGAAAAGGTTGGCAATTTTCCTTTTTCAGAAGAAGAGCAGGTAAAACACGGCTTTTTGATGGAAACACGGGTAGTTTAAGTTCCGGCATGTCTTCAACCTAGAAGACATGGCCATCGAGTAACACGTTGTGAGGCAGATCATAGACCAATGCCATTTGTAGAAATATATGGAAGTAGTGAGCCAAAGAGTGGATTATACCCATTGTGCATAATTTCTAAGAACTTTTAATAGGAACCGTGGTGCCGTCACCATGCAAGAGGGGGAAGAGACTCGCCAAGTACAGATTGAGCTAACCCCAGACCTAGTAGAAAGAGCCCTGGGATTGGCCAATAAGGTGGAACGGAAGCCAAAGAGAGATGTGTATGCCATGCTGGGAGTGGACAAGGTGAAGGTCCATACCAACGATGGCATCAGCTTGGCAGACATCCCCGACCCTAAGATTCAACTCCAAGCAAAAATAGTGCACGTGTTGTTCTCTAGTCAGAGGTACAACACCATCATGAGCCGCATTAATGTCCCTTTGCTAGAGAGCATCGCACCACGATCACTAGATGAGGTGAATCTCAATGGTTTCATGAGAAAGACCGGCTAGAGAGCCACATTAATGTCCCTTTGCTGGAGAGCATCGCAGCACGATCACTAGATGAGGTGAATCTCAATGGTTTCATGAGAAAGACCGGCTAAGGCCTTGGCAACAAGAGGAAGGCCAGCAAGAGGAGAGTCCCCAGCTACCAAGGCCAAAAGAAAAGCCTCATCTTCTAAGGCCTCAACCATTGGATTTGGTGACAAAACTGCAAGTAGAGGGAGACTAAGATGAAACAAGCACAGATTTTTGGAGCTCAATGTCGACTTTTCCTCCATTATTCTCCAACCATATCTCCAACAGTCCACACACTAAAATGGTATCCTCAAAAGATAGATAACCCAAACTTAAGGACACTTTACATACAACAATATGATAAGGCTTAGACTATGCCTTAGACTTTGGCTTATTTCTCAACACTCCCCCTCAAGCTCAGAATGAGCTTGCAAAGGTAATACTCCAAGTGCACTCCTGAAGTATTCAAACTTATCTTTACCTAATGCTTTGGTAAAGATATCAGCAACTTGGTCATTGGTCTTCACATGGACCAAGTCAATCTCTCCATCAATGACTTTTTCTCTAATGAAATGATAGTGCACTTCTATGTGTTTTGTTCTTGCATGGTAGATTGGGTTCTTCGCCAACATAATGCTGCTAACATTATCACAATACATAATGACTCCACCATCAATCTCTATGCCCATGTCATATAAGATCAATCTCAGCCATGTCTGCTCACATGCTGCCAATGCAATGCCTCTATACTCTGCTTCAGTGCTTGATAAAGCAACTGTATGTTGCTTCTTATTGCTCCAACTTACCATGGCTAATCCAAATGAGAATGCATAGCCACTAGTAGATCTTCTATCCATAGAGCTACCTGCCCAATCTGCATCTGAGTATCCAAACAATGTAGGCTTGATTCCTTTTTCATAAAACAACCCAAATCCAGCTGTCTTCTTCACATATCTAAGAACTCTTCTCACTACATCCAAATGTGATTTGCATGGTTTCTGCATAAATTGACCTACCAATCCAACAACGTAACTCAAGTCTGGTCTTGTAATGGTCAAGTAGATAAGACTACCAACCATCTTTCTGAACATAGTAACATCCTCAACATAAGATCCATCATCCATCAACTTAGCATTTTGATCCAATGGTGTATCAACCGGTTTGCATCCTGTCATGCCATATTTTTCCAACATCTCCAATGCATATTGCCTTTGTATCAGCCATATACCATGAGGTGTGTCAATAACCTCAATACCCAAGAAGTATCTCAACAAACCAAGGTACTTTATATCAAACTCTTTATGTAACCCATGCTTGACTTCAGTAATCTCCTTCTCAAGTGTACCTGTAATAATGAGATCATCAACATAGATGACCACAACAACCATACCATCTTCTGTATGCCTCACATAAAGTGAATAATCAGCTTTGCTCTACTGAAATCCCATACTGCATAAGAATTTGCTGATTCTATCACACCATGCTCTTGGTGCTTGCTTCAGTCCATATAAAGCCTTCTTCAACCTGCATACATAATGTGGGTATTTTGGATCCACATAGCCCTCTGGTTGATCCATGTACACTTCCTATTCTAAGTTGCCATTCAAAAATGCATTTTTCACATTCATTTGATAAAGCCTCCAACCATAGATAGAAGCCAAAGCAATTATCGATCTTACTGTCGTCATTTTAGCTACTGGATTGAATGTTTCTTCATAGTCCAAACCATAAGTTTGTGCATATCCTTTTGCAACTAGCCTTGCTTTATACCTTTCAAGAGAACCATCCGACTTACATTTGACCTTGTAAACCCATTTACATCCAATGGACTTCTTGCCATAAGGTAGTTTCACCAAATCCCAAGTCTTGTTTTTCCTTAGTGCATTCATCTCTTCATCCATTGCTTGTCTCCACTCTTTGCTCTCTACTACTTCTTCAAAGCAAGTAGGCTCCACATGTTGTACATAAGAAACCATGTATGCATAATGCATCTTCATGAACCCATTATAAGTCAATCTATCAATTGGATACCTTACCCTTTCTGACCTTCTCAATTGAGGTGCACTATCGTGTGTCTCATATGATCTAGCATGTGGTGGCACATACTTTCCTGCACTTCTAGTGCCAGGTGTTTTAACATGCGGAATGCCATACTCGTCATCTATAGATTCATCTTCTAAACTTTCAGTCATTGGTCCCTTACCTTTTGCAACTTTTGCACTCCTTTGTGCATTTCTCAATCTACCACTCCATGGACTGTAGCTGCCACTGCTTTCCACATTCTCTTGAGGTCCTGAAGCATCTTCCACATGCTGATTTTCAGTTTTGCTATTTGCTGAATTTTCCCTTCCATAGCCATTATCATCATTGCTTTCATAGGAATCTACATCCACTGCAATTTTGGGCTTGTACCATGATTCATATTCACTGAATTTGACATCCCTGCTTATGTATACTTCCTTACTCACTGGATCATAGCAAAACTTTTCAAATGCTTCACTTTTATGTTGCATAAAGTACACCCAAGTCATCCTACTGAAATCATCAATGAAAGTAATATAGAATCTACATTTTTCACTCATGGAAACATTCTGACATGGGCCCCAGATATCTGAGTGTATTATTTCCAAAGGATAGCTGCTTATTCTCCCCCTCTTTGGAAATGGCAATCTAGACTGCTTGCCAAATTGACAAGCCTCACATACATGATCAAAATTCACATATCCCAAATGCGGTAGACCACGGACTATTTGTTTTGATTGCATTTGCTTCAATCTTTGCAAATTAACATGACCAATCCGTCTATGCCATAATTCCACATCCTTATCTTGCCCATGTCCTCTCTCAACATACATAGAGTTTTGAATCACTGGGGTACCTGCATCCAAAGCAAACAATCTCCCTTTCTTTCTACCATGAGCAATCACCCTACCAGTTCTCCCATTATGGAACTCTTCAATAAAACATCCAAAATTATTGAATCTCACCTGCAATCCTTGATCTGTCATTTGACCACCAACCGATGCTAGGTTCTTAGTTATTGTGGGCACATAAAGTACATCAGCAAGCTTGTTCTCAATCCCATCTTTAGTAACAAGTGGCACACTACCAATATGAGTAATTTTGTGTAAAGTATCATCACCAGTGGCAACATATTCATCATTCTGCATTTGCTCCTTGCTATCAAACCACTCAGCATGATGAGTCATGTGGTTTGTAGCTCCTGAATCCAAAAACCAGTCATTGTCACGAAGAGGATGAGTCATGCTCCCAAGCACATGCTCCATAGCAAATAGGTGACCTCTAGGCGATCCACCTCTAGGTCCATAACCTGTACCACCATAAGTGCCTGCATAGTGGCCATATTGGGTCCTTCCACGACCCCTAGACATAGCATTCTATTTCTGATAACAATCCCTCTCAAAGTGACCAAACTTCCCACAATAATGACAAGTGCCATCTCTTTGTGAAGAAGGACTAGACCGTCCTCTACCTCTAGGGAAAGATCTCCCCCTGCCTCTATGCATGAAGTCCCCATGACCAAAGTTGGCTCTTCCACAAGCAAAACCATAATTACTACGACCAAGTGAAGAGCCTCTAGCTCTAGATGAGCTGCCACAACCTCTCTGGTGATAGAAAACACTATCTCCACCTGCATTTTTGCCACTGCTAGATGCATTCAATCCCAACTTGATTTCTTTTGTAAGTAGCAATCCAATAAGCTCCTCAAAGTCAAGCATAGAGCCTCCCCTAACGGAAATAGAGGTATCCAAAGATTTGAAAGCTAGTCGAAGCCCATTTAGTGTCACTAACACTAAATCATGATCATCAACAAGTGCATTAATGGATGCAAGGTCTTTTTGAAATTTGCTTGATTTCTGCCACATAGTCACTGATACTGCGATTGCCTCTCCATGCACCATGTAATCTCTGCTTAAGTTGTATCTTACGAGCCTCTGTGCATGTTCAATACATTTTTTCTATGATTTCCCATGCCTCCTTACAAGTACTTGCCTTTTTTATATGAGGAATAGATGTTTTTGAAATATATATGGAGATCCAATGCAAAACCTTCCTATTCTTCCCAGTCCAATCCTTGTACGCTTTCTTTTGCTCTTTAGTTGGATGTTCGGGAACTTCTAGACATTCATCATCACCTGTTATGAGATCCCATAGACCTCTACCCATCAAAAAATTCTCCATCTTGTAGGACCAAACACTATAGTTGTCTTTGGTCAATTTGTCCCCCACGATCTGAGTGATCTGTGCCGTGTCAGCCATTATGACTGCTGCAAATTCAGAAGAAAACAACGATACAATTTGTCTAGAAATGGTATTCAGCAATATGACTGTCATACATATGTCCAAAAACTATCATATACATCCATCCATGATGCCAACATGTCATACATTCAGTTCCCAGCAAGAAACATCCAAATCGGATTCCACACAATGTCTGTATGACCCAAAATGCATTAAAACATGGGTCTAAAGTTGACCACTTTTCCTGCAATTTTTAAATTTCTTTTGACTCAAGTCTGTCAAGCAAGGTATTTGATTTTTCCTGTAGATTGTGGCATAGTCTGGAGTCCTGGACTATATTTATGGCACTTGAATCACACCATCTCTTTCATAACTCTTGCACTCTGCAGGAATTTGAGCTGTAAAGCCTCTAACATTGCATGTCTCTCTGATTCACATGCCCTGGAACAGAGAGCGCCTTAACTTCGCTAACTCTGCAGGCTAAGTTTCGATGGCTATGGATGCAGGTAGCTGCACAATGTGGCTGCCCCTGCTTCTCTGTTTGCCACTTCTCGCTACAGCTCAGAATGCCACCACTGACCACATTGCTCTACTGGCATTCAAGTCCTCTATTGATGCGTCTCAGAAGCTTGGAAGCTGGACTGGCATGGACCACTGCTTTGGGGCTTGGCAAGGAGTGAAATGCGAGAACGGCAGGGTGACCCACATTGTTCTAGAGGGTGTGTGGCAGGTTTGAGCTATTAGAATGAGGATGATGATGACGACAATGACTATACTGGCCACAAGAAGAAGGAGGCACTCTCTCTCATCCCTCTCATTCCCTTGATCTCTCCTACACACATACACACTGCCCAACCTCTGTTGAAGGAACTTGTGATCCAGCTCCGCCAGTTGGAACCGCCTGCCCATCAACAACTCAGTGGCTCGCCTGAGTTCACGAAGCTGCGCCACAAACCTCCTCTCTTCGTCCTGTGCTGGGTCAGCAGAGCATGGTTCTAAGCACTGACAGAATGGGGGGCAAACAAGCCAGTCTCGATGCCATCAACAAGGAAACTATTGATCTAGAGAACATTCCAGTAGAAGAATTCTTCGACCAACTTCGATGTACCATGGGCAACATTGGTTTACTCACTCAGCTCGATGGACTGCGGGTCTTGAGCTTGGACAACAATGCATTCAATGGCTCTCTGCCAAATTTCGCCAATTGGAAATACATGAAGGCTCTCTATTTGTCGGGAAATCACTTCACAAGTTCAATCCCAGCCTCTATCTCCACCCTCAAGCGTCTATGGAGATTGGATCTATCGAATAACATGCTCAATGGGTTCATTCCCTCTTCAATCAACCGCATCACCAAGCTCTTGACTTTGGAGCTACAGAACAACAGGTTCATAGGGCTCCTCCCAAATCTCACTTTGCCAAAGCTACAAGATTTCAATGTCTCTGGAAACCAAGTTTCAGGTCCCATTCCAAGCTCCTTGTCATCCTTTTCTATATCATCATTCCAAGGAAACAGTGGTTTGTGTGGTACCCCTCTTCTCCAAGCACCAAGCCCTCTCCATTCATCAACGGAGGTGAAAAAACTAGCAAGGATAGAAACTGGAGCTCTGATACCAAATGACAAAACTGCAAGTAGAGGGAGACTAAGATGAAACAAGAACAGATTTTTAGAGCTCAATGTCGACTTTCTTCTCTATTATTCTCCAACCATATCTCCAACAGTCCACACACTAAAATGGTATCCTCAAAAGATAGATACCCCAAACTTAAGGACACTTTACATACAACAATATGATAAGGATTAGACTATGCCTTAGACTTTGGCTTATTTTTCAACATACAACAATATGATAAGGCTTAGAGTATGCCTTAGACTTTGGCTTATTTCTCAACATTTGGTGGGGTCCTTATGGCCATTATCAGAGAAGCCTTGGGGCAAGGGCAGAGAGAAGGAGAAGAAGAAGGAGTTGGAGAGACACCACTAACATCACCTCCTCAACAAGAGCAGTAGGTGCAAACAAGTGAGGAGACGAAGACTGATGATGAAGGGGAAGGAGAGCTACAGAGGTAGACTATAGCCGACTATAGCCGACAAAGGCATAGGGAGAAAAGGAGGAAAGCTTCACAGGGAATGATAGAAGAAGAAAGGAGGAAAAAAGAAAAAGTAGATTTGTATAGGGCTCACATGGAGTCTAAAAAGATCGAAGAAGAAAGGAAGAAGAAAGTAGAAGAAGAGGCAGAAAGGTTGAGAGAAGAATTGAGAAGGTCTAAGGAGGAGAGAAAAAGGAAGGTAGCCAAAGAAGAGGTAGAAATGAAAAGAAAGGAGGATGAGGATCTGGCTCTAGCTATGCGTCCATCACTAAAGTAGCAGAGCAAGAGAGATGAGCTCAATACCATGAGCCCACCAAGAGAGGAAGGGCTAGGCTCGAGCACCCATGTGCTGAAAGTCACGCCACCTCCTCCAAAAGAAGGCAAGGGCAAGGAACCAATTGTGTCCATTCCTACCCTCCTGGTGCCAACCAAGCCCATAGTCACAACCACCCAGGGCTCCATGCCAAAAGTAGACTCTAGCAATGTCTTAGCTTGGGTGCAGTACCTTGTAGATAAGAAGATGACCCAAGGGACCGAAGAGGGTACCCCAATGACAGGGACCAAGAGATGATGCCAATTCCAAGCAAGATTCAAAGAGGTAGAAGGTGGAAGCCTCTATCAGCTCTGTACCCATGATAGAGCTACTAGCTAAAGGAGTATGATGAATATGTAAAATAGCTGCTATTGTAGTTGGAAAAAGCTAGGGAAGAAAAGAAAATAGTAGCAACAAAGCTCGAGGAAGCTAAAAAGGAGGCCATGGCTACATTCCAGTTGGAGAAAACACGCCAAATAGCCATGGCCCAAAGGGAAATTAATGAGATGAAAGAGAAACTATAGGCTAAAGAGAAGACATAAGCTGAATGGTAGGCAAGATTAGATGAAGAAATGGAAGCCTTAGTGATCCTATGAAGTCATAATGATGAGCTTATAGGGTTCTATGAAGATCTGAAAGCACAGACGAAAAAGCTCCAGAAAGCCTTAGAAGAACTAGAAGTTGTGAGAGAGGAAAGAGCACACACATATGAAGAAGAGGTGGAGACATTGAAAAAAGAAGTAGCCTCGAAGCAGGAGGAGCAATAAAGGCTAAAAAGAGAAATGGAGGATTAGGAGCAAAGGCTCACAATGTTGGCGGAGAGGCAGGGGAAAGCCTCAAAGACATGAAGAAGAGAGCAAAAGAATGGGCCAATTAGAATAAAAGAAGAGTTCAAACCTTGGTGCACCGTCTAGCTCAGGTGGAGAAAGATAAAGTGTTGGCTAAAAGTAGAGCAGTGGCCATCCACATGAGTTTCAAGGGCCAGCAATGCGCCTTCCTCAATACGCTACTTGATGTCACTCAGACAGAGGAAAGGGTGGCCATTGAAACAATCAGGAAAAGAAGCTTGGGATTGCACATAGGGCCCTGAAGGTAGGCTTGCAGATGCCAATGCAACCAATGGGAGTCCACCTAAGCTCTGAAGAACAAAGAAAGTATCTGTTGCAAGCAGGCATGACCCCACAAGAGGTGGACACATTAGGGTTTGCCGAAGGGGCATAGCAGGAAGCCTAGCAAGAGGAAGAGTCTAGACTAAACTTTGAGATGGGACCTCATGAAGAGGAATTAGTCCCACCACCTCCTTCTCCACCCCCAGAAGACCAGTGGGACACCTCCACCGAGAGGAGAGCAGCACTAAAAGAAAAGAGGAAACATATGGTGGAGGAACCTAGGAGAAGATTGAATGCTGGACCAGTAATAGGGCCAACTGCACCCATTCCACCAACCTCATATAAACTCCGAGTAAGCTTCCACGCAGATCTCATCACCTGAGAGCAACAGGAGAATGCAGGGCAGTCCTTTGATCTTAATTTCCACTTCCCCACCAACTTGCGCCGAGTCCTATCCATTAAGGTGGTGGAAGAGGTAATTGCCATTGGAAGCAGGCTAGGAGACAAATGGCTAATGGAGAGAGAGAAGAACCCCATCCTCTAAGGCACTGAGGATGTGGAATTTTGGCAAAACAAGGTTTTTGAAGTCCTAAGATCAGTGCCATAGCCTACGTGGAGAAGGCATATTTGTGATGTAAATATGGACACTTGGATAGCTTTTTGTCACATCATGCCCTAAGAGCAAAATAATCATACATTCATGCCATACCCTTGAAGGATAGGAGTGGATTTCGACCCCAATGTCCACATCCGATACAACTTCCCTGTAATCTACAATGTGTATTGCACTAAGCCTGAAGACGCCCTTATCTTCACCTCAAAAGACCTCTATGATTCCTTAGTCTGCTTCCATGAAGAATTCTCTTCATGCCCCGACCTCGCCTTTATCACCACTTGTAATTATATTAGATTACTTAGAATACTACTTAGGCAAGCCCCCACCCCACAAGAGTGCGGTCTTCCGACCCTCTATTTGACCCTACAAGATAGCTATGCAATGGCTCGATTAATGATGCGAGCTACACTACTTCCTTCATTTTGCTTAGCTCTCTTGGAGGACATGAATAATAACCAGTTCACCCACTGCAATCATCCATTCCTCTCCACCACCACTCTCCAAGTCCGCCTCAATGTGAAGGGATATATCCAAGGCCACCCATTCCTCAATAAATCTCTTAGTCCCTCCTCCTCCACCTCATCATAACTCTGAGGATAAAGCTTAGCTTCCGTCATAACTATGTAAATCCAAAACAAAGAAAGAATCCAACAAAATAAAAGGAGAAAAGAAAAGAAAATAAATGAAGAAAAATAAAATAAAAAGAGAGAGAAAGAAAAGGAAGAAACTAATTTGGATGAAAGAGATGCAAACACAAGAAAAGTACTTAACTCTACATAGGTCACAACCACTGCACCTAGGGGTTCTCAAGTTAGGTGCACCCAAGGGACTTCGATCAGTTGGCTCCATCCCTAAACCCATAGCCTCATTTTGATTCCCCACGTCATGCTTCGAACACGTCAAGGCCAAACATACCTAGGGAGGTAACAGTCACCTATGGTTAGACCTGTCACCCTAAGCTACACGCACCGCACCTCCCTTATGCACAAACTGGGTCCTCAAGTGTGGGGCAACACCCCCAAGACCCAACTCCCAGTCTTCCCACTAGCGCAAGCACAATGCACCACACGGCAAAGCCAATACACCCCCAGGTAGTGCACCTTCTTTTCTTTTTAGGTACAAACAAAGACTCCAACTCCCAACTTCGAAGGCCCCATCATCCATGCAATGTGCTCCTAGCCTCCACCACCTTAACTGAGTGATCCATTTCTTCCCAAGACCAATTCCCCCAAGACCCCATCATCTTACACTCACACATCCGCCCTTTTAAATCATCAAACCTTCATCAACTCAAAATCACAAGTGCCCTAGAATTAGCCCCTGCCTAAGAAAGAGTTCATCTCATGTGACAATGTCACCAAGTAGACAAAACAAGACAAGGGCAAACCTAGGTAACCCCAATCAAAAGTAAATGAAGAAGCTCATTTGGGGGACAGTACATGAGAAAACAATCACAGAGGGTAGAAAGATAGATCCGTCCAACACCATCATCAATTTCAAGGACAGATCTGTCCACCCGCCATTCTCCAAGTAGGAATCCATCCAATATGATATTGGATTTCAAAGGACATGTCCACCCATTGTCAGTGTCACAAATAGGACTATCCCCCACACCATCTCAAATTTCAAAGGTCAGTCCATCCAACCCCAACCCCCACAATAGCTTGTATACAAACTCAAAAAAGCCCTCCAGCTATATCCATCCCACCTTCCAACCACTACACATCATTGCCATGGAACTAGCACTAAACTAGGAGGGGGTAGTATTAACCTCAGCACAAGAAGAAAGTGGAAAAAGTGGAAAGTACAAGTTGGGTCACCTAAAAGAGGTAGCCCAGATGCAATGGAAGAGGTAGGATGAAAAATGACTAAAAGTGCAAGGGCAGTCTCTAAAATCAAGTCAAAGGCAAAATTGCATTTTTAAATGCAAGGTGTCCCTAAAACAGTTGTAAAAGAGTGCCAGGCTTCCTCCTGTGCAAATTGTAAAAGGTAGGTGGGCATAGGTAAGAAAGAAGGAAAATAGAAGGCACATAGAAGGAAATGGAAAAAGGACCTTGCCACAATGGTCGATCATGTAAAAAAGGGGATAAGGGGATGACTCCCCACCAAAAGGGATTTAGGGTTTTGTATATAAAGTTGAAAAGTGAATGAAGAGCTCATTCTTTGATGTGTGGCAAAGTGGACTCTTCTTCTTCTCTCCTTCTCTTCTCTTGCTTGCTTGCTTGTGAGTGCTTGAGGGAGAAAGTGTGAGTGAGTGAGGGAGTGTGTGTGTGTGAGGGTGAGGGATCTTGGAGATGAAGCCCTCTACCATTTCCTCTCTTCTTCTTCTCTTCTCTTCTCTTCTCTTGTCTTGCACATGGCTATGGAGGATGGAGCTTTGAGAAAGAGGATTGAGGATGCTTAAGCTTGCATCACGAATCATGGAGCTATCAAAGTGCTTGAGAGAGAAAGCAACTCAATCAGGCATCAAGGTAAGCTCAATACATTCATAGAGAGGGATAGCACATCGACTATGTGAGAGGTAGCCATTAGTGCTCACTTGAAACGCTTGAAGGAATAAGCGGTCCATGGGTCTTGGTGGTTGAGCAAGAGCTCCCTTTATAGTATCTATACCTAACTTCTTGGCACACTTTGGTGACATGAACAAGTGTGTGCTTCCATAGTCAATCAAAATTTTAAAGGACTTACCCTGATATTCTATTGGTGTTTGAATCACTGAAAACTAGCAATTTGGGCCTTTCATATGGAGGGTGGCGTGAACTGATGCACTCTCCTTACCAGCTTCCATAGTTGGGTTTCCCTCTTCTTCAAGCTCTTTAAGAATTACAGTTGATGCATTTCCTTTTGCAATTGAAGCTTGGTTGTATTGTCCTTGGTGAGGAATTTGGCCAAGCTTGGGCATTGTCTTTTAAAGTGGTCCGACTCATTACAGTGGAAATACCTAGTCAAAGAAGTTTTTTATATATGTTGAATCTAAGGTGGTAGGTAATTAGGTAATTAAAAATATTCTGTCAAGGGAAGGGGGAGGATGGACCCTTAATAGATCTAGACCTATTGAGTGGTCTCAGTAACCCAAGAGCTTTCCTAAGAAGAAATAAAAATCACATTTTTTATGGACCGTTAGAGATCAGTAAGCCTGACTTGCATCACTTTAGAACCATGGGCAGAAGGGATCAAAGTGCAAGACTCCCCTTCATCTGTGGTTCTCTTTGAACCTAGCACAACGCAAGCCCATTTCAGTCAGTAATTTTTATAAATAATGGAGCCCCAAGAGAAACACCAAGGAAAAGGGAATTCTCTTGCAAGAAAATCTATCTTGTAACATCAACAAGCTTGTTTATCATGTTTCATATGATCACAATGAAGAAAAGAACGCCAGGCACAACAAATCTTCATGCAGCATCATGTAGATCTCCCACGGATTTGATAGAATCAACCATATTCTTCAATATCTTCACAAAATCCATCGATAGAACAAAGAAAGCAAAAGAATACACCATCTTTGAATGGAAATACATCACATAGTATTCATCTTCAATATCTTCATAGTCTTCTCTCTCAATCTCTCATATACAATCACTCTGTTTCAGTAGAATTGGCTATCTCTGACTCTCTCTCTCTCTCTCCATCAATAATACATCATATCCTCACTACAATCTCTCAAAATCACTCTCAATAATCCCTCTTAGGTCGTGGATACCCCTCCCAAGAGGTATGTCTGATATGAAGAGTCACCAGAGCCACTACAGTGTCCTTTCATAGCTCACTACTGTCACTTCACTCTAGTCTTCACTTGAGTCTTCAGCAGCTACTTCTTTCAGCTCTTTTGCACTTGTATTCACCTCTTTCCAAGGCTAGAAAACTTTCCCAAGCTACACTCTCATCCATCAGAACACATACAGAAGCATACAGAACAGTTACAGAACAGTACCAGAACAGCTACAGTACAGAACAGAACAGAACAGAGACAGAAGCTCTACAGAAGACCTACAGAAGGTTACAGAAGGTCATCAAAACCACATAACTCACTCTCAAATCATTCCAAACTCTCACAAACCATTCAATAAGCTTTCTCAATATCTCAATCTTCATCAATCAATACTCCATCCCTCTTTACAGAAGACAATCAGAACAAAACAGACCAAAACAGAGCAAAACAGAAGGTATACAGAACCAATCAGAACCTATCAGAACATCACAGAACCACCAATAAACATCATGAACTTCCAAAACACCATCAATATCATCCAAAACACTCTCAAACCACTTCCAAACCAATCAATCATCTCATAAAATCAACCATTCAGCTCTCAAAAACAACAAAAATCAGCCAAAAAACAAGTCATTTCAACACTCAATAAATAATGGAAACTCGGACCACTGACACTAATCAATTATTAGTACTTAATTTGACCAAAAAGACTCATG
Organism: Lygodium microphyllum; assembly: GCF_053477565.2. Taxonomy (NCBI): domain Eukaryota; kingdom Viridiplantae; phylum Streptophyta; class Polypodiopsida; order Schizaeales; family Lygodiaceae; genus Lygodium; species Lygodium microphyllum. Next base: position 56,999,971 of record NC_141151.1, read on the forward strand.
TTGATCCTTGTGATAACAGCCGAAACTTCCACTATGGGGTAGACTCAAGCAAGCCTAGTTAGCAAACTTCGAGGGTTCTCATCAAAAGTTTCGGATGGCATTTTCTAAGACATCTCTTGATGGGATACTAAGAATGTACTGCCAAGGAAGCAGCTCGGGCAGGCACATTACAGTTGGTATCAAAGCGTACATTGATATTGGACATGACACAAGTAAATAAAACTAGTTATAATTACAACATAAAATATCTTTCCCTTAAGTAGTGAAAATCTTCTCTTTTTTATATATGTTCTTGATTTCTAGCAGAAAGACAAACTTGGGAAATGATTCTTGATTTTCCAAGTTATATTTATGTCAGCAATGCACTCCTCTAATTTTAGCTAGAGAAACCAGATGATATACAATCCTTCACCTTTGTATTACGAAAGATGATGGATGTTAAGCAGAGGGTATTATTACATTGATGCAAACCATCTTGCTTACCTCCAGAATAATTTAAAGAGGCTAAGGTAGATGGAAAACCTTTAGGTTGCCAAGATTTATCTCTTCTATGAGGCTAGAGTAAACTCAAACATGCTCATTAGAGGAGGACAGGTCAAATTAAACCGGTACATCTATGAGGAGGCTACAAAGGTTCTACCAGCTAATCGAGTCATGGTTGTAAGATCTCTCTAGTTGCCGCAACTACAAGGAAGATAGATTACCTGATCTTTCCCTAAAATACAGATTTCTGGATATCCATTCCCAAAATCCTAATTACTATGCAATGGATGTATCGCAATACCATGCCTAGCTTGTGGTAGAAAAATCTTTACCAAGAATAATATGAGCTCCCGAACTACTCAAATAATGTATTCCAATAGTTCAAGAGATCGAACAAAGGCCAAGAAATGCAAAATTTGGAACAAAAACATTCAGAATAAGGGCAACTTTCAAGGTTATGCAAAAAGAGCCCAAGGGCACAGTACCAACCAAACAGGATAAAGAAAGCCAAATCAAATGCATTGGGAAACTTTGTACCCATATGAAAGAGCAATGAGACTCCAAGGTGCTTCTATTGCAAGGAACCAGGACATTTCAAGAGCCAATGCCCGAATCTTAGCCCAAACATCCACCAAGGTCAGTTTCACATGCAAAGCCAAGATGCCAGGGGGAAGGTTGCTAGAATAAACCTAAAGGATGTGAGAAATCAAAGTTACAACATTGGAATGTGTGCACAAGAGGAAGGAGAGAGCTCAAAGTACAAGAACAACATCTTGTTTACTAAGTTGCTTACAAGTACAACTTGGGTATACTCAATAGTGGGATCTTCTACAACAAAGAGATCGTGAGCCTATTCCACAATACATTGAGCGTTTCTAGAACGCCTTATTGCAACTTTAAATGCTTCAAGATGTACATGAGGCGATCCACAAGTGCAAGTATATGTCTAGTTTGCTTGGTCACTTCTATGCGGAAGTGAACATGTTCAAGCCAACGACTCTAGAGGATGCGATTTCTTTGGCCCATGATGCTGAAGACAAAATTTGTGGACAAGAGAAGCGACCACAACAATTTCCAACTAACGGTAACTTCGGTATAAAGCAATTCAATTCTAACTTTTGAAGATTCAATCAAATTTGTTTTGTTCCTTCTTCTTTTCGTAAATCCTAAACACGACCTCTTGCTTTACCATCAAACACAAATTCAAATCCTAAGCCATATTTCCAACCAAATCCCAACATGCCTAAACTCCCAGCTATTACCAATAATGTTTCCAAAGCTAAGTCTATAAATTGCTACAAGTGCTACCAACCTAGACACCTAGCAATGAATTGTCAATCCAAAAAGCCAATTGTTCACATCAACTACTTGGGAGTGACTGAAGACGAAGACCATGAATAAATGCCAAAATTTTTAAAGATGATGATGATATCGATACTACTTCAGATACTCTACCAAGTATGCCAAATCCTCATTCATTATTAACAATGAAATGTCTTGTACATGGTAAAGAAAAGATTGTTTTACATGATGATGGGAGTGCATGTGATTTTATTTCTGTAAAATTGGTCACATAATTGAATTTACATACTGTTCCAACTCATTATTACATAAAAGCTGCATTCTTAGGCACTAGATATAATGGTACACAAGAAGTTCATGATTTAAAAATTAAAATTGGTGGTCATATTGATTGCAAAAACTTCTTAGTTTTACCTTTGCAAGCTAGTAACATTATCTTAGGAATGCCTTGGCATCACAAATATAATCCCGATATAGATTATTCCACACATTCAATGAAAATTCATTCTAACAGAAAACAAATCACATTACATGGTATGTACGCCTTTGATAATTTTCCATTGCTTAGTCACACACAGGCTAAACGTGCATTAAGAAAAGGTATCAAATCATACTTAATATGGGTGAATGAAATTGAAGCTAAGAAAAATCAGATGCATCTTAGGCACGCACAATTTATTTCACAATTTAAAGATTGTTTTCCTGCTGACTTACCACATGGTTTATCACCTACATATCATCCTGAAGATCATAAAATAGATTTAATTCATGGTTCTCAACCACCATGTAAAGCACCTTATAGACACAATCAAATTGAACAGAAAGAAATCCAAGCCCAAGTTGAAGAATTGTTAACCCGAGGACTCATTAGGCTCAGTAGTTCTTCTTTTGGTACACCTGTCATATTAGTTAAGAAGAAAAATAATACCTATAGGATGTGCATTGACTATCGTGCCCTAAATAAAATCACTATCAAAAATAGATATCTGATCCCTAGGGTAGACGACCTCATGGATAAACTACAAGGAGCCACTAATTTTAGCAAAATAGATCTCAAATTTGGATATCATCAAGTACGATTGGATACACTAGACATTTTCAAAACTACATTTAGAACTCAATTTGGTCATTATGAATTCCTCATGAATTCCTTGTTATGCCTTTTGATTTGACTAATGCACCAGCTACATTTAGCCAAATGATGAATCGCATATTTTTAAAGCATCAGTATTGCGTAATTATTTTCTTTGATGACATATTGGTTTTTAGTAATTATGAACATTTATCTTTGGTCTTCAAATTATTGAAAGAGAATCAATTATATGCTAATCCTCAAAAGAGTGAATTTTTCCAAATCCAAATTGAATACTTATGACATATTGTCTCATCTAATGATATTCAAGTTGATCCTAAAAAGATAGAAGCAATTTTGAATTGGCCGATTCCTAGAAATGTGCATGAATTATGTTCTTTCTTAGGTCTTGCTAGCTTTTACAGAAAATTTGTGAGAAATTTTTCATTACTTGCATTGCTTTTGACAAAAATGTTAAAGAAAGGTGTTGCGTGTCATTGGTTTGATAATTAGCAAAAGTCTTTTGATTTATTGAAACATGCTTTAACACATGCACCTATTTTGTAATTACCTGATTTTAATCGATCATTCTTTCTAGTAGTCACTAATGCTAGCGGATCAGGAATAGGAGCTGCCCTTATGCAAGATTCATATCCCATAGCCTATTCTAGCTGCAAACTTAAACCCTCTGAACTGAAGTATTCTACCTATGATAAGGAATTGCTAGCTATAGTATAGGCCTTACGTTAATGGAAACACTATCTAATGGGATCTGAATTCATGATCAAAACTGACCAAAAAAGTATTAAACATCTCCTTAGTTAGCCACACAAATCTCTGACCATCATATCAAATAGGATACTTTTATTCAAAGTTTTCATCCACTTATCCAATATCAACCTAGAAAAGAGAATGTTGTTGCCGATGCCTTAAGTAGAAGACCAAGTATCCATAATATCTCTGTTATATCTTTTGATTCCCTTATCCCTATGAAAGATAGGACCAAGACCCCAGTTTTCAAGCTAATTGGAATAAATTAGTTACTAATAATTGGATTTCAATTGATTCATTGTCTTATTCTTATGGATTTATGTTTTATGAGAAAAGGTTGTGTGTAACTGTTCCATTTAGATCATTTGTGTTGCACGAAATTCATTGTCCCCCATATCAAGGCCATAGAGGTATTATTTCTACTTTACGTACATTGGTTGAAGATTTGTACTGGCTACAAATGGAATCTGATGTTTCTAACTTTGTTTCTGAATGTTAAATTTATCAAAGAGTTAAGTGACACAATTGGGTGTTAGGCTTAACTCAAAGACTTAAATGGAATCTGATGTTTCTAACTTTGTTTCTGAATTAAGTGACACAATTGGGTGTTAGGCTTAACTCAAATAGTTAAATGGAATCTTATTCAAAGAGTTAAGCCTAAAACCCAAGCTAATCATGATATGATTTGGACTATTGTAGATCGATTTAGCAAACAAGCATATTTCATTCCATGCAAGAAAACATTAACTGTATCTCAAGCTGCACAATTATTTTTTAAGACTGTTATCACTAACCATGGTTTGCCAAAAGTTATTATTTCAAATCGTGATTCTAGATTCTGTAATAATTTTTGGACTACTATGTTTGCTGATTTAGGTACTAAGATTTATTTTTCATATGTATTTCATCCTGAAACAGATGGGCAAACTGAAGCTACTAACAGTACAATTCTAGATCTGTTGTGTGCATACACAATTTCAAAACCACAAACATGGGATACACATTTACATCTACTTCAATTTGCATACTAATACACCACATACAACTACACAAAAGGCACCTTTTGAAATCATTTATGGACATAGATAACCTACACCTATTACATCATTGTCAAACAAAGTTAAAGCTACTGATGATATTGCCAATATGCATGCTACTATTTTTGCTGAAGTAAAATACATGATTGCGAAAGCCCAACAATCATACACTAAACAAGCTAACAAGAAAAGAAAAGCTATGAGTTTCAAAGTTGATGATTATGTTTGGTTATGCATTGAAAAGAGAAGATTACAAAGTGTTGAGAAACACCCTCTTGTAAAGTTAGCCCCTATATTTTATGAACCTTTCAAGATCATTCACAAAGTCAATGACAATGCATTTAAATTAGAACTACCCCAACACTAAGAAATCCACAATTCTTTTCATATTAGTTTGTTACAACCTTTTAGAGGCCAATTACATGTTCACCCTGTCTATGAAAACCCTCCTTTGTTAAAAGAAGAAACTGAAATCCTTGAACCTAAAACTATTCTAGGCAAGCACTGACTTTATGACCACTAGAATTGGTCGTAGATACTCTAGATATTTGGTTAAGTTTAAAAATCATCATGTTGAAGAGGCCCAATGAATGCACGCTCGTGACCTAAGTGCTTACCCCTCACTGCTCACTCCACATTGAGCTAATAGCAATTGAGGACAATTGCTATCCCACCCCAGGCATATGATGGCAGGAGGCATATTCCACGATGGATTGCGTGAGACCACAGTAGATTCCATGAGTTTTTTATTTCACGATGGATTTCGTGAGGTTTTGCGATGGATTCCGTAAAACTATATTTATTTGTCGGGGCTCGTACACAAGATGGATTCCTTGTGCAAGAAGTTGACGGGGACGACTATCCTTTTTGTGTGTCATGTTAATTTAATGTGCACGTAGGTGATTCCATAACGAGTGATTCTACAAAATACATATTTAAATTAATGGATGTTTATAAGTTTCGAGTGCACTTGTATTAAATTAAGGTTAGGACAGAGTTCCAACCTATTTATTTATTTTGTAGCTGAAGACTACTAGGTATTCACTTTTGTCGATTTAATTTTATTATTTTCTAACAATTGTGAATGCTTCAGTTGATGTGTAGAGCAAGCGGTGGTAGCGTTAGGAAGCACTGGGCGATAGCATGTATTCAAATTATCTAGAAAAAACTATCATTTTTATGGGCGTGTGTCTTATCATTAAAGGCATGGTGCTAATATTTATTTAGGTCACTTATTTATTGAAGTTCTTGACAAACATTTATTATTTTGTATGTGCATGGGCGCTCGGTTTAAATATTTCATTATTAGACATTGTATTTGGGCACAGCTTGACTTTTGGGACGCCCAACCGCTTTATTCTTTATTTGGACAAAACCAAACACAAAAGCCAAAGCGTGCTAATTGTAAATTGGGCTATTTTTTAGCTTGAGATGAATAAACTTATAAATACATGCCTTGTAAAGCACTCACACAAGGCATGGGGGAAGATTGTACTCAATTTGTCTCTTTTCTTCATGTAGTGCAAATCTTCATTCTTGTTTTATGAGCTTTAGTAGAGTTTTATTCTTGGGGACCTTTCGGCACTCGCTATGTACGCATCCAACATGTGATTTATGCACCAAATAGAGATCATAGTCAAGGTCAAGATGGTGATCATGATCAAGGTTATGATGCAAAGAAACTAGAGGAGGACAATCTTAAAGGAGGCTGCAAAGATGGCAAGTTTTAGATTCTAATAGACAACAAAATTCTCGTAATAACAAGGAATATTAGCATTGTGGTGAGGAAGGCCACATTTCTAAGAGCTACTTCAAAAAGAATGCTAAAATTAGAAATTGAAAAAAGCAACAAGGTATTATGCATCAACTAGTAGCTAAAACAATAATAATAGAAGTGAACAACTACTTGTCATGTAGTACTTTATGAATACTAGGACTATTGATGGTTCATCTAAAAATGATCGTAAGACTCAAGTACCTCTAATCACATGAATTTTCAAAATCTCCAAGCTATGTGGAGACAGGGGATGATACAACCCACCCCATTACTCACATTGGAAATATTCCCTTGAGTATACAAGATGGTAAAATAAAATACTTGGCTGGTATGCTACATGTATAAACTATGACTAAGCACCTCATCTCTGTTGGTCAAACAATGAAACAAGGATTTTAGGATCGATTCATATTCAATATTGTTATATAGAGGACCTTGGAAATGGTTGCACAAGTGATTATAAAAGGCAAGTGTGCTTTGCTCTTAATGTCCATCTACCTGGAGTGGATGCCGCTATGTTTGCGAAAGATTCAAGTATTATGGCTGATTTGAAATTTGGCATAAGTAGATTGGTCCTATAAATGTGTAGTGTCTGAAAAATATGCAATCAAAAAAGATTGTGGATAGATTACCAAAGTTCAAACTTGATAGGATGCATAAACAATGTGCAACATGTCAATTTGGAAAGTAGATAAGGCATACATTTCCACATGAAAATCACATATGTAAGAATCTACTTGAGATTATACATTTTGGTGTGTGGGGATATACAAATCTTGCAACTACGAGTTGTTGCAATCATTAAGTCTCCTTGATTGATGATCATACTCGAAAACCATAACTAAAGTGCTCACTCACCTTAAAAGCTTTAAAGCTTTGGTTGAGACAAAGATAAGGTTGCATATTAAATACCTAAGGTCATATAGAGAGGGGAATACTTCTCCAATGAGTTTTCTAATTTGATTCTAAGGTCAAATGGAGGGGGAGAATATTTTTCCATTAATTTTTCTTATTTTTTACAAAAAAAGTGTTTATAGGCATTTTACATATAAGTATATTCCATGGAAAAATGGAGTTGTCAAGTGGAAAAATAAGCATATTGTAAAGGTGACTTGAGCATTGATGTCGAAAAGAGACTTATCTCATTACTAATAGACTAAAATAATCGTTAGTATGGTATACATTATAAACAGGACATGCACAAATTTTGTACATAGTATAAAACCTCAAGAGAAGTATACAAGTAAAAAGCCAAATATATCCCATCCAAAATTATTACGATGTACTGCTTATGTGCACATCCCTAATGAGTTGCATAGTAAATTGAATCCCAAAGTAGATCTTTGTGGGATATTTTCTTGAGTAAAAGGGATGGATATGACATAATCATGTTAATGTCAGTTGAGAGTTTGTAGAGATGTTGTCTTTGATGGAATGAGAAGTTGGTATATAATGTTTAGGATATAGTTGGATCTTATGTATACAAGAGGCTAGTGTTGTGTAGAAATAGGTCAACTATCACAGACATCAAATGGGCCACAAGAGTCTCCTAGTTTGCCACATGAGTCTCTTGGTTTGCTGACAAAATTATAGATTAGTCATAGGTTACTCCACCAAGCACATCACGTATGTTAAGGAAAGACAAGGAGAAGGTTGGAGGGTCACATGTTATGATTGATGTACCATTAGGTTTCTCTTCTGTTGATTTGGATTTAGTAGTAGAGCTTGGATGAAGAGTTTGTGATTCCATCTATTAAGACACCTAGCATGAGAAGGGCACAAGAGGATGCTAAGGCACTTGGTAGGGATCCAAGTCCACATAGGTCAACCAAAGTAAGAAAGCCAATGCAACAATTAACATATGGTAGCTATGTAGCTCATCACTATGCAAATGTGGCTAAGGCTGATGTAGAACCCATTAGGGTTGAGGATGTAATGGATATGAGCATGGAAATAATACTATGGATGAAGAAATGGTTGCACTTAAGTCAAATGACATGTGGGATTTCGCACATATACCAAAATGTAAAAAAGCTAATGGTTACAAATGGGTTCATAAGGTGAAGCATAAGTCCAACTCATGGAATTGATTATGAAGAGAATTTTTTCCCAATGGCTAAATTGGCTACTGTGGGGGCTGTCATAGCCATTGGGATACATCAAAGGATTGGATCATGCATCAAATGGATGACTAAAATGCCTTCTGTATGAGGAATTTTAAGAACAAGTTTACGTGGAGCAACCACCTGGTTATATAGATGAAAGGTGTCCTAGTTATATATATGCAAACTTCATAAGGCCTTGTTGGAGCTAAAGCAAGCACGCAAGGCATGGCATGACAAGATTATAAAATACCTTGTTAGCATTGAATTTCATAGAGCACAAGCTAATCACTCACTTTATGTATGTGAAAATGATGTGGTATCATGGTCATTACTATATATATAGATGATTTTATTATTGTAGGTGATAGTGAAACAATGATCTATTATTGAAGAGTCTTCTTAAGAATAATTTTGAAATGAAGGATTCGAGAGAGCTACATTATTTTCTTGGTATAGATATAATCAAGAATCCATAGGATACATGGTTGTCATAAAAGCAATATTCTTTGTATATGTTGAAAATTATCATACGGCTACTTGTAAGCCAATCTCGATACTTGTAGATGTCAATGCTAAGCTTAGTGCACATGAGGGCGATGTGATCGAGGATTTTACTATGTCCAAAAAGAATATGGATAGCCTTATTTATTTGGCAATCACTAAGCTAAAACTAAACTACATAATTGCTTTGGAGAGTCAAATTTATAAAGCTTCCACAAAAGCCACATTTGGATACAATGCAACACACATTGCACAATGTTAGGTCTACGTTTAACTATACCTTGTTTTATGCTGTAAGTATACCATTAGACTTGCATGGTTACATTGATGCAAATTAGGATGGTAGTATTTCAAATAAGAGGTCTACATGTGGTTTTAAGTTTTCCTTTGGGATTTATACTCTTACTTGGAGTTACAAAAAAAGCCTATAGCTACATTATCTTTGGTATTGAGGCAAAGTTCAAGGGTGCTCTAGTTGCAACATATAAGGTGTGGTTTCACTACACAAGCTACTTGGTGATTTGGGGCCACATATCAATAAGAAGATTATTTGTTTAGTACTTTAATTTTAGTCTTTTACCATATTGTAGACTAAGGCTTTTGTGTGGAAGAAGAAGAAAGAAAAAGAAGAAGATTTTAATCCTACCCCTCTATGTACTCAAGCCTCCATTATGTGTACACTCTGGGTTGCTTCACCTCTCTCTTCTCTTTTCTATTTAACATGCCAAATTTTATATTAAAATAGAGTAATTTTTGGGTTTCAACATATTACCTTAGGTAGTACCCTTTCCTAAAATGCAATAGAAAATGATTACATTAATGTATTGCAAATGTCTAAATGTTATTATCTTTTATAAACATCATGTGAGAGCCAAGCTCACTTTTGTGCAAATTGAAATACTACTTGATTATAGATTAAACATTGGATAGTTACCCAACTTTTGGTGGAAACTCTAATTCCAACCTAATCTATAAAAACCAAAAAGTGAATCAAAGAGTTCATTTTGCACAACGTGAGGGGAGGCGCCCCAAGAGAAGAAGCTTAAGAAAAGGAACTAGCTACATCTAATTACCCATTTTGGTGGACAAACTAGATGTTGAGTGAGCAAAAGGCACCAAATGATGACAAGAATGCCAATTTTTATCATGCATTTACATACCATGCACCCTCCCACCCTATTTCTGGTATGTCTATGGTGGCTTTGCAATCTAGCATTGCCATTGAGGCTACTTGCATCATCTCATCTACTACTATTCTCCCCTCTCCTTTTACATTACCTTTAGTCCCTTTTTGCCTTATCATTCTCTCTTCTCCCCTCCTTTCATGTTATCTTTAATGCCTTCCTCCCCCATCTTCCAATAGCATCTTTGTTACCTTATCGAAGTAACACCAACTTACACACACCTTGTAAGTCCCATCCTACCCATTTGGGGTTGAGCAAGCAATCATCATGATAGGGAATGTAAATTTGCAAGTCAAATTTCACCAATAGAATTGGCAACTCAAAGAAGTGTACCTTGAGGCTCCCCACCTTCTTACAATGTTTGCATTCATGGTAACCTTTGAAAATCCTTTTCAATCATTCAAGGAGAACCCTTGTATATCAACACTTATGTAGCTATTCAAGGACTCCCCAACATGCTTATTTTTTGTGCACACCAACTTGAAATTTTCCACCCATCTCAAGGCAAAAACATTGCCAATGGACTCATCAAAGCTAGCATGCTACGAGGCCATTCAATTCAAGTGACTAGTCTTGGTGCCAAGTCCTCCCAAGATAGTCAACAAAACAAAGAGGGATGACCAAAACTATAACCATGGAGAAAAATATGACATCAAATGCAATGGAAAAGGCAATCAATCCATAAGAAGCCATGGAACATTGTCCTTCAAGGAGAAAGATGCATACTCTATTAGCTTATCTAATCAAATCATAAAGAAAGTCTCCTCCTTTAGTTGTTCCCCCTAAGACATATTTTCTCATTTGAGTCATCCTCCACAAAGCATATGGGCCCAAGAGAAAGCAAGAAAGATTGGTATTGGTATTGGGATAGGAATTTGTAGGTGTTGCAACAAGGAAATTGAAACCATCCCTCATCTTTTCCTTAACTACCTCCACAATTAGTCATATTTGCAAGGGCTACATGGGATCAACCTACCCTTCTACCCTTACTCACCATCTTGGAAAAAAAAAATTATAGGAGAGGACAATGGCCTCCCCTGCTCCCTCTAGACATGCTTAATGGATGCCTACCTTTGGATGATTTGCTAGTTCATAATGAGATGGCGTTTAACAATAAGAACGTTGATCTCCTTTTCAAACTAAAATATGGTTTTTGGGTGCATGTGTTAAAGAGAAGAGGTGCTATCTCCAAAGAAGAAACTAGATTTTCCATCCAAAAGTCTAAGGAGCACCTATCCAAGGAAGATCCAGATGAGGCCCTACTCCAAATAGAAGGATGAAGTTGATTCCATCCTAACTATCATAGCTAATAGTATCTCTCAATGGCTCATGCCAAGTCAAGGGAAATCAAGCAAAATTAAGAAGGCCATGAAGAAAAATCAAGAAGAAGAGAAGTCCATAACACAAGAAATTATGTGTCCATGAAGAATGTAGACTCTAGATGGAGAGGCAAAAGGCAATGTGGAATGTCATCTTATCAAATCACTTAAGTTTACCAACTTTGATTCAACTCCCTGAGTGTCTACTTAGCCAAGCCCTTTTTATCCATCTAGAAATAGGATCCAAAATTTTGGTTTTGGACACTACATATGGATTCTACCTTTTTGGTTTCCATAGTATCAAATCTACCTCTAATTTGGCCGTCTAAATACAAGTTCTTGATATGCCCCAAATGATATAAATGTCACTTTCACTTTCTAATAAAATTTACATGTTACTTTTTTAAAAAAATCTTGGGGGTCTCCCCTCATGTTGTGGGGATCGTAGACCTACACAACACTTGTATTATTCATTAGATTAAGGAAAGGGCCAAGAGAATTTGCCATGTATGCAAGAATATAATATTATTGTCTCCTCTAATTTGGACATAGTAGAGTTCATTTTGTGGTTCTCTCCTTCTTTTTAACTAAAATCTTCAAAATTTGATATCTTTGGTAGTCCCAAAGTTCCTAATAGCTAATAGAAGCTGACAAAAGATGTCATGAAAACAAAATGAATAATGTATGTTTTGGAAATTAGGAGGTCTTTCAATATTATTTTTTGTACCCATTGTATTTTTGTTTATCGCGTTGACAATATCTTTGAGTTCATCAATCTTTCTCTTTGAGTTTCTTTCATCGCACCTTGTCTATATTTCCATTCTTACACGGCATCCATAAGGCGTTTTTCTCATCCGATAAGCTCTTGCACCACCTATAACAAAAGTGCAAATGGAAAGTGGGAGCCCAAAACGTTCAATATAAACAATTGGGTAACTATGCTACCATCTTACAAGGGCTCTCACAATGTGAAAAAAACAAAATGAGAGAATATCAAATATCACTAAAATGAATGTATCATTGGTTTTCAAATCACTGTCCAAGGATGGTTGCTAAGGTACAACATGTTTATATGGCAAAGGATATGTACTTGCCTCCAAATGAATGTTTTTCTCAACAAACACACTATAAGATCTTTGTTGCTTTAAAAACAACAAATTTAGTATATGGATGAGGGGAGTTAGAGTCCACTAGTGTAATTGCACTGGCCAAAACTAATTCAATATACCTCTCTCTTATCCACCATACATATGACTCAAGGTAATCTTTACACTGTAAGAGAACACATGATAGGTTAGTTGAAATTACAAGAGACTTTCAATCTAAAAGCAAAAGATAAGAAGTCTTACATTCAACCCATCTATGTTCAATAACTTAGAATATTTTGTCCTATAGACATTCAAAATCACTCTCCATCTACAACTTTGTGTATCACTTTGCAACGGGATCTCTTAAAGGAGAAACTTGAAATGTCTCTAAGAATCAACAATATCTTCAAATTTGATGTCCAAGTGGGTAGTAGTAAGTCTATTATAATAGCACCACAAATGAAAACTTGTTAGCAAATAGTAAAGAATCTATCTACAACAAAAGTAGAAAATAAGATAAAATCATTCACAATACATTTTTGCCATGTCATGAATGTCAAAAAGTGAATTCATAAGGATGACCTCTCTAGCAAGAATGCCTATGTAGATTAGGCTCCAATGTCCTCTCTAAAGCAAAACATTAGTTAATAACAAATATAAAAATAAATCACCAAAAGATAGTACTATAAGGAACATACCTTTCAACATACGAGAAAAATATATGGAAGTTTCTAATACTATCAAAATTTTTAAAAAACCTTACAATATTCAAACCAAATTTTGAAAACATATCCATAGAGAAGTGGAGCAAAAATAAAGTACTCTTAATGATATCCTTGTCCAGAGAAGTATTGTTTGCCCTATATACAAAACAAAGAAAGAAACTCAATGATCCTTCAATATGCCAATAGAAACAAAGAGATGAGAAAGGCTTTACCTCAAACAACAATAAACCACAAAATCTAACAACTAAATATCCTTCTTCTCCAACATGCTCTTGTCCTCAAGACATATACTAAGGTAGTCCTCTTTCTCTAAATCATCAAAAACATTTACAATCATCTAGCCAAACACGTTGCCATCCTCTTGTAGTTCATTGGATCAAGCTTCCTCTTGTAAATCACATCCTCACTTTCAATTACCCCTTTCTTTCATCCGAGACAATCAACTACACCACTTATTGGATACAAGTGAGTAAATCCTTAACAATGGGATCTTTCTTTCTCCTTTCTAAAAATTTTTTGGAGAATATCTAGAATTTCAAAGGCTTTATGATCAATAGAGCATAAAGGCTTCAATATTGTGTCAAACATATATCTTAGTCTACTCACCATATTAAAAATCTTGTGCACATGAGCAACATCAATGTAAGCATCATTCATGAAATCAATGATAAAGTATTCTCTAGTGTCTTGTAAGTAAAGAATAATTGAAAATTGCCCTTTTGTTATGAAGCCCATCAATAGAAGAAACCCTCGAATAATCCTTAGAAATATCCTCAACACTCCAATGAATGCTACCTTTACAATGAGGTGGTTGGTTGCCTTCTAAGCTTTTTTTATTTCCCTAATTGGAAAGGGATTTTGTGATGCTCAAAACTGAGAGAGAAAAAACACCACATTGAAATAATTCACAAATTCTAGAGGTGATGTCACAAAACTTTAGAGACATTATATACTAAGGCATAGATGGGAAATGCTTGAAAAGCTTTTCATCTTCTCAAAAACCTCCCACGAGGTTTTTCTTTCAAGTAAATGGTTGAGGTTTTTATGTAGCTAACTGAGCCAATGAAGCCTTGTTGCCAAGGTCTATGCCTTGGCTACTGCCTTAGTTACCCATTGTTGCTACTTGCCACAAACTATATGGTTTAAACTCACAAAACCTTGAAGATAGTGAATTGGTTAAGAGATTAAGCTAAATATCTATTGTTGGATCCAAATGTGAAAAGTAATGAATTTTACTATGCTTCGTAGACATTAAGTAGGATTTGAAATGATGCACTCTAACACAAGGCAACCATTACCATGGAAAAAGAGTTTCAAGCAATGCAAAGAAATTTAAATGTATCTCACTTAGGAAAATTATAGAAAATTTTAACTCCCAAGTCTTTGAATATTGGAAAATCCAACATTTAGACATAGAGTGAGTAGTTGCTTGTTTCGAATGAAATAAAAAAGTTTGTTTTAAGCTATGTTAGATAACATATTGATTTTCATAAGACTTGTTATAATTAACTAAATTGCTATTTTTAGCTTTTGATATACAATGTGGCTTTACAAGTTGTATAGTCGAGAAACAAAAGATGGGTCTAAGCAAGGACTCTAGCTTGAGGCAGCATATTAAGAATCTCACCTTTCCAATGTTTGTCATGTTTCATCAATATTCTCAAAAACACAATGTGCCATTTCCTCTTTTTGTACCAAAGACTATCAAGATATCTTGAATTATATCCTATGTAAATGAAATGCAAAGAAAACAATGTCTATGGAAAAGCAATAAGCTCTATGAGTTTTTTAATCCAAGCCTCAATTGCCACACACATCACTACGTTCAACATATCCAAATTTTCTTGAAAAATATGAAAAAGTGTAACTCTATAGATTTAGATCAATGCTAGCAATAGAGCAATAAACATTACAAGTAAAAGATAACACAAGGCCATGTTTAAAGAGACCATGAATAGAGAAGAGAATATTATTATTATATTATAACATTACTTATAAAACAAATTACCAAAAAGCCAAAATATTTTTTTTGCGTAAAAAGTTCTGAGAAATTGTTGATTGTGGATATGCAAGCCTTTCCTTTTCATCACCACAAAACATGTTTACTTGTGTTAGATTTTTGTTGCGATTTCTTCCTTCCTTACCTCTTTAAATGTTACATTGCTTTTGTTAATTTCAAATACGCTCACTGCTTCTCTTCTGGCTGCTCTATGGACAAGCATTTGCAAATGCGTTAGTAGAAATTTTCTCGACTATTAGCTTTCTCTGCTCCTTCGTTAGGGCTTCCCCTCTTAATGAAATTCATCAACTGTAAGTCCAATTCTAACATGTTGCCCTTTCGATAGGATATTCTGCTGCCCCTTCCTGTCTCACACATCCCCCCCCCCCCCCCCCCATCAAAAACAACTCAATACTGAACTCAACACAAGATAGTTCTTGAGCCAGCCCAGCAAGCATTGGTCCCAACAGTTTGAGAGCATTTAGAACAACACCATGCAGCCCAATATGGCTTGCTTTTTCGGGATTATTATGTTTTAAGCCCTTTGGACTGACGAAAATGCTCATAGAATTGGAATTGGTAAGGGCCTTTTGTCCACAATGCAACTCTCAGATTTTGATCATAACCCTACTTATTCATCACATCACCTATAAATCCAACTCTTAACATCTTAGCCTTTTCGCAAGGCCTGATCTTCCCCTCCCTTCGATCCAGACTGAAATGGAAAAAAAGTTTGCTGGGAGAACTTTATGAGCTGTTGGGAGAAATCTATGTAGCAGCAACTGCAAATTTGCAGCAAGACGGACTGAAAGTACAAGCAGGAAACGAAGGTCATGCCCCCCTGATCTTTGGAGCTTCTTCACAGACTTGATGTTGCAGTAATCCTTGGGGATATCAAGTCCAAAATGGCCTGAGTTGGTCTGCTACTTCTTTTGGAATGAACTCTTTTCTTTAGCACCCAGGCTGTGATAGCATAATAATCACTCTTTGTAAAAAACACTTCTCTTGGCCAGGTGTTAGGGAACTATGCTGATGGGGTAGGGTTCCCACCTTCAAAAGCCAGACGTAACTAAATTTTTCCTTTCATAATTTTAATACATGTAAATAGTTCCCCAAAAAAAATAAGAAACTTTACAAGAGCTTCAGCACTGCCATGCTGATACGGACAGAAAGTGGCAAAGTAAAACTCTCTTAAGAGTTTTTTCTTCAGGTCACAGCTTCACTTCTTGTTTTGACTGTGGACAGAAATTGGCTCTTCAGGCAACAGTTTCACGTCTACTTTATGAATTTCGCCATGTTTAGATTAGACTCTAGAATCCAAAACCATTGTACAAACATATTGCCCTTTTAACACTAAAATCCAGACTGTTGTACACAACTCTGATGTAACATACATTTTGGCCGGTTAAGCTTTCACTCTAACACAACTGATGTGCTTGAAGTCTACCACTGGTGCTGCACTATGACTGGATGCACAGAGGCTGCTTCCTATTCCTTCACACCACCCTGTAGAAAGTAGCAGCAAAATACTCCCAGCAGCTCACATTTTTGCACAAATGCAGAATCTCGGCATCCTTCCTGCTGGCACTGCACTGCAAATTATCAATATACACTACGATGACACCAAAATCAGCCGTTGAGCCCAACTCCAGGTCTTTTCCTGATGGCAGTGCAATCCGTGAATAGAAAGGTATAAATGTATCTCCAGAGAACTATTCTATGACTTACTGTTTATAAGCCCCACAAATAGCGTAAATGCTCAGCCAGTGTTCACCCCATCGCCGAACTGGAAACTCAGTAGGTTGGGATGCTCTATCTCATCTTCAGGTTCTCTTTTCTTTGGAAATACTGATGTTCCCATGTTCAGATCTGCCACTGCTCTAAGGATGGAACAAGCCTTGGATACAGAGGCTGGCATTGTAAGGCCACCTTCAAACTGCATACCCTCATTTTCGGACAGGAGAAGTGACTGCACATCAGGGAAAAAAAAAGGCTCACAAGATTTCTTGGTTGATCTAGACCTTTGCAGCTCGGGTGCCTGCTGTGATTTTTCTTCCCAACCTCGTAGAAGTTGCAATGGCTGGCTCAAGCTCTCCTTCGAATAGTCACCTACATGTTTGGCCTCCCAGCCAACCTCCTCTGATCTGTCTTTGCAAGCCTCTGTATTGCGATTAGCTAATTTCATTCTATACTCTTCAAGAGCTTTGAATGCTCCAAGAACTGATTTGCCTTCCAGGAGCAAGCTTTCTGCCTTAGCCTCCAATGCGTAGTCATTGTGCTTAACAAATTCCTGCACTATAGATTTGGGATCCTGCTCCATAGAAGCAGCACAACTTTTGACAGTTTCTTCCTGCCGGAGTACCTCATCCTTTGGCTTGACAGATGACTGATGTTTGAAAGGTACCTCATCCCTTCCTGTGTATGTGACATCAGGAACTTGCTTGAGTCCCTGCTTTGAATTCTCGTTTCTAGTTGAATTGTCTGTGATCTCCCTTAGAGGTACACGGGAGGCTGCTCTTCTTGTCCGACCTCCTGTGTCTTTCCCCTGATTTCAGACAAAGAAGCAGTAATGTTAAGTACAGAATCTTGTAGAAGAAGTGCAAATATTACCACAGAAACACGACAGCATGCTATGCTCAATGATAAACAGAACTGCTCCATAACATGAAAGACGAGAGAATGTAGTATATACCATGGAGGTAGCATGCTCGGCATGGATTACAGAAAGGGTGTCTGAGTTGATAGAAAGGTCTGCATTTCGATCCGTAAGTCTCATTGAACCCTGGGAGAAATTAGTGGTCCTTCTCAAAGGAGACTTTTCTTTCCTTCTTACATTCCGATTGCTGTCATGTTCCTGAGCGATGGCACCGGCCTGGCGCTGCGTGGGGGACTTCCCTCGTGTGCACGAGGATGCAGAAGGAGGATCAATATTACTGACATTTCTGCGGTTCTCCTTGCTGGGAGTAGAATTAGCTGCTGCCGGCCGCTTGTTGTTAAGGAGCCTGCTGGGATCCGAAGATGGCACCACATGGGGAGCTCTCTTGGGGGGAGAAGGTTTCCTAGCTTCGGAAGAGAGGGGGAAATCAGTAACAGATTCTCGGCTAGACGTGCGTTTGTGCGATGGTGGATCCGGGAAGGTCTCCTTGCTGGACGAATGCCTGTGCAGCAAAGGTCTAGGTTTCATGGCCGGCTCGGCGTCTGCGATCGAAGCCGAAGGAGCAACACCTCCCCTGCAAGGGCTCGAGGATTTGCCCGATGACGTTCGAGTGAGGCGGGGCGGATCGTGATTGATGCTAGGTGACCGTTTGAGAGGTGAAGCGGGCCTGGCAGCAGCCTTGGCTGCCCGGCCATGATCGACAGGCGAAGGATCTCTCGAGAATGAATTGGTTCGGCTGGCATTGAGCTTGCTCGTCGACGTACCTGCGCTCGCTCTCGAGAGCCATTCCTTCCTCGCGGAAGATGGAAACTTACCCCTTCCTCTTCCTCTTGGTTCATGCTCCTCTTCTTCTTCTTCCCCATCGGCTTCCTGTGCAGATCGTCCTTCACCTCCTTCATCTCCTGCCTCGTGATCATCATCTGCTATTTTTTCTTCTATGATCTCATCTGCTACGATGTCTTCAGGTTTTGTGGTAGAGCGCTTCGCTCGTGGGGCCGCAATAGAAGGGGCTTTCTGCGCAACCTTGGCCGGAGAAGCAGCCTTTCTAGGGGAGACTCTTGTGAAACGAGGATGACTGTCGCCTGTTTTCCTAATGTGTTTATGATCAGCACAAGGCATATCACCGCCGTCACTGGTCAAAAGGTTCTCTGCAAACGGGAGTCCATTTACAGAAGATAGACACACCTGCTCAGGAGCGACAGCATTCTGCAAGGGCAGACGTGAAGGAGGAGCAGGAGGTGCAGTCTGTGGAGCTTCCATGGTAACCTCTGACGGAGCAACTGTAGAAGCTTCCATGAACGCTTTACAAGGAACTGCAGCAGCAGGGGGGTCTACCTGCGCAGTTTCTAAGTTCGAGGCTTGGTTGATCCATTTGTTCTGCGGAGGAGAGGCATGCTTTGGAGAGATGGTTTCCTCCTGCGAAGGAGGAGGGGGAGGTGGAGACGAAAGGCCAGCATCTTTGCTGAGGCAGCAACCCATGGACGTCGGAAACAAATCTGCCTCTCTCTCTCTCTCTCTCTCTCTCTCTCTCTCTCTGAACGGGAATGGTTCTCTGTTGAAACAAGAGTTTAGTCCTTTCTTAGAACACTGGGATAGTTTCTGTCATACTGATCAAGGAGGAAGTCTTTGCGAGAAGCCATGGATCGATCTTCCATCGATATACATTGTGATGAGGATGATTGTGCAAAATGCGCTAGCTGCAGATGAAAATGGTGAATTGAGAGTGAGCGTAGTGAATACCAATCGAGCCCCATGAGAGAGACAGACACAGAAGGGAAAGAGAGAGAGAGAGTCTGAGGACAGAGACCATGAAAAGAGGCAGCTTGAACGATGCTTTCAAGTTTCAAATGTAGAGCAGAGGCTGCAGCGTCTTGACCATAGCTCACACATGTATAGCATTATTATTATAAACTATTTTTCAGTATCCCATAACATTTAAATTCATATTTACCATAATTCAATTGAAAAGATGGTAGGGAGATTCCCAAGGTTGCTTTCACATGCGTCCAGAACCAACTTAGTTTGTGCATGCTTCTTGGAACATGTTCCCACCAGGGTGTGGTTGGCAACCAGGTTGGGAACCAACAACCGAGTTGTTAGGTTTCCCATGGCCTTTGGGTTCACAACAGTTAGTTTCAAGTGCACAACCACAAGGGGCCATGGGTTAAGGCATGGTCTAGAGGGTGCTCATCAAACCAATGCATTAAAAATGGTCCAAAGTGGCACTTTTCAACACATGGTTGCCACTCACTAGTGGCAATGTCTTATCATCCCTTCGCACTTTGAAAAGTTTGAAATTGAAAGGTTTTTTAGACATAGGAAACCAAAAACATGTGGCATTAAAAGATTTCTTGGTGCTGAACCAAATTAGCACCCCTTGCAAGCATGGTGTGAATAGGTTCGTTAAAGGAGACTCTTAAGTATAATAGTCATTACCATTGATTGTACTTGCAAATGAGATTTTAGCTCAAGTGGTTTGAGGCTTGAGCATGTGGATGCATACATTGGTATTTGAGTTTAAACCTTGGATACACCCTTAGGCATCTTTCAAATTTCAAGCCTTCTCAAAAATGGAAGAAACTTGTGGCTTGTGTAGAAATCACTTCCTACATACTTGATATGCATCTAGTCATGCATAGCCTCGTAAAAAGTAAAACTCAAGCTCCAAGCATGAACACCGAGCAAATGTCAAGTTGGGGAGTAGCCCCTTTAATTGATGCTCGTGTGACACTAAGCACAAAAGGCTTCTGTTGCATACACTATGTGATTTTTTATGCTCTTGCACACATCTCACAAGACTTTAAATAATAACTATCACAAAAGAGATCTTTGGATTGCAATGGATTATTACTAGCAAGGCATTGTAGTTAACAGAGATCTTGAAATATATTTGGACTGCAATGCACTATTACTAGTAAGGCATTGTAGGTCAATCCATAGCTTCCCCTTCAAAAGTTAGATTCCAACTCAAAGTTACATACTCCACACCACTAGCTTTTATATTGCACTTTGCGGATGGCCCAAGTCCATCAATAGATAAATTTATTGAGAAGTTTGTTTTTAAAGTCTCAAGGATGGAGGCAAACATGTCCTTTGCTTAGCTTTCCAAAACATCAAAGCCCTAAAAGAGTCCATGGAGACTTGTTGGGGTTCTTATATTTTGTGGATCATGTAAGTTTATTGTCTCCAAAAGAGACAAGTTGTTAAGATGAGTCAAGGGAGGGAGGGAGGACACATAGCAAGCTAGTTGCAAACCATTGTGAGCCATGGCCTCACACATTGTCCATTCTTGTTTTCAAGTTTGAAACCAAATTGCAACCAGGAGGCCATGGGTTAGTTGTTGCAGTTGTTAGTATCTAGAAGCTTGTTAGAAGCATGTTCACTAGGTAGTATCTACTAGCACTGATTGAGTGTAGTGCTTTTGGCGGCCATTGTGTCGCAAGCATCTTGTACCTACAGTGAAGTAAAGACTGATATGACCATCAAAGAGTGGTAGCTCAGTTGCAAGGGGCAAAATATGTGAGTGTGAATTGGTCTAGGATTCATATCCCCTCGAATGAGCAATCAATGATGTCTTATTTTTCGGGATGAAAAATCACCTTTCATATAGACCCCACAAGACCAAATTCCCATAGTGTGCACATGGCTGTTGGTATCATTGCTGTTTTGGCTGATATTAGTGATTTTGCAAGTTTGAAGGAGCAAAAAGCAACCTTTTGAAGGTGATTATCATCACAGGCAAAGACACGTGTCCCAAAATTGCAGTTTCACCATGGTTGATCTCAAGAACACAGACTCTCCCTACAATAATGAGGGAGTGTGGTAAAACCTTGAGTTACATAAAGTGAGGTTGCCACATCATAAAGCATTCACCATGGTATGGTGTGCACATATTGTGGTTGGTCATGTGCGTACCATATCAGGGTTATGTGAGTTCGGGCAACGCTTTTTTTATTCCACCATGGTATGGTGTGCATATACCATGGTTGGTGATGTGCGTTCCATGTCAGGGTTGTGTGCGGTCAGGCAATGTTTTTTTTTTTTCTTTAAAGATTGAGATGACCATGTGGGTAGTAGTGGCTCCATAGAATCACAGCCTAAAAGAAAAGAAGCTCAAGTCGGACGATAAGGTAAAAAAGGAGCTCCAAGGGGAAAAGTGCATTTTAACCCTAAAAACTCGATAAGGAAACGGATACATCATACAAATACAAAAAAACGCCCACGACAATAATATAATACAATTTCTTTTCTTTTTTTTAATCTATGTTTGAAGTTTGAATTCGGTGGGGCCCATTTCTGTCCAAAGGCGTATCATTGCAAGTTTCTACAGAGCTTTTATTATGTATGTCTAAAAGCATAGGTATATACATGCCTTTGTTTAAAAGGTGTTATATACAAGCCTTAACGTGGTTTTCTTGTCTGGCCAACGGTCCCTTTTCTCGCATCGTTTCACGTGAGCATGCAAAAACCTTTGCTTTCAACCGGGTGGTACACTCTCCAGTCTCGAGACCCTTCTTTTGGACAGGAAAATATAAACAATGTCAAGATTCCCGACCTTACGTGAAGCCCTTCGAAGTTCGCATTTTTTATATCAAGATCGTTCGATTAATGTCAAAACATTTGAGATCATCGCACATGCTAACTCTACCTTCCATTCACTACAGCTAACCAGCTTTATGAAGGGGTATGATAGTGAACCCCCCCGACGGTAAGTAGCAATTGAATCATTTTTGGTCTTATTCAATTATATTAGGTTCTCTAATGCCCCAATGGACGGCCTCTCTTAACACCATGATATGTCTAAAGCAGACGCATCTTATCAATTTAAAACATCCTATTATTTTTTCCAAATTTTGCAGCTCATTTTGCACTAAATCTCAATAATTCATGAATACTTGCGAGGACTTGGCAAGCTCTTTAATCATCGCCAAATGTTTCTCGACTTTGAGAATTGTTCTTCTTACATGAAGTTTAGACAAGTTTTTTTATGTGAGTGATGGCTCCTCTAGAGCTATCGAACTCAATTCTTCCACAATCTCGATCACCATTATCATCACACAAGACCCAAAATGCCTAAAAGTGTTGGCAACTCAACCATGCAATCCCACTCAAGACCATGTTCAAATAGAAGGTGATTGAATCAAGGTAAAGGTTGTCCCCCTCTAGCCAATGTCGATGAATATATAATCAAACTTTATCAAACATGACAACAATTAGCATAGACATAAGTCCCATCAGATAATGCTACGCAAAAGGATGCCCAAATTGAGAAATTTCACAACGAAAAATGGCAAATAAAGCCATTTGATGAAACCCCTATGTAAGTGTGAACACAAATATTGGTGAAAATTTAGTCATTTTGCATGCTTTCAACTTTGTAATTTGAATGCTATAACATAGTCTTACATAAACAAATAGATTAGAGACAAGTCATATTTGTAATTTACAAATTGTAATATGGTCTTGCACACAAATGAGAATTGTGTCACATAAGAAAAAAGCTCATATAATTTGACTCATGATCTACTAGCTGGCCTAGCTAGCATTGATAGCCAAGTCTCCTAATAGTGGTTCACATAGTTGGCATTATTGCGAAGCTTGTAAGTCTATGCCTCATGCGTTTGATATTTTTGTGAGCTTCATTTTGCTTTAAAAAAAAGGTTGGTTACAATGCCCCAACCACGGGAGTGCAATCCATCTGGAGAGATCTTTATGCACATACTTGCTTCCAAATTTGAGAAAAAGTATACAGTGGCCTAGCAATTTAAAGGCATGGATAAAGGATGATTGGTGAGGATTCCATACTTGTCAAGGGCAAAATATTTGTTTAATATGAATGCATTATCATTTAGTGCACTAGTTGTTGCAGACAGATTTTAGGATATGGAAAATCTAGGGAAATCTCCACCCAAAAGTATTTGGTGTCCATGAAATGTGTGACTTATGACATTGTCACACATGACTAGCAAACACTTCTTTTTGCCTATAATCTATTTGTCCACATTGGTGTGTAACTAACCTAATTATAAACACCACACTATATGTGCAACAGACATCATACTCTATATGTAATGATGCATTTTTAAAACCCACTTGAATGTATGACACACATTGTACAATGTTGAATGTAAGCTTAAGGTGAGTCAAATAGCTCATAATTTCTATATATTTATTTTTGTATAACCTTTTAACCAATACTATCTTTTAGTGTCAGTCTATTGATCACTCATTCTTAACTAAGGTCTATACAAAAATGCATCATCACGATCAATAGATCATTGGTGTAAAAACACAATAATAGCTGCTTTCCTCACCAAAATGCAAAGTGAGTAAGCATAGCATCATGAACTTTGCAATGACATAAACCATGTAGAGTGCAATTAGTAGGCATGATCAACAAATGGAAGAATGTATGCTCCCTAAAAAATGTAATGTTATTGAGGCTTGACTAGCACCATATAACGATAGATGTTTATACAGGGCTTATTTGATAATGAGCAGTCTATAGAGTGACATTAAAATATGGATACGAATTGTGTTTTCTTTACACGTAAAGTGTTTTGTTATTGCTGCTTTCCTCACCAAAATGCGAAGTGAGTAAGCATAGCATCATGAGCTTTACAATGACACAAACCATGCAGAGTGCTATTAGTAGGCATGATCAACAAACGGAAGAATATATACTCCCTAAAAAATGTAATGTTATTGAGGCTTGACTAGCATCATAAAACAATAGATGTTTATATAGGGCTTATTTGATAATGAGCAGTCTATAGAGTGACATTAAAAGATGGATACGAATTGTGTTTTCTTTCCACGTAAAGTGTTTTGTTATTGTTTATTAAGGAAGCTCCCTTTGCTCACAAAAATGTGAAGCAAGCAAGGCATAGTCTTGCAAGCTTCGTAACAATATCAATTGCATTAAGCATAATTGGTGAGTAGGTAAGCTAGTATATTTAATTGGAAAAGAAATTCGTTTCTAAGAGAGAGAGAGAGAGAGAGAGAGAGAGAGAGAGATGAATAACTTTTCAAAGACTCACCTTTCCCTTTTCATCATTATATCACCCTTCAAAAGAAATGTCTCTTTATTTCTTAGATACCAACTACACACACACACTTACACAAACACAGAGCGATATACCACTTTTCAAAGACTCACCTTTCCCCTTTTCATCATCATATTACCCTTTAAAAGAAACCCCTCCTTATTACTTGAGCATTAAACTTCCACCTTATGCCATATAGGGCCGATAACCTTTTGGTAAGGGATCCATACCATGTTTCATTGCTAGTGCTAGCAACTGTCAAGACCCTATGGACTGCTTATCAAGTCAAGTGTTTCAAGCGAGTGGCAATGGCTACCTCTTACATAGCCATGCACACTCTCGCACAATGATGTAGTGAGCTTACCATTGAATCCGATCATTGTAGTCCTCTTCCTTGAATCCTTTGATGGCTCTATGATTCAAGTGCTAGCTCAAGCAAGCTCCATCTCCATGCTCCAAGCTCCTACCTCCATAGCCGCACGCATGAGAAAGAAGAAGAAGAAGAAGAAGAAGAAGAAGAAGAAGAAGAAGAAGAGAGGAGAAGAAGAGCTTCTCCACAGTCCCTCACTCTCATACACTCACACTCTCCCTCTCTCATGCACAAGAAGGAAGCAAGAGCAAGAACAAGAAGAGAGCTAGTTTGTACACACACCAAGAATGAGCTTATCCATTCATTTGTTTGCTTTTATACATGCCATTCTCCCCTTGGGCATCCAACCCATTTCTATAACTAGTCGTCCAGCCTTGTTGGTACTCTTTTCCACTCTTTTTTTATTTTTTCCCATTCTCATGGCTCCTTTACATGTGTCTTTTCATTAATAACTTGCATAGAGAAGGGAGCCTGGCACTCTTTTACAAGGAGTAAAATGCGCATTATCTCTTGTGCACACCCTGTTCTTGATTTTAAAAATTTTCATGTACTTCTTGAATTTCTTTTTCCATCAAGTTGTCTTCTTATACTTCTTCTTAAGCTTTCTTTGTGCCTTGTGTCATTTCGAGGGTTAACAATATCTCCCTCCTTTAACTGAGTGTTAGTTCCATGGCACTGGATGATATGGATTGGAGAGTTGAGAGTGGTTTGGAAAATGGTATTTGGGGTTTTTGGGAGATTGTTCATGTGGGATAAGCTTGTGACATATGATTAGAGATTGCTGGTGCTGAAGTTATGTTAACTGTGATCAAAGAGGGCCTCTGGAGTTGTTGGCTATTTGCATAGCTACAAAATGTACCTGTAAAGAAAGAATAGGTGCACTACCAAAGGGGAGTGTCTACTTTATCGTGTAAGTAGTGCATTGTGCAAGTAGTGGTGGAACTGGGAGATGGGTTGAGGCAAGCCTAAGGTATTGTCCCACACTTGAGGATCTACTTCATGGAAGGGGGAGGTGTTGTGTATAACTTAGGGAGACATGTCTATCATAATGTCCTTTCCTTGATGTGCCCTTATTATGTGAAGTGGGGAGGGGCTAGGGATTTAATGGTTCCTAGTTGCAATGTTCATGGCACTCGTACATTACACATGAGAATATTTTATTTTATTTTCTCTCTCTTTCTTTCTTTATTTTTTTGAATAAATTACAAGGGATGATACTAAGTTGCATCTGGTTCTCCTACAGGGACAAATCTGGGTGGGGGTCTAAGTGACCTACTTAGGAAGGACCAGCTTAGCATATAGTCTTTTAAGTTAACCCTCATGTTCAGAGGTGGATGGTTACACCTCGTGAATCGACTATCACTCATGTCCTCTAGGAGGTTTATATAAAAAGCTAGCAATAAGGTAGCTCTCATCATGAGCCTAGTCATAACACAACTATCTATACCTACATTTATATCAAAAAAGAGAGGCGGTTGTTAACCCTCAGATGAAAAAGGTGAAAAATCCAAAAAATTTAAAGCACAAGACAAGGCCAAAGCAAAAGTGCAACGGAAGACGAAAGCACGCCAAGAAAAATCTGGAAACACAAGAAGTGCAAGAAAGTCTTAAATCAAGGAGAGAGGCACATAAGAAAAAGCGCAAGTCGATACTTTTGTAAAAGAGCGCAAGGTGCACCATGATTTATTTTAAGAGCACCAGGCTCTCACCCATGCAAATTGTAAAGGTATATGGGCAATAGGAAGGAAGCTAGGAAGATTGGAGGACAATGGGAAAAAGGGCCTAGGCCACGACCGCAGCTATGTAAAAAAGGGGATAAGGGGATGACCACCCAAAAGGGATTTAGGGTTTTTTATATAAAGTTAAAAAGTGAATGAGGAGCTCTTTCTTGTATGTGGCCAAAAGTAGCTCTCCTTGATGCCAGGAGGCATATTCCACGGTGGATTCCGTGAGATTTTGTGGTAGATTTCATAAAATTATATTTATTGCAGGAGCTCATACACAAGGTGGATTCCTTGTGCGAAAAGTCAATGGGGACGCCTGTCCTTTTCGGGCGTCTTGTTAATTTAATGTGCAAGTGGGTGATTCCATAGCGGGTGATTCCACAAAATACATATTTAAATTAATGGACATTTATGAGTTTAGAGTACGCACTTGTAATAAATTAAGATTAGGATTGAGTTCTAACCAATTTATTTATTTTGTAGCTGAAGATTACTAGGTATTCACTTTTTTCGGTTTAATTTTATTATTTTCTAACAATTGTGAATGCTTCAGTCGATGTGTAGAGCAGGCAGTGGTGGCGTTGGGAAGCACTGGGCAATAGCATGTATTCAAGTTATTTATTTATTTTGTAGCTGAAGATTACTAGGTATTCACTTTTTTCGGTTTAATTTTATTATTTTCTAACAATTGTGAATGCTTCAGTCGATGTGTAGAGCAGGCAGTGGTGGCGTTGGGAAGCACTGGGCAATAGCATGTATTCAAGTTATTTAGAAGAAAATATCATTTTTTATGGGCGCGCATTTTAGGCGTGATGCCAATATTTATTTTGACGCACTTATTTATTGAAGCGCTTGACATATATTTATTATTTTGTATGCGCATGGACACATGATTTAAATAATTGTTATTGAACATTGTATTTGGACACAACCCGGCTTTTTGGACACCCAACCACTTTATTCTTTAGTTGGACAAAAGCAAACACAAAAGCTAAAGCGTGCTAATTGTAAATTTGGGCTATTTTTGAGCTTGGAGATGAATAATATATCAAATACATGCTTTGTAGAGCACTCACACAAGGTGGGAGATTGTATCCAATTGGTCTTTTTGGCTCATGTCATGCAAGTCTTCTCTCTTGTTTTTTGTGCAAAAATAGAGTGCTTTTGTTCTTGGGGACCTTCCGGCGCTTGCTCGTACACATACATCATCCGATCTACATCCCAAGTTGAGATCGAGGACTTTCAATCGCTTACCATCTCGCGCGAAGGCGAAGCTCCTGGAACGATCAAGCTCTATAGTCAGTCTCACGGTAATCCGTCAATACCAACGTGTTCCTGGCAGTGAAGAACCCCTTGCTATGCACTTGGATCGCGAAGGACCGGCCTCTACAGGCAGAGGACCACCCGGAAAGTTCCTTTGTTAACTCTTTTACTTCTCAAAAACAGGCAAGCAATTTTATGAAGATTAAGTTTGAAAGCTTAAAGAGAAAACTTTAAAAATCTTAAGCCACAAAAATTCCACAATCAGCGGTAGCAGCATGTACTGATCATCGCCGTCATCGTTCAAAAGCTGGCGTCGTCCTCAGAAATCCATGATTAAGCTTAAAGTTCCTAATAATTAAAGCCTAAAGCTTTTTAGCTTCACTAAGGCTCAAAAATTCAATTCCACTCTTTAGTATAGAGGTTGTTCACACTGCAATACTCCCGAACCAGTTTCCTAGATCCTGTAAGCCTCTGTTCATACCCATGCAGTGACAGAGATAATACCCAGCAAGCAGATTGCTATACGCAGTCTACATGGACGAAGTATATGCTTGGAAGAAGACCGTGACATCAATTTCAGCATCCACAAAGAAGAAATACTACAAAAAGCCATTTTTTAAAAAAAAGCCTTGTAAACCCGACTTTGAGCTACGCTCATCCCGCTAACAAGATTTCGAGTGTGTGAGGTTGTTTGAAATTTTGCAGGATGTCTGATCAAACCATGGAAGATTTTATGGCTGAAGGTGATTTACTGGAACCAACAATGGAGCAAAAACTAGAACTAATTATGATGCAGCTTCAAGAAGAACAAAGAGCACGTCAAACTTTGCAAGCTCAATTGACCAGTCTGCAACGATCTACCGCCGACCAAGATGGACCGCAATCTGAAGATCTTATATGACGTACGATTGATGCGACACTTGAAGCGCAATCTATTCGGAAAGAAACAAAGATAAGTAAAATAAATTTCAAATTTTATACTTTTAATGGGTCACGTAATGGAAAGTCTGTACTTGCTTTTATCAGTCAATTTGATGATTATTTCCATGAAGAACAGTATGCTGAGAAAGACAAAATTAAGTGTGTCACTAATCATTTAGTGGACAGAGCATCCCTATGGTGGACTGTTGTCCGCAAAAGCATTGATTGTCCTACTACTTGGGAGACTTTCCAAAAGAAATTTTTGCAGAATTTTCTTCCACCCCAATTCCACAAAAAAGCAATCAAACAATGGGATCTTCTACAACAGAGGGATCGTGAGCCTATTTCACAATATACAAAGCATTTTTTGAATGCTTTATTGCAACTTCTAATGCTCGAAGATGTACCTGAGGCAACCCATAAACGCAAGTTTATGTCTGGCTTACTTGGATATTTTTATGCGGAGGTGAATATGTTTAAGCCAACGACTCTCGAAGATGCAATTTCCTTGGCCCATGATGTTGACGACAAAATTTGAGGACGAGAGAAGTGACCATAACAATACCTAACTAATGGTAACTTCGGTTCAAAACAATTCAATTCAAATTTTCAAAGATTCAATCAAAATCGTTTCCTTCAATCTTCATTTCGTAAATCTTGGACATGACCCCCTACTTTACCATCAAACACAAATCCAAATCCTTAGCTATCATGTGTCTAAGGCCAAACCCATAGTCTGTTACAAATGTCATCAACTTGGACATCTAGTGGCGAATTGTCAATCCAAAAAGCCAATTGTTCACATCAACTATTTGGGAGCGACAGAAGATGAAGAACATGAAAAAATGCCAGATTTCATAGAAGATGATGACGATATCGGTACTACTTTAGATACTTTACCAGGTATGCCAAATCTCCATTCTTTATTAACGATGAAATGTCTTGTGTATGGAAGAGAAAATACTGTTTTACATGATGATGGGAGTACACATGACTTTATTTCTGCAAAATTGGTCAAAGAATTAAAATTACGTACTGTTTTCACTCATTATTGCATCAAGGCTGCATTCTTAGGCACTAGATACAATGGAACACAAGAAGTGCATGACTTAGAAATTAAAATAGGTGATTATGTTGAGCGCAGAAATTTCTTAGTTGTGCCTTTGCAATCTAGTAACATTATTTTAGGAATGCCTTGGCGTTATCAATAAAATCCCGATATAGATTATTCCACGGATTCAATGAAGATTCATTCTAATGGGAAACAAATCACATTGTATGGTATGCACACTTTCGATAATTTTCCATTGCTTAGTCATACACAGGCTAAACGTGCATTACGAAAAGGTAGCAAATCCTATTTAATATGGGTGAATGAAATTGAAGTTAAAGAAAATCATATGAATCCTAGGCACGCACAATTTCTTTCACAATTTCAAGATTGTTTTGATGCTGACTTACCACCTATACGTCTCGAAGATAACAAAATAGACCTAATTCCTGGATCACAACCACCATGTAAAGCACCATATAGACATAAGCAAATTGAACAAAAAGAAATACAAGTCCAAGTTGAAGAATTGTTAACCCGAGGACTCATTAAATTTGGACACTATGAATTCCTTGTTATGCCTTTTGGTTTAACTAATGCACCAGCCACATTCAGTCGTATGATGAATCGCATATTTTTGAAGCATCAGCATTGTGTCATTGTTTTCTTTGATGACATATTGATTTTCAATAAGAATGAGAACATGCATTATGAACATTTATATTTGGTTTTCAAATTATTGAAAGAGAATCAATTATATGCTAATCCTGAAAAGAGTGAATTTTTCAAAACAAAAATTGAATACTTAGGACATATTGTTTCATCTAAAGGTATTAAAGTTGACCCTAAAAAGATAGAAGCAATTTTGAATTGGCCGAAACCTAAAAATGTGCACGAATTACGTTCTTTCTTAGGTCTTGCTAGCTTTTACATAAAATTTGTGAGAAAATTTTCAATGCTTGCATTACCTTTTGACAAAATTATTAAAGAAAGGCATTGCATATAATTGGTTCGACAATCAACAAAAGTCCTTTGATTTACTAAAATATACTTTAACTCATGCTCATGTATTGTAATTACCTGACTTTAATAGACCATCTTTCCTAGTAGTCACTGACGCTAGTGGATTTGGAATATGAGCAGTCCTTATGCAAGATTCCCATCCCATAGCCTACTCTAGTTGCAAACTTAAACTCTCTGAACTTAAGTATTCTACCTATGATAAGGAATTGCTAGCTGTAGTACAAGCTTTACGTCAATGGAAACACTATTTAATGGGATCTAAATTCATGATCAAAACTTACCAACAAAGTATTAAACATCTCCTTAGTCAACTACAAATATTCGACTAACACATTAAATGGGTTGCTTTTATTCAAAGTTTTTATCCACTTATCCAATATCAACCCGGAAAAGAAAATGTTGTTGTCGATGCCTTGAGTAGAAGACCAACTATCCATAATATTTCTGTGATATCTTTTGATTTTCTTCTCCCTATGAAAGATACTTATGATCAAGACCCTAGTTTTCAAGCTTACTGGAATAAATTAGTTGCAAACAACTGGATTCCAATTGATTCATTGTCTTACGCTGATGGATTTACGTTCTATGAAAAAAGATTATGTGTAACTGTTCCATTTCGATCATTTGTCTTGCATGAAATTCATTGTCCCCCATATCAAGGCCATAGAGGAATTATTTCTACTTTGCGTACACTGATTGAAGATTTTTATTGGCCACACATTGAATCTGATGTTTTTAATTTTGTATCTGAATGTTTAATTTGTCAAAGAGTTAAACGACACCATGGTAAACAATATGGTTAATTAATGCCTTTACCAATTCTAGAACGACCATGGGAACAGATTTCAATGGATTTTATCATTGGTTTGCCTAACACTAAAGCTAATCATGATATGATTTGGACTATTGTCGATAGGTTTAGCAAACAAGCATATTTCATTCCATGCAAGAAAACATTAACTGTATCTCAAGCTGCTCAATTGTTTTTGAAATCTATTTTCACTAATCATGGTTTGCCAAAAGTTATTATTTCTAATCGTGATTCTAGATTCTACAATAATTTTTGGAGTACTTTGTTTGCTAATTTAGGAATAAATATTGATTTTTCATCTGCATTTCATCCTGAAACAAATGGGCAAACAGAAGCAACTAATAGTACAATTTTAGATCTTTTGTGTGCATACACAATTTCAAAACCACAAACATGGGATACATATTTACATTTACTTCAGTTTGCATACAATAACACACCACATACCACTACACACAAAGCACAATTTGAAATCATTTATGGATATAGATTGCCTACACTTGTTACATCATTGCCAAACAAAGTTCAAGTTGCTGATGATATTGCTAGCATGCATGCTACTATTTTTTATGAAGTTAAAGATATGATTGCAAAAGCCCAACAATCATATACAAAACAAGCTAACAAGAAAATAAAAGCTATGAGTTTCAAAGTTGATGATTATGTTTGGTTATGCATTGAAAAGAGAAGATTACAAAGTGTCGACAAACACCCTGTTGTAAAGTTAACTCCTAGATTTTATGGACCTTTCAAGATCATTCACAAAATCAATGACAATCCATTTAAACTGAAATTACCACAACACTGGAAAATCCACAACACTTTTCATATCAGCTTATTACGACCTTTTAGAGGCCAATTGCCTGTATATCTTGTCTATGAAAACCCTCCTTTGTTAGAAGAAGAAATTGAAATCCTTGAACCTGAAACTATTCTAGATACTGACTTTATGACCACTAGAACTGGCCGTAGATATTCTAGATATTTGGTTAAGTTTAAAAATCATCCTGTTGAAGAGGCCCAATGGATGCATGCTCGAGACCTAAGTGCTTATCCCTCACTGTTGGCTCCACATTGAGCTAATAGCAATTGAGGACAATTGCTGTTCGACCTCAGGGGTATGATGCCAAGAGGCATATTCCACGGTGGATTCCATGAGGTTTTGCGGTAGATTTCGTAAAATTATATTTATTGCTGGGGCTCATACACAAGGTGGATTCCTTGTGAAAAGTCGATGGGGACGTCTATCCTTTCTGGATGTCTCATTAATTTAATGTGCAAGTGGGTGATTCCATAGCGGGTGATTTCGCAAAATACATATTTAAATTAATGGACATTTATAATGAGTTTAGAGTGTGCACTCATAATAATTAATTTCTAACAATTGTGAATGCTTCAGTTGATGTGTAGAGCAGGGAGCGGTGGCGTTGGGAAGCACTGGGCAATAGCGTGTATTCAAGTTATTTAGAAGAAATTATCATTTTTGATTGGCGCGCATTTTAGGCGGGCGCCAATATTTATTTTGACGTGCTTATTTATTGAAGGGCTTGACATATGTTTATTATTTTGTATGCACATGGACACACGATTTAAATATTTGTTATTGAACATTGTATTTGGACACAGCTCGGCTTTTTGGTTGGCCAACCACTTTATTATTTAGTTGGACAAAAGCAAACACAAAAGCTAAAGCGTGCTAATTGTAAATTTGGGCTATTTTTGAGCTTGGAGATGAATAATATATCAAATACATGCTTTGTGGAGCGCTCACACAAGGCATGGGGGGAGATTGTACCCAATTGGTCTTTTTGGCTCATGTCATGCAAGTCTTATCTCTTGTTTTTTGTGCAAAAGTAGAGTTCTTTTATTCTTGGGGACCTTCGGGCACCGCTACGTACGCATACAACATCCGATCTGTGCACCACTTCTCTTCTTCTCATTCTTATTCTTCTTCTTTTTCTTGCTTGCTTGAGCTTGGGCTTGAGAGAGGGAGTGTGAGGAAGTGAGGGAGTGAGTGTGTAAGGGTGAGGGATTGTGGTGGAGAAGCTCTCCATCTTCTCCTCTCCTCTTCTTTTCTCTTCTCTTCTCTTCTCTTCTCTTCTTTTGCTCGCGGCAATGGAGCTTGGAGCGTGGAGCTTAAGGATCGAGCTTGCTTGAAGCTTGTACTTGGATTGTGGAGCTACAGGAGTGCTCGGGAGAGGAGGCAACTCAATCGAGCATGGAGATAAGCTCACTATACTCATAGAGAGAGATAGTGCGTTGGGTATGTGAGAGGTAGCCACTAGTGCTTGGCTTGAAACGCTTGAAAGAATAAGCGGTCCGTGGATCTTGGTGGTTGCCTCTACATTTTGGTTATGTTGCCGGGACCAATGGATTCAAGCCTTGAGTGCTTGCACACTCTGAATTGAGCATTGAAGTAGGGTTTTTCCCAAACCAGTGCTTGAGGTGGATAGGTAGGAAGTGAGGGAATTTGAAGAGGTATCCGATCTCCTTAGTAAGTAAGTTTTTGGTTTTTTGGAATTGGAAAAGCAGGTTGGAGTAGTGTAGGTGTTTGCTTTATGATTTGGATGCATTAGGGTAGGAAAAAACAAAGAAAGAAAAAAGGAAAATAAGCTTTAGGGTTTCTGCTATAATTATAGGGCAGGGTTTGATTTGTTTGCCGATTTGTATTTTGGAGTTTATTTGCTATTCTAGGTATATACAATCTTTCATTAGGGTCTATTCTTACATTCTGGAAGTTTGTGTGACCCCTCATAACCAAAATCATTAGAATCGAGTTGATTTTCATCATCCCTGGAAACTCGTCTACAGAAATCAGACACTATTACCAGAGCTTGATTCCTAGAATCGTCCAATTCTTAGAATCGAATGGTTCAATTTTCGAGCTCGGATACCCTAAAAACCCGTCTGATTGGACACAGGGGCTTGTCCGATTCGGATGCTTAGGACAATCGGACAATCTGACGCACAAAAATCAGACACATAAAAATTGGACCGGACACTTTGAAATTAGACACCTATTAAATCACATGTCGATTCCTAGAATCGGACGCACAAAAATCAAACACACAAAAAATCAGACCACTAGAATCAGACCAAATTGGTTGGACCACTAGAATCTGACCATCCGATCGGTCGATCAGACCAACCCAAAATTGAACGTCCAATTATGATAATTAGACTCCTGAGAATCGGACCTTTGAGAATTGGACAGAAAACTAGCAAAATCGAACAGGTGAACAGAATGTAAATTTGATACATGTAACCTCTAAAATCGACCCAAGGACCTATAGAGTTGAAAGCACATCATAGATCTATCATTGGGCTGAAATCTAGAGCAAGTAATTCAAAATTTGGCTACAAATGGTCCTTCTAATCGCACATGGTGTTTAGCGTATCGGTCTTGCAGACTGGGGAGGATTGTCCCCTACACCCCCCCCCCACCCCCCCCCGAACCCCCGCTAGAGGAGGCTTTGCATCTCCCCCAAGTAGGTTGGAGAGAAAAAGCATGCTGTAACAAGTCCTCCAAATTAGATCCTAGTGTAGTAATGGCTCTGCATAAGCATAGATTCTCACTTGCAAAACAATAACCAAAAACCCATACCCAAACAAAGATAAACAGAGACCCTAGAACCTCAATGGGCCAATCTAGCCAACAAGGGCAAAAAGGCCACACCACAAAAACATGTATGTGTTGCATTTGGACTACATCTAGTCAAAGAGGAATGCAACAATATCAAGCTACAACTGCGAGGATGACTAGACATGACAGTTCTGATGCACCTTGAACGGCATTGCACAAATGACCCAAGACATTAGTAGAGAATCCACATCTAGTTGCGCATTTGGGGACTCAAAGGCATGTATCAGAAGGCTTGAACTTATAAGTCAAGACCCGGAATATGAAGACATAATACCGCCTGCTTATCTCAGGGTCAAACTTATCACAAAAAGAGAGCATTGTGTTGATGCTCTCATTGATGAAGGAGCAGATTTTAATATCCTGACCTATGAAGCATGGACTCGACTAGGCCTCACACCAACTAATGCAACTCTTAATCCTTACGCGGGACACTCACAAGCACTTATAGGGAAGTGCAGGATCCTTGTGACTATTGAAATTGAAAACTTACATATCCTATTCCATGTTCCTCCAAATAGTGCAAATTGTGGAAAGGAAACCCTCCTAGGAAACCCTTCAAAAGAGCGACGAAGTGTGAGGCCAATTATGTAGCATAGAGGATTCACTTGACATTACTAGGTGTGAGGATAATCACAACCTTTAGCAAGGGTGGCCTCATCAAACCTCGAGGGAAAGACAATGAATATTTTGACATACTAGGCAAGCCTAGTAACAAGAGCAAGGACTTGTTGAAATAGTTGATACGAGCGCATGTTAAACAGAGAGAACTAGTAAGTGAGGCATGCTTGAAACAAGAAGGTCATGAGACAATGTAAAGGATAGGCTTTGGACTTACAAATATCGTAGAAGACCACAAAAGAAGGCCAAGCCTTATAGACAAAGGTATCAATGGAGAGCCAGTACAATGCCACGATGGATATCCAAAATGTTGCTACGTGCTCAAGGGTATTACGTAGGTAATAGATGAATTTGGGTACCAAAACCCCCAACTAAATCCACCTCTATTAGCTGAAGGCCAGATCGTATCAAAAGCGAAGAAGTGTAGGAGGAAGTCTAAATGAAAATCCAAGTCTCGAGTCAGCAACATTGGAGTGACCGAGCCCCTCATGATTGAAATCAAGAAACCAAACATGACTATTCGAAAAGTAGATCCTCAGCCTAGCATCTTAACAAACAGATATCATATGTAACCATCGAGTGTGCACAAAGACCACTAGTGCTCAAGGAGCCTTTGACTTCCCAAGAGTATAATGAGCACCACAGGCACAACATTGCTCATAATAAGGTGTATTGCTCAACAAAGCAAATGGCAGAATCGTCTAACAGCCATGAGCAAATCTTCCAGCCAGTTCGAAGTCCACCTAGGAGTCCCAAATCTCCTACACCCTCTTTCCCTAAATGGACACAGGAATCACAACAATAGTTATCAAGTGCAGTTGCTTAATCCTAATCTCTATCTCCATCTGAACTTTCAAATGTCCAAGGTGTGGGACATGACACCACCCCTAATTCTTAGCCTAAGGATATGCTAGTGCAATCCATCGTGACTAGCTCAAATGATGCTCGATATTCACAAGTGAATGTGCAAAGGGAAACAAAAGACACAACCACTTCTGATCTACTTAAGGACTTGACACCGCAGTCTACCAACAATAGTCAATCCACTGAACGAGCCGCTACTACTTCCAATCAGGAATCACAATAGTCACAGCCTTTGGTCGTGACGATGCCCCTTGCAGAACATGTCCTTAGCAATTCATCTGCGCAAGAGATGTCACAACCAACATCCTTGACACCTCCAGCACTTCCGAAGTACCTAAAGCCTAAGCTTGAGGAGAAACCTCTTGAAGATGTTGCTAAAGAAGTCATAAAGAACATCCCAAAAGCCACAGCTAGAGAATTACGCTTGATACCCTCACTTTATATTGCTCAATGTGAGATAAACAAAGAAAAGCTCAAAGCAATCAAACGAAAAGGGAAAGGACAAGGTAACTTTGTGTAGAAATGGTACTCCAACCAAAGTTTTAGCAACCAAAATTGGCCATCGACTAATGACACTCATTGAGCAAAGGAAAACCCTTTGGACATCAATACATGATCCCATGTATGTTGTCCCGACCTCATTAAGAGTGTTGGCAATGGTCCATGAGGTCCATCTTTCTACCCCATTGTCCAAAAACATCCCTTGTATGATAAATTGCTTTCAGAAGAATATCTACATGTGGCTAACAAGCTAGGAGTAGGGAGTATGGTACTTAATGTTAGTGCATGTCTTCTGTCTCACTCAAGACCCTCCTAAATCTCTATGCTTCCCATCAATACAATCCTGACTTCTTCAGCTGGTTTCATCTAAGCTACATGACAAGAACCTTAAACCGTTTCTTGCTTCTACACTAGAGTCACCCAAACCTCTAGAGCAAGAGAAAAACAGCTCTAAACACAACACACACTTTGATAAGAAGCAATGGAGGCATGTTCCAATGGGTAAGGACAAGAGTCTAGAACAAATGCCCGACTTGGAGCAACTGCCAATGCAATTGGATGAGGGGCTATTAGCTGAAGAGCTAAACTCTCCAAAAAGAGAGGCAATTGTATCCTCACAACCTAGTGAGGCTGTCACACCAGAGAAAGAGAATGATGAGGCCCAACCAAGCACATCAACGACTTTGGGGTCTTGAGTCTTTAAAGGATATGCCTCAATTACCCAAGAAAAAGAGGAGAAAACAACAAAAACAATGGCAGTTGCAAGTGGTTGTGGACGCCAAGAAGATTGAGACCAAGAGTGCTGAACAGCTTAGGAATAAAGCATCGAGTCCGAATGAACCCATTGCCATCTCTCCTAATGGCGGTGAAACCTCAAACACATTCATGTGTCCTGATAAGTCAAAGCAACCATTACTATCAATGGTTGCTTGCAACACTCAATCCACCGACAATAGAACTTACATTGACCAATCAAGAGTAAATATAGCAATGTCACAATAGGTTGACAAAACTATACCAGCAAAACTATACCAATTACATCAACAGTTGCTTGCAACACTCAATCCATGGACAACATAACTT
This sequence comes from Lygodium microphyllum, assembly GCF_053477565.2. Classification (NCBI taxonomy): domain Eukaryota; kingdom Viridiplantae; phylum Streptophyta; class Polypodiopsida; order Schizaeales; family Lygodiaceae; genus Lygodium; species Lygodium microphyllum. The sequence goes on from NC_141151.1 coordinate 57,038,908, forward strand.
ACATTGACCAATCAAGAGTAAATACAACACTATCACAACAGGTTGACAAAACTATACCAATCACATTCGAGGAGAACCATGACACAATAGTACCAAAGCCTCAGGAGAAATATAAAAACTCCGAAAACAGGAGCAATCCTAGCAGTGAACAATCTCACTCATCTAGACCTGATCCCCCAGCTATGCTAAAGCCTAGGGAAACTCCTAAAACCTTGCATGAGATAGCAACTAAGAAAGCCCTCATCGAACATACAAGTGTCACAGAGTGGTTGACTGAGTTGGATGCTAAACACAAATTATTCGCACGTGCCTAAACCTTGCGGACATGAGCACATTCCCTAGGGAGCAACTTGAGGAATATTTGTTATATTCGCTATCCTAGGAAGAGCAAGAATATCTTAACGAGCACTATGACAAGCTCCTACATGAATGCATGCACCATCCATGCATCCACACTACCATCCTCCACTTTGGCTAGGATTTGTAGCCCTTGACTACTCTAGGCTCATCCATCACTTTATCCTCCCAATATCTAGCTAGTTCCCTTTGACACATCATTGGGTCCTTTGCCCTTTCCTCTAGCCACCTTTTGCCTAAGCCACATTGAGAGCTTGATCACCTGCTACACCACCCTTAGTGACAATACTCGATCAAGTGATTGGGTGTAGGAGAAGGTGAATTTGAATGGGTTGTAGCGGCTTTCATATTGCTCCACCTCCTGCACCACCCTTAGTGACAATACTCAATCAAGTGATTGGGTGTAGGAGAAGGTGAATTTGAATGGGTTGTAGCGGCTTTCATACTGCTCCCATAGGGACAATTCTTGTGCCTAGTTGACTAGTAAGCAAGCATTTTTCATGTTGAGGGATAGGGGCTTTAGGCACACTGATTAAGGCTTTCACGCATTCTTCATGTTGAGAGATAGGGATTTTAGGCACTAGTGGCTCAGGCTTGGCACTAAGCTTTCTTTGTGACAACTTTGCCAATTCCCTCCTACTACACCTCATTTCCATAGTTCTTTGTGGGATAGTGGGGTCTTCGTCATGTACTTTTGCTTGCAATTCTATTTATGGGGGTGGGCTTGGCACATTAGATTGCTTTTTCTCATCATTCTCCTACTCAAAATTGTGTCCTTCTTCAAGATTTGGCTCTATAGGCTCTTGAGTAGGGGGCTAAGCTTATTGCTCCTATTTTCCAAATCCCAGCACAAGTCAAGCTCGACAACCATGCCTTGATCAGATATTGCCTTTGCTCTTCCATACTTAGGCTAGTGCTAGCTCTAGGTGTCTTTTCATGGAGGCATATCTTAATGCTCTCCTTGTGAGTTCTAATTTCCTTTTAAGCCCTTCGATCATGTCTTCTCCTTCAGCTTGAGTGATATGTAGTATTGTGTTCAAGAAAGCCTCATTTTGTGCTAGCATCCCCATCTCTATCGCTTTTGCTTATTCTTAAGCTATTATGCGTTTACTTTTTGATAGCGTTAGGCACTTTGTTAAATCCCTAACTCTAGCATTATTCCTTTCTACCCATCTTTTAGCTCTATATTTTATTTGTTTGAGAATTTGGTTTTGCTCTCATGAGAGGGTGGTTACCAACTACTCTTGCTCTTTCCATATATTGCAAAATCATATTTTCTTTGTTTTGGCCATGGCATTCCACTTGCTCTTTTAGGATGCCCTACTCATGGAGTGCTGGTGGCTAGATTTTAGCATAGCCTTCTCAATTGGACATTTAGGTAATCCATGTTTTAGGATATGAACTATATCATTTGCCCCTATAAGGTATAAGGTTTTCTCTAAATAAATCTCTTTTACTAGACATTCTAAACAAATGTGCATCGGATAGGTCATCTACAATGCATTGTCTTGTTGCTTTGCCTATGGTTATGTGAGACATATGGTTTGCCATGTAATGTTGTTTGCCCTTACGTACTGCCACACAGAGAAGTCAATTCTAATAGCAAGAGTAACCATCAAGCAATGTGTCATGTTGTGCAAGGTTTGTTTGTGAGATAAAGCAATGCTTGATGATCAACAAAGAAAATAAAGGGTGTAGCTAGAAGGTAATGTCGAAATTTCTTAACCACAAACACCATAGTTAGCCCTTTCCTCTCTATTGTGGGATAGTTCATTTCTATGTCAATGAGTTGTTTGCTTGCAGAGGTCACTACACAATCCAAGTTATGCTCTCTAGGTTGGCACAAAACTACTCCCACGGTGAACATTGATGCATTAATGTGTACATGGAAGGTAATGGATCAATTTGGGGCTCGTAGAATAGGTGCAATCATCAGAGCTTTTTTAATTATTCGCAAGTGCATTGGTACTCCTCGGTGTACTCAAATACAATCAACTGCTTGTAAAGTGGTTGTGCAATAATGAGCGTGTAATTCAACAAAAATCATCAATAATACCCTGTGTGGCTGAGGAAGAACTGAACTCCCTTGTAGTTGGTTGGTGGTGGTAAATCCACAATCACTCTTTGGAAAAGTCTATAACAATGCCACATTTTGAGATCACGTGTCCTAGGATACATCCATGGTTTACCTAGAACTGGCATTTTAAGGGGTTCAGTGAGAGATCGTATTGCCTACACAATTCAAAGACTATGCAGAGATTGTCTAGGTGCTCCTGCCAACAACTGGAACAAATACACAAATCATCCACGAATACTTCTAGTCACTTTCTAAGCATATCCTTGAAAATTGCACACATGAGATACTGAAAGGTACCAGGCGCATTAATAAGCCCAAATGGCATGCCTATGTAGGCAAACACACCCTATTCTATTATTGCGAATGTTGTTTTATGCCTATCATTTGGGTGCACTTGCACTTGGTTATAACTTGGAGAAGCCATCCAGGAAACTATAGGCTTCCTTCCCTACCACTCTCCCAAGCATGTGCTCAGTGTACGGTAATGGATAATTATCTCTCATTGTCATTGGGTTGATCTCTTTATAATTCACGCATACTCGAATCTTCCCATTTTTCTTCAAGACAACATCTATGGGTGATACCCAATCTGTGTGCTCAATCTCATAAATGAATCCATAATTCAATAGCTTGTTTATTTCCTCCTTCACAGCATGAGCATGCTTTGGATTTATTGCGTATAGTCTTTGTTTGATTGGTGTTGCATTGGGGATCATAGGAATGTTGTGAGTCACAAAACACAGAATGATTCCTTTCAGCTCTTCTAAGGAGCAAGTACATATATCTACATACGCTTGTAAGAGATTAATGAGATTGGCCTCCTCTTGCTCAGTGGCTATGCATACTAGTCGAGGCTTGTTCCCTTTGCCAAATTGGCTTCCTCAACTTTAGCGAGGCCTTCAATGGGTTCACTAACCTATCCTACTCATTTGGCTCCTATCAACACCACTACATAGTCGCATTTCTTATACTGAACGAAGCATTTGGGAAAGTCATGTGATTTCCATTGATCTCTATGTTCAAAGATTTATAATAAAATTTCAAGATAGCAATATACAGCATGAATACCCTATTTTTCACTATTTTACATAGCTCATATGAGCTAGAAAATCACTCATTTACTGTCCCAATCTATTCCATGAAGGTCTTAGATTATTTAGTCTTGTTTCTTTCACCAAAAGCTTCACTTTTGCATAAGATTTTTTCCTCCCTCTCTGCAACTTTGATGCATGACACTCTGGATAGTTTTCATTAAAAAACACACCAAAATTTTTCCCAATATCCCATACTTTACTCTGCTTTCCCTTATCCATACTAATCTTATGAGTTTCTACTTATTCCCTATACGAAGTCACTTGCATACAAACTCTTGGGCACATTGACTTATTTGACTTCTCCTTCTCCTCTTGATTTTAACATGAGTAATTTTGATTGAACCATTGCATAAAAACTCTATGGTGTCTACTAATCTTCTATAACTTGTCCTATCATGCCACATGTACAGACCCTTGAATGTATGAAGTTACGGTGTCAAGTGTTTTTGTAAAAACTAAAAACCCCTAGAAAAACTATAGATAGGTTGGATTTTTATTAGCTTAGTTGTTTGCGTGACTATTTGTTTTGTCGTTTTGTAGTTGAATTTTCTGTGTTTATCTAGCTTAGGATTTTTTTTGTCATTTTGTTTGATTTTTTGAGTGTGGAAACTTGATAGCCTTGGTCGAGATTGGAGTTTTTTGTGACAGATTGGAGCTAGAGTTTGCTAGTAGCTGGTGAACATCATGGAATAGGTATGCTTTCTTATCCTTACTCTTGCACATCATGGGGATTATGGATTTATGAGAATTCCCATTGCACTTGTTGATACACTACACTCGGGGGTCGTCTCTTGATCTTTTCAATAAGTTCCATGCCATGGGTTGGGTTGATGCACATTTTTCACCATTGTTGGGCACTAGCATGGCATGTGGCCCATAGCAGCAGCTATATGCGGTAAATCTTAGATGCACACACACTTGAGAGAGCACCTTCAATGAGCACACACTATTTCTTGCATGCACGAGAATTGGGACATTCATCACCAAGTTGGGAATGGAGAGATAGGTCATGTAAGCACAAATTGTCCTTTTATCGCCCCCCCAAGGCAAGAGGGGATATGTATCCTTTACCTCAAAACTTGCCTAACTGACAAAATGATTTTGCAATAGAAATAAAAAATGATTCTACTTCTCAAGTTCCTAGGTTGGCTGAAGAAGAGAAAGGAAAAAATACCATTAATTGTATTCTTCTAGAAAATTAGAACGAGGAAAAGAAAATTGTTGATGTAATGCCTGCAATAAAAAGAAGGAGAGATGCTGAGAGACATGAACCTGAAACTAGTAAGGCTAGTGAGGAAAGAGGAAGAAAAACAAAGAGAGGAGAGAAGAGAGAGAAGAAAGAAGAAAATAAATCGAAAGTGCCTAGAAAACATTATCATGTTGCTGATATTCCATTGGGGGAAAGAGAGAGTGATTATGACCTTAAAAGGGATATGATGGGTAAGAAAGCTGATATATCTTTTGCCTAGTTGATGGAGTTGTGCCCTAAGATGAGAGGATAGTGGAACAAATTAGTGGATTCGAAGTTCAAGGAAAAAAATGAAGGAATTGTGAGAGTTTTGAGTGTAGAAGTGTTGCCTAAAATTTTTCCTATTGTTGATGCTTGGTATAAGAATCAGAACATAGGTGAAGCATATATTGATGGAGGAGCACAAATTAGTGTGATTACTTAGGCTTCTGTAGAGCTAGTTTGGACTTTGAATTGTTGAAGGATCTAAGTTTTGAATCAGGCTTGCTAATCATGCTAAAGTTAGGTGCTTAGGTATCATTTAGAATTTGGAAGTGAAGATTTATGGAGTGTCTATGAAAATTGATCGTTATGTTATGCCAGTAGGGTTGGGAGCTTTTGCGCTTACATTGGGCAGACCTTGGCTTAGGAAAGCAAGAGCAGTACAAGATTGGGGAAAGGAATTATAACAATTTATGATCGAAGAGGAATTGGTGAATGAGGATGATAGTGAAGAAGAAGAAGAGGAAGAGGAAGAGGGTGATAGTTCTGATGAGGAAGATGATAGTGGGGATGTTAGTTCAAAAAGTGATTCTAATCGGGGGTATCATCTATTGCAGTTGGGTTAGTGAAATTTGAGAGAAATGGGGAGAAATAAGAGAAAGAAGAAAGTCTTGATGGAAGTTCTGATAGTTTGAGCTAACAGAATGAAAGTTAGGCCATTTGGAGTCTTGAAGAATTGGCCAGTGAAGATTGCCGATGTCTAGTTCTCTATGAATTTCATTGTCATGAAAGAAGTGGACTACGACATTTTGCTAGGCCGATCGTGGATGAGGAATGCTTGAGTTGTCGAAGACTGGGGCAAAGGTCTAATCTTCTTAGGAAACTAAATGGAAGCAGTGAGGGTTGAGATGGACACTTGGAAGATGGCCCCCATCGGCCTAGATGCTATCTTTGCCATGCTCAAAGGTGATGTGCCAGCAAAGAAATTGTATGGGCCATTAACCAAGTACATCCCTTGCCCTAAGGATGAGTGAGATTGGATGCTTGTCCTAGCAATCATTGATCTCCCATTCTTAGATGAAGAGGAGACGTACAAACAGGCTGCAAAAATTGCGAGTGTGTCAAAGAAGGAGCCCACATTGCCACTCTACATGATGGCCAGGAGCTCAAGCAGCCAACCAAGGCCTATCTCTTTCTATATCCCTAGCAATAGGCTGGAACTTCACAAGATCCTAGAATACCTAACAGGCAGATTGGTCGAAAACCTCGTTGCTAATCTCAAACCCCTCAGAGATTTATTAGACTAACCTAAGTGGAAACGGACTAAGGTGCACGATCTGAACTTCCTATATAATTGGGCCTTAGTCACTAACGAGGGAGAAGTTAGAGATGAGAGTCTAGGGGATGATGAGCAGTTAGAAGATGATGCTTCTGACAATGAGTATGAGGATTGCCTCTCTATTAGCGAGGAGAGCGAAGAAGAGATAGACACCGTGGAGTACAACACTAAAGGAAGGGTGATAGAATAGATCAAAGCAGACTCCAAGCCCCAAAGAGGGAATACCTATAGGATTGAGAGAGGAGTCATGTAGATGGAGTGCGATCACTCATGGTTGGAGCACGTGGGAGCAATAGATTACGAACACGCAAGGATAGCCCAACCATCGGCAGCGCCCTTGCTTAGGATAGACACACCCACCGAGGCACGAGCCACTAGGAAGAACAATGCTAGGACCACAACGAAGTTCTTATGGGAGTAGGTTATCTCACGATTTGGTTGCCCTATCGAATTAGTAAGTGACCAAGGCACTCACTTCATCAATGAGGTGATGGCCCACCTGCTCTCAACCTTCTTAATCATCCACATGAAATCCTCACCCTACTACCCTCAAGCCAATGGTCAAGCAGAATCCACGAATAAGATCTTAATCAATATCCTTATGAAGGTAGTTTCCACCTCACGAAGTGACTAGGACAACAAACTTATGGCAGCATTGTGGGCCTATCGGATAGCCTATAAAACGGCCATGGGATAGACACCCTTTAGGCTTTGACCTATGGGACTGAGGCCGTCTTACCATTAGAATTCTTTGTCCCTAGCTTGCAAATAGTAGTACATGAGAGATGGGAAGGGAAGGAAGCTTGGACCAACCATCTCATGGAATTGAAATGACTCATTAAGACTCATCTCCTAGCCACCCACACCCTAATTTGTAAGAAAGCATGATGGAAGATGTGGTTTGAAAAGCACATCAAACAATGTGACTTTGAGTAGGGAGACCTTGTTTTGCTCTACTCGGTAAAGGGCCACAATCAAAAAATAAAACTTTGAGGATTAGGACCTTTCCGTGTGTGCACCATTAGTAGGATGGGCAACGTAGAACTTGAAACCCTTGAAGGTGAGGGCATAGGCTTCTTTAATGGTAGTCACATGAATAAATACTACCCTCCCACACATCCATTGCATGAGCCCCCTACGTTAGAATCCCCTGTCAATGTCTGCGTAGCCGCCGTCACCGAATTAGAGGATGAGGATAATGAGGCAGTAGCACTAGCATACCTGCACATCACGGCCATTTCTTGGTGCACACATGCATTTGATGCCTTGATCGATGATGGAGCTGACTTAAATGTTTTGACTTACTCTCATTGAACACTCATTGGTCAGCCACAATTATAGCCCACCAATGCTAAACTCAGCCCATTTGGGGACAAGTTGTATGCACTCTTAGGGAAGTGCAAGATCGCAGTCTCTATCGAGTCTAAGAGCCTACCGGTCATCTTCTATGTATTGCCAAATACAAAGGATGCAAGTCAAGAATCGCTGTTAGGATGCACTTTCAAGAAGCAAGAACACTGCAATGTGGACTACGATCTGTAGCATATTCACCTTTCCATTGGCAACATTTGAATTGTGACAGCTTTCAGCAAGGCCAGTGAGGCTCTAGCCAAGCCTACTATGCCACCGATAGAGCTACCTAAGGACCAAGACTAAGGAGAGGGGTTTGAGTCATCATAACCCACCCAGACTACCAAACCACTGTGAACTAAGACCATCCCCAAAGCCATAGAGCCCACACTTAAATGGGTGCCAAAGCACCAAAAGTGACCTACTCGTAGCCAGGAAACACAACCCCGCAAGGCTAATGACTATCATTCAAAACCTAAGAAACCGACAAGACGCTATCAACGTAGGCGTACAATCAATCCATGATGGATCCTCAAAGATCTGATTGCGAGCCCAAGGATACTACGAAAGCAACACCTAGATATGGGTGTCCAAGAAGGGAAAGCCTAGAGGCATAGCCCAACCACGACCATCACTTTGCCACCCCATCTCTAGGAAGCCACACTCCTGCTAAGGCAGTGAGCACCTAGGAAACCCGACCTGCAAAGCCTACAGAAACCACGACGATTGTAGTAAAAAAACCCCAACCAATCTATTGATCCAAATAGTAGCTTGATACCTAGGAATCATTTAAGTCCGGAGATCTTGGCACCCTAGTGGCTATGCAAGAAGAGGGCAATGCGCCACTTATGCCATTGGAGCCACCCTTAGTACCCCAAAGCAACACTAGACACATGGATCAGAATACAGAGCTACCCTTAGACACACCACTTTCAAGTCTACTGCCACTAGAACCACCACCGTCTAGCCCAATTCCACCACAACCACCAGCAGGGTCTTAGGCCTTCCTATGAGCGATGTTCATTCCTAACGGTTGCCAAGGACCTTGCTAAGAATATGGGAGATGATTTGGTGACTTGCATCAAGCTCTTGGACAACACTTTCACCATGTTTGCTAGGTGCTATGAAAGACTTGACCTCGACTTGCTTGATGAACCCCTTGCCTCTAATGTTTGTTTTTTATCCTGCACTTGGGAAGAATACGAGTTCATGACTGTAAAATTCCCCAAGGTCACAAAGGAGTTGATCGATATAATGGTCAAATCTCAAAAGAGAGCAGCTCATCAGACGGCTAATAACATCATACCGCAAGTCCCAAAGGCCTGTGTCACCCATTGAGCTTGAGGAACTCACTTGCCTCGCTAACTCTGACTCATCGTTCCTACAAAAATGGTGTAACCTACATCTCCAATGGGAGAAATGGGGTTTCCAAGTAATGACTAATGCTGAGTAGCAATGTGCAATTAAAACAATTGAGTATGACCCAACTTACGTAGCACCAACCTCTTTTAGGGTCTTGGCCCTCACTCAAAACAAACACCTAGATGACCAGGTCTTGGTCCACCCTTACATTGATTGCATCCTTATAGAAGAGGAGTTACATGTGGCAAACTGCATTAATTCGGGTGATTTTCTAATCGATGTCCTAACTTACATTACCCAAGTATGCGTTAGCCCTCGTTATCTCGATCATCATGCCCACTTGGAATACAACCCCGATTTCTACGATTGGCCTATGCCAAAGTAGACAGCACCATACTGCGCTCAAGTGCCCTTGCCTCTCCAACGTCCAATCCTAGGAAGGATTCTCATCATTTCCCAAGGGGGAAGAGGTAAGGTGATTAGGTGATTAAGGGGGGGTAAGGTGATAGGAAAAAAGAATGAAACAAAAAGCCTTAATTAGGGTTAAAAGCATGAAAGAATAGAAAGGATTGGAAAGAAAATGTCGAAAATGTTTTGGAATGAATAGGCATCTGTTCAAAAATTTCATGTCTTTAATTTAGCTTGTTCATTCTCTTCATGGAAGCAAAATCAATTTCCTACTTATTGAAAAGTCATATGAGAAATACTAATGTTGGATTATGATGAATGACAGGTACCCACAATGGCGGGGCAAGATAAAGGTGTCAAGCTCCCTTTCATGGAAGAAGAGTAGACTAGGTATGGCCTGAGTGTTGAGGCAGGGGGCTTTAGCCATTGGAGAAGAAGAATGCCAAGTGGAGGTGCCTCTAAGTGCTGCAATGGTGGAGAAGGTCCTAGGTTTGGTTCCCAAGAAAGAAAAACACCATCAAAGAGACGTGTATGCAATGCTGGGTGTGAATAAGAATGATGTGCACATGGTGGACGGGATAAGTCTGTCAGACATCCCAAACCTAGATGTGAGGATGCAAGCAAAGATGGCACATGCCCTCTTCTCGAAACAGGGGTATAACACATTGACGAATAGGATTGGCATGCCACTGTTGGAGAGCATAGCCATAGGGTCCCCTAAAGAAGTGGATTGGAATGGGTTTGTCTTAAAAACCATCAAGACCTCGGTCCCATCCTAGCCACAAGTAGCGCCAATAGGAGGGGAGTCCCTAGCCTCAAATGCTAGATCAATGCATAGAAGTCTACCTCCAAGGCATCTACGATTAGATTCAGTGGAGTCTTAATGGCTATCATCCAAGAGGCCATAAAGGAGGCAAAAGGAGTTGAAGAGGAGGTAGGAGAGACACCCTAATAGTCGTTGCACCCTAATGTAGAGCAATCTAGGGAGAGAACCATCAACAACTAGGGAAAGCAGGAAGTGCATGCTACCCAAAAGGAGGCCAAGGCACAAGAGAAGAAGAGGGCCATGAAGCCCCAGTAACAAAGGAGAGAGGAGACAATGAAGGAAGAACGGGCGGAGCTAAAAAGAGCTAAAAAAGAATCCTAAAGGGTAGAAGAAGAAAGAAGGTGAAAAGAGGAGGAATAAATGAAGAAAGTGGGAGAAGAATCATGAAGAGCCGAGGAGGAGAGGAGAAGGAGAGCAGAAGAATAGGCTGGCAAGAATCACGTGGTGGGGAGACTTGCTTGAGCTGCTGTGCCAAACACACACACTATATGCACAAGAGGAAGCTCACTCAAGAATACAAGAAGAAAAATGGAGGCCAAAACATTTTCTCAATGTTGAATTTTTCTTCTTCTTCCACACACTATACAATGTACACAAAGTATAGATAAGATACAACATGAAGGAAAGTGGCCTTCTAAGTCAAAAAGTGCATAACCAACTACACTAATCGATTGGCGCTATATCTTTGCCAGCTATAGAGGTAGGTGTAACAAACTAAATATAATAAGTGATAAGACAGTGGCCATGTGAGTATCATAATGACCACCAACGTGCTAAGTGTAGATGTGTGGATCCATCTAGCCAGGTGGTCCATCATCAATGTCCGCACGTGTTGAACTTGCCATCTCAACAGAGGCTAAGAGCTAAGGAGAAAGGAGGGTGAAGACATGGCAGAGGCCATGCATAGGTCTGTAAAGGAGACCCACACTATTGAAGAAATGGCCATCTTGAGCCCACGGTAAGAAGGCAAACCAAGTGGCAGAGTGGTCCTTGTTGTTGCAGGAAAGGGAAAGGCCCCACTCCATCCCCTCCCTTCGACTCTCACACCTTAGACCATCACCACCACCTCCACAACATAGGAGCTAGCACTTGCCATGGACACCACTCAGTTCATGTCCATAATGTAGTTCTTGGTCACAAAAGTACAAGAGATAGTGTCAAGGGTAGGAGCCAGAAAGGCCGACTGCAACAGACGCTGAGTCAAGGCAAGACTCAAAGTAGCAAAGGTTGGAAGCATCCACCACCACAGCATCGCCAACAATGCCCCCGGTTATGGACTATGATGCCTATATAGGTGAACTCCTGGTCCAGCTAGAGAAGGCTAAGGAAGAGAAGAAGGCCGTAGCTATAGAACTAGAGGTCGAAAGAGAAGTTGCCATAACTCTAAGGCTAGAGAAAACATGGAAAGTCATGGAGCATTAGAAAGAAATTCGAAACCTAAAATAGCAACTCAATGCCATAGAAAAGGAGGCACAAGAGAATGAAGATCGCCTAAGGCAAAGGCTAGAGGATAAAGCCCAAGACCTAGTGGCGGAGCAACGAGGCCACAAGTTACTCATCCAACAATATGCTGAGCTCCAACAAACGAATGGCACGTGTGGGAGCGATGTATGCAAAACAACGGGATAGCCAATGGAAAGGAGACCAAGCATTAGAAGAACAATGCCAAGAACAGAAGGATGCCCTGGTATTCAGGGTGTGGTTAGCAATGGAGGAGCAAGGAAGTCTAGAAAGAGAGATATGAGTCATGTCGAAGGAGAAGGAAGAGGTCATAGAAGAAGCCACCAGGATCCTGTAGGACAACTTACGAAACACCCAATAGGAAGTGGAGGGACTAATGGCCATGGCCATGTGATTGAAAGAAAACTGCACCCGACGGAGCTAGAAAGCCACACACGAATTGCTAAAGATCTATCAGAAAGGCTTGCAGAGACCCACTAGCAGTTTTCCATAGCTATTCAAGGTAGAAGAATGGTCAAAGAGCAGTTGAACCACTAGGATAAAGAGAAGACCCAAATGCTTGAACTGTGGGATGAGTAGCAGTAGGTGGTAATGATGCTGTCTTAGGAGATGGAAAGGGGTAAGGAAGATCTGGAAGAGAAGGCACAGTAGTGGGAGAGGTGCAACTTTGAAAGAGTGAGAGGGTTGACAGAGAGCTTAGTAGTGGCGGAGTGCGAGAGGGTGCTCATAGAATCCAGAGCTGAGACCGCTGAAGCATGCTCCATCACACAGAGGCAAGCTTTCTTGAGCACAATGCTTCATGTCATACAAGTTGAAGACGAGGATTTGGTGGAGAGAATGAAAAGGAAGCTGAAGTTGATAACCAAAGATTTAAGGTATGACCTACAAGACTGCACACTCCCAACTGGCACAGGCATAACCAAGGAGTAGTGACGCAACTACTTGTGACAAGCCGGCCTCTCCACCGATGAGCTTAGGGAACTTGATTCGAGGAACAAGAGCAGCTCCATCCTCCAACCCACAATGGAACAAGATGACTTCGAGCAAGAACTCAAAGAAGAACAGTAAATCAAAGAGCCCAGTCCGCCCTTGCTTGATCTACACCCAAAAGAGCAAGAGGGTGCCCAAGTTCATGAGCACGTTATTATTGCAAGAAGAAGAATACAGAAACTTGTGGAGCAAGCCCAAAAAAGAGTGCAAGCACGGCCATAGTAGCTTCCTAATGAGGCCATGCCACTATGCGAGGATTACCATCCCGTCAACTGGCTCCATGAGCTAACTATGTAGCAACAGCGGGAGCTTTGATCTCAACCCTTCGAATTCTCCTTCCTCTATCCATGAGCCTTGGACCAAGTCTTACCCCTGGAGGTAGTGGAAAGGATCATTTGTTTGGGAAATACTCTAGTGAATTGATGGGTTGAGGAGTGGAGCATCGTAATCACACAATGGAGGCAGGAACTCGTGGACTACTGGTAAGATGAGGTCTAGAAGGTTCCCAAAACCGTTTGAGTTTACAAGGCGCAACCAAAGTGGTGGAGGAGGATTTGGAATACCAATGTTGATGAATGGACGACCTTCTGCGGCACGCTATCGGAGCTACGGAATGATCATATATTTACATGCCCTACCCTCACAAACATGGAGTGGACTAATCCATAGAGGCTTTCCCCCTAGACTTTGAAATACTTCAGGACCATTTGTTAACCCTTGGAATTTCACAAGGCACAAAGAAGACTTGAGGAGCATAAAAAGACACATTGTTGGAAAAAGAAAACCAAGAAGTGTAGAATAAAATTTTAAAAATCAAGAACAAGGCACACAAGAGATAAAGCACATTTTAGCCCTTTGTAAAAGAGTGCCAAGCTCCCTGTTGTGCAAGTTGTAAATGAAAAGGCACATGTAAAGGAGCCATGAGAATAGGAAAAATAATAGGAAAGAAAGTGCAAAAGAGGACCAATGCCAGATGGCTAGTCATGGAAATGGGTTGGGTATCCAAGGGGAGAAGGGCACGTGTCTAAGTCAAAAAGTGAATGGATAAGCTCATTCTTGGTGTGTGTGCAAAATAGCTATCTTCTTGTTCTTACTCTTTCTTCCTTCTTGTGCATGAGAGAGGGAGTGAAGGTGTGTGAGAGAGGGAGAGTGTGAGTGTGTGAGAGTGAGGGACCGTGAAGAAGCTCTTCTTCTCCTCTCTTCTTCTTCTTCTTCTCTTTTCTTTTCTTACATGCACAGCTATGGAGGTTGGAGCTTGGAGCATGAAGATGGAGCTTGCTTGAGCTAGCACCTTAAATTATGGAGCCATTGAAGGATTCAAGGAAGTGGACTACAATGATCAAATTCAATGGTAAGCTCACTACATCCTTATGCAAGAGCATGCATGGCTATGTGAGAGGTAACCATTGCCACTTGCTTGAAATATTTGACTTGATAAGCAGTCCATAGGGTTTTAGCAATTGCTAGTGATAGTGACCACATTTTGGTTCCATTGCCAGGACCAACGGATTCAAGCTTGAGTGCTTACGCACTCCAAATTGAGTGAAAGAGTACGATTTTGTCTCCAAAAACGGTGCTTGATTTAGGTAGGAAGCGAGGGAGTCGGAAAGTGTTTGATCTCCTTTGGTAGATAGGTTAGGTTTTGGAAGATTTAGGAACTTTAGTTAGATCAATGGTAGGATGTTTTTCATTAGTAGGATGCATTAAGGTTTGGGAAATAAGGAAAAAGAAAGAAATTATAAGTCTCTGTAATAACAAGAAGCTGGGAAGCAAGGAAAGAGAAGAAAAGAGATTTTGAATATCTTAGAAGGAAAACATAGAGTAAGGGAAGGAAGAGAGAATACTAAAAGGAGAGAAAAGGGGGGGGGGGGTGAAGAGCTCATTTGAGCTTGTTAAAGAGAGCATCAGGCCAAGAGAAAGTAGTAGCCCAAGAGAGCAGTAGAAATCCATTATGTCATCACTCTCGGTGGTTCAAGGTATGCTCAAAACCATCCTTGCTAAGTGAAGAATATAGACAAGATCATATCTAGATGCACGTGTGATTTAGTGATTCATTCATCAGAGATATGTGTCATTTGGCGTGTTTTTTATCGTTGCTTGACTCTCGAACAAAGATGACTGAGTCACTAGAGTCCACTCGCATAGCCCTACTTGGACTTGGACCTCAGATGGGGCCGAGTCAGTCCACTTGGACACTCGAAAAAGTCCACTCAAATAGTCCTGATCAGACGCTCGAATGACCAAATTGTCTACTCATACATACCTTGTTGGACTTGGATGAGTACTCCTATCTAAGTCAATAGACTCGACCATTTAGACAAGCCAAATCCACCACTCGGACGGCCAAGTCTAGGATTCACACAGTCAAAGTCCTGCAACTTGGATGTTTGAATTGAAAGATTACCTAAATCAAAACACATTCTTAGAGACCATCTAGACCCCCCAAACATACCAAAGGCTATGAGATCAATAGCCAGTGACCCTATCTAGATCTCCCAAACCTGCGAGTATGACCATAGAGTTAACCAGCACCAAAATTTACCTTGATAGACCAAGAATTGACCAAATCAACTGATCGCTTGCACCTTACTTCCTAGTAGAGACACTATTTGACTACCTAGTATGTGTGTGAATGATTTCATTTGAAGGTTGCACATTGCATTGTGTAGGCACTTAGGTGCATGAGAAAAGTTGAAAGCTTGATTGTGCATAGATTATCTTGCATTGCACCATCCAAGTGTGTGAGTAAGCGTAAATATGTGAAGTGATTCCATTGACAAGGAACACGCTAAAGGGGAACTAAGCTAAGAAATGAACTGACCAGTAGGACAACAGCCTTAAACCACCTGATAAGCAAGTGAAGAAAGGACGTGTCCTTAATTGACCTAATCACCCTCATTGACACCTTAGTGGTTCAAGAGACCACCAATACAGCACGTGCTAGCATAGACACATGCAACCAAGACCTCAACCTAGGTAATATTCCAGTTGAATACAACAAATCATATCACGAGACGATTGTCAAACAAAAATAATGCACCAAAGAGATTTGTAGATGAAATCATAGCTAATCTCGAAGAGGAGAGGAGGCTAGGAAGAGTTGTCATGCAACACCTAGCTAGCTACAACTAGGAGCAATGTGCATAGAGGAGGCTATGTCAAGAAATAGAGCTTAACAAGGTCCAACGAGTTGTAGCCATCGCAGAGGAAAAAATAAAGCAAGAGAAAATGTCAATAGAGAGTGTGTGTTAGAGGCCAGTCTTACATTGAGTGAGCTCTTCATGAAGCAAAGTGAGGTAGCCCTAGCAACTTTGTTGCTAGATGGACTAGGAATCACCCCAAACGCTAAAATCCGGACCAAGAAGTATCAGACAAGTAACAATCCTTATAGCTTCATTGAGAAGTTTGAGTAGGTGTGCAAGGCGAACAGCCTCATGGACCTTGCTCAAGGAGCTCAAGCTTTTGGACTTTGCCTAGGAGACAAGGGATGAACTTGGTTTACTAGCCTAGACAACACTGAGTGCAACAACTTCAATAACCTAAAGGATCTTTTCATTAAAAGATTTTTTTGTGGCTAGATACTCAGACAACCTCATTTTCAGGCTAATGAATGTCAACCAAAAAGACAAGGAGGAGATCCGAGACTATGTCACTCATGTACACATCTCTACAAGAAGATTCCAATGACAAAGTGACCCAATGAGAGAGCAGTCTCCACTATCTTCATCAATGAAATCTAAAATGAAGACCTCTATAAGGCCTTAGATAGTAACTCAAAATTGCAAAGGGACGTGCTACCAAGGGTCTTTGAAGAGGCAATATACGTGGATGACTTGCTGAGAGAGAGAAGCTCAAGAGTCACACTGCAAGAGACCATTACCTCTAGGAATACCAAGAGAACCACAATCCTTAGCGATTGGTCAAGCCATGGTACATAGATGGTACATAGGATAAGGGAAAAAACATTGACCAAAACTAAGAAATAGTTGAATTGAAGTTAGAGTTGGCCAAGCTACAAGAGATACTTATAAGGCCATTGTGAACCCATGTACAGTGTGTGTATTGTGGTGGGAACCATCCTCCAATTGAATGTCTTGACCCTAGATCATGGCCTTGTGCTAAGTGCGATAGGTTTGGACATGATGCATTGCACTACCAGTTTCCAAAAAGGCTCCCATAGCCACAACCCTATACTCAACCCTACTACCTAGGGAATAGGCATGCCAACTTTGGAAGAGGAGCTCCATTAGCTCTACCAGCCATCCAATGACTCAAAGCCACTTGCCCCTAGGATTGACATCAAGCCCATGGGAATCCCAAGGCCACCTGAAGCCATAGTAACCCACCCACTGAGCATTGTTCTGATACACTTTCTAGAGGACCCACTGGAGGACAAAACGCATGTGAATCCTTATGTCTCATATGACAAGGAGGGTAATCCTATATTGAGGTACTTTAGACTAGTACTAGTTATGGCTTTAGGAAGGGAAATAGGTTGAGGTCAAGGAGGGGGTCCAAACAACCAAGAGCCACTAGCATGTTGGATTTTCAAGATTGAGGGCATATTTCATCTCATTGCTCTGATGAAAAGGAGCAAGCAAACAAGAATAAGGCTAACTTGAGATGTCTAGAGTGTGGAGTTACACATTTGTATGTTGATTGCCCTAGATGAAAACCCTCCACTAGTACGGCAATTGTATCTTCATTATCACTTGGAGTCTTTAGCATCAAAATACTTGATGATGAAGCCACACCAATCGCACTCAACATCATGACCCAATCTTAAATGAAGCAAGCATGTACCTCATTACCTAGACCTAGTAACTCATATGCAAAATCTAAGGGAAAAAAGATCTAGAAAGAAGAAGAAGGAAGAGGGTGGATGCCAAGATAACACTCGAAACTGATAGTGCCACCACACTGATCAACGGGAGATAGGTTATGGACACAGAGGCAGAATCATCTACTCCTGAGATAGTGGAAAAGGGAAGTGCCAAGGTTGGAGAATAGAGAATACCCCAACCCAAAACACCAATTAGAAATTGTAGAAAAATTCAAAGAGTGGGTGAGAGAAGCTCAAGCATACCTATAAGATACAAGCCTATCATGGAGGATGAGATTAATGATCTATCTAGCGTGAGTCCACTAGTCTCCTCTACATACTTAAGATCAAGAGGCACATCAACACCCCTTGTAGCACCATACAAGCAAAATCTAAAAGTTGTGGATAGACGAACTACCCAATAGCATTGGCAAAAAAGCATTGAGTTAGAGGAAAAGAAAAAGGTTGGTAATTTGCTCACAACATTGATATCAACTCTTGTAACCTTGCCATTATGAGAATTGCATGGTTTAATGTTACACTAGTGAATTGAATGAAAGTCTGACAATTTGGAGTTCTAAAAAATTGGCCTCTAAAAATACCAGGAATTCGATTCTCGATTAATTTCATAGTCATGGAGGGAGTGGAATACAATATTCTATTATGTAGGCCATGGATGAGAAATTATCGAGTGATAGAGGGTCGGGGGAATGGCCTAATATTCTTGGGCAGTAGAACAGAAGCTATTCGAGTAGAGATGGATGCTCAAAAAACCTCATCAGTTGACCTTGATGCTATCTCTCCAATACTAAAGGGTGACTCACAAGAAAAGAATGAATGTGGACCCTTAACATATTATATTCACTGCCTTGATGAGGATAAACGTGATTGGATGCATGTATTGACAACCATTGTCGTTCCATTCTCAGACAATGAGGATGACTATAGGCAAGTTGTAGAAGAAGTAGCTAGTAAACCCAATGGAACCACATCTTTGGAGCTACCCAAAAATGATGCTAGATCATCAGTACCTCTTTGCATGATGGCAAGGAGTGCCACCAACTCACCAATGTCAATCACCTACCCTGTATCAACTAATAAACTTAAACTCCATGGAATCCTTGAGTATCTAACAATAGAGCTAACTGGTAACCCAATTGCAAACTTTAAACCTCTTAAGGACCTCATGGAGAATCCCGAGTGGCAATGGATTAAGGTGCATGACCTAAATATATTGTACAATGTGACCCTCATTACAAATGAGAAAATTCCTACGAATGGGAGCCATGGGAATGATGAGCAGGTCTAAGTATGAGGATTCGAATGATGAGGATGAAGATTGCTGCTCCAGTGGGGAAAGAGAGGAAGAAGCTGAAACCATAGAATATGACACAGAGGGACGAGTGATTGAGCAAATAAAAGTAGACTCTAAACCCCTAGAGGCCAATGCTTGAAGGGTGGAAAAATTAGTCATCAAGGTAAATTGTGATCATACCTAGTTAGAGCACCTGGATGTAGTAGACTATGAGTGAGCTAGATTAGTTAAAATAGGTGCCACACCACTACTTAGATTAGAATCAGTCTCTGAGCTATGACCACCTAGGAAAACTCCTTCTTCCAATGAAGGTTGTGAGTTCAACTCTAAGTCAAAGGTCAACTCTGAGAGTGATCCAGAAATCCAACAACCACTTAGGACCAAATGCACCAAAGGGAACCTCCCAATCCATCTAAGGTGCAAGAGGCTCAAAGAAGAAAGAAGGAAACAATCTAGGTCCTCTGAAAAGTTGAATGACAAAAGAAAACACATGACTTACCCAAATGCTTCACTAAGTATAAGAAGAATGACTGCATAGTGGTGTTAGTAAGAGCCAAACAAGAGGGAGAGATTAGTGAACCTAATGAAGGACCCACCAAAGTGAAGGAAGCCAGCTTAGCAAGGGAAGGGGTTAAGTCTCGACCTCTGTACATAGCCGTGACTGGAGGCTAATCTCATTACTCTCTTACAGGAGTATGTGGATGTATTTGCTTGGTCCTTAGAAGAGCTGAAAGGAATCTATCTGAGTATTGTGACTCACAACATTCCTATGATCCCCAATGCAACATTAGTCAAACAAAGACTGTATGCAATGAATCTAATGCATGCTTATGCTGTGAAGGAGGAAATAGACAAGCTGTTGAATGTTGGATTCATTTGTGAGATTGAGTACACGGACTGGGTATCACTCATATTGAAGAATGGGAAGATTTGAGTGTGTGTGAATTACAAAATGTCAATGCAGTGACAAAGAGAGAAAATAATCCATTATCATACACCAAGCACATGCTTGAGAGAGTGGTAGGGAAGGAAGCCTACAATTTCCTGGATGGCTTCTTTGACTATAACCAAGTGCAAGTGCCCCAAATGATAGGCATAAAATGGTACTTGCAATAGAATGGGGTGTGTTTGCCTACAAGTCATGCTATTTGGACTGATTAATGCGCCTCTACCTTTCAACGACTTATGTGTGCTATTTTCAAGGACATACTTAGAAAGTGGCAGGAAGTATTCGTTGATGATATGTGTGTTCATTCAAGTTGGGAGGAGCACAAAGAAAAACTCAGTCTAGTCTTTGAACGATGTAGGCAATATGGTGAACCCCTTAACATGCCAATTTTGGGTAAAGCATGGATGCATCCTAGGGCATGTGGTCTCAAAAAATAGCATTGCTACCAACTTTTCCAAAGTTAGAGTAATTGTTGATTTACCACCATCAACCAACTACAAGGGAGTTCACTACTTCATTGGCCACATGGGTACTATTGACAGTTTTTGTGTTGAATTACGCACTCATTACATGACCACTTTATAAGCTATTGATTGTATTTGAGTGGACTCAAGAGTGCCAATGTGCTTACGAAGAATTGAAAAAGTTTTTGATGACCACACCTATTCTACGAGCCCAAGATAGGTACATTGCCTTCCATGTGCATATTAATGCATCAAAGTTCACCATGGGAGAAGTTTTATGCCAACATCGAGAGCATAACTTGGATTACCTAGTGAGCTTTGCAACTAGACAACTCACTAACACATAAATAAACTACTCCACAATAGAAATGGAAGGGATAGCTATGGTGTTTGTTGTTACGAAATTTTGACATTACCTTCTAGCTACACCCTTACTTGATCATCAAGCATCATCTTGTGAACAAACCTTGTGCAATAGGATGCATTGATCGATGGTTACTTTTGCTATTAGAATTTGATTTCTCTATGGCAGTATGCAAAAGCAAACAACATTATATGGCAAACCATATGTCTCACATGACCATAGGAGAAGTGAGTGGACAAGGCATTGTAGATGTCTAGCAAAAGAGATTTGCTTAGAGTAGACTTTACACCTTATTGGGCAAACAATATAGTCCACATCCTAGAACATGGATTGCTTGAATGTACAATTGATAAGGCTAGGCTAAAACATCCCATTCTAAGGATTCAAACCTATCAATTGATTGCTAGCCAACTCTATCAATTAGGACAAGATGGACTATTGAGGAGATGTGTTTGTGAGCATGAGATGCATGATGTGCTTGTGGAAACTCATGATGTAATTACTGGAGGACACTTCAATGGGGACACTATAGTATGTAAGGTGCTCCAGTCTCAATTGTGGTGGCCTACACTATTCCACAATGCATCTAAGTTTATAAAGCACTATGATGAGTACCAAAGAACCAAGGTCCCTATTAATAAGGATAAGATGGAGTTGACCCCAATGATAGTACACCGACCATTTGAAAAATGGAGATTGGTTTCATTGGTCCAATTAGCCCTATAGCACAGTAATCACACACGTGAGGTGCATAATTGTAGCCACAAACTATCTCACCAACTGGGTTGAAGCCTAGGTAACTCGGAAAAATGATGCTAGGACCACTATCAAATTTCTTTAGGAGCAAATGATCTCACAATTCAGATGCCTCATAGAATTAGTCAATGATCAAGGCACACACTTCATCAATGAAGTGATTGCCCACATACTATTCACCTTCTTGATAATCCATCAAAAAACCTCACCATATTACCCTCAAGCCAAGCTATGAAGCCACAAATAAAATCCTAGTGACTATCCTAACCAAGGTGGTCTCTGCCTCCCCCCGTAATGACTGGGACAAAAAGCTAATGGCATCATTATGGGCTCACAAGTCAGCCTATAAAATGGCCCGTAGGATAGATACAATTCAAGTTAACCTATGGAGCTGAAGCAATCTTACTAGTAGAGTTCTTTGTTCCAAGCTTGAGAATAGCAATCCAAGAGAGATGGAATGGCAAGGAAGTATGGATAAATCGCCTAGTAGAACTAGAATGCCTATCTAAAACCCGGCTCATTGCAACCCATGCCCTAATATGTGAGAAGGCATGATGCAATAAGTGGTTTGACAAGCATCTCAAACAGCGTGACTTTGAACAAGGAGACTTGGTGTTGTTGTACTTTGTAAAGGGTCACAAACAAAAGATGAACTTCAAGGGGTTGGGACCTTTCAAAGTCCATAACATTAGTTAAACTAGCAACGTGAAGCTTGAAACCCTAGAAGGAGAGGGTATAGGCTTTTTCAATGGTAGTTACATCAAGAAGTACTACCCTCCATCACACCCATTACTTGAACCTCCAATGATAACACCACCCATGAATGTTAGAATGGCAACTATCACAAGCATAAAGGAGAAGGATGAAGAAACAGTAGCACTAGCCTACTTATGCATAATAGTAAATACCCAAAAGGCACATACCTTTGATGCATTAATAGATGAGGAAGTTGACAACAACATCCTCATATATGATCATTGGACCCTCATTGGTCAACCCCAAGTGCAATTGACTAATTCCAGTCCATTTGGAGGGGCAGTCCTATCCACTACTAGGGAAGTGCAATAATGAACGAAACTAAGAGCCTCCAGATCATGTTTTATGTACTGTCTAACAAAAAAGGTGTTGGAAAGGAGTCACTTTTGGGTCGTGCTTTCAAGAAAAAATCTCATTCCAACATTGACTACGACTCTCAGCACATCCACCTTGCCATAGGAAATGTTAGGATAGTCACGACTTTCAGCAATGGTATTGTGACTTCGCCAAAGACCACTTGCCACCACTGGTAGTTAAACCCACTACCATACCTAAGGAGGGGGTAATAAACTCACACATACATCTAGTGGGAAATACTTGCAACACTTAGAAGCTCAATCAAAGCTGCAATTCAAATAACCAAGTATGTTCCCAAATGTAAACTGTAGCCTACAAGGGCACATTCACAAGATTTCATGGCTCTCTTGTCACATACTGTAATATCTCCCAGTGGCCCCGTAACACCCCCTTTATAATTAAATGAAAAAGAAATTTAACGCCCCCTGTCTGCGCTGCAGCTGATGAAGGGAGGGGGAGCTGAAGTGGCCGTTGACACAGGGAGAAGGCAAGATGACATGGTGGCCAGTGGAGCTGTGGAGGAAGGTGACTGTTGAGAGTGGAAAAATACTAATTTTTTGACTAATTTTTATTGTTTTTAAGGTCTGAATGTTTGATTTTTTATGGATTTTGAGTGATGTTTGGTTGTTTTTGGAAGTGTTTGAGAGTGTTTTGGATGATATTGGTTATGTTTTGGAAGCTCATGATGATTCTTAGTGGAAATATGAGGCTTTGTGATGTTTTGATAGGTTCTGTTGAGGTTCTGATACCTTCTGTTTAGCTTTTGTTTTGTTCTGATTTTCTTCTATATGAAGCATGGATTGATGATTGATGAAGGTTGAGGTCTTTTGAAAACTTATTAAATAGTTTTTGATAGTTTGGAATGGTTTTAGTATGAATTATGAGGATCTATTGTTCTCTAATGACCTTCTGTAACCCTCTATAGACCTTTTGTATAGGCTATGTCTCTGCTCTATCTCTGCTCTGTTCCTGTTCTGTTCTGTTCTGTAGATCTTTTGTAAGTGTTATTTACAATGTATGTGTGACTTTGGGAAAGTTTTCTAACTTTTGGAAAGGATGAATCTAAGTTCAAAAGAGCTAAAACAAATGGAAGAAGTAGCTGTTGAAGACCGAGGAAGTAGACTAGAGTGATAGTGACAGTAGTGAGCTACGAAGAGACACTGTAGTGGCTCTGGTGCCCTTTCATACCTCCCATACCTCTTGGAAGGTGCATCCACAACCTAAGAAGGATTATTAAGTGCCATTCTTGAGTATTATAGTGAGGAGATGATATACTATTGAGAGAGAGAGAGAGAGAGAGAGAGAGAGAGAGAGAGAGAGAGAGAGAGAGAGAGAGAGAGAGAGAGAGAGAGAGAGAGAGTGTGTGTGTGTGTGAGATAGCCAATTCTATCAAAACAATGTATTCTTCTATGAGAGATTGAGAGAGAAAACTATGAAGACAATGAAGATGAATACTATGTGACTGATTTCCATTAAAAAGTGGTGTATTCCTTTGTGTTCTTGTTTGTTATGATGGATTTTGTGAAGATGTTGAAGATTATGGTTGATTGGGAGATATCTACTATGATGCTGCGTGAAGATTTGCTGTTTTCCTTGTTTTAGTCATCAAAAGAATGAAATAAAAGCTTTTTGAAGTTACAAGATAGATTTTCTTGCAGTAAAAACCCCTTTTCCTTGGTGTTCCTCTTGGGGCTCCATGTTTTTGGTGCACATCCGGGGAAACTTGCCATCAACAAGCATCAGAAGAGGCTGAAAATGAAGGAAATGGCATTACCAAGAAAAGGAGAATTTAATGGATCCTTGCAAAGTTCCTTCTTCCACTGAAGAGTTGGAGATTCTTATTGCCAAAGCCACTTTCTACAAGAATTTTATCCCACAATGGCGGAAACATATTACCATCATGATGCAAGCTCTATGTGGTGGACTATTTCCTCTTCCTATTGAAGTAGCAAAAACTTGCATCTTGGTAGCAAATTGTTTGGGAACAAAATTAAGGGTAGAAACAGAGAGAATGACCATCCATGGAAGATTTAGCATTCATTGAGAAGTTTCCAGACATCATTAAGTGGGAGATCGTGAAGAAGCTTCAGGAGTCGTGATCAGTGGAGGTTCACGAAAACAAGAAAGAAAAGAGTTGGAATTTGTTCGTGGATGCTCAACAGCAAGATACGTGGAATGCTTGGTGTTCTGACAATCTTCTATTTGTCCAATTAGCAACCCACTAGAAGTTGGTAGATAGAGTGTTCTTTACAACATACACTATTGAAACCATCAGAATCTAGCATTATTATAATGATGGCATAACAACAATCCTAAGAAGAATGACTTTTGATACTTTCAGAATGGAATATCTCCCCTTCTGTAGTGGTTTCAAAGCCGAATTCAAAGATGTTGAAAAGAAGGAAGTAGAAGAGATGTTGGCCAGAGAATCCTCCAGAGACTGAAGTCCCCCTCCGATTCTAGTCTGTTGAGTACAGACCAATTGGTTGGAGCCAATCCCCTGATGAATGACGCAATCAAGAGGCAAGTGCTAGAATGAGTCCAAAGGTACATGAGAAGAGAGAAGGCAAGAATCAAGGCTGAGAACGAGCTTGCAGTAGAAGCCTCCTTTGACTCCCTAAAAGCACTCTTTACAGAAGTCCCTATGGCGACTCAAGGTCCCCTTCCTAGTCAGATTAGTCTTGGAAATATTGATGACATGCCAGCAAATGTAGTCCCATTGCCAATTTTTAAGGGAGAGTACAATGAAGACCCTGATCTTCATGTAGCAGAGTTTATGGTAGCATGTGTGGCTAACAAGGACAGAACCCTAAGCATTGGTTGGCGATATTCCCCGCCACTTTCAAGGGCGTGGCATTTCAATGGTATGAGAGACAAGCAGCATGAACTTTTGGCACATGGGATGACCTGAATTTGGCTTTCCTCACTAAATTCAGGCATGAAGGTTTTGAAGAGCGGATGCGAGAGGAGTTCATGAACCTAAGTCAGTCCTCTAGAGAAAGAGTAGAAGCTTATGTCTCGCGAATGAAATCCATCCTGAAGAGAGGACTAACCATCATTTGGACGAAGGTATCTAGAAAGGAGTGTTCCTCAGAGGCCTACAACTAGAAGTTCTCAAGTTTGTGGAATTGAGAAGACCAGTCAATTTGCAAGCTGCAGTGGAAGGTGCAAGATTGTATGACAAAGTTAAAGCAAGATTGTCAATGACTCTAGGAAGAGCAGTCTTACCTCCTTCCATGTCAGGAATGGTATATCCACCAAATGCAATCCCATGGACAGTTCCCTGCCCCTATCCCGAGATGCAAACAGTGCCGCAGTACAGTGTACCTAATCCACAGTGGTCGCCACAGACGATAGTGCCTCAAATGATGGTTCAATAACAACAATAGTGTCCTCAAACAATTCCACCAATGGTGACTCAACAACAGTGGAACCCTACTAGCTGGAATCAACAACCCCAAGTCTCAACAGGAGCTCTGAATCAAAATCAGAATAGAGGATCCTCTGGATCGACCCAACCTGTATATGCATTAATTACAGAAGCTTTCCAAAACCTTACTACAAGTACTTCAGGAGGTGAAAATCTGAAGGAGTACTTATCCAACTCAGTCGCAAGTATCAAGAAAGAGCTTATGGATGTGATTATAGAGCAAAAACAGATGCTAAAGGTGAATACTGCCAATATATCCGCTCCTGCGAGAGCTGGGAGAGATGTGATGCGTTCTAATACATGGTGCGAAAAGTGCCATCAAGCGGGACATTTAGCCACTAAATATACCCGAAAACCAACCATTCTCGGAGCCTTCTATTCATATTGTTTGAGGAAGAACCATATAGAGGATATTTTCTCTTTGAAAGAGATGCATGAACGAAGACAAAAATATGAAAATGCAAGATTCAACTTGCTAGCATCCAAAATGACAATGCAGGACATTGGACCAAAGCCTAGAGAGTTTGGCCCTAATTTTGGTCTAAGGAGGTTTCCCTCTCAAAGTTATATAGGACGACAATATGGCGGTGGTCAGAGATCCGAGGTGGAATGTTATAGATGTGGAGAAAAGGGTCATATCTCCCCAAATTGTCCAAACCCTAGAAGAAATGTAGATTACAAGCCCTTATGCAGGCGATGCAAAAGAGAAGGCCACATTGCAAAAGATTGTCCAAATCCAACCCCTGTCAAGGCCAATGCCACTAATAGCTAGCGGAAGGCACAAGAGCTTGCCTCCAATTTGGTAGAGTTAGAAGTTGCCTCTATTACGCGCACCAAGAAGAACAAGACCAAGACATGCACAAAATTATACAAGATGTGCAAGTTGACAAGACACCGCATGGAATGTATACCCTCAAGCTGGGAATTCTATTTGTAGGAAAGGAATTGTATATGCCCAACAATGTGGAGCTAAAGAAACTCATCTTACATGAAATACATGATGGAAAACTAGGAGGACACAAAGGATAGAGCAAGACACTGGAGGCCCTTAGGAAGCAGTTCTTTTGGTCCAACATGAAAGAAGAAGTGATTGACTACATCAAGACATGTCCTACTTGCCAACTTGTCAAGGCACCATGCTCTAAGCCAGCCGGCTTGCTTCAACCTATGCCAGTACCTAGCTGCCCATGGGATGTAATTAGCATGGATTTCATTGTGGAGCTCCCCGAATCCCATGGATACACCATCATTTTTGTAGTGGTGGACTATTTCTCTAAGCAAGCCCACTCCATCCCTTCCAAAATCACCATTGAATGCCAAAGAGGTAGCCCGCCTCTTCTTTACACATGTGTTCAAGCTACATGGCTTACCCTTAGCCATAGTGTCAGATGGAGATGGAATATTCATAAATGACATGTGGAAGGAACTCGTCAAGTCCCTAGAAATACAGTTGCAATTCTCATCATCCTTCCACCCTAAAACACATGGGCAAACAGAAAGAGTCAACCAAGGCATTGATTATCTCAGGAGTTACGGTCCTGTGGACCAAAAGGATTGGGCCTTGTACCTCGATGTGTTGGAATTCCACTACAGTAGCTCCATCCACTCTGCCACAAGTTACACACCCTTTGAATTGGCCACAAGAAAAGAAGTCATCACACCCCTTGCCTTAGCATTAAGAGCGGCCAAAGTTGAAGATTAAAATTCAGAGGATTTCTTGAAGAAATGGAGAGATCAGAATGCAGTGGCCAAGTAGAGCCTCGAACAAAGAAAAATCACCACCATGAGAGAGCAAGCTAACAAAAAGAGAAAGGCTGTATTCTTGACTAAAGGCGACATGGTCCTGGTTAGCTCTAAGAATATGTCATTGCCAAAGAATATGAGCCCCAAGTTCAAGCACCGCTACTATGGACCTTACCGCATCACTCAAGTGCTAAACAAAGTCACCTACAAACTTGACCTGCCAGAAAGTATCCATGTTCATAATGTTTTTTAGGCTTGTCTTCTACGCAGGTTCTATTCTGACAACCAATGGGGGCAGCACGTACCAATGCTCCATTACAACTGCCCCTTCGAAGTAGAAGCATTCCTTCGACATCGGGAACAAAAAGGATACCCTGAGTAGCCAAGTGGTAAGGGCGTCCTGTCAAGGAAGCCACTTGGATTTTAGAAGTGGAGGCACGCAAACGTGAAAAAGACACCTTTGCCACCTGGCTCAAGGAGAATCCCACCAATCCTTCCACACCTCTTGAGCCTTCACAAACAAACGGTCCCCAATCATAGGCCCAGTAACGCCTCCACTTCTCAAATGTACTTGAGTCGAGGGTGGACTCACATGGTAACCCTAAACAATAAACCCAAAGAGCCCCCACCAAGTCTAGATGGGCAGACACTGACCAGCTTGCTAGAAAAAGCTATATTAAGGCCCCCAAGTCCTAGTGTAGCAGACACTAACCAATTTGATAGCATAGACTATGTTAAGACCCCGTGAATGTCTCACCAAGTCCTAGAGCAGTAGACACTAGTCAACTTGTTAGGAAAAGCTATGTTAAGACTCGAATGAGTCAAAATAAAATGCTACCCTTAGATTGTTGAGGATACCAATCAGCAAGCAGGGGTGAGTGTAAGGGCTTTGTAGCTATACCATGGCGTTACCACCGAAAACACCTATATAGGGAGTAGTAGGGACTTTGAGCCCTGCTTGGTTTCCACTCTACATGTGATTCCCTATACCCAATAGTGAACCCTCTTATGTACTGCAATGTCACAAGGGTGTAGTCCTAGCATGTGCCTATGTTGTACCATTTCTTTGATTGAATAATACAAGAGTATACCTTGCTCTCACATATTATGTTACCTTTCTGTGCCGTGTTGAGTGAGTAATGAGTGCAGGTGCATCACACCCCCCGCCCCCCAAAAAAGAAGGGAGAAAAGGTGCCCCCTTCTTTTGAGGGCCAAAACGCACATCCCCCCCTTCACCAAACCCACTTCTTGCCCCCTCCCCCACAAGAAGGGGGCACCGGCGTCCTCTTCTAGGGCCAAAATGCCCTACTTCCCCAAAATCCACTCCTTCTATATTAGTTAATTAAATTTATTTATTTAGTAAGTAATTAGAAAGCTAGTTAGTTTATTAATAATTTAATTAGTCAATATTATATTAATATTTAATAATTTTACTAGTTAATTATTTTAATTAGATATTTAATTTTTTTAATTATTAATATTTTTGTGAGTTGAGAAAAATCAATTAGCTAGTTAATTGATTTAATTAGTCGATTAATAGTTAGTTATAGTTTTTGTTAGTAATTCATTGAAAATATTTTATAATTAGTTTAAAATAGTCTCATGTTCAACAAGATCATTATTCTTATACATCTTCTCTTGAATCATTTTCAAAAGACATGTATGATGAGTTTATTAGTTCATAGTTAGTTAAAAAGAAATTAATGATTAATAACAACTAGTACTTAGTTCATCATTAGTAGTTAATAATTAATAATTAGTTAATCATTAGTTTATAATTAAAATTAGTAACCAATAATTAGTAATAAATAATTATTAATTAAAACTTAATTAGCAACTAATGTATATTTAAGTAGTTAATTATTTGATAACTTAATTAGTTTATTATTGAAATTTATATCTCTCTCTCGTATCGTTAAGTAAGTAATTATTAGTTAATTAGTTGAGAAAACAAGGAGAGAGAGAGAGAAAGAGTGATGGGAGAGGGGGAGAAGAGAGAGAACATGTGATATGTGGAATTTTTTCTCACTCTAGAAAGGAGTCGCCAGCAGCCCCTTATCAAATGAAATTTTTTTTTGACGACCCATTCCTAGCGAGAGTAAATTTTCACCCAACTAGATTTGTAGGTTTTGTTCTGCCCAGTAAGGGGCTACCGACGACCCCTTTTCGACAAAAAAACAAACCACGATTTCGATAATAAGCAGCATGGGAAGAAGAGAGAGCAATAGAGTGTGGGTTTTGTTTTTCGCCCAAGAAGGGGCTGCTAGCGGTGACCCCTTCTCTCGGTAAAAAAAAAACCACAATTCCGAGAATAGACAGCATGGGAAGAAGAGAGAGCAACAGAGTGTGGGTTTTTTTTTCACCCAAGAAGGGGCTGCCAGTGACCCCTTCTCTGCAGCAAAAAAAAACCCACATGTCTACGAATGCATATAGTAGGAAAGCAACAAATCTTTCCACCCTTTAGAGGTCCATGTGAGAGTGTTCTCACAAACAAGGCCTGCACATTTAATGTAAGAAGATAAGAATGTGTCGCAAAAATCTAGAATCTTAGGCAAGAGTGGCAACAACTTGGCCACAAAATTGTACATGTCGACCTTACGGATAAGATTTGATTGTAGCAACAAGTAATAGTTCTCAAACACCAAGGAAATGTATTGGACAAGTTGGGGAGCCATTTAGATTACACACAATAGACATGCAAAGGGATGCTTGCAGAACAAAAGAAAAAATATAGATAAGATAACTGATATAGTCACAACAAGCACAACACTAATAGATAATCCCCAAGCAATCCACACCCTATGGAAGATTTGACATGAACTATGCACTTTTTGCATTGATGGCTTGATGATATGCATACAATCAACCACCAAAAACCCTATATTTAGGCACTCAAAAAGAAAATAAACTACATACTATATACTTGACCATGGAATCATGATCGTCATGACACACCATTGTTGGGATCTGAAACAGGCCGACACTAGCTTTAGGGCTCTAGTCGGCAGGCCTCCTAAGCTCACCAAACCACCCTCACAGCCTCGGGCCAAGTGCATACAAGTCAGGACCCACCCAATGTCCATGCTCACACATGGCTTGTTCTCATAATGGGGGCCTTACAACTTTGACCACCATGGAGCATTGGTGGCATCTTACGAGGTTGGGACATTGAGCATATTTGACACCCCCCTCAATGTCCATCTGTCGTAGGTAAACTACATTCTTGACCCAATGCTGAGTCTTTAAAGATGAATTTGAAGGAGATCCTTTGTAAGAGCTTTGGTGAAGATATATACTCCATTCTTCTCCATTGGACAATGAAAAATTGGATTTTTGGTAATGGCAATGCAACTTTGATTGTCACATCTTAGCACTGTTGGATCTTCATCCTATACTACCATATGCCATAAGACACTCCTTAACCATATTGCTTCACATGCAGCAAAGCAAGCTGCATTGTAATCTGCTTCAATAGAAGACAATACCACATTTGTGTTGCTTCTTACTGATCCAAGAGAAAATTCCTAAACCTAAAGATAAACAATATCTAGAAATTGATTTTGTGGAATCTCTACATCCAATTTGAGTCACAATGCCCCATAAGAGCACTTCCAAAACTGTATGTGATACCATAGTTAAGAGTTCCCTTCAAGTATTTGAGCACCCACATCCTAGCTTTCCAATGACTTTCTCATGGTCTGTTTGAGAACCTACTCAAACACCAACAGAAAAATTGATATCTAGCATGGTGTTATACAAGTAGATGAGGCCGCCAACCAACCTCCAGTACTTCCTAATGTCTATTAGTACTAATGTATCCTCAATGGATAACTTCACATTGCTCTCCATAGATGTAGGTATCTCCTTACACTCGGTCATGCCAATTTTTACGATCTCCCATGCATACTTCTTTTGAGAGATGAATATTTTGCTAGGACTTCAATCCCCAAACAATAGTGCAGCTTGTCATTTCAAACTCAGAGCTCAAAGCCTTTCGATTTTGATCGATCATATCTACATAGCCACCTGTAAATAAGAAGGTCATCCACACATAGGACAATCACTATAGATTTTTCATTATCCCTCTAAACATACAAGTTAGCATCTGAGGCACATATTTTGAAATTCAAACCAAGAAAGAATTCGTATATCCGTTAGTATCATGCTTTAGGGTTTGTTTTAATCCATACAATAGCTTCTTCAGCTTACAAACTTTATTCTCAAAATGGGGGGCCTCAATCCCTAGTGGCTGAGCCACATACACTTCCTCCTTGAGGTCACCATTCAGAAATGATGATTTGATATCCATTTGGTAAATTAGCCACTTCTTATGAGTAGCCATACAAAAGTACTAATGTGAATGGTGGTCATTCTAGCAATTGGAGCAAATGACGCTTGAAAATCAAATCCTTTAACTTGTGAAAATCCTTGTGCAACTAATCTGGCTTTGTACTTTTCTAAGCTACCATCAACTTTGTACTTTACCTCCCAGACCCACTTGGTGCCAATAATCTTCCTCTTTTCTGGCCTATCCACTAGCTCCCAAGTATCATTCTTCATGTCATACTCAGCTTGCATAGCTGCTCTCTTTACTAGATCAACAAGTGCTTCTTTCAAGTCAACTAGCTCCTTTGTTTCTCTCATAATCTCAACCACCATTAAGGCCATATTGACTATGTGATCAAAAGCCTTTCTTTGCTCCTCTATCCCAAGTGACCTCCTTAGTCCATCTCTCTTTTCCTCAACTGTAATAGGCATAGGATTACCATGATCATAGAGGTGCTTGACCCATTACTACAATGACTTTTCCAATGGTATGATTACAAGTCAGTGGACTTTTTCCTCATCATTCGAGATGATTCTTCCTCCTCCTTGAGAGTAGGGACAATTCCTGGGATAGGTTCATAATGGACTGCTTCTTCACTAGATGATAAAGTGAAAGAACTTATATTCTCATCCTTCATTGTATGTGGCTACTCCTTAAACACCACATCACAACTCGCTATGATATTCTTTGCCTCTTGGTCATACAATTTGTAAGCCTTTTGCTCCTCACTATAACCCAAGAAATACATTTTGTGCTTTTTGGATTTAACTAGTTTCTCTTATCCTTTGGTACATGTGCATAACATTCACATCCAAAAGTTCCAAAATGTGAGACATATGATTTCTTAACAAAATAGGTCTCATGAGGAGTTTTTCCTTTAAGAGCCTTTGTGTAGCTCTGAATGAGAATGTAGACTGTAGTATTAACAGCTTCTACCTGAAACTGGTTAGGCAATCCCTTGCCCTTAAGCACGCACCTTTCCATTTCCACAATGGTGAGATTTTGGCATTCAACAATGCCATTCCACTAATGTGTATGAGGCGTCGTCAATTGATGCTTAATCCATTTTCTCTTACAAAAGTCTTCAAACTTCTTTGAGTTGAACTCACCACCGCCATCTATTCTAAACTTCTTCACAATTTTCCATGTTTCATTCTCTCAATAAGTTCTAGCCATTCTTTAAACTTACCAAAAGCTTGAGCCTTATCACAAAGGAGTACACCCACATTTTCCTATTGTAGTCATCAATGATCAACATAAAGTAAAAATATCGTCCCAAGGCTTTTATAGGCATTTTATTACACAAGTCATCATGCACCAACTGTAGAGGAGAATTTGCTCTATTCTTGATTTCTTGTGGAAATGCCTTTATCTGTTGCTTGCCCATCATCATACAAGCTTCACATGGTTCCTTCATTTCAATATTGTAGGTAGGTGAGCGAACATACCTTGCTTATGCATCTCCTTCAACATTGCAAAACCAATGTGACCAAATCTTTCATGCCAAAGTTTACTTGTGCCCACGCCAACAATGGCTATAAGAGCACTTAGCTCATATAGATTGTTCCTCCTTTCTCCTTTGTCGAAAACTTTGCCAGCACTGTTGATAATTTCTTCACCTATCTTAGTGAACCTCACCTCATGGCCAAGATAAATTATAGAAGCAACTGATAGCCATTTTCTCTTAATCTCTGAACATACAACACATTTGAAAGATTCTTGAGTTCACCATTTGCAGTAATAAAGAAAATAATACATGTGCCCTCAGCAACAAGGCATTTTGCATCATTCCCAATTGTCATAGTGATGGATTCTTGTAGAGGCTTTATAGAACTATATAGACCTTTCTTGTTGGTCATGTGACAAGAGGCACCACTATTCAATATCCATGAGTAAGTGGTGTTAGATATTTCTTGCACTAAGGAACACACTTGCTCAATGGTCACCATGAGTAACTCTAACTCTGCTTGAGCCGTATTGGCTATCTCTTTCCCTTTAGTCTTCACCATGCCATTCTTTTCATCTTCCTTTTTAACATGACAATTTGTAATTCATGTCCTTTCTTCTTATAATATCTTATAGTAGAAGCAATCTCCTTGAAACTTTTTTCTTGCCACTCTTCTTCTTTTTGTCACCATTGGTAGAGAAACCACCTTTGCCTTTCACATTAGCAGAGAAGAATGCAACATCTCCACCACTACTACCTTCTTGGGCTTTAAGCCTCAACTCCTCCTCCATTAGTAGTGCACAAAATTTCTCAAATGTCAAAGCTTGGGGTCCCACCTGAGTGTTTTGGTGGACAAATCAGAAGACATCTCTGAGCTAGCTCCTCACTAGTCTTTTGTATCCCAGTACCAGCCATTTGGTTACGTGGATTCCTAATCTGAGTTATGAATGCTTCAACTACCTCTCCTTCACAGCAAACTTCTCTACTGCTAGGCGATTCTATGTTCCAAGCCTCTAATACCTTGGCTATGTGCTAAATCAAGGTCAAAACACTATCAAAATAGCTTCTAATTAAGTCACACAATGCATATGTTTTTTTAAATTTCCAAGCTCATGGAAGATCTACATTTGGAGGAATCATAACACTCAAATTTGATGGATCTGGATGATTTTTGTTTCTTGATCTTAGCGGTCCCTAGCATGGTCTCCAGAAGCTCATAAGAATCAATGATAGTTGTGATTTTAAACTTCCACAAAGTATAGTTTGTAACATCTACCTTACCTTTGCTAAAGGTTGGTGGACAAATCCTCAGTGTTTGAATTGGTGGTAGTTTGTAACATCTACCTTACCTTTGCTAAAGGTTGGTGGACAAATCCTCAGTGTTTGAATTGGTGGTATAGCAACACCACCACTTGATGTGCCAGCACCGCTACTTGATGCAGCAAAAGACATTTCTCCTGTTTGGTATTGAATCCCATGCCTCTCACATACTCTTTACTCCTCAAAGCCCTTGAGCTCTAATACCATGTAGAAATTGCATAGCACAACAAATAGAATCTGAGCAAGGAGCAAAGAACACACATCAAATATGAGAAGAACAAATACTGCTTAAATTCAAACAAATTGATACAAATATTGCTTTGTCCACTTGTGCACTTCCACTGTGTGAAGCTTAGATGGTGATCCATACAAGTGATAGGAAAAGAGCTTAGGGTAGTTGGAAGAACTCTAACTAGGTGAAAAATGGATTGACAATGGCTTTAGAGGGGTCTTCGTTATATAGATGATGAAGGTACATGATCGTATTATGAATCTTCCCTAGTCGGCCAAGGCATATTCACTTTATCATTGGGTCGGGGGGTCATTGGTCCCCCCTAAGACCCCCTAGCCACAGGGGCCACTTCTGCAGGCCCATACCCCAAAATAGGGGTCCCTAATAACTTCCACACCCCACAACTCGCTGCATTGTGCCTCAAGTCGCTAAGCATATGCTTTCTCCTCATAATGGGGAACTTATAACTTTGAGCACCATGGATCATTGGTGACACCTTAAGAGGATGGGGCATTTAGCATATCTAATAAATATAACGGTAATGATTCAAGGGACTCTATATATTCCTCACTTAATCGATTTCCCCCAAAATATCAAACTACCCTACTACAATAATGGGGAATCTTACACTCTCAATGTTGGTAGTCACCACCTAGACATATAATTGCCATGCATCCGGGGGCCGTTTCACTCGGGCTCGCGCCCGGAGCTGCGCCACGACCCCCACGCCCTCCTACTCATCGGGGCCTCGCACTCGCCCCGATGGCCGGGTATAGGTCGCGCGCTTCAG
Organism: Lygodium microphyllum; assembly: GCF_053477565.2. Classification (NCBI taxonomy): domain Eukaryota; kingdom Viridiplantae; phylum Streptophyta; class Polypodiopsida; order Schizaeales; family Lygodiaceae; genus Lygodium; species Lygodium microphyllum. Next base: position 57,074,694 of record NC_141151.1, read on the forward strand.
CGCCATCCATTTTCGGGGCTAGTTGATTCGGCAGGTGAGTTGTTACACACTCCTTAGCGGATTTCGACTTCCATGACCACCGTCCTGCTGTCTTAATCAATCAACACCCTTTGTGGGATCTAGGTTAGCGCGCAGTTCGGCACCGTAACCCGGCTTTCGGTTCATCCCGCATCGCCAGTTCTGCTTACCAAAAATGGCCCACTTGGAGCTCGCATTCCGCGCCGGGGTTCAACAGAGCAACCCCGGCCGCTTACCTATTTAAAGTTTGAGAATAGGTCGAGGGTGTTTCACCCCCGATGCCTCTAATCATTCGCTTTGATACCATATTTAGAGTGCATATGCAAAGTGTATGCCACTCTGTGCTCAAACAAATTAACTAAAAACCAGCCAACGTGAAGTGCACAACTAATCTTTTTATGATTTCTTTTTAATTGCATTGCTCTCATAACCAGTCATATGAACAAGGAACAAAGAGGAGAGAGAAACACTCAATTTTGATCTTGTTGATTACTACATCATTCTTCACAAGAATTGAAGCATTGAAGAGCAATAAATTGATGTATCCAATACCCAAGAGCAAGAAGAAGATGGTTGTCAGCTCGAAAAATTAAATTTTTAAGAGATGGAGGAGGCACCAAAAAAATTATTTCCCCCCCCTTTTGGCATTTCATTTCTTGGCTTTCCTCCCTCTAATCAATCTTAACTACTAAGCTACAACTTATCTAGATCAAATTTGATTGTTCACGCTTGCGTATAAGTGGTTATGGCTTGGTTGAGAGGAAAAACGATCTCGGAATCATGATCCGAATGGACATGCAGCTTTTTGTATCGAAATCTATCATCCAAGCCTCTGTCACATGCTTTTTGGCTTTGAAATCCAATAGACACTTCATAATGCCAAACCTTGTGATCATTAAATGGAGGATCAAACACACTCTGATTGATAAAGGAACACTTGCATTAGATTTCTAGTGTTGAAATGCATCTAGAAAAACTCCAGGTCCTTGATCCACAACCATTTCATTTTGCACCAAAAATGCCTCTTTTATGCATCTCGGGGTCTTTTTGCACTTGAATCCCGACTTTAAAATCTACTCTTGTTGTTAGCAACTATGGGATAGGGCGACTTAGCTCGTTAAATCCACAAATTGATCTAAACAAACAAAAACCATAAAGAGTATCAAGCTACTACGAAGAAGAACACATAACAAAACACAACCATAGCTCTCACCCTATCCCTTGACAAAATCAAGTTATGAAGTCCACAAGGGATAGGCCAAGCATAGTCTAACAAAGATCCAGAGCTAGTCACTAACCAACTTCTCCAATATAGAGCGGCTAAAAAGAACTATAAAGGAGTCATTCTAAGTGGTGGTCTGACCTATCCACCTGACCTACGACAACGAGATTAGGACTCTTATAGCTTGGTCTATAAAAAGTCACATATTTTTTCATTTTCTCACATGTTTCTTTAGTAATTTATACTTGGGTATTCAAAAAGGAGGGATTTGAGCATATTGTGATTCAAGGGGCATCGACTTTAGGTCATGTCTCAATACCTAAGAACCTACCAAGCTCTCGCTAGGTGACACTAAATCTTTTTCTTCCACTCACTTTTATTTTCTCTCCAACCATCCTTATTTATTTTTTGGCTCAATGTCACCCCCATGAAGACAAGGCATCGGCTCCAGGTCCCTAACAAGTCCTAAGGAACCTACCAAACCTTCACAATACACTAATCATCTAGTCTTAGATTTTTTCTATCTTTATTTTCTTATTTAGGATTAGAGCCCCTTTTTACAAATCTATGTATCTTGTATATATTTTTTAGATATATTCATTATTTGTTCTCTTTCATTTAGTAGGCTTGTTTATTTGCCTCAAAACTAATAGGGATTCTTAGAAACACTTACCTATCAGGCTAATAGAACAATGACACTAGGAATGCTCTCTCAAAAATATCTCTTAGAGTGTCTGACAATGACTTTATAGGAGGTGGACAACTATTTAAACCTCCCCCAAACACACCTAACCTAATATCAGGACATCATGCCTTGAACGCTGGTCCCCCTCAAAAAGAAAAATTCCCCAAATACATATATACATTTAGCATAAAGGGAAAGAACTCGTAAAGAAATTGTATCACCTGGACTTAGTCACAAGAAGCTTCTGTGCAACAAGAGGCTCTCTCCAAGTACTCCATCAAATTTGTTTAGTGCAATATTAAAACAAAAACCATTAACTACACCCGCACCTAACAAATAGATGGCCCTCTTGGCCTAACAAAATCAAATATTAAATCTAACAAGAATGGCCCTCTTAGCCTAATGGAATAAACTTGTTTCACTGCAAAACAACTAGCCCTCTTGGCCTAAATGACAAATAATATAACCATATAGCACACCATTCAGTATCCTACTACTGAAAACAAACACTTGCCTCCCCATAAATCGTATTGAAGCACAAAACTAGACTAAGGGGATGGGCTGCTTTGGCCCTACGCTAAATGCATCAAATTATTAGTCAACTCCCTTGCACAAGCAAGGGGTGTCCTATGAATATGCCATTGAATGATCTGATGCATCCATGATAGAATAGGAAGAAGTCCAATCACTACATGACTCATAACCCATACTAACCATTAGCAACCAAAATAGGACATGTCAGCAAGAAATCCCCACAATAGCCCTGAATTAACATCAAGAGGCAATTGTAAAAATCCCTCAAGGACATAATTAGGTTGCACAATGGTACATCCTTAGAATGGGATCCCTCACACTATAAGTCTCATTCAATTGATTGATCGTGAATTTTGAATTGCCTTTCACTAATAATTGGCGAATACCACCACGTCTGGCTAGATTCATAAGAAAGGTCTTGTATTCCGCCATGTTTTTCGTAAAAGTAGTGCCTAAATACACTTCCATTTTCAAAACTACTCAACGACATAACAATACTTGCATGCTTAGCATGTCCTTAAGAAGCTCCATCAAAATATAATGTATAAATCGAGGCTTCATTGATATAACATGTCATGGCAATCAACCTACTCGTACTTATGATAGTCAAAATCTAATAGAGAGAGAGGGTATAAGACATGTACAATCCTTCCTTCCTTCTTGAACTCAATAGGGATGCTAGTAAGAATCCTATGACAGTGATGGCAATATACCTTAATACCCCATGTAAAAAATATGTCTTGCCACTCAATAATATGATAACTCTTACTCCACCAGATCACTCTACCTTGGTGGTAACACTGCTCTAAATATGGATGCCCAAGATAGGGAATGATTTTCCCCATCCAAGGGTCTTGGTACCCTCTCTATAAGTTTAAGCTAGATTTTGGAGGACCTACAAAGGTACCAAGTCCGACATCAACCTGTATACATAATAGGGTTTCAGTTTATTAAAATTTATTTTCGTTTTGAACTCCACCCCTTGCAAATTCACTAAAAGGACTATAGAGCCATTCTTTCCTATACAAACAATTTTATAAGAACCATCCCATTTGGGTTCCAACTTGCCTTGGAAAAGCTCACAATGGGTATCATAATATAAAACCAATTGATCCTTAGCAAATTTATACTTCTTAGCCCAAAGGTCATGAAGTATTTTCATTCATTTCTTCCCTACCACCTAATATAGCAAGCTTGTAATCTAATCTCTTCAAGATGTGTAAGGGAAATGAACCTTTCTTGTAATGTTTCCTCTTCACCCAAATAATGGTTTAGAGCAAACCTTATTATAGGTGGCTCAATCTCCAAAGGTAAAACACACTCTTCTCCATATACTAATTTAAAAGGAATGTGGCTTGTAGCTCTTTTAAATGTCATATATTATAAGCCCAAATAGCTACATACAAGTTCTTATCCCAATCATGCTTACGTTCGAATACAATCTTGAATAAAATCCCCACAAGCTACTTATTAATACTCTCTACTTGCCCATTAGCTTGGGGGTTATAAGGCATGGTCTTATTATGTTAAATCTTTAGTACTTCTATCAAAGCCTCGATCAATTTATTCAAAAAATGTGTCCCATAATCAAACACAAGCTTCTTAAGTGGACCAAAATGGCAAACAATCTATTTCAAAATAAAACTAGTTGTTTCTTTGGCATTATCCTCTATCATAATGTTGGCTTCAAACCACTTCGTGAAATAGTATGTTGCCACAATGATATAGTGCTTTTGTTGGAACAAAAAATGGGCTCATCACAACACTCACTCTAGGGCTCCAACTGACCTCCTGCACACCTAAACAATCCCTTGGCCTCACAGCTAGGACCATATAGACACTATGAATTGATTTAACCAAAAAATGCATTCGTAGATACTATTTCTAAATTGTGTCCAACTTCTTTCCCTTCCTAACTCCAAGCAATTGGAGTATCCAAACATGATAGTGTCTAACACCTCGTAACACAAATGAAGGGAACACCCCCATCTTATTGTTGTGGTCCCATTATGGCTCTCCTGTACCCTAAGGATTAGCCCCAGGGTGCATCATTTCAACATAAAGCACATACACAATATAGTCCTCTCTTTTAATGAAACATTCCAAGAGATCATATAATCTTTACCATATCAGTCCCCAAAGGAAATGATAACACTAGACCTACAGCATAGAGAACCTCACACTCAACATGGGTCAATCGTTTGAAAACAAGTACTATGTATCCAAGATGTATCTAGGAGATGATTCTCTTAGACATAGATGCAATGATTGATGTAATACTAGTAGAGGGCACTAGACATGCTATAGTTGATCATGTGGATCAGCTAGCTATTAACATTACTAGAAAACTGTCTATTGATGATGCGATGATGGAGTGTGCTAATGCTATTGTGTAAGAGAGGGAAGTTGCTATGGGTATCTGAGGATGCAATTGAAATGTATCCTTTGAGAGAGAATTTACTTGTGCAGATGGTCAATCCAACCACAGAAGCCAAATAATATACATTTCCAAGTCATTTTCTAGCACCAAATAAAGAGATATATGTCATGGAGTGTGTTCTCTTGTGGTTTCTTGAAGCTAAGGTCATATGCTTTGATGTGCAAGATGATGGGAAAAAGATGGAAACATTTACAAAGGAAGCTATTGGATACAAGATATTGCAATGGGATTTCAGATTACCATGTGATTCTTTGCATGTAGGTGTAGATGCAATGTGAATGCCACGGAGTGCACAAACAAGTGAACTTATAAATCAATCAGTGTGGATGTGCACTGTCGAAGGGTTTTCGAAAGCCAAGTCGCGACCACTGAGGACTTTGAATAATTTCAGGATAGAAGGATAGATCGTCAAAAGTGGCGGCCTCCACAAAGAATCATATTTATATTTATTCAGAATAGTTACAGCAGCAATAAAGAACGAGCACATAAGATCCTCAGAGGTATATACAAGAGGTTTAGAAAACAGTTTTAGTACAGATCATAATAATGTCCAATACTATAAGGAATTTGAAGTCACAAATCTGTTCTTGGCATAGGAGAAAAACCAGCAAAATCACTCCTTAATACGAAACATCAATACTCGGTAAGTCTCCCCTCGGGTAACAATAATTTAGTACATATGAAGATGGAAATCTTCAGTCATGAACGGACTGGGACCTTATTCTGTCATCCAACCACGATGAGATATCATTCAATATGATGGTCACATTGTCATGAGACTTCCCTTGCAGAAGAGAGTGCATCATCCCTTTATAAACTCGTATGGTCTTCTCTTTGCTTTTTGCACTGTCATACAGAGCCTCGTAAATGTGCCTGTGATCATCTTCTTCATCGATTGAATTGCCATAAGGCATAACAGACTCTCCAGTTATTACAGTTGCACCTATGAGCTATTGCAGAAGAATGCGAAGCCCATTCTCCAAGAGCTGGTTTTTATCCTTGATGTTAATCGTTTATTTCTGATCGTTCATGGAATTACGGATTCTGCTTTTTTTCCCAAAAAATTAATTCGAAGATCTCTTCATTGCAAACGCCTCGCGACAGATTCTGTCACAGCAGTAGTCTTTTCTGCAACATGGGCTTCAACAAGTGCTGCAAGACCAAGGAGCATCTGCGTAGGAAACATGGCTGGCCAGGCAAGTAGTTACAAAATGGAGACAAACACCGAATCACAAGCTTAAGCTCAGCAGAATCTCCTCTTTATGGCTGACTGGGTAAGATTCAGCGGACATGCCTTTCTACCATCTGAGTCCGAATTCAAGATGTCCAACCATGTTCACCTGTGACAAGGCAGCAATGGGGAAGGAAGAATTTCCCTACACAATCTGATACCCCCATATAGATCACTTCTCGCAAACTGAAACAAACCAGTAGAACATCAATTTGATCATCCAAATCCACCACGCTTAATGCTGGCTCTTCAAATGATAAGGCTGCTGCTCCCAACTCATCCCAGGAGTGTCAATGTGATAAATACAAAAAAAAAAAAGACGAAACAGCAGAGATTGTGCCGCAGGGTACACTTTTCTTCCTGGCTAGGGAATCTACTACTTCATCTTTGGCTTCATCATGAGTAGTGGATTGCATGATGATAGATCTCTTAGGGAAATTCACCAAGCCAGCAATGTAAGGAAGCTGAAATGGAACTTGCAGTTGTCGCAGTCGAATCGAGACGAGACTTTGCAACCCTGCCCAATCCTCTCTCTTGCACACGTCTTCAGCACTCAGTCATCCTATTCCTCCCGGACTCCCACGAATCAAACGCCTAAACTTCCCGTTCTCTCTTCGTTCCTCTATTTTCCAGTTTTTTCTCCAATCCTCTCTCTTCCACCCGACTTCAGCATTCCCTCTCTAGTGTTGACTCTGTTCCCCAGAGAATCATAAATAGGTGGTGGAGAAGGAGAACGCTCTCTCTCACTGTTTTCAAGCTCCAAGTTACCAGACTCCAGCTGTGCAGCTATTTGCTCCGCCCGAGTCTGCTCAAAATTCGTATCACCAGACAGGCAGCAACATCACTTAATGCACTTTTCCTTCTTTCACAGCTCCCTTTCCTCGAATTGTAATCTTGGTCCCTCAGATTCTCTCACAGCAAACACACTCACATGCGTGCATACGACCAGTAATCCAATGCCTCATGTTGCTTCAGATGTATACCCCATTCCAATTCAATCCCCAACCATCATATTTGGTGAAGGTTTTGAGCAGATCCATGGAGAGACACAAAGAGAGCCGCCGCAGGCTCTAGGATGCCAAGATACCATATATGGGTTCCGTTTTAGCAGCTGCGAAGTCTGTCAGATGCTCCCTCCTGTTCCGCCATCTTCCCTGTTTCACTTCCAATCCTTTCTCTTCAGCAAGACTTCAGCACTCAGTTTCCCTTCCGAGCTTTCTCCCCCAATCCTCTCTCTTCCTCAGATTTCTGCGCCCAGTATTGTCTTCCTTTTTCTCCCTTTTTCAGACTCCTTGCTTTTCCCTCTTTCTTTTCGATTCAAAAAGCTCCCTTTTCAAAAATAGCCATTTGCTTTTCTTCCTTTTTTAGACCCTGTTCCTCCTCCGAAATATAGGTTGAAGGATAAAAGAAAGCAAGCACTGTCATATGAGCACGGTCCAAACCAATCTTTTTGGATTGTCATTACATCACAAGATGGTGACCAAAGTGCCAGTCATTAATCAAATCATTATCCTTTGCATCAAAGCAATTTCTTAGTCACAACAGCATATACCAATGAACTTTGACAAGAAGCAGCAGAACCACGATATGACCAATTGGGTCACAAGTGAGGTTTTCTTCTATATCTTCCTCGGACTACCAGCTAGCCCATTGGAAATGGTGGAGTCTGGCTCAAATACAGTCCCACCAAACAGCACAAGCTTGCATAGTTCCCTCTTCATCCAATTAGGGGCGCACCATGACAAGTAGGGAGGAACAGATACAGGGATGATGTCCCAACTTCATTAAGTTTACCTACATGTATGGCATTCAAAACCAAACTGACTTCGTTCCCTTGTTCTGAAAGTCCGTCAAATACTTGATAAGCCTCATCCATTTGTAATTATTGAAAACATCCTCACAAAACCCATAATCGGCATATCTTGAAATAAGTGTAGCCCATGAGATTGCATCTCGGGTTACCAGTCTACCAAAATTTCTTATTCTTCTCCGTCTTCGGCATAGAATGAAAGAGCAAACATAACAACTAAGTATGTACAAAGTATCAAATCACACACATGACTTTTGGGTGGTTTACACACCTCGAATACGCAGCAATACGACATCCATCCCCTCTAATCCTGCGCATCCTCCGAATGGGCCAACTACCCATGATCATTATCATCAAGATCTACAAACAGATCAATCTCTTCATTATGCATTTCCGGTAGATCAACAAGATTATCTGTCTCCTCCATTGGAGTTTCTTGTCGTTGCTCTTCTCTTGAAAATTCTTCCAATGCATAGTCTTCATCATCCATTTTCTTGAAAATCTTGATTCTTTTTCCAGCAATAGGCACTCTAAGCACTGTCCCATCCAATTCAGTCAGCTCATATGTTGCATTATCAAAGACATGTCTAACTATGTATGGCCCAAACCATCTTTTCACCATCTTCCGAAGTGCAGTATGCTGATTTTCAAGACTGCTATCAAAGGCCAATACCCAATCTCCTTCTTCTATTGCTCTTGGCCGCAAGCGATGCCTACTGTCAAACCTGTCCTTATTCCTTAGTCTAGTAACCTTCAACCTGTCAATAGCTAGCTGAATATCCTCAGGTCTCCTCTCCAACTGTCGAATCCGAAGAGCTAAGAGCTCCTCTCTCATCAAATCCTCCTGCCAAGGTAAAACTGACCAAGTCAAAGCACAAGTCTCAATCGGCATAACAAGTTTCTGACCATACATCAACTCTGCAGGCATATATCCTGTGGTAACACTATGAGTCGTACGATCAGCCCATAAAGCAAATGGTAGAAGTCTTGGCCATTCTCCAATCCGTCCTCTGCATGCTTTGGCTAATGCTTTCACTATCGGCGGATGCCCTCTTTCACTTTTTCCATTTTCCTCTGGATTGTATGCTGTGGTTAGAGCCAACTTGATTCCTAGCTGAGAGAAAAACTCCCTAGCTTCATCTGCATCCAATTCACCACGATCCGCAGTGATCTTACCCACACAACCATATCTGCAGAAAATTTCCTCCAATAAGAACTTACACACTGCACTAGTGGTCTTTGTTCTCAAAGATCTGCCCTCAACATGATTAGTAAGATCCTCTCTAGCCAAAACAATGTATCTCATCTGCCATAGACCCATAGGCATGGTAACCAAATCAACTACCCACTTATAATGAATGCATAGCGGATAGGTCAGATGAAGCTCATCTCTATGACGCACTACTAAATACATCTGGCAGTCTCTGCAAGTCTCAACAAAGTGAGAAACATCTATGTACATGCCTTTCCACCAATATTTCTCCTTGATTTTCTCATAAGTAGCCCATACTCCTCTATGACCAGCCCAAGGACTCTCATGAAACTCCCTCATCACCTGCAACTGTGTCTCTCTATCGCAGACAACCCGCAAAGGTAATCCGCCTCTTTTCTTCGGATGTTTCCAAATAAATCCATCCTTGAGAAAATATCCATAGGCTTTCCTTCTAATCTTCTTGAACTCTTCATTTGTCCATTCATCTCTTTTGCTTAGTGTACTAAGGTACCTGCCAATCTGCAACCAATCTCCAACATAGAGCTCTTCTGTGAAAGCCACAATATCATAGACATGACAAACATGATCAACCATAGTGGCTGAAATTTCTGCATCATCCTCTTCTGCAAGTAGAGTCTCCTCATCATCATATCTGGCTCTAGACAACATATCTGCCACTGAATTATCCTTCCCTGCTATGTGTTTAAATTCTGGATTTAATGACTTGATGTATGCAATCCATCTCAACATGGCTATATCCGGAGTAGAGCAACTCGTGATCATACCAATCAATGGCAAGCAATCTGTCTCTACCACAACTGAAGCTCCAATAAAGTACTCCTTGTCACATTTGAGAGCCGTGACAATCCCCAATAACTCCCTCTTAATTTGCGGATATCTCCTCTGTCTCTCGTTTAGGACTTTCGCCCCAAACCGAATAGCATACCTATTTCCATCTGCATCATCTTGACCCACAGCCCAACCTATGCCAATTGGACTAGTGTCAACTGTCAATACAATAGGCCTATCACAATTATAATCCGCTTTTCTGAGAGTAGGAGCATTCTGCAATAACTTCTTCAATTTCCGCATGGCTTTAGTGTGGCTCTCATCCCAATAGAATTTCTGCCCCTTTCGACCCACCGTCGTCTCGCGAAACGGCGGTACCTAATGAAAACCCGAATCCCTCATAGTGGGCAAGGGTGCATCTCTGAGAGTATCCCTGTTTCTAACATGGTTCACACATACAGTCATAAACTGAACTGCTCTCATACCATCTTTACTGCGAATCCGTGCATAAGCAGATCCATCATCCATGACCTTTGTTTCCATGCGCATCTCTGTAATGAATGGCTGACCAAGAATTATGGGATAGGAGCATGAATCCTGCACAAAGAAATGAAAATCCTCCTCTACATCACCAATAGAAACCCTGACACTAGGGCAAGCAGCATATAAATCACCTGCAGTATTATTGGCGGCTCTCATACGCCACCCATGCTCTACATCCATAGGCCATCTGTTACTCTCATAAACTCCACGAACTATGAGATTAATCTCTGAACCATGATCAACCAATGCAACATAAGGCACCTGTTTCTCTCCAATCTTTACCATCGTCTCTGTAGTTGCCCTAGCCCAATGGCTACGCGAAAAGTGACTACGCGGTATCAAAACAGGCTCATCAATTTCAGCACAATGCATAGGCTGAACCCTCTTCTCTACCTGCGGAAAAATAGAAGCATTATCAACCATAACCTCATCATCATCCTCATCCAACTCTCCAATCAAAACTCCCTGTGTGTCAGTGGTAGCCAATGCATGTCTCTTCCTCTTCAGGACCTCCTGAAACTGATCCTGAAACTCTCTTTTTGAGATGCCCAAAATCTCAGAAATAGTGAAAGTCACCTCACTGCCAAGTATCTTATCATTAAAGATTTTCTTCATGTCTGTAGATGTCTCAATATCGGACATCAATCTGAATCCTGGCTGCTTTCTCTCTCTAGGCTCTTGCCTCTTTTCTCTCTTTTGAGCATCCTCCATCTGTCGATCTGGCCCTGGTCTCGAAGACGGTCCTGCAGTAGGTGGAGTAACAAACTCACCCCCTCTAGTCTTCTTAGCTGCACTTGGATTTTCTTCATCCCTCTTACGCTTCTCCTCAACAAATACATCTGCACCATGAGATTTAGCCAAATAAGCATAAATAGAATACCTGTCAACAGGCGAGTCCCAACCTGTCTCTGATCTGATGCTAGAGCCTGCGCTAGTCAAAACAGTTTGCTGAATTTTCCCCTTGTTTGCAGTCTCCATAGCATAAGTCCATAGTGCGGACTGAGTCTCTGATCCCTTCTCAATCTGTACTCCATATGCAGAAGCATCACCTCTAGCCGTCACATAAGAAGTACGCGCAGCCATGTCCTCCACTAACTTCTTCATTCCACCTTTACCAAAGTTGGTAGCAAGTGGAGCTCAGTCAACCAAATCTTACCATCTTGCCCCCAATATACCAAATTCTGCCTCCTTGCATCCTGGAAAGAGTCACAATCCCTGCAATGCTGATGCTCCGTACTATCACACCAAATACATCTCCGATCTCTCCTAGGTGCACTAGGAGCACTCCTAGGTGCAGTAGGAGCACTAGAAGAAGTAGTAGGCACAGTTGAAGCAAACTGCTCCTTCAACTTTCCTACTAACTCTGCTTTGACTGACTCAAGTGTCAAATCTGTGATGCCTTTGATTATGTCATCAATAGAGGTAGGCACCGATGGAGCGGATGGTTTTGGAGCAGAAGGTGTAGGCATCGGTCGTGGAACAGGAGGAATAGGTGGAGTGGAAATAGTAGGCACTGGCATAGGCCAAGAAACTGGCTGAGGAGGAGAAGAAATTACAGGGATAGAAGTAGGCATAGGAGCAGATGATGGTGTAGGTGTCATGGAACCATTCTGTAGGCGAGTCTTCCATATCCTCCTCTTGGTCAAAGTTGAGACTGCATCCTGAGCATCCTGCCAATCAGTTTTAAGACCCATAGGCTTCGTACGATCTTCAAGAAGCTCACCCAATTCTTCTTGAAGAGCAGGATCTGCAGCTTGCAAGAAAAGCTCAACTTTTTCAACATCCAATGCTCTTTGTTCAATGGCATCAAGCTGACTATACCTCTCTTCGAATTCTCGAATCAACTCCGAAGCAGCAAGACCCTTGTTTGGCATGTAGACCCACTCTCGGAATGACCGCCGAGTAGCCATACCAAAGTCCTCAAGGAAGTATTCTTCTTTTAGAGCATTCTTAAAATCTTGCCAATGTGTATTTTGAATAAAAAGATCAGTCACTTTTGTCCTCAAAGCAGGTGTGACAAGACGAAGGAAGTACTTACTCATAAGTCCAGCAGGAACTCCAAAAAACCCCATCTTGATCTCATATGTCTTCAAATATGCTGAAACATTACGCCCGTCAAATAGCTTCTTCTCACTCTCAACTGCTTCAATAGCCTTAGTCGCGCTGTTTGCATTCTCCTGCTTCGAATAGAGTTGCCTTTGCTGAGACAACTGCTGTTGATGCAATTGTTGTTGCTGTTGCATATACATTTGTGTTTGCTGATTTTGGAGCTGCATATACATGGACATATTCTGCAAAATCTGTTTTAGATCCTCCGTCGAAGTACTTGACGCAGCAGTCATTGATGGAGCTGAAGTAGATGCAGCTGGAGTTGTAGAAGAAGCTGAAATAGAGGCTGAAGTATCTCCCATCCTGAAATTTCTGCGACGCTTTCACGTCGGGTTCACCAAAGATGTCGAAGGGTTTTCGAAAGCCAAGTCGCGACCACTGAGGACTTTGAATAATTTCAGGATAGAAGGATAGATCGTCAATAGTGGCGGCCTCCACAAAGAATCATATTTATATTTATTCAGAATAGTTACAGCAGCAATAAAGAACGAGCACAGAAGATCCTCAGAGGTATATACAAGACGTTTAGAAAACAGTTTTAGTACAGATCATAATAATGTCCAATACTATAAGGAATTTGAAGTCACAAATCTGTTCTTGGCATAGGAGAAAAACCAGCAAAATCACTCCTTAATACGAAACATCAATACTCGGTAAGTCTCCCCTCGGGTAACAATAATTTAGTACATATGAATATGGAAATCTTTAGTCATGAACGGACTGGGACCTTATTCTGTCATCCAACCACGATGAGATATCATTCAATATGATGGTCACATTGTCATCAGACTTCCCTTGCAGAAGAGAGTGCATCATCCCTTTATAAACTCGTATGGTCTTCTCTTTGCTTTTTGCACTATCATACAGAGCCTCGTAAATGTGCCTGTGATCATCTTCTTCATCGATTGAATTGCCATAAGGCATAACAGACTCTCCAGTTATTACAGTTGCACCTATGAGCTATTGCAGAAGAATGCGAAGCCCATTCTCCAAGAGCTGGTTTTTATCCTTGATGTTAATCGTTTATTTCTGATCGTTCATGGAATTACGAATTCTGCTTTTTTTCCCAAAAAATTAATTCGAAGATCTCTTCATTGCAAACGCCTCGCGACAGATTCTGTCACAGCAGTAGTCTTTTCTGCAACATGGGCTTCAACAAGTGCTGCAAGACCAAGGAGCATCTGCGCAGGAAACATGGCTGGCCAGGCAAGTAGTTACAAAATGGAGACAAACACCGAATCACAAGCTTAAGCTCAGCAGAATCTCCTCTTTATGGCTGACTGGGTAAGATTCAGCGGACATGCCTTTCTACCATCTGAGTCCGAATTCAAGATGTCCAACCATGTTCACCTGTGACAAGGCAGCAATGGGGAAGGAAGAATTTCCCTACACAATCTGATACCCCCATATAGATCACTTCTCGCAAACTGAAACAAACCAGTAGAACATCAATTTGATCATCCAAATCCACCACGCTTAATGCTGGCTCTTCAAATGATAAGGCTGCTGCTCCCAACTCATCCCAGGAGCGTCAATGTGATAAATACAAAAAAAAAGAAGACGAAACAGCAGAGATTGTGCCGCAGGGTACACTTTTCTTCCTGGCTAGGGAATCTACTACTTCATCTTTGGCTTCATCATGAGTAGTGGATTGCATGATGATAGATCTCTTAGGGAAATTCACCAAGCCAACAATGTAAGGAAGCTGAAATGGAACTTGCAGTTGTCGCAGTCGAATCGAGACGAGACTTTGCAACCCTGCCCAATCCTCTCTCTTGCACACGTCTTCAGCACTCAGTCATCCTATTCCTCCCGGACTCCCACGAATCAAACGCCTAAACTTCCCGTTCTCTCTTCGTTCCTCTATTTTCCAGTTTTTTCTCCAATCCTCTCTCTTCCACCCGACTTCAGCATTCCCTCTCTAGTGTTGACTCTGTTCCCCAGAGAATCATAAATAGGTGGTGGAGAAGGAGAACGCTCTCTCTCACTGTTTTCAAGCTCCAAGTTACCAGACTCCAGCTGTGCAGCTATTTGCTCCGCCCGAGTCTGCTCAAAATTCGTATCACCAGACAGGCAGCAACATCACTTAATGCACTTTTCCTTCTTTCACAGCTCCCTTTCCTCGAATTGTAATCTTGGTCCCTCAGATTCTCTCACAGCAAACACACTCACATGCGTGCATACGACCAGTAATCCAATGCCTCATGTTGCTTCAGATGTATACCCCATTCCAATTCAATCCCCAACCATCATATTTGGTGAAGGTTTTGAGCAGATCCATGGAGAGACACAAAGAGAGCCGCCGCAGGCTCTAGGATGCCAAGATACCATATATGGGTTCCGTTTTAGCAGCTGCGAAGTCTGTCAGATGCTCCCTCCTGTTCTGCCATCTTCCCTGTTTCACTTCCAATCCTTTCTCTTCAGCAAGACTTCAGCACTCAGTTTCCCTTCCGAGCTTTCTCCCCCAATCCTCTCTCTTCCTCAGATTTCTGCGCCCAGTATTGTCTTCCTTTTTCTCCCTTTTTCAGACTCCTTGCTTTTCCCTCTTTCTTTTCGATTCAAAAAGCTCCCTTTTCAAAAATAGCCATTTGCTTTTCTTCCTTTTTTAGACCCTGTTCCTCCTCCGAAATATAGGTTGAAGGATAAAAGAAAGCAAGCACTGTCATATGAGCACGGTCCAAACCAATCTTTTTGGATTGTCATTACATCACAAGATGGTGACCAAAGTGCCAGTCATTAATCAAATCATTATCCTTTGCATCAAAGAAATTTCTTAGTCACAACAGCATATACCAATGAACTTTGACAAGAAGCAGCAGAACCACGATATGACCAATTGGGTCACAAGTGAGGTTTTCTTCTATATCTTCCTCGGACTACCAGCTAGCCCATTGGAAATGGTGGAGTCTGGCTCAAATACAGTCCAACCAAACAGCACAAGCTTGCATAGTTCCCTCTTCATCCAATTAGGGGCGCACCATGACAAGTAGGGAGGAACAGATACAGGGATGATGTCCCAACTTCATTAAGTTTACCTACATGTATGGCATTCAAAACCAAACTGACTTCGTTCCCTTGTTCTGAAAGTCTGTCAAATACTTGATAAGCCTCATCCATTTGTAATTATTGAAAACATCCTCACAAAACCCATAATCGGCATATCTTGAAATAAGTGTAGCCCATGAGATTGCATCTCGGGTTACCAGTCTACCAAAATTTCTTATTCTTCTCCGTCTTCGGCATAGAATGAAAGAGCAAACATAACAACTAAGTATGTACAAAGTATCAAATCACACACATGACTTTTGGGTGGTTTACACACCTCGAATGCGCAGCAATACGACAGCGCAAACAATTCCTTTCATGATTTCACCCTAATGCAATGTGTCATTGTCAAGGCAACATTGAAATAATTTGTGTTATTGCACTTTCTTTAAATACTTAAAATAATCAAATCATACATTCTCAAATATGCATAAAATCAATATTCCACCATGTCACTCAACTTTTCACAATCTTTTCCCCTTTCATTTAAGATTTTTCTTGCAATGGTAGGTGCAAATAGTGTTTATATGCTCAAATATGCATAAAATCAATACTCCACCATGATACTCAACTTTTCACAGTCTTTCCCCCTATCATTTAAGATTTTGCTTGCAATGGTAGGTGCAAATAGTAAATACGCACTATAACATAAAGAATGAAGATAAGTTGAGGCTAACCTCATGTCCTTGCCCCACCATACATTCATGGACATATACATAGGTTTTAGTAAAATTTTCATGCGTAAAATCGATTTTTTTTCCTTTTTTTATTTTTATTTATCTTATTATTTATTAGTGTTTTTAAAAATTTTAGACATGTAAAGCTTGTATGAATCAAGAACTAACATTATATTTCATATGACCCCATATAAACACTATAAGAATCATAAAAACTCATAAAATCCTCAATTCTTCCAAAATCCTACAGTACCCACATTGTGGATTTTTTCCGTTTCCATTTTAATTATATGAACAACAAGGAGCAACTGAGAATTCTGATTTTTTAAGTAATGGAAATCAGGTTCAAACATTTTAAACCATTTTTCATAATATGCATGAAAGAATCATCATGAAACGTAAAAAACAAGCATTTACGTGATTAATCTCATATGAGTCCACATGCATTTCAAAGTCGAGAAGCCATTGATGCTCTTGTATGGGGCTGTTGATGCATCCTCAACCTTCAATTTATGCTCCATAATACTTCAGCATCATCACACGTCCAAAATCTTTCATCTCAGTCCACCCACTCTCTCGCATAGAATAGCCATGGGAACAAGGTGCAAAAAGGAGAGAGAAAGAGGAGAAAGAAAGATTGAAAACTAAGAATTCATTTCCTTGCATCATTTCATGTATGCATACAGTCAAAATGGAGAGCCCTTGCGCATAGATCGAAGCCTTATCTTCCATCTCTGACAATCTTGATCGGCGAAGAGAGCCATAATGGCAAAATCGAAGGGGCACAAAAAAATTGCACCCCCCTTCATGCTGATTTTCAGTTTAATTAAGCCTCTAAGGCTTAAACATTAAACATTAAATTAATTAGTTTGAGTTTCGTGCATTCACACTTTTCGATAAGTGATTTCGGTCTCGTTGGAGGGGTAAATGGTCTTCGAATTCCAATTAGACTTGACGGTTGGCTTTGTGGCATCAAAATCTATCAATCTGGCCTCCATCACACACTTTTTAGCTCCCAAATCTGATAGTCGCTTCACAGCACCATATCTTACATCGTCCATTAAATAGGGGGTCGAACGACCTTCGATTGACAAATGGAGACTTGCATTGGATTCTTGGCATCGAAATGCATCCAAGAAAACTCGAGCTCCTTAATCTGCTCTCGATTCATTTTCCATTAAAAAAATCTCTTTTACACTTCCTGGGCCACTTTGACTCTCTAAATCGGCTTCAAAAATCTACTCTCAGCTTTTGTGTAGTTGATGAAGGATGTATAGGTCGATCCTACAAAATCAATGCCCCACTTCTCAAATGGTAGTATAGCCATAATAGGAGTTAGTGGGTGCTTCATATTCTCTCTATTATCATGTCTCCCATATGTATCACATCTCTTAACATACACAAATGCATCCTAGAAAATTGATTGCCACCAATAGTAGTCAAGCATCCAACAAAGTGCCCTCCACAAGTGGAGTCATGACACTTCCAAAATAAGTGGAACCTCATCAGGAAACATAACACATCGGCGATAAACATCATCAACCCCTTGCCGATATAGTGTTCCTACAATCAAGGAAAATTTCAAGGTTTTCTGCCTAATTTTCCTTTTTTCTACCTTCAACAAAGCAGCTCCAGCCTTTGCTGTAGATAAATAGTGTGTTATAACAGCATATCAGAATGGAATGGAGGCTGTATTGATTTTGAATAGACCCTCGAGGTCACTACCTTCAACCAAGACTTCCTTTGGCCCCTCAAAATCCACATGACATGCAACGATGCCCTGCAACTTTGGTGGCTCTTCTAATTTCATAGTCAAAATCCTACAAAGTGATCAACCACTTTACTAGGCAATCCGGTGGCTATAACTTGTTCAACAATAGCCTCAACCCTTTTGCCTTCCTATAAAATACTACATTTTCATAGAGGATGTAGTGCCTACATTTCTTCGTTGTTGCAAAGACCATCCCAAGGCACAATTTCTCCATATAGGTATATCTTGGATATCTCCAATTTATGACTAGCAAATGCAATTGGATGGTACCACATCTCCTCTCAAATTTGGATTTAAAAACTGATACTATACATCATAGCCACTAAAAATATGCCTCAAAATAGTCCTCCATGGACTCAATACAGATCTCAGTGTCAGCTTGAACAGTCCTTCCCTTGCCATCAAACTCGGGTGGCTTAACTTGTTTGAGAAGGAACTTCTTCTCTTGAACCATAGCCGTACTTAGTGCAGGAGTCGGACTTGGAACCTGCGCTTGGGGTTGCGTCTGGACAATAAGATTCTTTATGTTAACATCTTATCAAATGTTTCCCATATTACATTAATACAGTTAGCACAACTTTTAGCCAAGTGATTTAATCACTTAACACCCTAGCTAACATTTACAATCAGGATAGACAATAGTAAAAAGTCTTATTCATTCATGAGGGCATAACCCTTTGAGTACATTTATTTTTGGGTAAGTAGGACAAACTGATTGATACATCAGTTTGGGGAAAATAGGATTGTGTTACAATTGGCTACAGAGACGAAATAATAATATGGAGTGGGGTCATGGATTTTTAGGAAACGATAAGTCATAGGAAGCTTGGGGTATCCCTTCCTTTGATACCCGTTCTTCTCATAGCGCCCTAACACTTTGATCCTGTCGGTAGAGATCACCCAGGTCACTTCTTCATAGACATACTTGTTCTGCTTGACTTGCCGACCGCCAACATGCAAAGTTGCGTTTGCGTGAGCTTCGACAAAGATGAACGGCTTCATGATCTTTAAATCCTCCATCCACTTGATTCTCTTCAAGTTGGTCTGAAGGTACGCGAGTCGGTGGGCTGCTATGTAGTATATTCTTGAATCTCCCGTCCATCTCCACTCCACATACAGGGGTGAAGGATTATAGATGCAGTCCAGAATATTCATCATGCCTAGCCTCTGACGATAATTCGAAGTATGCATTGCAGTCATGAACATGACTTGGAACACCAAGAACTTACTTCATGCTTCGTGACTCTGCAACCCATCATCCATAAGTGAGTAAAGAAATGTTTTCAACAGAAACCACTGCTCTATTCCACCCACCTTCCCGTGGCTGTCCCCTTATTCCCTTTATTTTTCTCCATTAATTTCCCTTGTAATCTTAGATCCTGTTGGTTTGCTCTGATACCAACTATAGCATGTCCGGTCGTCTGCTTAAGGGACACGTCTTAGCAGCCCATCGGGAAGAGAGTCTAGAAAGCGCCGCCTGGGATCTGCAAGGAATGTCATAGGGTTTGTGATCTACATCTTTCCAAGTCTGCTGCAAGCGGAAGTGTCCGACCATTCCCACTTAGGATCGACCTAAAGTCAGGGTTCCTTTCCTATTAGCAAAGTCTCTAGAAAGAATCTAGCACCGATGAACCACTTTGCATAGAAACAACAGAGTCAAAGCGGATCCATGCTGCACTTCGTTCATGGAGAATGGGAAACGAGAGGGATGCGAAGCTCAACCTCTCTGCCATAAGGCATAGTCCCATTCCTTTCCCCTAAAATAACATAAACCGAGATTCTATATCTACTGATACTAGGTCTTCATAGTCTTGTTATCTCGTCATTTGAGAAAAGTTCCCAGCTAACTGGGACCGCCCTTCCGTAGGACGGACCCAAGTCATGTCCACTGCACTTTCCTCAATTTGCTTTAGTTATCTAATTACCTACCACATTATGTTTGACATGCAAAAGCAGCTTCCTTAATTAATCAATTTAATCACTGGTTCTTTCACGTAACTTAGTCACTGACAAAAAAAAATGTCAAGCAAGTTCCTTTTTCTCAAATATCTATTCTTTATTTATCATAATTCCAGAGTACATCCAATATCATGCCCGAAGGCTATCCCAGCAATCTACAAGATTGCTGCTCCAAGTTCCGCCCGTAGACTAGTACACGGGCCTTGAGATCCCATCTCAAGTCATGTCGACCTCTTGTGTGGAATCTGGAGGCAAGGGATTTACAGCCAGAGCCTCCCCTGGCACCCAAACGTCCTCTCGCTCCAAGCAGCACCCACGGAGAGACCTCTCGCAGTGGGTTAGGTCCATATACCCAGCGCGGCTAACAACCCCTTTGGATAGGGCCAGGCAGATAGTCAGAGGTAATTGTTTATGCCTCTCCCTCCAGGCTTTTAACCTGAAGTATTAAGCGTATTACCTTGAATTAGTTCCTTGAGCAAAGGAGATCAAATAATATACCTAAGTATACAATCACAAACATTTCGGAGGCCATTTGCACGACCAACTGCTAAGGTGTGATTCCTTTTTCCCAGATGCTCCCAGCATCTGATCCTGGACCTTTTTTCCGGATGCTCCTAGCATCCGATCATGGATCGTTTGCGACTTGGCAAGATCTCAATAATCTCAAACAAGATCATGCAAGCAAATGTTCTTGGTAAGTTAACTTATTTTGACTTGCTCTTTCCCTTGGGTTTTACCTTATGGTATTTTAACCCTAACCCAAAGCATTAATTGGTCAACCAAGGCAACGGACATGCCTTTATTCGCAACCCAACCAAGGGTCTTTTTTTCTTCCAGTTCTAACCAAGTTCAGTTAACACACTAGGCAACGCAGGAATCTTCATCTAGGCCTTCAGGATACAGTCTAGATGCATGCGTCCCTTCCATTTCTCCTAGTGTGGTACTATTCAGAGTTTTCTAATCATCCTTACCCATCATGCACATGGTGCGTTTAGTATATTTGTACATCCTAAATGACCTTTAACTCTAGCAATGAATACTCATTCCTAATGCACCGGATCACATGTGACTTGCACATATGAAAGTCTAGGTTTTTACCCATCGGTGCAATCGCATCCTACGAAAACTATCATTTCATGTGTTTCTTTTAGTCATGATCACAAAGCATGAATTCTAAATGACTATTCATGCACTAAACTGGTTTAAAAGCTATTATTTTATGTGAAATAATGCAAAAACCTTATCATTCTATGTGTGTAAAAGCTATCATTTCATACATATAAACTTAGGGCGAACTCCATACTCTACCATTTCACGCGTGCAACCTAGTGCTTAGAGTAAACAAAAAAAAATCCTAAGACTCATTCTTGTTCCATGCATGTAGCTAACCCCTTCATTTGTTCCACGAGAAATAATACAGAATTAATTATAAAGCTTAGGATATCTAAAGAACCTGGGTTTGATTCATGATCGTAGGGGCATTTGTTGCTCTGCTTGCCTCTCCCGCATTACCGATACCAATGGTAGCTTTGGCACCTACGCTTCCCGCGACTTTCTTTTTTGGAGCCATTTGCCACGTGGAGTTTGGATAGGCCGAACCTTAACAGGCCTTCAAGATGACTGGCTTGAGAAAGAAAAGTCATGGGAAGGGGTCCTTCGCCGATGAGGGGTTGGCTTGAGTGTGGCCCCTCGAACCTTCACCTCTCGCCAAATCTCTCTCTCTCTTTCTCTCTCTCTCTCTCTCTCTCTCTCTCTCTCTCTCTCTCTCTCTCTCTCTTCTTCTTTTTCTTCTTCTCTTCTCCTTATCTCTCTCTCCCTCTTCTTCTTCTTTTCTTCTCTCCTTCTCCTACTCTCTCTCTTCCTCTTCTTCTTCTTCTTCTCTTCTTCTTCTCCTACTCTCTCTCCCTCTCCTTCTCTCCTCTCTCTCCCTCTCTCCTTCCTCTTCTTCTTCTTTTCTCTTCTTCTCCTACTCTCTCTCTCTCCTTCTCTTCATCTCTGCCTCTCCTCTTCCTCTTCTTCTTCTTTTCTCTTCTTCTCCTACTCTCTCTCTCTCTCCTTCTCTTCTCTCCCTCTCCTCTTCCTCTTCTACTTCTTTTTCTCTTCTTCCTCTTCCGTCTCTTCTTCTTCTCCTTCTCTCTTTTCTCCTTCTACCTCTTCTTCTTCTTCTTCTTCTTCTTCTCTATTCTCTTTTCTCTCCTTCTACCCCTTCTTCTTGTTCTTCTACTTCTCTCTTCTCTCCTTGTACCTCTTCTACTTCTTCTTCTACTTCTCTCTTCTCTCCTTGTACCTCTTCTACTTCTTCTTCACTTCTCCTTCTCCTTCTCTCTCTCTCCCTCTTTCTCTCCTTCTCTTCTTCTTCTTCTCTCCCTCTTCCTCTCTTCTTCTCCTTCTCTCCCTCTTCCTCCTCTTCTTCTCTTCTCTCTCCCTCTCCTTCTTCTACTTCTCTGATCACGGGGTGTGGGGTGGGGGGGGGGGGCACAACTTGCCTGGCGACGAGGAGGGGGAGAGCCCTTGGGGGGGGGGACTTACTGTCGGAAGCCCCAAGGGGCCGCTCAGCTACCGCAATGGAAGGGGAAGGTGACGAAGCAGGGAGGGGGAGCATTGTTTGTAGCCGAGGGAGGGGAGGGAGCTCCTTTTTTATAGGAGGAGGGGGAGGAGGGTGGCATGGCTGCCACCCCCCCACCTGGGGGGCTGCATGCCCCCCATACTATCACTTCACTCCCTCTCTCTCTCCCCAACGTGCTGTCAGCAGGGAGAGAGGGGTATCAAAAAACTTTAACTAAACTTAATTTAAAAATTTTTCAATTAAGGGGGAGGGGGAGTTTCTATGGGGAGGCATGGGGATATTACAGGTGTTTAGGGTGTTTTGGACATTCCCTTTTGAAATTACCTAACTCCTTGCAATAAAAACAGCATGGAGCTTTATCACTTGTGGTCACAAAATTCTTGGTTGTTCTTGGCATGGTTTTCTTCTTTAGACCAAATTGCCCTATGATCCCTTTAGTGGATCGAAGTGGTTCTTTATCTCGAAAACTCTGTTCCCAGTTTGTCCTCTTCTTAGTTCAAGAGTGAGCTCCATGGACAATCAGCTTTGCTTATAATACTAAAGAATACTTCCAAGCTTCGACATTCTGATAAGACCCAATCTATATTAGTTGAGAAGAAACGACTTAAGAGAAATTCATTGTAAGTTATGATTGTCATACTTGCTAAAGTATCCTTGATCACTGGTAAGTTCAAAGCTCAAAATTGATGCAATCTCATATTACTCGGGTTAACTTAGTTACAAGAGTAAAGTCTATTCCAATACAAGTTGTATTTCATGTCGATAAAATTTCTAGAATTTCTAATCATCCTGAAGAGGTGTAGTGGGTTCTAATTCTTTGTCTTCATCTGATTTCTCTATATATCTAAAGACTGCACTTGTGTAGCTTCATTTCCTTGGAGGCTCAATATCTTCTAGCAGGGCAGTCTGCTTGGATGTGTCCTAGCTCATTGCAATGGAAGCATTGACAATAGAGACATCTCCTACGGATGTGCCCTATCTCTCTGCATGTATGGCATCTCTTGTCTTGATCTTGAGAATCATCTTTGCCATAGTTGCTCAATTTAAGTTCTTGGATGATTGGATTCGCTTGAAGTAATGTATCTTGCAAGTCTATTGGATGCATTGCTTCAAGACAGTGGTTCAGAGGAGTGTTCAAGCCATGACAAAACTTGGATACTTGTTGCACAATATCCATAGGTGGTGCGTATTTTAGTAGGGTTACAAACTTTGAGTAGTAAGCTTCCAAGGTTAATTCCAGCTGCTTAAGCTTGAAGATTTCATTCATCCTCAAAGTCTGGTAGGTTGGCAGAAGGTATCGTCTATGTACATCATCTTTCAGCTGATCCCAAGTGACAACGGATTTAGAAACACCTCGGTCTTTGCACCATTACTTCCACCATCTTCGAGCCTGCTGGCCAACTTGGCTATCATTGCTTGATTGGTAGAGGCACATCCCAAAGCAAAGAAATAATCATCCATAGACTCAATCCATATCTACGCCTCTGCTGCAACATCTATTCCTTCTCCATCAAACTCGAGTGCCTTAATTTTCTTGAGAATGAATTTTTTCTCTTGCATGTCAACATTCGTGGGTGAGAAGGTGCCTAACAGTCAAGCCATACCACTTTGGTTATTCTGTTTAGGATATGTCTATGAACCATACATTAACCAATTGTAACGTGCCCACCTATCAGTTGTCTAGGCATGTTTTTAGTGGTCCATCAAGAGATGAGTCTAAGCGACGCCGCCCTGCACTCCATGGAATGTCACAGGGTTTGTCACCTAGGGTTTCTCGAGTCTGCCTTGCAATGGAACATTTGCGGACCAACTTAAAACTTGGGTCCCTAGTGGTCAAGGTCTCCTGACGACATTCTAGGTTGGGTCATGGATATCCAACTTTACGCAGAGGTACCCAAGTCGAAGCACATCCATGCTGCACTTGGTTCAAAGAGAATGGAAAATGAGATGGATGTGCCGCTCAACCTCTCTACCCGTAGGGCATAGTCCCATTTTGGTCTCCTAAAATGGCATGAAGCTCCGTTGCTCATTAAGGGATTGCCATCTGCGCATGACAATTTCCACTTGGGGGCCATCCCCAATCTTCTTCTCTTTTAGACGTGCTTCTCACAAGACTTCCATGCCTTGTATTCGATTAGTAAAGGACAATTGGGGAAAGAATTAAGCTTGCGAGTGGAGGATAATCTCGCAGGAAAAGGTATAGATTCGCGGGAAAAGGGGAAAGAAAGAACGTGTGTGGACACCCTCTAGTTGGCACACTCAAAGGTGGAGTTTTTCTTGTAGTTACACTCTTATTTCTGATCTTTTCCAATTATCATAGCCATGGCTCTCTCTTTGATAATCTTGGTAGTCCAATAGCCCTTTGAAAGGGGCTTGAAACTCCACAAGAGAAGAGCTTTGACTAGGAAGAAGGGCTCATATGTGGAAGAGGTCCTTCATGCGGATGAAAGGTGAATGAAGAGAGGTGGTAGGCCTTTGGTAGTGATGATCCCCTTCTTCTTCTTGCCTTCATAGATTTTTAACTCTCTCTCTCTCTCCCTTTTTGCAACAGCATCTCCTTCCCTCTCTTTCTCACCTTCTCTCTCTCTCTCTCTCTCTCTCTCTCTCTCTCTCTCTCTCTCTCTCTCTCTCTCTCTCTCTCTCTCTCTCTCTCTCTCTCTCTCTCTCTCTCGTACCAAGGCATCAAGGTCTTCCCTTCTTTCTTCTTATGATGGGGGGGGGGGGGTTATTATCAAGGGGACATGGGGAAAAGGTGGAGTGGTGGTGGTCTTTCCCCACCAACCACTTGTCATCAAGGCAGGCATGGCCACAGGGATTCCATTTCATCCACATCGTCATTGTCACCTTCTTTCCCCCTTCGTTGACGTCATTCTCTTCCTTTCGTCATCATCAATGCTTCCTCCCCATGTCTACGTCCTCATGTCGTCTTCCCCTTTGTCCTCCCCCCCGGCCATTTTTCGATGACGACAGGGGGGGAGGGGATTTTAAAAAAATTGCTTATTTTGAAAAAAATGGAAGGGGGGGTGTTCCTACACAGGCAGGGAGGGATATTACAACATAGCAAAACTAGGAGGAATACCTCTCAATTCATCATAGCTCTAGGCAAAAATATCACAAATTCTTAGATCAAGGATGCGTAGTTCTTCCTCTTTTCCAGACTAAGCATAGATCCTAATTTAATACATTTGTGGAATGTTCAATGTATTGAGATCTAGCTCAATCACATCCGCATCTCTAATTATATCTTGAGCTTCTATCAGCTCATTCAAAGTCACCTGGTAGACATCTTCTATAGTGGATCCCTCTCTTGATTCATCACTTGACGAAATCTCACTACCAAAAGGATTTTCTAATGTGGAGCCCTAAGAAAGAAACGAAGGAAAAGGGGTTTATACTGCAAGAAAATCTATCTTGTAACATCAACAAGCTTTTATTTCATTCTTTAGAGAACCACAACAAGGAAAATAACAAATCTTCATGCAACATCATAGTAGATATCTCCCACAGATTTAATAGAATCAACCATAATCTTCAATTACTTCATAAAATCCATCATAACAAACAATAATACAAAGGAGTACACCATTTTTGAATGGAAATAATCACATAGTATTCATCTTCAGTGTCTTCATAGTTCTCTCTCTATCTCTCATAGTAGATACATTGTTTTTAGGCATAGAACTGAGTTTCTCTCACTTCTCTCTCTCACATACTCTTATTCTCTCAATAATACATCATGGCCTCACTACAATTCTCAAGAATGGCACTCAATTCTCCTCTCTGGGTCGTGGATACACCTCCCAAAAGGTATGTCAGATGCGAAGAGGCACCAGAGACATCATAGTGTCCTGTAAGATCTGGCTTCTGTCATTGTTCTTTTGTAACCTTCTGTGAATCTTTAGCAGCTACTTCTTCACTTCAATTATCTTGAATAGAGCTTCCATTCATCCTTTCCTAAAACAAAAACACTTCCTAAAACATCCATACATCCAACATAACACTCAACAGAAACAAACAGAACAAACCACTGAGCAACAGAAATACAGAACAACAGAACCATAGAACCTTACAGAAGATCAATAGAGACCATAAAAACCATAAAAACCAAACCAAAATCAATTAAATATTTCATAAACCTTTCAACACAACCTCAACCATCTCTCAAAACATTCATTCAACCATCTCAACTACTAAAACAGAAAAACAAAATAGAAGAAAACAGAAGAAAATCAGACCTTACAGAACCAAGCAAAAAAAATTACAAAACCCTACAGAACAACATATCCTCATAAAAAACCATTGTAAACCCTTCAAACATACTCAAACCACTCCAAACACTTCAAAACATCTTCAAATTGAAATAATCCATCACCAAAAACAACCATTTAGCAACAAAAACAACAAAAAATCAACCCAAAAAACATATCATTTCAGCGCTCAACATATCCCCACACTTAAAAAGGAAGCGTCCTCGTGACCTCAGAAAAAAAATGAATAAAATCTCTAATATCCACTAAGAAGAATCTTCAATCCAACTCAAATGACCAGCTACTATCACGACGCCAACATATCAGCTTCATAGAACCTGTATCTAAAACACATATGAAAGGAAAACCAATAACACCAAAAACCATTCTAATACCATAAACTATTAAAGGATATAAGAGTTCAGCATCCAAATTCTCACTGCAACCATGTTATAACCATCATCAGCAATCTTCACAGCTTCATCTTCATCAGCTCCTCGCAATATAAAAAACAAACAAAACCCAACACAAAAAATACCCATATACAAATATAGTCTGAATGGCACAAATCCCCGAAAAATTGGAGAGAAAGAAGAAGTTTCCATTAAGAATGAGAGGATACAATCATGAAAACCCTCCTACTAAGTAGGATGAAGGTATTTTTTCTTAAATTGCATACTAAATTTAAGACGGTCTAAGGCTTTGTTCTCATCTACAAAGTACTGAGGTACATTTTGGAGGAACTGTATACAACACATCCTTTCCAGTAAAATTATGAACCTAGTAGGGAAGGCCTGTGCAAAGTAATACAGAACATCCATATGAGCAACAGCTACATCCTCATTGGGATTAATAAGCAATTGTGGAATACTCTTTCGAGTATCCAGGGTTTACTGCTGATGCATGAAAGCAAGATACCAACAAAAATGAGGTGCAATGCGAACAGTGGTATCCCCAAAAGTAACATGTACTCTAGCAAAATGGAGGTAAGAGTTCAAACATGCTGCAGAGGTATCCCATGACCTTGGAATAAAAGGCCAGTTAAACATTGGTCCTATCACAGAATCATGTAGTGTCCATTGTCATCGAGGAAGTATGTCACTATCATACCCTAGTGTATCCAGCACTGTCTAAGGAGGAATGTTAATGTAATCAGATGGAGAGAGCAATGGAATAAAAGGGGAACATTGTAATGGAGGATATGATAGATCATAAAAGGAAGGTAAATGAAGGGATAAAGAAGGTGGAAAAGACGAAGAATACATCAAAAAGGTATGAAGGGATTCTGTTGGAAAAACAGAAGGAATAAGATGAACATGAGGTGGAGGTTCAAAAGGAGTAGGAGATAATGTAGGATCAGCAATGAAAGGACATGTAGTAAAAATAGGAATATGAGGAAATCCTGAAGGAGTAAAGGATAAGAGAGGAATGGTGTCAGGACTATATGAAAGAAGAGAAACATAAAGAGGGAAACGATAAGACATGAGGCAATAAGAAAGAAGATCTGCAGGATCTAAGGGATAAATAGAACAATGAAAATTTAGATCTTGAAAAAAGGACTCAGTAAATAACGGGTGATTAGCAATAAAGCTCAATAACTGAGATTGTAGAGGCTAGATATCAGATTTATGAAAAACATTTCTAAGTCGACGAGGCTCCAAAGCAACATCCTCCAAAGGTGGATACCAAGCATGTCCCTTACACCAAAATGTCTGCTCATGATAGGTTCGCAAACTCTCTGCTAGTAGAAGCTCAACTGAGTGCACATACATCACTCCATGTAAGATGACATCTCCCACATAAACATTCAAATCTTCTTCATCAGAGATATGCAAATGGCATGTAAGATACATGAAAGATAGTAATTGGACCTCATGGGAAATCAGCTCATCCACAAAGCGATTAAAAATAGCTCTCAAGAGATCCGCAGGCCAGAGACTTGACCATCCATCCTTTGGAGGCTCCAAATCCACATTGCTTAAGGATATATATAAAGCAAATCTCTGTTGGTTATACTTCATGCAAAAGGAAGGAGGAGGTGGCACCAATTCAGTATAACAGACAAAATCTTTTTGCATGCAATCCATACGCTACTGAAGGCGTCCAACCTTAGCTGAGAACCCATCGCATAGTTTATCTTTTTGTGGCAACTGATTAAGCTCCTCTTTGGAAGACAAAGCAGAAGATACATGAGCAGGAGGAGAAACAGAAAGAACAGCCACTCTTTGGTTAAGTTCTTCAATAAGTTTCTTTTGGGACTCTACAGTTTCCTGAGAGTGCTGCAATTGTTCCTCACTAGTAGCAAGTTTACTAGCCAAAGTGAGCATTTTCTCAAGGGCAGAATTTTTCTCAATCATCAGAGATGCGTTCTCCTCCTCCAATTTAGCAATCTTAGATTCCAGCTCTTGAATAACTACCTTCTGTGAATCCATTAAGGTTGTGGCAATAGTCATTTGGTTATGGATATCACTGAGTGTAGCCCTTTCGGAAGACAAATCCTCTAGTGCCTTACTCAACTGACTGGTTAAGGAATCCACCTTGTCTTGCATGGAAGTGTAAACACTTGTGTACAACGTCTGAAGATAAGAAGTGAGGGAGGTTTCCATAGTAGACTAGACATTTGAAACCATATGTGGAAGCATGGTTCCAGATAATATGGTTTGTAAAGATGAAAGAATCTGCAAATCTAATTGTCCTTCCTTTTGGGCTACAAATAGATTGGTACATGAGAGGAATGAAGGAAGGGCACTACCAGAAACAGCAGGAGTGGATGTTTGTACCAGGGAATCTAGTACAAGAGGATTGGAAGGACCCTTCGTGCGAAGGCGTTTCTTGTGAGAAAACACAACAGAGGACTCTTCATCTTCTAAAATAGGTTGCATAGGCCGATGAGAAGGAAACATTACTGTTTTGACCCTTCTGTACTCACTGGAAATGTTGATCCATCTTGGATAATAGGAAGCCTGCCCAATTGAACTTAGCACCCTCTAGAATCTTCACAGAAGTTGTGAATAGTTCTTTGGACAGATACTTGGATACAGACTTGCTTGACAAAAACCGATCTTGGAGGAACTGACATAGCTGCTTCCATATGGGAGAAGAGATATGGGCAACAAATACCCTAAACTATTAATGAGCTGGTTAAGGAGCGAGGGGGTAGAAGTTTCCTTCTTCATCAGCGTAACAATCTCTTCAGCAGTGAGTAATTGGTTATTGCTGGGCACAAATGAAGTAGAAATGGGCAAGCATAGTGCTTCACTAATATTAGCTACAGATAAATAGAAAGTGCGATAATAAACCAAACCAAACTAATTTTTGTAAGAAGTCAAGAAGGAGTAACAAAGTTTCTCATCCATAAACAGCAATATGAGAGCAACAAATGGGTGGAGGCCTGCACGTCGGATGCAATCCGCCTCTAAAAGGAGGAAATAATCATGGACTGCGAGGAGAACATGCTGTACCACAATCGGAGGGGTAGAAGTAGGTGCCATTCAGACTATAGCAAAAAACCCACACACACAAAACCAGGAAGACAAAGAGAAAACCTACAAAACCCACAAACAAAACCTCCAGTGAGACCATCGATAGGAAATAGACTGAGGACAAGACTAACTGGACCAAACCACCCCAAATAAACCACCTCCTACAAAAATTTCGACATGACCTATGCACATATGCGACCGAAAGCTTCATGCTATGCAACAAACATGAAACCTGAGACCCCATATCAAGCACGTAAAATAAAACAAAAATGGCACACATACCGTAGCCCAAACACGGACTCAAAAAATCATGATTGAACCAAATATTCTGACTAAAAATAGAATAAATACCATATAGACCAAGGTCAAATTAATAATCCCAAATCCCACGTAACGTTCAACGTCCTACAGTGCGGTGAAGTGGGTGGGTGAAACTAACGACTCATTTTTTATTAGATAATCCATTAAACACAATTCATTGTTAAGTTAATCCGTTAATGCATGGTGAGTCAAAAACGTAGCCCAGCCCCTCTCAGACTTGACACGACTTGACTTGACTTGACTTGGTCTCTACTGATACAGTTCTTTGTTACAATTACATGATGTGTGGCACGAGTGCATGCATGCGTGACTTCGGGGGGTTTATTTTAATTACAATTTAATGTGTCTGTAATGCATGTGCATGTGCACTTATGAATGGAGTTTAATTTACAAAAATTAAGTGGGTTACAATGCAAAGGTGCATATGCAACTGCAGGGTTCCTTTTATAATTAACGTTCGGTTCATTTTAATCATAATATTATTATGTGCATTCTGTTAATTGGGTGTGTGCAACGGTCAATGGATTTTATTTACAATTAATGGTGTGTTATGGTGCAAGTGAGAGAGGAAAAAAAGAAAAGAACTTGGCAATGTGTGGGTGGACACACGCAAGGTCTGAAACCACATCCTCCAAAATGGAATGTGCAATCCATGCAAATCCATAAAAAAGAACAAAAGGTTGACTGACAATAGTCATCCTGTTGGATAGAAAAAAAAACGAAAACTAACTAACACCTTAACTAAACAAAACAATGATACACATGACCAAAATAAAGGAGAAGATGTGGATTGAAATTTTAGTGGGATATTTTGATTTGTGTGGTTTTTTTGTTTTTAATTTGTGTTTTTTTATTTGTATTTTTTATATTTTGTTTTTTTATTTGTTGTTTTTTCTTTTTAAACAGTAAATGAAAAGGAGGGTTTGTTTCTGTTTGTTTTGTTGGTTTGCTTTGTGTTGTTTTTGTGTATTTTGTTTTATTTTTGTTTTGACGTTTTTCTTTAATAGTAACCAAGAAACCAATTTGTCCCACTATGAGGGCTGAAAACCATTATGTTTCAATGTGATGGAAATGTTCTTATCATGTTTGGGAGTTTCAAAAGATGTGTTTATGATAATGACATTGTCATAAGATTTTTCTAAAAAAGAAGTATTTTTTAAAAAATATTTTAATAATTTTTCATTCCATAAAATATCCAAAATGAAAAATAAAGTGAATATGATTTTTGGAAAAAAAAATTCCACTTTTTAGGTATTTTTTAGAATTTATATCAATTTCCATCATTTTGTGAAGAATTGTAGGTAATTTGGAATTTTCAATAATTAATTAATGGCATTTCTCATGAAGAAAAAATTTTAAACTATGGAAAAAAATTTCAGCAATTTTTTGGAATTTTTTTATGTTTTATGTTTTTAAAATTATATTTTTTATTTTTGGAATTATTTTCGAGATTTCAAAAATGAATACCCGAACGCGTGAGTGAATAGTCGCGTGTGAACAGTAACAACTACGCACACCCACAAATGAGTCCAACGTGCGTCCTCGCGCGTGAATGCCCGCATAGAGCACGGGCGCAAGGACCACTCACAGCTGCGTCAGAACAGCCGCTATGAAGATCCGCATGAGGGAGGAGGAGCAGGTGGTGGGAGAGGAGGGGGAGACCGAAGGAGGTGGATGAGGCGCGGGTGGTGGGGGCAGAGGACGAGGCAAGAGGTGGAGGTGGCGCCGAGGAGGGGCAGCCGAAGCTGGTGCAGGGTGGCGAGGAGGAAGGGGAGGAGGAGGTGGTGGCGGTGAACGCAGACAGGGCGGCGTCTCTCAGTGGCACGACGGCTCCTACGAGTGGTAGCGTCTCCAGCGGCACGACCGCGCTCCAGTGGCAGCTCTAATGGCGCAACATGCGGCGGCTCCAGCGGCACGATGGCGCTCCAGAGGCGGCGTGGAGAAGAAGAAGAAGGAGGAGGAGGAGGAGGAGGAGGAGGAGGAGGAGGAGGAGGAGGAGAACGATTGGCCGCATGGGGGGGGGGGGGCGGTTGGGTTTTTTTTTCATTTTTTTAAATTTTTGTTTTTTTTTTAATTTTTGTTCTTTTTGTGTTTTTTATTTTATGTGCTTTTTTAAAAATGAAGGATAATGAATTTTTTAAAAATGGTTTTTTATTTTGATTATGTTTTTGTTTGTTTTTTTTGTGTTTTGTTGTTTTTGGTTTTTTTGAAATGTTTTGGCTTGTTGTGATCATTTTTCTGTGTGTATTTTTATTGGGTTGTTTTTTTAAAACTTTTTTTTAAACTTTAGTTTTTTTAAAAAAAATGATTTGTGTGTTTTGTTTGTGAAATTAAAACAATGATTAGGAGGGAAGAATTAATGTAAAAAGAGGGGAAATTAAATTAAATTAATAAAATAAAAGCCCAAAAAAGGGAAGCGTGTTCCCCGTCCTGTGCGTATGCACAAGGTGGGGTAAATTTTTTTTTGCATTGACGGGATTGAACACGGCCAGGATGGTACAAAAGGGCACGATAGCGACGGGGCGTCTTGAGATGCGGAAATCCAAAAACGCGTGCGTTCATACGCGAGGTGAGGCATGCGGGAACACAACAAAACAAAGAAAAAGTAATAACTCACAAACCATTCTTCAAAACACAATTCCCTAAAAAGAAAAAATGTGTCGGGTGACGAAGAGAAAAGGATGGAAAAGTACAACAGGATGTCTGGGGCAAAAGCACAGTGTACGCATGGGAAAAAGGCAAAAAACAGCATCGAAACTACATTCGAGGATTAATTTCAAAAAATCCACATGTTAGAATGAAGTGTGGGAAGAAGAAAAAATGTGCAAAATAATGTGCCCAACAAATCTATCATGTCAAAACACGGTTCCGACTGAGATAGGACACGGTCACATGGGAGAAACCCAAAAATCAGACTCGAAAATGGACTAAAAAATTAGTATGAAAAGAACCATTTGGCAGAATGAAGGGCAGCAAAAAGGAAAAGTGTCCGGGGGAAAGGGATTCAGAGGGTTCTCACATCAACACTCAGTTCCGGGGGAACTAGGAGGGGTTCACATGAAAAAAAACACAAAAAAGACACTCGAAAACACATTGAAAAATTAATAACTAAAAATCCGACGAGTGGAATAGGGGGAGAAAAAAGGAAAAATGTGGGGAAAGGTTGGCTGGACACTGTTATCAAATTAAACTGGAAGTCCGGGGCAAACAGGGCATGTGCACATGGAAAAAATGGGAAAATTACTCACAAAAATGTCCTAAAAACCCGCAAAAACTAATATCGGACCAACCATGCATTGGAATTACACGAAGTAAAAACAAAAAATGTCAAGGGAAAGGTGATTGTCAAGGCTGTCATGTTAAATCATGGTTTTGAAGCAATAAATGTGCATTCACATGGGAAACCATCTAATTTATGCAAAATGCATAAAAAATTAATATCTCAAGAACCGTGTGTCGAAACAAGGGTTGGTAAAAAGGAAAAATGGACAGTTCAAAGGGAAAAATAGAATTGTAAGGTTGGATTTGGATTTCGGTGGTGAACGTAGGATACATTCACATGCAAAACGTCAAAACAAGAGATAACGAGAAATAGTGAAGGAAAGGCCCCAAGGGTGGGGTAAATTTAGACGGGTGGGTGGGAAAGGGACCCCATGACGGTAAAAATAGGTCATGGCATACATGCATGATCAATGTGACGCATATACAGGGGAATATACATCATAGACACGTAGGGACGCGTCCAACCTTAATAGACATAGTAAAATGCATCAAGACAACCTAAGACTCGTCAACCGACTAGACTCTAATGTCTCCACACTTAAAACATTACATACAATTGCAATCATAAAGATAAGGTTAGAAAAACTTGGTCCGTTTTGCCGAACATTGCAGTTGATAGTTGATGTCACGTCCTGTGTCGCAGTTGGCTCTACAGGAGGTACCAAGGTGTCTTCACAGCATACATCCAACATGGTAGGGACCATGCAAGAGCGCCCAGGGAAGTAGCTGATTGATCAAGCCTGTCTGGCAGGTGTCGTGGACGAAGGATAGTCTCTTAGCTTGCAGCACTCAGATGGAAATAAACGAATAGTCACTCACTCCAATACTGATATTACTCAAGATAGTATTGATGGTAACCCAGATCTCACACCTGGTTTAGAAATCGACAAGGGGAATGGTGTAGAGGGAGTATGCCAGGGTGCACAGTTGATGGTGTATTAGTGTGTCCAACCTTGTCTGCCATAGGTGCAAGCAGAAAGGCTAGGGAGCCTTGTAGTGCAGTGTACAAAATAGGATGACCTATCCTGTGATGGCGGCAGAGACCCATCCCGTGTGTGTATAGGGAAACGGAAACGTACCTGGCTCTAATTGTCGTAACGTCCCGCAATCTCACCTCTTGGAATTGATTGAGGAGAAACACCAGTCACACTCAGCTCACCCTCTGTCTCACACTCTGTTGAAAGACACCGAGGGTAGCCAAATTCTGAAACCCATTAATGTAATCCTCACATTCACTTGTGCAAAGGTTGTATGCCTTGTGCGCATTTGATGGTACAACATTGCATCCCACCCTGTGTCAGCATACAATGCAAGAAGGAAGGCCAAGGAGCCTTATGGTGCAGTGCACAGGAACAAATCGTACTTTGTGCATTGAGAAGCCCGACCCGTGTGTGCAACACTCCATTCACACATCTCACCTCTCATTTGATTTGAAGGGAAATACTGGTCACTCACCTTACCCTTTGTCTCACACCCTTTTGATAAATACAGAGGGTAGCCCATACTCACGTCCCCACCCTGTTAGGATGAAATCTTGCATCACTCAAGGGGTTAGTGATGAAGATTGCGTCGGCTGTTGTTGTCACCAAATTGTTGAAGATGATGTGTACCCAAGGAGGTAGCTGACATGCCTGGTACTTCAATTATTTGTATGAAAGATCATCTGTTGAGGAGGGTAGATGGACTGATATTACAGAGACAACGCACTAAGGGAGGTGGCTTCAAATTGCTTCTGGAAAGGTTATACTGGTGAATCAGCTATCCTAAACTGTGGGGTGTCACCACATTTTCCACAGTCAGCTTCCCACCCAAGGATGTTTCCACCTTTACTTGGAACGAGGCCTGCTATGATAGGGAATTTCTTCCTTTTCTCCCATAATAATTTTATTTTCACTCTTTTTTTTCTTAACCTATTCCTGAGGGTGTCTCCACCTTTTCTCAAAGAAATAGGCCGGCATGGCAGGGACCACAGTACTTTTCTCCTATAATTGTGTTCTTTTCTCTCTCTTATTTGGAATTTTGTCAGAACCATCCTCTCCATCGTGGTTGATTGAAAATAGAGGATAAGAGATCAAGGGCAAGAGGTGAGGCAGAGGGGACAGAGGGTTGCATGCACATCTTCAAGAGTGGCAAAAGAATGGTTATCAGAAGCAGCATCAGAAGAATTACAGTGCCACTCCAATGGGGGAAAGGATGGGGTGACTGTGATTGTCAAGATCCCCAAGAAGAAAAGTACTTCTTCAGGTGATAGCCATTAATACCATCAGTATCCAAGAATGTCACTTGCCTTTCACCTTCCACTTCGCAGATAAATGTCCCACGGATTGCTTCTGGATAGAGATCTGACTCCTTCAAGGAAGTAGTGTCATTGTCTAATGTTCCACTAGAACCAGTGTCCTCCTTCTAAACAAATGACTCATTTATCTGTTGAGATTGCTGGGAGGGTATCAAAGCTTTGTTTGTTTTTGTGTGAGTGGTGATTTCTTATGGATGTAGGGATTCATCTTCAGAGGATGCATCCAGGAATGTCACATAGCACAAACCTTCTATAAACCATGGCTCTGATGGCTGTGGCTTCTGTTGACAAGGGGCATCATCATCATCATCATTTTTTCTCCAGAATAAATGGTCAGGGCGACATGAGCCACTGGTGAACTTAATTTTTATATCTTTGATCCATTGCTTATGTAGATTTTGCATACTTTGTGGTCCATTGGTCAACCCAAATGGAACCATTGTCATTCCATCCAACACCCCAAGATCCTCGGCCTCTGAGGTCTCTGTAGGAACATCAACAAGATCGTCTGCTATCAAAGGAACTTCTTCATCTGCACTTTCATAACCTACTTTGTTTTCTTCCTCATCATTTTCATCCTTTTCCTCAGGCTTTATCTCTGCTTCTGTAGAGGCTATGTAGGAGAAGAACA
The DNA here is from genome assembly GCF_053477565.2 of Lygodium microphyllum. NCBI lineage: Eukaryota > Viridiplantae > Streptophyta > Polypodiopsida > Schizaeales > Lygodiaceae > Lygodium > Lygodium microphyllum. Next base: position 57,111,565 of record NC_141151.1, read on the forward strand.
GATCCTCCGCCTCTGTGTCTGCTTCTGCTTCTGCCTCTATCTCTGCTTTTGACTCTGCGACTATCATGTAACAGGGAGAATGGTACATCCATGCTTCTATTTCACTGTCAAAGGTGATTTCAGAAGTCACTTCGAGTTGAGGCAAGAGGCATTTTCCCATGGACAAAGACTTTGTTTCCTTCGGTAATTGGCTTATAGTGCCCACTGTTAGGGATTGTGCCTCTGTTTGCTTGGAAAAGATTTGTTTGATAGCCTCTTCGTCTCCTAATGTACCATCTATTACTTCATTGGAGGAGTGTGTTATGACTTCGATGGATGTGGATCCATTGCCTTTTTTGGATCCATACAATTTTAACACCGCTTTATTAGGTCTCTGCCAGCCAAGGTCTTCCCAAGAGCAGAGGGTATGAGGTCCCATAAGAATTTGGCTTAACCACCAAATATGTCAGCCAATAGTCTTTTCTTGCAAGGGTTTTTTTTACGTATGGGAGGATGCCCAATGGTTTAATTCTACTTTGGTCTACCAATCTGATAAGCCACTGTGTAGGTTGAATTCCTTGCAAACTTGGATCCTTCATTGTCACATCCGTCATTATGTTTACTGATGAGCCTCTCCTGTCTTTTCTTTAGGTGCCTAGGTATATTCTTGGGAATAGTTTATGCAAGAGGATTAACTTGGGACTTTTCACGTGAGGTATGTCTTCATACAGATGCCTTCATTCTAATTCAAATCCTACAATGTTTTGTTTGTGTAATAAGGTTTCTTTCTGTACAATCAGTAGCCTTCACATCAAATAGGCCCAACAGGATTTCTTTGTATGTACAAATACTACCCTTCAGATCGAAGGGCCCAATAACTAGCTCAGTATGATCTCCTGCCAGCATGTTGCTATTGTTTTCTGTGTTTGATTTGAAGTTAGAGAAAGCGTGAAGTCCCAATCACTTTGTGCTCATTCTTTCATGAGATTCGGCTCCTAGAAATGCATTCTTTGCAAAAGGAACGTTCTCTTTTGGAACTACGAGTTCTCCTTTCTTTACTTGCGTTATTGCAACCACTTCCAATTCCACCAAATTGGAAGCAGGTTCTTGGGTATTCTGTTGGGTATCAGAAGTAGATTTGACACGGGCTAAACTTGGAAAATCTTTTGCAGTATGGCTTTCTCCTTTGCATCGGCGGCTGCATAAGGGCTTGTAATCCACTGATCTTCTAGGGTTCGGACAATTCGGTGAGATATGACCCTTTTCTCCGCATCTGTAACATTCTACCTTTGATCTCTGACCACCACCAGTAGACTGTCATCCTCTGTAACTTTGAGAGGGAAACCTCCTTGGACCGAAATTAGGACCAAACTCCCTAGGCTTTGGTCCAATGTCATGTGTTGTCATTTTGGATTTTAGCAAGTTGAATCTTGCATTTTCATCTTTCTGTCTTTGTTTGTGCATCTCTTTCAGAGAGCAAATATCCTCTATATGGTTCTTTCACAAACAGTAGGAACAGAAGGCTCCAGGAATGGTTGGTTTTTGGGTACATTCAATGGCTAAATGTCCCGATTGATGGCACTTTCCACACCATGTATTAGAACGCATCACATCTCTCCCACCTCCCGTAGGAGTGGATACATTGGTAGTATTCACCTTCAGTGTCTGTAACTGCTCTGTAATAACATCCATAAGCTCTTTCTTGATACTTGCGACTGAGTTGGATAAGTAGCCCTTCAAATCTTCACCTCCTGGAGTACTTGTAGTAGGGTTTTGGGAAGCTTTTGTAATTACTGCATATATTGGTTGGGCTGATCCAGAGGGTCCTTCGTTTTGGTTTTGATTCAGAGCTCCTGTTGTTGAGACTTGGAGTTTTTGATTCCAGTTGGTAGGGTTCTATTGCTGTTGAGTCACCATTGGAGGAACTATTTGAGGCCACTGATATTGTAGTTGAACCATTATTTGAGGCATTGTTGTTTGTGGCCACTATGAATAAGTTGCATTGTACTGTGGCAGTATTTGCATCTAGGAATAGTGGTAGGGAAATGTCCCTGGGACTGCATTTGTTGGGTATACCATTCCTGGCATGGGAGGAGGTAAGACTCCTCTTCCTGGAGTCATTGACAACCTTGCTTCAACTTCGTCATACAATCTTGCACCTTCCACTGCAGCTTGAGATTGACTGGTCTTCTTAATTCCATGGACTTGCAAACTTCTGGTTGTAGGTCTCTAAGGAACACTCCTTTCTGGATACCTTCATCCACATGATGGTTAGTCCATCTCTTCAGGATAGATTCCATTCGCGAGACACAAGCTTCTACTCTTTCTCCAGAGGACTAACTTAGATTCATGAACTCCTCTCACATCCGCTCTTCAAAACCTTCATGCCTGAATTTAGTGAGGAAGGCCAACTTCAGGTCGTCCCATGTGCCAAAAGTTCCTGTTGCTTGTCTCTCATACCATTGAAATGCTGCGCCCTTGAAAGTGGCGGGGAATATCGCTAACCAATGCTCAAGGGTTCTTGCATTGTTAGCCACACATGCTACCATAAACTCTGCTACATGAAGATCGAGGTCTTCATTGTACTCTCCCTTAAAAATTGGCAATGGGACAACATTTGCTGGCCTGTCATCAATATTTCCAGGATGAATCTGACTAGGAAGGGGACCTTGAGTCACCATGGGGACTTCTGTAAACAGTGCTTTTAGGGCGTCAAAGGAGGCTTCTGCTGCAAGCTCATTCTCAGCCTTGATTCTTGCCTTCTCTCTTCTCACGTACCTTTGGACTCATTCTAGTGCTTGCCTCTTGATTGCATCATTCATCAGGGGATTGGCTCCAACCAATTGGTTTGTACTCAACAGAATAGAATTGGAGGGGGACTTCAGTCTCTGGAGGATTCTCTGGCCAACATCTCTTCTACTTCCTTCTTTTCAGCATCTCTGAATTCGGCTTTCAAACCACTACAGAGGGGGAGATATTCCATTCTAAAAGTATCAAAACTCATTCTTCTTAGGATTGTTGTTGTGCCATCGTTATAATAATGGCAGCTTCTAATGGTTTCAATAGTGTATGTTGTAAAGAACACTCTGTCTACCAACTTCCAGTGGGTTGCTAATTGGACAAACAGAAGATTGTCAGAACACCAAGCATTCCACATATCTTGCTGTTGAGCATCCACGAACAAATTCCAACTCTTTTCTTTCTTATTTTTGTGAACTTCCACTGATCACAACTCCTAAAGCTTCTTCACGATCTCCCACTTAATTATGTTTGGAAACTTCTCAATGAATGCCAAATCTTCCATGGATGGTCATTCTCTCTGTTTCTACCCTTCAGTTTGTTCCCAAATAATTTGCCACCAAGATGCAAGTTTCTGCTACTTCAACAGAAGAGGAAATAGTCCACCATATAGAGCTTGCATCATGATGGTAATATGTTTTCGCCATTGTGGAAGAAGAAACTTTGCAAGCATCCATTGAATTCTCCTCTTCTTGGTAATGCCATTTCCTTCATTTTCAGCCTCTTTTGATGCTTATTGATGGCAAATTTTCCCTGGCTGCGCACCGAAAGCATGGAGCCCCAAGAAAGACACCACGGAAAAGGGGTTTCTACTGCAAGAAAATCTAGCTTGTAACATCACCAAGCTTTTATTTCATTCTTTAGAGAACCACAACAAGGAAAATAACAAATCTTCACGCAGCATCATAGTAGATATCTCCCACAGATTTAATAAAATCAACCATAATCTTCAATTTCTTCATAAAATCCATCATAACAAACAAGAACACAAAGGAATACATCATTTTTGAATGGAAATAATCACATAGTATTCATCTTCATTGTCTTCATAGTTCTCTCTCTATCTCTCATAGTAGATACATTGTTTTTAGGCATAGAACTGAGTTTCTCTCACCTCTCTCTCTCACATACTCTTACTCTCTCAATAATACATCATGGCCTTACTACAATACTCAAGAATGGCACTCAATTCTTCTCTCTTGGTCGTGGATACACCTCCCAAAATGTATGCCACATGCGAAGAGGTAACAGAGACATCATAGTGTCCTGTGAGATCTGGCTTCTGTCATTGTTCTTATGTAACCTTCCGTGAATCTTTAGTAGCTACTTCTTCACTTCAATTAACTTGAATAGAGCTTCCATTCATCCTTTCTTAAAACAAAAACACTTCCCAAAACATCCATACATCCAACATAACACTCAATAGAAACAAACAGAACAGACCACAGAAGCAACATAAATACAGAACCTTATAAAAGATCAACAGAGACCATAAAAACCATAAAAACCAAACCAAAATCAATTCAATATTTCATAAACCTTTCGACGCAACCTCAACCATCTCTTAAAACATTCATTCAACTATCTCAACTACTAAAACGAAAACAAAACAGAAGAAAACCAGACCTTACAGAACCAAACATAAAAATTTACAAAACCAAACAGAAAATCAGACCTTACAGAAACAAAATAGAAAATTAGACTTTACAGAACCAACACTCATGTGGAATTTGGTAATAAAACCTTCTAATTGTCTTAAACTATCATCAACCATCTGAAGAATTGTGGAGGCAATCCTTTGAATTTCTAGTCCTAGCCTTTCCATCAATTCTAAACTCATAATATTGATGGAGGATCCTATATCCACAATGTCATTATCCACTAATATGCCATCAACATATTTTGTCACCCTTGGACAATGCTTTTCAATATGTTTAAACCAATCATCACCCACACAGGCTATTCCCATGGGCTCAATGATATACCCAATGCGAAGGGTCTTCTTAAACTCTTTATGCACTCTTAGAGATAACTTGATCAGTTGTAGAAGATTCACATCAAGCTTTACCTCACAAAGAGAATTAGCTAAATCAAATTCATGATAATTAGCAATGATTCTCTCCTCCCGTCAAACCATTCTTTCTCTTGGTCACTAAAAATAGGCTTAGGTGCCTCTTTCTTAGCTTTTCTTCTTTAGCAGCTCATTATTGGATTCAGCTCTGCTACGAAGAGTTTTTACAGAACCAGCTTCCACATTAGGATTAAGAACTTACATCCCCTTATCATCCTATTTAAGCTTTTCCTCAACAGTTTTTACAGTATCTCTAATGCCTTCTTTAACCTTCTGCCCTCTTGTAATGGCTCGTAGATTGGAGGCCTCAAGTGGTGTTGACATGCATAGCCTCAATAAGATAAACACCACTACCACTAGGTAGCTCTTCTATGATAGCTTTTCCTCTCTACAATATTTGCTTCAGTCCCTTGTCCTACTAAAGGTTATTCCCTTGTGCTTGATGGTTAATTGGACCTGGCTACTTACTCCCTTGCTGAAGAGAGATAATCTTCAAAAAGTACTAGCTAGATGGCCGACAAACTTCCCACATATCTTGCATTTGATATTAGGATAGTTTCTCAAAATTTTTTGCCACCACACTGCTTATAGCTAAATCTTAATAGACGTCAACTTCCTATCAAGTTTTGCTACTTCTTAAGAAAATTAACATCCCTGGCTATTTGTCTATATTGCTCTGTTATCATATCAGTATAATGCTTAATCATGTCCTTGAATTCACTAAGAACATTTGATGTACTAGACTCATAACTGTAATTATTCCCTTGCCATTGAGCTAGCCTAACCACCTGAATAGTGATCAGACATTGATTAATTGGCATGACATTAGGGCTCATCATTTGGCTTCAAGTATTTAATGGAACCATTTGGCTAACCATTGGCATAGAAACATTAAGAGGAGCCAACAACTTAGGCACATTCTGCATTATGCTTCCCCTTCCATTTGAACTTGTCATAGGTATACTAGTCACACCTTCATTTCCATTGGTCAATGCCAAATTATTTCCAAGACCTAGACTCGAATTCAAGTTTATCCTAGATGGGTAGGCCCGTAAGCGAGACTCTACCTCCTCTACTCATGTAATAGTATATCTATATCAGCAAGAGCAACACTACTCAACTGCACTTGGATATTGAAGTCCAATCCATGTAAGAAATACTCCACTTGAGTAGCAGGTGGAATAGGAATAGAGGTTTGCGATTTGCGAAATACCTCTTTCAATTTTTTGGCATAAGCTTGAGCATTCTCATGAGACTCTTGATGTGTCACATTCAAAACACATAGCCAATATTGTCCACCTCTCTCAGGGGCAAAACTCTCTTTTAAATGTTTCAAAGAATAAATCGATTGTGGTTATGGTCTCGACTTCCAAGCCATGATACCGCATTGCAGATCTTCCTTTCAGAGTCATGTTGAAAAACATCATGAGATGTCCTTTGTCCTGAATTCAACAATTGAACATCAATTTTTGGAACTCATTGATGTGAAGCTCATCTTCCTCTGCTAATCCCTTAAAGATGGGTAGAGGGAAACCTAGGGCTAGCAAATCTGGTATTCCCACAAGTATTGCAATGGGTTGCACCATCATTATAATCGTGTTTGCTCTACGACTTTGTATTGGTGGGGTTACACTCCCACTCAAAGTAGATTGAATTTTTGAGGAAAGGTGAATGCTAGAGCTTCCTCCTCCCCTTGATGAACTAATTAGGATATTAATTGGGTCAACACAAGACCTCTCTTTATTAGCAATATTGGGCTACTACACTTAGGAGAATATCTCTTAACAATGTCAACTCGCCATCTAGCCCTTATAGATCTTTCTTGTCATTGAATCTCGACTTGATAGTGCCTATCAGTAAATAACAGATCTATCTCAATGCTCTTTGGCACAAACTGACCAACTGGTCCCTATTAACAAAGATTTGGAAACCACCACTTATCGGTGGCTAACTCGTGCTACTAAACCTCCTAAAACTTATATGAACAAGGGATCTATATTCTAAGATATTCAAAGAAATCAATAACTTAATAAAATATATTTCCATTATAGCCCCATAACCCCTACCATTTATATTTAGATTGATTGCACAAATGCAGAGAGATTTTGTGATATTTTTTCATAAAAACGCGCTCTAAACAAACAATTTAACACATGAACAAAGGCAAAATGAGGCAAACCCTTCATGTTTCACATTCATTATACATTCACAAATATTCTCCTAATTTTTTATCATTTTTATGCATAAAAACTATTTTTCTCTAATTTTTTACCTTCTTTTGACTATTTTTCATGAATTTTGCTATTTATTTCAACATAAGTTATTGATTTTTTTGAGTTTTCTGATTTATACGACTTATATGAAGTGTGATCCATGAGCATATTCAATTTAATGCCATATGAATGCTATTCGATCCCCAAAATCCAAAAACAACCTAATTTTTCATTAAATACCATGTTTTGAATTTTATGGTTTTGTTGTTTTTTAATATATAGAAAGAAAAATGAATGATTCTTTGATATTGTAGACATTAGCAATAAATTTTCAATTATTTGCAACCGTTTTCTCATCATATGCACTAACGATTCATCGTGAAAATTAAATAAAGTTTGCTTACTCAAAAATTCACATACATGCATCTCGTAATTCGAGAAAATGTGTAATATTTCCGCACAAAATATTAATCATTTTTAAACCCCGCACACACCGCGCAGTGAGCAATTTCAAGTGACCTCCCCGCGACAAAAAGACCTTGGCTAAGTACTTACCCCGCGTGCATCATCAAATCCTAGCCCGCATTTCGCACACGAGTCTGTGGTGGCTAAAAGCCCGCAAGCCCACACACGAACACCCTTCATGGGAAAGGAAAAAGGGTAATGGATAATTTAGTGCAAATTTTTTTACTATTAAACCCTCCCCTTCAGCCGTTGCATGGCGGGAGGGGGGGGGGGGGCGAGAGGGAGTGTGAGAGGAGTGGTGTGGAGTGGGAGAGCACGAGGGGAGGAGGAAGCATGTAATTAGCCATGTGTATGGCTATTCCCGCCCCTTCCACACTATAAGAACACCCCTCCCCAAGCTTGAGGGAAGGAGAGAGAAGGTCGTGAAGTTGCTGCCCTGCCCATCCGCCATGCTGCCGCCACCATTCCGTTGCCGCCACGCTGCGCGCCCTACCATCCTCATCACCATCTTTGTCATAATCATCATCACCATCATCAGTGTCATCACCCTCTCCATCATCCTATTTGTCATCACTCTCTCTCCATGACTTCAACCTGACACAGAGGCTTGGAAGCTTCTTTAGAAGCTTCTAAAATAAGGCTTCCATAAGCCTTGTACACACAGCCTTCCCCGGGTTCTTTTTAAAACCACGTCTTATAAAGGCAAATTCCTACACGAGGGGGAGTAGGTAGTTTCTGGGGCTTATTTGCCAAACCCTGGAGGGAGTTCGAAGATCACATAAAGGCTAGGACAAGTTTGCGGAGTCAAGGATCTATGTCATCGATGGCTCCAAAGCTAAAGACGTGAGGCGCACACGCGGGAGCCTCCAACCCAAGTTCACGCATGAACAACGCTGTGAGTCCTCATGCCCAAGTTCCAATTGTATTCTCGCATAAGAGGGGATGCATTAAGCACGATGGTTCTAGGAAAATTTAAATGCATTTATTCATTCGTTTCACAAAGTTTAGTGCATGCCAATTAATTGAAATTGCTCGCACTCCCGTCAACAAGGGTAGTTGAAATCTTCTTGAACGTAGAATGAGAGGGGTATTGCTACTCCTAAATTCAAACCAGGATTTCTACTTGATACTAGACATCCTAACCTTCGAGTCAAGCTATCATACACCTTATTTGGACTTATATTTTTCAAGGAACAACATATCTCTTCAACTTGACTGCAATGGCAGCTGAGATCAATAGCTCCAGCTCTAGTGAACAAGGTTGGCTCCAAACACAGGCTAGAATTGACAAACTTGGAGTTTTGACTGATCAGTGTATTGCTCTTATAAAGGCGGTTATGGAAAAAACAGCAAGACCTGAATCAAATGCTTATGCTTATGGCCAGCATCTATATACTGATGGTACACTTGAATCAAATGTTTATGCTTATGGACAACATGTATATGCTGATGGTACACACTATGATCTACATGCATCTTATGAATATGAACAGCAACAACATGCAAATGAATATGAGGAGTATGCAAGTACATATGGACAACATGTTAATGCTTATAATTATGATGTACCATATCATAATGCAGAGTATCATTCCATTGAACCTTGGCAGCAGAATGGCTATTATGGTCAACATGCTTATGCTTATGAGCATCCATCTCTTCAACAACAAGATTTGGATAATGAACAACATGATCAACAAGAGGATGAACAAGAAAAAGACCAAGAAGATGTACAAGCCCAATAAGATATACAAGAAGGGAACAATGAAGAGCAAGATGTACAAGCTGATGGTATCTTCATTGATGAATTACATGAGGCACTTGCAGATGAGCAAGATGTACAAGCTGATGGCATCTTCGTTGATGAATCACATGAAACACTTGCAGATGTAGATGGTCATGTTGAAGGTTTTAGACTCTTAGAGAAACCTCATGATCATATTCTTGAGCATCAGTTTACACTTAATCAAGGTTTATAACAGCCATTGAACGCATTTGATAATGAGTACCTTGATCATGGTTATGATGACTGGCACATGTCTGATGATGATATAATACACGATTTGGGCATACATGAATATGAAGATGGCATTGTGCTTCCCTATGATCCGGGGGATTATGGATGTGATCATGGACTTGATTATGGGGATACTTCATCGTATCCATTTGATCCGGGTGGATTGGAGTATGTGGTTGAGAGGCATTCTATTCTCTTGGACAATCATTATGACGGAATACCTTTTGATCCAGGAGGTTTTGAGCAGGATTTTGCACCTTCATTAGGCCAACATCCATATTGGGGTTCAGAATTTTCATCTTTGAGAGGCTTACTTGGCTGAAAATTAGTCCATTTATCTCTGGTTCTATTGCAGATAGTTTCTGGACAGCTTATTGTTTTGGTTCAGCTTCAATTCTGGTTTGATTACAAAAGAAGGATATCTATATGGGTTCCAAGTATGTTTAATGAGTCTTCTTTTGACTCATAGCACACTTGATTTGGATATGCCCATCACAAGATATCTCCATTTTACTACAACAGGTTCTGTAGTAGACAACAAGTTGTCTATTTCTGGCAGGTGTCCTTTCTGGGAGTTATGATGGTTCAGTTTTCAGTTTTATCATTTCAAAATGGATGTTCATATGGCCTATTCACTTTTCCCACTTATCATCCTCTCTACTACTTAGTACAAACTAGTGTTTTTCCTATTTTTGTAGCCCTTGTATCAGAGTAGTACTCTGTTTCATCTATCCTTTTCTAGTCTTTCAGGTTTGTTTTTGAGGACAAAAACTTTTGGGAAGGGATGGATTGTAAGAAGCTGAGAATAAGGAATTAGTGTAAATAACATTGATATTATGCCATGTCACACTGACATTGGTATAAAAAGAGAGGACATGTAATTTTACATATCTTTTTGACACATGAATACAATTATAGACTTTCTCTCCCTTCTTACTCACAACTTCTATGGCTTCCCCTTCTTTCTTGTATTTCTCTCTCTAAATCTAGTCTTTCTCTCTCCTCGTCACTCTTATTCTCTCTCTTCCTGCAGTATTTCTCTCTCCTCTGCAGTCTTCTCTCTCCTCTTTCTCTCTCCTTGGTTCTCTCTCTGACACTTGGTTCCATGTAGCCTATTTAAGAGGTCCTCCACTAGGGGCATGGGATATTTGTTTTTTATGGTGATTTTATTAAGGGTCCTATAATCTACACATAGTCTAAGCCCCCCATCCTTCTTCTTAACAAACAACACTAGGGCACCAAAGGGGGATTTGCAAGGGCGGATGAAACCTTGTTCTTCTAATTCATGCAGTTATTTCTTCAATTCCATCATTTTTGTGTGATTCATGTGATAAGGGGTTGTGGCTGGTGGGGCAGATCCTAGAATGAGCTCAATTTTGTGATCCGCATCCCTTCTAGGTGGTAGACCCTTGGGTAGTTCTATCGTGTAACGTGCCCCCTCCTCAAATTTCGGGACACGTCTTAGCAGTCCATCGAGAGATATATCTAGAAGATGCCGCCCAACACTCCCAAGGAATGACATAGGGTTTGCCAACTAGGGTCTCTCGAGTCTGCCCCGCAACAGAACTTATCTAGCCGTTCCCACTAGGATCGACCTGAAGTCCGAGTTCCTTGTAATCGGGTCTCCCTAACATCCTTCTAGCATCGGTCTACAACTGCTCCACTTTGCGCAGACACAACTGGGCCAAAGCAGACTCATACCGCACTTGGTTCAAAGAGAATGGGAAACGAGAGGGAGGCATCGCTCGACCTCTCTGTCCGTAGGGCATAGTCCCATTCTAGTCCCCTAAAATGGTATGAATCAGGGTTTCAACATACAAGTTCTAAGGTCCTAGTCTAACTAATGTTTGCATCAAATAAATTCCATTGAGGAAAGCTCTTGGCTAACCGAGACCACCCTGCCGTAGGATGGACCTGACAGCCACATCCACCACGCTTCCCTCAGGGGTTGTTTTAGTTATCTAATTACCTACCACATTATGTTTGACACATAAAAGTAGCTTCCTTAATTAACCCATTAATCACAGATTCCTTTACGTAATTTAGGGTACAGACACAAAGACAAGATAACAAGATCAAATACTTCCTTAACTTATCTTCAGATTAATGTTTGTCTCCCGCCCATATAGGAGAATTAAGTGTCCCTTTCTGCCTTTGCAGAAAAATCCTTCCGTCTCCCGGCAATAAAAACCCTAAGGTTTATCTTGCCAAGATTCTGCCTTGTAACTAGTATCAAGGCCTCGAGATCCCATCTCGAGTCACGTAGAACACTTGTGGAGGGTCCGGAGGCATTGGGATTTATGGGCAGAGCTCCCCTGGCACCCAAGCGTCCTCCTACTCCAAGTAATATCCATGGAGAGACCTCTCGTGGTGGGTTCGATCCACATTCCCGGCACGGATTCATAACCCCCTTGGTTAGGGTTTGGCGGTTCGCGGGGGTAGCTAACGCCATCCTTCCTTATTTATCCCTTTAGGAAATCATCCACAGCTGAAGCAACCAGCCTAATAACATTTACTAGGGAAGACATCCTTTTTGTTCCCATGGCAATTTTATCCTTACAGTTCCCGCCATGAAAATATAATCACTTGGATATTCATCCAAAACCACAACCAATCCTTAAGTATCATTCTGGAAACAATCAAGCTAAAACAACCAGCCTAATAACATTTACTAGGGAAAACATCCCTTTTGTTCCCATGGCAATTTATCCTTACACTTCCCGCCATGAAATTATCAATCACAAACAACTAGGATTAGCATCCAAAACCACATCAAGCAATCACCTTGCTCATGATCCACCTATCCTTAGTAAGGTTCTCTCCTCTTACCAACACAACCAGTCAATATTCACTGGGAGATACCCTTTTCAAACAACCAAGCATAACTTGGGTCAACAATCCATTTAGAGTTAGGTCACCAACTTCTATTAAGCTAGGAATGTATCCATTTGCGATAGTCTACAACAAGATCGATAAAACAATTCGCAGGAAATTATACTTGACCTCTTAAATTCTTTTGAAGCTCTCTTTCCCTTGGGCGTTTCCTTATAGTAATTTAGTCTTAACGCGAGTATTGACTGGTCAACCCAGGCATCGGACAAGCCTTATTCGCAACCTATCCAAGAGCCTTTTATTCTTCCAGTTCTTTACATCTCTCTCTAACCAAGTAAAGTTAACACACTTGGCAACGCAAGACTTTTCACCTAGGCCTTCAGGATATAGTCTAGATGCATGCGTCCCTTCCATCTCTCTTAGTGCGGTACTATGCAAAATTCTCCAATCAAACTTACCCATCATGCACATGGTGCGTTTAATATATTAGTACATCCTAAACGACCTTTAACTCTCTTTATACCTGGCAAGAAAACTTATTCCTAATGCACTGGGATCTCATGTGACTTGTGTATATGAAAGTCTAGGTTTCTATCCATCGGTGCAATTGCATCCTATGAACGGAAACTAACATTTTGTGTGTTTAATTTTTATGAAGATGCAAATCGTGATTTTTATTGGATAATTTAAGCATTACTCTATGCAAAGGTCTATCATTTTATGTAAAAATTTATGAAAACCTTATCATTTCATGTGCGTCAATCCATACAGAATCCATTCTATTTGTCTACTTGACTCCCATGCAATCATCCCGTAATTGCAATATTTTGTGCAACAATATTTCATGTACTAGGCTAGTCAATATTTCATGCAACCCATGCACCTGACTTTTCATAATCATGCACTTTAAGTATGGAAGAAAAACCATGAACAATAAGCAATAAGAATAGTGGGAGGGTTAGAAGACACCATTTTTGAGGGGGTGGTCAATGTCGTCTTGCTAGGTGTCACGAGCCATTCTCGTCTTGCTAGGTGTCAATGTCGTCTTGCTAGGTGTCAATGTCGTCTTGCTAGGTGTCTTCTTTTTCTCCTCCTCTCTTTCCCTCCTCCTCCTCCTCCTCCTCCTCCTCCTCCTCCTCCTCCTCCTCCTCCTCCTCCTCCTCCTCCTCCTCCTCCTCCTTCTTCTTCTTCTTCTTCTTCGTCTTCTTCTTCTTCTCCTTCTCTCTCTCCCTCTTCTTCTCCTTCTCCTTCTCCTCTCTCTCCCTCTTCTTCTCCTTATTCTTCTCCTTCTCTCTCTCCCTCTTCCTCTCCTTGTTCTTCTTCTCTCTCTCCCTCTTCTTCTTCTTCTTCTCTTTTTTTTCTCCTTCTCTCTCTCCCTCTTCTTCTCTTCTTTCTCCCTCTCTTCTTCCTCTTCTTCTTTTTCTCTTCTTCCTCTTCTTCTTCTTCTCTTCTTCTTCTTCTTCTTCTTCTCTTATTCTTCTCCTCCTCTCTCTCCTTCTTCCTCTTCTCACTGATCACGGGGGGTGCAGTTGCCTGGCGAACGAGGAGGGGGGGAGGAGGTTTCTGTTGACGGCCTAGGAGGCCACAGTTGTTGCCGCATAGAGGGGGGGGAGATGACGAACATGGGGGTTGAGGTTTTGCCGTCTGAATGCCAAGGAGGAGGGGGCAGTGTTTATGCAGGGAGGGGGAGGAGGGTGGCATGGTCACCACCCCTCCCACCTGGGGGCTGCATGCCCCCTATCCTTCACTTCACTCCCTCTCACTCTCTCTCCCCGATGTCCTGTCGGCAGGGAGAGAGAGAGAGAGTTAAAAAAATTTGCACTAATAATATAGTTTTTTCATTAAGGGGGGGGGGAGGGGAGCACGGGAATATTACATCCTCTCCCCCTTAGAGGAATCGAGATGTCCTCATCTGGAGAGGACCTGGGAAAGACAAGCACTAATGGAGCTTTATGACCTGTGGGTTAAGACCCACCATGCATCCGCTGCGCTACTCTTGATGTTTCAAGTAGTGCACTCATATTATTTGAATTAACCTTAGACACAAGAGTAGGATCTATTCTCAATTGTGTTACATGTCGATTACGCTTCTAGGAATTTTAATCCTCCTAATAAGGTTTAGTGGGTTCTAGATCTTCGTCTTCATCTAATCTGTCTATATATCCATAGACTGCACATGTGTAGCTTCGTTTTCTTGGAGGCTCAAAGTCTTCTGGACTTAGATTAGGGCAGTCTGCTTGGATGTGTCCTAGCTCCTTACAATGAAAACATTGACGGTAGGGACATCTCCTATGGATGTGCACTATCTCTCCACACGTATGGCATCTCTTATCCTGATCTTCATAGTCATCTTTGCTACAATTGCTTGATTTAAGTTCTTGGACGATTGGATTTGCTCAGAGTAATGCGTCTTGCAAGTCCATTGGGCGCATTGATTCCAATCGAGTGTTTATCTGTGGATTAACCCAACACAGAATTTTGACACCTGTTGTGTCATATCCATTGGGGGTTCATACTTTAGGAGTGAAACGAACTTTGAATAATATGCTTCAAGGGATAATCCTAGCTGCTTCAAGTCATAGAATTCGTTCATCTTTTGTGTGCGGTAGGCAGGTGGCCGATACCTCCCTCGTACACCTTCCTTAAGCTTATCCCAAGTGACTGTCCCCTTCGAGAGCACTTGGTCTTTGCACCATTTTTTCCACCAAAGTCTCACTTTGCCTGTAAGCTTAAGTTTGGGAGCATGGCTTGGTTAGCAGGTGGAGTTCCTGCTGCCTCAAAATAGTCCTCCATGGACTCAATCCAGATCTCGGCATCAGCTTGAACAGTCCTTCCCTTGCCATCAAACTCGAATGCCTTAATTTGCTTGAGAAGAAATTTCTTCTCTTGCATGTCAGCATTCGTGGGTGCAGAAGGTGCCTGAAAATCAAGCCATATCACTTAGGTTATTTATGTTTAGAATATGTCTATGAACCAGACATTAATCAATCATGTATCATTATGAAGTTTTTGCTTTGATACCAACTGTAACATGACCGCTCCTCAAATCGCGGGACACATCTTAGCAGTCCATCGAGAGATATATCTAGAAGACACTGCCTGGCACTCCCAAGGAATGACATGGGTTTTGCCAACTAGGGTCTCTTGAGTCTGCCTCGCAATGGAACTTTTCCGGCCCTTCCCACTAGGATCGACCTGAAGACTGGGTTCCTTGTAATCGGGTCTCCCTAATAGCCTTCTAGCGTCGGTCTACAATTGCTCCACTTTGCGCACACACAACTGGGCCAAAGCAGACTCATACCACACTTGGTTCAAAGAGAATGGGAAACGAGAGGGAGGCATCGCTCGACCTCTCTGCTCATAGGGCATAGTCCCATTCCAGTCCCCTAAAACGGTATGAATCAGGGTTTCAACTTACAAGTTCTAAGGTCCTGGTCTAACTAACGTTCGCATCAAATAAATTCCATTGAGGAAAGCTCTCGACTAACCGAGACCACCCTGCCGTAGGATGGACTCAACGGTCACATCCATCACGCTTTCCTCGGGGGTTGTTTTAGTTATTTAATTACCTACCACATTATGTTTGACACATAAAAGTAGCTTTCTTAATTAACCCGTCAATCACAGGTTCTTTTATGTAATTTAGGACACAGACACAAAGACAAGATAACAAGATCAAACACTTCCTTAACTTATCTTCAGATTAATGTTTGTCTCCCGCACATATAGGAGAATTAAGTGTCCCTTTCTGCCTCCACCGAAAAATCTTTCCGTCTCCCGGCGATAAAAACCCGAAGGTTTATCCTACCAAGATTCTACCTTATAACTAGTATCAAGGCCTCGAGATTCCATCTCGAGTCACGTAGAACACTTGTGTAGGGTCTAGAGACATTGGTATTTACGGCCACAGCCACCCTGGCACCCAAGCGTCCTCCTACGCCAAGTAATATCTACAGAGAGACCTCTCGCGGAGGGTTCGGTCCACATTCCTAATGCAGATTCATAGCCCCCTTGGTTAGGGTTTGGCGATTTGCGGGGGTAGCTAACGCCATCCTTCCTTAATTATCCCTTTAGGAAATCATCCACAGTTGAAGCAACCCGCGTAATAACATTTACTAGGGAAAACATCCCTTTTGTTCCCATGGCAATTTATCCTTACAGTTCCCACCATGAAAATATAATCACTTGGATATTCATCCAAAACCACAACCAATCCTTAAGTATCCTTCCAGAAACAATCAAGCTGAAACAACCAGCCTAATAACATTTACTAGGGAAAACATTCCTTTTGTTCCCATGGCAATTTATCCTTACACTTCCCACCATGAAATTATCAATCACAAACAACTAGGATTAGCATCCAAAACCACATCAAGCAATCACCTTGCTTATGATCCACCTATCCTTAGTAAGATTCTCTCCTCTTACCAACACAACCAATCGATATTCACTGGGAGATACCCTTTTCAAACAACCAAGCATAACTTGGGTCAACAATCCATTTAGAGTTAGGTCACCAATTTCTATTAAGCTAGGAATGTATCCATTTGCGATAGTCTACATCAAGATCGATAAAACAATTCGCAGGCAATTATACTTTCCCTCTTAACTTCTTTTGAAGCTCTCTTCCCCTTGGGCATTTCCTTGTGGTAACTTAGTCTTAACTCGAGTATTGACTGGTCAAGCCAAGCAGCGTACAAGCCTTATTCGCAATCCATCCAAGAGCCTTTTATTCTTCCAGTTCTTTACTCATCTCTCTCTAACCAAGTAAAGTTAACACACTTGGCAATGCAAGACTTTTCACCTAGGCCTTCAGGATATAGTCTAGATGCATGCATCCCTTCCATCTCTCTTAGTGCGGTACTATGCAGAATTCTCCAATCAAACTTACCCATCATGCACATGGTGCATTTAATATATTAGTACATCCTAAACGACCTTTAACTCTCTTCATTCCTGGCAATGAATACTTATTCCTAATGCACCAAGATTTCATGTGACTTGCGTATATGAAAGTCTAGGTTTCTATCCATCGGTGCAACTACATCCTATGAACAGAAACTAACATTTCGTGTGTTTTTATAAAGATGCAAATCGTGATTTTTGTTGGATAATTTATGCATTGCTCTACGCAAAGGTCTATTGTTTTATGTAAAATTTTATGAAAACCTTATCATTTCATGTGCATCAATCCATGCAGAATCCATTCTATTTGTCTACTTGACTCCCATGCAATCATCCTGTAATTGCAATATTTCGTACAACAATATTTCATGTACTAGGCTAGTCAATATTTCATGCAACCCATGCACCTGACTTTTCATATTCATGCACTTTAAGTATGGAAGAAAAACCATGAACAATAAGCAATAAGAATAGTGGGAGGGTTAGAGGACACCATTTTTGAGGGGGTGGTCAATGTCGTCTTGCTAGGTGTCACGAGCCATTCACAGACTTCCGGTCTCATGCATCCTTGTAACCCTGAGTGTCCTTGACTTCTTGATGGCCGCAAACGAGTCTTCGTGTTTGGCCTTCTGATTTCTCTTCAAGTTCTCTTCTTTCTCACCTTCTTCTTCTTCTCCTCCTCTCTCTCCCTCTTCTTCTTCTTCTTCTTCTTCTTCTTCTTCTTCTTCTTCTTCTTCTTCTTCTTCTTCTTCTTCTTCTTCTTCTTCTTCTTCTTCTTCTTCCTCTCCTTTTTCTTCTCCTCTCTCTCCCTCTTCTTCTTCTTCTTCTCTTCTTTTTCTCCTTCTCTCTCTCTCTCCCTCTTCTTCTCTCCCTCTCTTCTTCCTCTTCTTCTTTTTCTCTTCTTCTTCTTCTTCTCTTCTTCTTCTCCTCCTCTCTTCTCTCCTTCTTCCTCTTCTCACTGATCACCGCGGGGGGGGGGGGGGGGGGGGGGAGCGCAACTGCTTGGCGAACGAGGGGGGGGGAGGAGGTTTCTGTCAACGGCCCAGGAGGGCGCAGCTGCTGCCGCACGGAGGGGGGGGAAGGTGACGAACACGGGGGGGGGAGATTCTACTGTTTGAATGCCAGGGAGGAGGGGGCATTGTTCGACGCAAGGAGGGGGAGCCTCCCTTATATAGGAGGGGGAGGAGGGTGGCATGGGCCACCACCCCTCCCACCTGGGGGCTGCATGCCCCCTATCCTCCACTTCACTCCCTCTCTCTCTCTCCTCGACATCCTGTCGGCGGGGAGAGAGAGGGAGTTAAAAAATTTTGCACTAATAATAAATTTTTTTCGTTAAGGGGGGGGAGTTCCCATGGGGGGGGGAGGCACCGAGGGGGGGGGAGCACAAGAATATTACATACCGGCATTACATCTTTGAACTCCTCAAGTATTTCTGCCACTTCTGTGTTGCTAGTTTGGGGTTTGGGTTTTTTTGTGATCTCCTTCTCAATGGGTTGAATCATACATAGATAGACCATGTCTTGTTGCTTAACGGATTTCTCCACTTGCTTGGCACTGCATGTCATGATGTGTGGCCTAATAGGGTTCACTTGACACGGTGTTGCTTGCATTGGCACTCTTGATTGGTTTGGGCTTGACTTCATTGTTTGGAAAGCAGTTGCAAGCTTGTTCTCCTTCATTTGCACTTTGATTGGTGTCCTTCCTAGTAACTGCATTCTTTCATAGGATACTCTGACACCTTCTCCTTGCATATCTAGCATCATCTCATTCACTCCCTTTCCAAACATTGCAATGACATATTTATAATAGAATTCGAAGCCTAGGATAACTTCAAAATTATCCATGGGGATTACTAAGAAGTTGAGCTTTTCTTTCCATTTCTCGGCTTCTACTTATATTGCAAAGACCTTTTTCATTTCTTTGGCCTCTCCTTGTGTGAATGTTATTGTCAATCCTTTTGGGGCCTTAGACAATTTCAATCCATGTTTGGCTGCGCATTCAAGTGTGATAAAGTTGTTGTGAGCGGCCCATGTGTCCACCATAATAGCATGATTCCCTTTGCTCACTTTGCCTTTGATGTATATGTTGTGGACTGTTGCTACCCAGGCCGCCATGCAATGGGGTTGCACATTGACTATCCCTACTCTTGGGTGGTCTATGCTTTCATCACTTCCACTTGGGATTTCTTGGATGCGTGGGGGTTGTGGTTCCTCTCCTCTATATGCATTAGTGGTGTTCACCCTGAACCTTCTTAATGAGAATGTGCCTTCCATGGGGCATCTGTATTGATAGTGTGGTCCCTCGCATTTGAAACATCTAATCCCCGTGGTTGGGCCTCGAGGTCTCCACCATGATGTGTTTGATCTTGTGGAATCATATGACGTGCTTGGAGTCGACCTGTAATGGTTGTTCCCCCATTTGCCAATTGCTCCTCTTGGCATTAATGTAGATTATGACGTGACTAATGTTATATTATGGTGTTATGATGGAAGTCTGGCCCCACGTCTTTGTGAACTGGCCTCTAGGAACATTGGGTCTCGGGGTCTATGAGTTGTTGTTGATTTTGGTATTGAATCTATTCTGTTTCCCCTGGGATGTCCTCCTGCCTTCCAAATCCACAAGTCTTTTAGCCATTCTCATGGCCTCGGCTAAGATGGTTGGCTCCTGCCTCTCTATGTCTCTTTTGGCCCACTCCTGCATCCCAAATAGGAATCCATGCAATTTGGTGTCAGTGTCCATGTTGGGTAGTTGTAGCATGATCTGCCTGTATTTATTGACATACTCCTTCATCTTCCCTTGCATTTGCTTGAGGTTTCTCCATTCATCTCTAACTTTGAATCTTTCCATCTTTGGAATGAAATAATCTTTGAGTTCCTCTTGGAGTTCTTCCCATGAAAAGATGGTATGTCCTTGCTCCTGTTCCAACATGTACCAACTAGCACTATCCTCCTCTAAGTAGATGGCTGCCACCTTTGCCTTCCTATCTTTGGTGATCGCGGCATATTTCAAGTATTTGTCCACCTCTGCAATCCACTTCTTCAGAACTAGCCCGTCTCTCTCTCCTTTGTACTTGGCGGGTTGGGGCATCTTGAATTTGCTGTAGTCGTCTTTTGAGCTATCACTATCTTCCTCTTCTCTATGGCTATGCTTCTTGTCCTTCTTCTTACTTCTGGCTTCTACTACCTTCTCCTTCTCTTTTCTTGTATCTTGTGCCCTCCTAGAAGTCTCCTCTCCCTAATCTATCCATCTCCTCTTGTACTTTCTACCTTTTCTCCTCTTCTTTTTGTTATAGCACCCCTTCTCTATTGCCCTGCTCTACTTCTAATTTTCTTCTCCTTTCCTCTTCCTCTTCCTTCATCTGCATGTTCCTCCAAATTGACTCTAGCATGCCTGACATGCCCTCCAACTTTCTTTCCAATCTGGCTACTGTCTCCTCTTGGGCTACTCTCCATTCTTGCCCTCTACTCTTCTTCCTCTCTTCCATCATTGGGACGGGTACATTCTCTCTGTCGTCCTCCATGTGGTCGGTGGGGTTGTCAATGCGGGGAAGCTGCGTTTTGCCTTTGGGTGGTGGTTGTACCGCAGGGAAGTCATGTCACATCTTCAGATGGTTGATGGTGTCGAGGTCACGGTGCTACCCAGGTGTCATGCCAGGGTCGACGCAATGAGGTTGATATGATAAGGGGTTGATGCGACATGGGGCGACGTGATGGGGGTCGATGTGACGTGGGGCATCGTTTCGGATTGTTCTCTTTGGGGCACTGGATCTTTTCTCCTACTTCCGTGAGCATTCCTTCACTCAGAGCAAGAGTTGCTCTGATACCAAGTGTGATGCACCCGCACTCATTACTCACTCAACACGGCATAGAAAGGTAATGCGATATGTGAGAGCAAGGTATACTCTTGTATTATTCAATCAAAGAAACGGTACAACATAGGCACATCCCAAGATTACACCCTCGTGACACCGCACATAAGAGGGTTCACCACCACTGGGTATAGGAAATCACACATAGAGTGGAAACCAAGCACGGCTCAGAGTCACTACTACCCCCTATGTAGGTGTTTCTAGTGATAATGCCATGGTATAGCTACAAAGCCCTTACAGGTGGGGGGGGAGGTGCAAGAAGTGGGTTTTGTATGTGTGGGGGAGGGGAGCAAGGAGTGGGTTTTGTGGGGAAGGAGAGATGCATTTTGGCTTGGAAATTGCCTCCCTTTTTTTTTGGGGGGGGCGGGGGGCGGGGGGACCATACTGGAGCTTATACACACATTATTCCACGCTTGTCCAGTCTGCCCGCCCCACACCACATCCACCATAGTTCCCGTCCGTCTCGCCCCCACGTCTCTCTCTCTCTCTCTCTCTCTCTCTCTCTCTCTATATATATATATATATATATATATATATATATATATATATATATATATATATATAAAGAAAAAACACTTTTTTTCTTTAATTAATTAAGTAACTAAAAAAATAAGTAAAATCTTTTTAAATTAACTAGTTAATGAATAAATTTTTAAATGAATTAATTATTAGCTAATTAAGTAACTAGTTTACCAATTAATTAAGTAGCCAATGAACTAATAAATTACTAACTAATTATTAATTAATTAATTAATTAACTAATAATTTTTTTAATTTGTTAATTAGTTAATCGATTATTTATTTATCAATTATAAATTAATTGAAATAACTATTAAACAACCAATAAATATCTTTAATTCAAGTAGTAATTGTTGATTTTAATTTGTGTACTTATTTAATTAAATTATGATTAAATAAAAAATATATATTAATTTATATATTAGTATTAATCATTTCATATAAATCAATGTGTTAGTATAGTAATACTAATTAATCAATTAATATGATAATACATTAATATATTAGTTATATGAGATTTTTTTTGGAGGGAATGAAGAGAGAGTAATACTAATTAATCAGTTAATATGATAGTACATTAATATGCTAGTTGTATGGGATTTTTTTTGGAGGAAATGAAGAGAGTGCAAGTGCATGTGGATTAGCATGGTTTTGCTCGTTGAGAAAGGAATCGTTTTGACGCGCACATCTATGTTAGTTATTTGGGTTTCGGGTCCAAGGTATGTGAGAGAGTGTGTGTGTGGGTCAAGATGGTTGAAAAGAGAGAAAGCATGTGGATAGGGATCATTTTATCACCAAAGAAGGGGTTATCAGCACCCCAATATTTGGTGTAGAAAAATATGACAAGCACCCCTCCCCCCCCTCTTGCATCTCTCTTTGTATAGCACATGTCTCATAGTCTCCCTTTCTCCATCTCTCCATCTATCTCTCTCTCTCTCTCTCTCTCTCTCTCTCTCTCTCTCTCTCTCTCTCTATCTATCTCTCTGACATGCATTTAATGCCCCACTATCTCAAAGTGGTTATATAAGGCCACCCCCATGACACAACGCCTCCCCCTCCCTCAAGTTGTGGAATATTTTCTTGATCTCGTAGGTGGGTACATCTCTCTCTCTCTCTCTCTCTCTCTCTCTCTCTCTCTCTCTCTCTCTCTCTCTCTCTCTCTCTCTCTCTCTCTCTCTCTCTCTCTCTCTCTCTCTCTTTCTCTCTCGTACCCATATCCACACACACACACTCTCTCTCTATCTTCCTCTTTTGCTCTCTCCCTCCCACACAAATCTATATATCTTCTCTCTCTCTCTCTCTCTCTCTCTCTCTCATATATCTGGCACCCGCATCCATAGCTTTGGAAAGGGATCCACCATCAAGTGCTACACCCAACACCGAGGTTTGCATATATGTATCCTTCCTCTTGGCCAATGCACTACACAAGTAGTCAGTTCCTATTGTTGAAGAAGGAAGACATTTGTAATGGCAATGGCTACCATGTTCTTACTATCACCCATGCGAATGACTGAATACAAAATGTGCCGATCCATTGTAACAATGACCATGAGGCTGGCCAGGTATATATTCTGGATACCTTGGTCTCGGAAGACTATCTTGTTGAACAAGAAAATGGGCCTACATTATAGCCTTCCCCCCACCATACACCTCATCTAGGGTCCTTGTATCATTGAGAAAACAACAATCACTGTGGAAGCCTCACCACCCCCCTTGGACTTTGAGAAAAATAAAACCATCCCTATCATGCTTGATGTGGAAGAGGAGGGGATGTGACAATCCTCTTATGCTATAAGTGTGGGTGAGTACTGGAGCCCCGAGAGGAACACCAAGGAAAAGGGAATTCTCTTGCAAGAAAATCTATCTTGTAACATCAACAAGCTTGTTTATCATGTTTTATATGATCACAATGAAGAAAAGAACACCAGGCACAACAAATCTTCATACAGCATCATGTAGATCTCCCACGGATTTGATAGAATCAACCATATTTTTCAATATCTTCACAAAATCCATCAATAGAACAAAGAAAGCAAAGGAATACACCATCTTTGAATGGAAATACATCACATAGTATTCATCTTCAATATCTTCATAGTCTTCTCTCTCAATCTCTCATATACAATCACTCTGTTTGAGTAGAATTGGCTATCTCTGACTCTCTCTCTCTCTCTCTCCATCAATAATACATCATATCCTCTCTACAATCTCTCAAAATCACTCTCAATAATCCTTCTTAGATCGTGGATACCCCTCCCAAGAGGTATGTCTGATATGAAAAGTCACCAGAGCCACTACAGTGTCCTTTCATAGCTCACTACTGTCACTTCACTCTAGTCTTCTCTTGAGTCTTCAGCAACTACTTCTTCCAGCTCTTTTGCACTTTTATTCACCTGTTTCCAAGGCTAGAAAACTTTCCCAAGCTACACTCTCATCCATCACAACACATACAGAAGCATACGGAACAGTCTACAGAACAGTACCAGAACAGCTACAGTACAGAACATAACAGAAACAGAGGCTCTATAGAAGACCTACAGAAGGTTACAGAATATCATCAAAACCACATAACTCATTCTCAAACCATTCCAAACTCTCAAAAACAATAAACATTCACAATATCTCAATCTTCATCAATCAATACTCCATCCCTCCTTACAGAAGACAATCAGAACAAAACAGAGCAAAACAGAACAAAATAGAAGGTATACAGAACCTATCAGAACCTATCAGAACATCACAGAACCACTAATAAACATCATGAACTTCCAAAACACAATCAATATCATCAAAAACACTCTCAAATCACTTCCAAATCAATCAATCATCTCATAAAATCAACCTTTCAGCTCTCAAAAACAACAAAAAATCAGCCAAAAAACAAGTCATTTCAACACTCAACATATCCCCACACTTAATAAGGAAGCGTCCTCGCGACCCAGGAAAAAGGGAATATAAGTTCATTTAAAAGCGCAACTTGGATCGTCAATATCTCTTCAAAAAGAATCCATCCACCACGACCCCAACTTATAACCTGTTTCTGATATAAAAATACAAAGACAGGAAAACCCTTTTGAAATTAACACCTCTTAGCAAACTAAAAATCACAACAAATTTGTAAAGGATATAAGATGTTTCTTCTTCTTCATCAGCATCAATTTCAACTCTCCATCCACCACGACCCCATCACCGCAAATCTCCAAAATGTAGCTCGTACACGAAATCCAATCCAATAGGAAACCATCACGCTCGTTTTACATAAATGAACTCACAACACAAACACTGATACACAACACAACCATCTGAATGACTCCTCCAAAAAGAGAGGGACAAGTACTGGGATGGCGTTTTGGCAGGCATAAACCTGTCCTGGAGAAACTGACAGATCGTCTTCCATACAGGATCAGTGATCATAGAAAAGGAAACTCCTGAAGAGTTTATCACCTTCTTAACATCCAGCATTTCCCTTGTCTGCTTTTGCAACAGCTTCAGAATCTCTTCATTAGAGAAAAGCTGACGAGTGGTCACAAAAGGTTCACCTTTGGAGGGTAGATACAGAGCCTTCCCTAAGCCTCGAGGTGTCAAAGTCATAGAAATGCCCTGGACTAGTCCTGTCTTCTTGCTGTAAGAGGCCAGAAACTCATCACATAACGACGGATCCTCTGGAAGCAATGGAAAAGAAGTAGCCACAAAAGCAGCAAGGCCCGCCTTCATGAGAGGCTCAAAAGTAAGTAGGGAAGAGTAATCCCTACTAACTAATGGGACGTACTGGATAGGGGGAGGAGCATGAGAAGGCGCCATTCAGATGGTTACACACACACACCACAAACACAGACAATCAAGGAGAATGCCTGCAAAGCAACAGACAAAAAACCAAGGATAAGAAAATAACCAAACAAGAAAACGTGACTCGACCAACTAACCCCAAGCAAACCACATCCTAGAAAAAATTCGACATGACCTTGAGACATATGCGACCGAAAGCTTCATGCGATGCATCAGACAAACACCCTGAACCCCGTATCAGGCAAGAAAAGAAAAAAAACTACATACCATACCCGTAACCGTAACAAAGATAGTAAACCAAAACAATACCACATCCTACACATATCAAGACTACATCGGTGATAAACCAGGACTGGACCAAGAAAATAACTCGAATGACTGCGCATACCCATCCCACGAAACGGTTCATTAAAAAGGGGAATTAAGTGCAGTGAGGGGGAATTAATTTAATGAAGGGTTGATTTTAATAAATTATTAAGAATGGGTGAATTTTTATTAGGTGATAAACCTTAGCAAGAAAACGACAGTTCCTTCTTATAAATTAAATTACCAATTATTAGGTGAAGCGGTGCATTAATTCGAATCCCGGACTTTGATACCCGACTGGGTCTCTAAATGCAAATTCATTGATTACAAATTAAGGTGATGTGGAGCGTTTTTTTGCCAGCGCGTGCTCATGTGACGGCTGGTTCATTTTAATTAAAAATTAAAGTGCCTCTGTAGCGCACGTAGCGCGTGTGAAGTGAACGGTGGGTTAATTTTAATTAAAAAGTATGTGTGTGTTGAGCGCGAATGCGCGTGGAACTGTGGGTGAATAAAGAGTTCATTTTAACATTTAATATGTGATTAAGGGAAAAATCAAAATAAAAAAAGCTCATAAAATAAATACCTGGAAGGGGTGTGTATGTAATGCAAAAATGCGCACGAAATAGTCCCCCAAAAGAAGTGAATCCAGTAAAGGAAAAGTAAAGACCACTGACGAAACAACAAAGACAACACCTTAGTGGATGGGGTGATTTGTTTTGTGGTTGGGTTTTTTAATTTTTGTAATTTGGGATTATTTATGGTTAGGTTTTGTTTGTGCGGTTGTTATGTGTGGTGGATTTTATTGTTTGTTATTTGTGTAGTTTGTTTGTTTGTTTTTGTTTTTTTAAAAAAAAAATAAGAATAAAAATAATAATAGGGAAATCAATATATACAACACATGAATATGGAGGAAATATCCACAATGGAGTGGATGCAAATAAAATAGAGAGTGTTAAGGGAAATTTCCGTTTGTTGGTTTGTGGGTTTGTTTGTGTGTTTTTTTTTTTTTTTTTTAATTTTAACAATAGGGGTACCATGTATGGTAATATTTTAAAATGAAAAATAAATGAAAAATGGTCAAGGGGAAAGAGGGGAAATTTTTAGAATTTTTTACTATTTTTAAATGAATTTTCTACATTTGTTGGTAATTTGGGGGATAAATTGGGAAATATTTAATTTTCAGAAATTTTAGGGTTGGAAATTTCCAGCCAAAAAATTCCCAAAAATCGGCAAAAAGCAAAGGGAATTTTTAAAATTTTTTTTGAATTATTTTGATGGGAAAATTAATTTAGAAATTAATTAAATCAGGTAAATCAGGTTAATCTGAGAAGTAAGTTAGAAGTAAGTCAGTTAAGTCTGGTTAGTCTGGGTAAGTCATGTAAGTCACATGAAGTCAAGTCAGGTTAGTCAAAGGGAACTAGGTTAGTCTAGGTTAGTCAAAGTCAGGTAGATAGACTAAGGCAAGGCAAGTCAGGTTAGTCTGGGGTAGGCTAAGTTAGGTTAGTAGACTAAGTTAGGTCTGTGGGGACTAACCTAAGGGGGGTTAGTGTAACTAGGCTAAAGTTAGTTTAACTAGGGTAGGGTTAGTTGACTAGGGGGGGTTAAACTAACTACAGTTGGGTTAATTGATTGGGGGGAGGTTAAACTAACTACAGTTGGGTTAGTATAACCTAACTAAAATTAACTAAATTAATTAGGGTTAATTAAGTTAGTTAAAGCTAACTAACTTGACAGTTAGAGGAGGAGGAGGAGGAGGAGGAGGAGGAGGCGAGGACGGCAGCGCGGCCGGGGAGCGGCTGCGGCGGCTAGGTGTCGGCGGTGGCGGCGCTGACGGAGTCGACGGCGGCGAGATGGCGGCTGGCGCGGCTGGTCGGCAGCGTCCGGGCTGCGTCCGGCGGCGTCCAACAGGTGCGGGCGGCGGCGATTAGGTGTCGACGGCGGCGGCGCGGCCAGAACCGAGCGGCGAATGGCAGGGTGGCTGGTCGGAACCAGGCGCTTGGGGGGGAGGCAAGGCACCAGGCGGCAGAACGGTGGCGACCTGGTAGGCGGGCGGCTCGCAGCCAGGCGATGGGGAGTCAGCGCCACAGGCGGCGCCTGGAAGAAGTGCCAAGGAGGGAGGCAAAGGGCCTGTGGGGCGGCGGCCCAGGAGGAAGAGGAGGAGAAGGAGAAGGAGGGGGAGGAGGGTGGAGGGAGGAGGGGAAGGTTGGGGAGGGTCGGGGAGAGAGAAAGAGGGGAGAGGAAGAAGAAGAGAGAGAGAGAGAGGGGAAGGGTAGTTAGGAAGGGGAGGTCCGTTGGGGGAAGGGAAGGGTGAGGAAAAAATATTTAAAAATAAATAAATAAATAAATAAATTAATTAATTCATTAATTTTTTTAAAAAAAGGAAAACAAAAGAAGAGGTGAGACGCCCCTGGCCCGCGCGCATGCGCGGGGCAGGGGTAAAAAAATTTGCGGTGACGGGAGGGAAAGGGCACCTGGATGCACGGACGGAGCACGCGGACACGACCGGGGCGCGTTAAAATGCGTAAAATTGAAAAGGGCGCGTTCACGCGTAGGACGGAGCGCGTAAAGACACAGAAAAATAAAGAAAAATTAATAACTCCCAATCGGATCATCAAAACGAAATAGCGTAAAAACAAAAAGTGGGCAGGACGGCAAGGGGAAGACAGGGAAAATATGTGACGGAGGTTCCGGGGGGATGAAAGGGCGGCCACGCGCAAAAAACACAAAAAATGAACCAAAAAACGCAATTAAAAATTAATATCGAAAAATCCGTGCATCGGAATGAGGTGCAAAAAAAAGGAAAACTGTGCAAAAAGATGTGCCCGACAATCCTATCACATCAAAACATAATTCCGACTAAGATAAGACGCGTTCACGTGGGAAAAACCCAAAAAACAAACCCGAAAATGGGATCGGAAATTAATATCGGACGAACCGTTCACCAAAATGTCAGGCAGTAAGAAGGAAAAATGTCCGCATGAAGGAATGGCACAGGGTTATCATATTAAATCGCAGTTCCGGTGGAAGTAGGAGGGGTTCACATGTGAAAAACTCCAAAAAGACACCCGAAAACTCATTTAAAAATTAATAAGTAAAAATCCGAAAGCCGAAAGAGGGGGAAGGAAAAAGGAAAAAGGTGGGGGAAGACACAGGGGACACAGCTGTCAAACCAAATTGAAATTCCGATGCAACCAGGGCAGGTTCTCATGGAAAAATGTCAAAAAGACGCACGAAAAAGTCGTAAAAAACCGGAAAATTAATAATGGACAAATCGTGTATCAGAATGACACGGAATAAAAAGGAAAAATGTCAGGGGAAAAGTGGTTGTCAGGGCTATGACGTCAGATCATGGTGCCGAAGCAAGAAAAGCACGCTCACATGGAAAACCGGCTAATTTGCGCAAAATGCTTCAAAAATGAATAACTCAAAAACCGTGCACCGGAATAGGGGTAGGTGAAAAGGAAAAATGGTCAGTGCAAAGGAGGAAATAGGGCTATAAGGTTGGATTGGGACTTTGGTGAACGTAGGATGCATTCACATAGTAGGACCTTAAAATCAGGGAATGAAGGAAAACTATAAGGGAACAGCCCCAAGGGTGGGTGGAACATAACCGGGTGGATGGAAAGGGATCCCAATAGGGTAAAAGCAAGTTATGGCATACATGCATGAGCAGGGTAAGGCATATGCAGAGGGGTATGCAATGTAGACGCGCAGGGACGCGTCCCCACACTTAAAACCTTAACGGATAGGGTTAACCGAGCAACAGGGATAGGACCACGCCACAGACCATCCACTAACTTCCCCACACTTAAAACATGACTGTCATGAAGAAACAGAAGGTGTAGGGTTAGAAAAACTTGGCCCGTTTCGTCAAGAAGCCCGGTTGAGTGTCGATGGCACGTCCAGTGTTGTTGTCGACGCTGGAGGTACCAAGGCATCTTTTACAACGCACGTCCTTCATGGCAGGGACCACGCAGCAGTACCCAGGGAGGTAGCTGGTTGAAGGAATCGCAGGAAATGCGTTGTCGATGATGAGGGATATTGCACTCAACTCATAGTCACTCAAATGGAATGAAAGAATAGTCACTCGCCCCATGACTAATATCACTCGAGGAAGAATGATTGAAACCCATATCTCATACATGGTTGAGGAATCGACAAGGAGGAATGGTGTAGAAGGAGTATGCCAAGGTGCACAGTTGATGGTGCATTAGTGCGTCCAACCCGTCTGGCATAAGTGCAAGGAGGAAGGCAAGGGAGCCTTACGGTGCAGTGTACAGAACAGGGTGGCGTGTCTTGTGATGACGGGAAAGACCCATCCCGTGGGTGCACAGGAAAACTGGAACATACCTGACTCCAAGTGTTGTAACGTCCCTCAATCTCACCTCTCGGTAATTGATTGAAGAAACTCCAGTCACACTCAGCCCACCCCCTATGTCTCACGCTCTGTTGAGAGATACAAGAGGGCAGCCTTTCCTGAAACCCGTTGATGTAATCCTCACGGTCACTTGTGCAAAGGTTGTATGCCTTGTGCACATTTGATGGTGCAACGGTGCATCCCTCCCTGTGCCGGCATACGGTGCGAGAAAGAAGGCCAGGGAGCCTTATGGTGCAGTGCACAGAACAATTTGTGCTTTTTGCATTGAGAGGCCCATCCCGTGCGTGCAACACTTCATTCACACTTCTCACCTCTCATTTGATTTGAAGGAAAAAGATTGGTCACTCGCCCCACCCTCTGTCTCACTCTCCGTTGATAATTATAGAGTGCAACCATACTCACTTCCCCATCCGGTTAGGATGAAAGCTCACGTCACTCGATTGTTTGTCGACCGATATGTATCTTTTTTTTTTTCGAATTGAGCAAGGGAATGGTAGAACTACCATTTGTCAGAACCAACCTCGCCACTGATGCTGGTGGAAAATAGAGGATAAGAGATCAAGGCTGGAAGGGGGGTTTGAGGGGACAGAGGGTTGTGTTCACTTCATCAGGAGTGACTGAAGAACGGCTATCAGAAGTAGCATCATAAGAAGTACAGTGTCGCGCTAATGAGGGAAAGGATCAAGTGTCCGTAATTGTCAAGATCCCCAAGGAGGGAAGTACTTCTTCAGGCGATATCCATTGATCAGAAAGGGATCATCCGAGGCATCAACGTTCTGTACTTGGACAGAGCCATTAGGGTTGACGGCAAGTACCTTATAGGGGCCCATCCACCGCTGTTGGAGCTTGCCAGGAAACTTGCCAAATCATGAATCATAGGCTAGGACCAAATCACCTTCGTTGAACTCCTTGTGCTTGATAAAGCTATCATGGTAAGCCTTACGTCGAGCTTGCATGGCTTCCATGCACTGGAGAGCCATCCTACGAATTTCGTCCAGACATTCTAGGTGCAGGAGACGGCATTGCAGTGAATCATCGTCCCCCAAACACTCTTTGATGGCCACTCTCAAAGAGGGTAGTTCCAATTCAACAGGGAAAACAGCTTCTGTACCATACACCAGCTGGAAGGGTGTCTGTCCTGTTGCTGCTTTATGGGAGGTTCTGTACGCCCAGAGGGCCTCTATAAGTCGATCGTCCCAATCACGACGATGTGCGGCGATTGTTCTTGTCAAAATCGAGCAGAGGATGCAATTGGTGACTTCGACTTGGCCGTTGGCTCTGGGGTAATAAGAAGTGGACTTGCGATGGTGGATCTTATACAACTCTGTTAATTCTTCCATGACTTTGTTGAGGAAATGAGTGCCTCTGTCACTCACCAGCTCTAAGGGACTGCCAAAACGGGTGATGATATTCTCGTACATGAACAGGGCCATGTTGTTACCATCGTCCCGCTTTAGGGCTTTAGCTTCACACCACTTTGTGACATAATCCGTACATACGAGGATGTATCGGTTCTGTTTCCTTCTGGTAGGAGGATCAATCGGACCTATGAAGTCGATGCCCCACTTCTCAAACGGCTTCAAAGGAAGGATAGGTTGCAGTGGCATGGCACTTGTCTTCGTGGGTTTCCCCATTCTTTGACAAGCATCACATCTTTTACAGTAATCATAGGCATCCTTATGGATGGTAGGCCACCAATATCCTGCTAGCAGAGCCTTCCTGGCTGTAGCTTCTCCTGCAAAGTGGCCTCCACATGGCTCGTCATGGCAAGCCTTCAGAACAATCCCAATCTCATCTCCTGCAACACATCTTCTAAGCACTTCATCTTTGCCTTTCTTGTACAGTGCACCGCCTAGCAGGGTGTAGGGGGCTGATTCTAGCATGAGCTTCTTCCTTTCCCGACTAGAAATATCAGGAGGATACTGTTGGGTGGCCAGCAGATTGGCAATGTCTGCATACCAGGGAGTGACAGTTTCTACCAAGAATAGGGAAGCATCATGGAGGTCTGGATCATCCTGCTCCTCATCTGCAGTTTGTGGGATACGCGACAGATGATCAGCCAGAACATGGGAACGACCAGGCTTAGTAATCACCTCAAAGTCGAACTCCTGAAATAGAAGGAGCCATCTCATCATTCCTCCTTTCACATCTGCTTTGTTCATCAGGAAGGACAGGGCCTCATGATCCACATAAAATTTAAAGTGGGTGGATAGGAGGTAATGGCGGAACTTCTCGAGGGCAAACACCATTGCCAAGCACTCCAGCTCTGTCACTGTATAGTTCCGTTCCCTATCAGTGACTTTTCGGCTTGCGTAATAGATCGGTTGATCCAACTTCGAGGAGCCCTTTTGGCATAGGACAGCACCTAAGCCTTCAATTGATGCATCAGTGTGTACATGGAACTCTTTCATCTAATCAGGAGGTTGCAGAATGGGTGCCTCAATCAGACACTGCTTCAGAGTGTGGAAGGCTTTGTCACATTCTTCCGTCCAAGTAAACTCTGCATCTTTCCTCAGAAGCTTGTGCAAGGAGGTTGCCTTTGTTGCAAAATGGGCTATGAACCTTCTGTAGTAACCCACATGGCCTAGGAATCCCCTCAATTGTTTGAGGTTGGTGGGTGCTGTCAGAGCTGCGATCTTTTCAATCTTTGCAAGGTCGGTTGATATCCCTTGTGGAGAGACAATGTGGCCCAACAGAACTCCAGAAGAGACCCCAAAGATGCATTTGTCGGGGTTGAGGGAAATCCCATACTCCCGGCATCGGTCAAAGCATTGTTCCAGGTGTTCTCAGTGTTCACGGATCAAACTATAGACACAGAAGTCATCCAAATATACTTCAATAAAGTCGTGCAGATGATTTTGAAATGCAGCCATCATGACTCGCTGGAAAGTAGTAGGGGCATTGCAAAGCCCAAATGGCATCACTCGGTAAGCGTAGGTCCCCCATTCTGTGGTGAAGGTTGTTTTGGATTGGTCCTCTTCTGCGATTTGGACTTGGTTGTATCCGCTGAATCCATCCAAAAGGGAATAAAGCTCATGTCTTGCCACTGTGTCCAATAGTTGGTCTGTGAAAGGGATAGGAAAGTGATCCTTCTTCGTCTTGGAATTAAGCTTTCGGAAATCCACACATATTCGCAATTTGCCATTCTTCTTGGGTACAACCACGATGGGTGAAACCCATTCACTATTTACCACTAGATGGATGAACTCGGCTTTCAAAAGCTTCAGCAGCTCCGCTTTCACCAATGTGGAATAATTCGAGTTCATTCGCCTCTGTCGTTGCCGTACTGGCTTGGCATCAGGCTCCAAGTCAATATGATGTTGACATATTGTGGGATCAATCCCCTTTAGGTCTTTGTAGGACCATGCAAACACGTCCAAATTCTCTTTCAACAAGTTGTACAAGGTTGACAACTCCTCTTCTGGGAGACTGC
Source organism: Lygodium microphyllum (assembly GCF_053477565.2). Lineage (NCBI taxonomy): Eukaryota > Viridiplantae > Streptophyta > Polypodiopsida > Schizaeales > Lygodiaceae > Lygodium > Lygodium microphyllum. The sequence goes on from NC_141151.1 coordinate 57,145,136, forward strand.
TACCCACCTTCAAGTGGCGTTCAGTGCCTTCTGCATCCACAAAGGTTAACCGCCTTTCACCTTCTACTTCACAGATGAAGGTCCCACGGACTGCTTCTGGATACAGATCCGACTCCTTCAAGGGAGTGGTGTCCTCTTCTGATGTCCCACTAGAACCAACTTCTTCTTTTGGTGGAGACTTAGGTTGCTCCTTGAGATGTTGGAATGGGATAAGAGCCGTTTCGGGTTTGGTTTCAAAATTAATTACCTCTTGGCTTGAAGACTCCTCTTTTGAAGATGACACATCCAGGAACGTCACATAACAGGGACCCTCTGATGCCTGTTGGGTTGGTGGGATTGGTGCTTGTTGGCACGGTGCATCATCATCATCTTTCTTTGGCAAGGATGGGTTAGGACGGCAGGAGCCACTGCTAAAAGACGGCTTGTTCTTCTTAATCCATTCCTTATGAATATTTTGCATACGAGAAGATCCATTTACCAGACCAAATGGTACCATCACCCTTCTGTCCCATAGCATGAGCTCGTCTACTTCTGATGCTTCTGGAACTTCTTCCTCAAATGTATCCTCTTCAAGTGGGATAGACTCTTCTAGCTCACTTTCATAACCTTCTTCGTCCATATCATATTCATCCTCTTCTGTCTCTGTCTCTGTCTCTGCTTCTGTCTCTGCTTCTGCTTTTGTTTCTGTCTCTGCTTCTGTTTCTGTCTCTGATTCTGCTTCTGTTTCTGTAGGCGCTCTGTAACAGAAGAACAGATTCTCTGTTTCCTCTCCTGCCTCTGTCTCTGCTGTGGCCATGTAACAGGGAGAGCAGTACATACATGCTTCTATCTCACTGTCAGAAGTGATTTCAGAAGTCATTCCCGGTTCAGGCAGGAAGTATTCACCCATTGATAATGGCTTTGCATCTTTTGGAAGTCGGCTTACAGTATCCACTGTTAAGGAATGTGCCACTGTTTTCTTGGGAAGGATCTGTTTGACAGCATCTTCCTCTGCTGATGTTCCATCTGTAGCCTCATTAGGGGAGTTAGAAGATAATTCCAAGGAGGTGGATCCATGTCCTTTTTGAGAACCATACAGTTTCAGCACCACTTTGTTGGGTCCTCTACCCAAGGTCAAGGTTCCTTTGAACCAATCTGTCCTTGCTCGGGCTTCAAAAAGCCATGGTCTGCCTAGTAACAGAGGGTAGGATGTACCATAAGAATTTGGCTTCACCACCAAATAGGTTAGCCAATAATCCTTTCCAGCCACTGTAATCTTCACATATGGGAGAATGCCCAAAGGCTTGATCCTACTCTGATCCGCCAGTCTGATGAGCCATTGAGTGGGTTGCACACCTTGTAAGCCTAGATCCTTCATTGTAACATCCGTCATAATGTTCACTGATGAACCTCCATCAATCAGTGCATTTGCAATAAAGCAGCCTTCAATCCACACGCCAGTCTCTGGAGTACCCGGATCTAGGAAAGCATTAGCCACATCCACTTCTTTTACAGGCTCTGGAGCCTTGTTGGACTTTGTTGCTGTTGAAGGAGCAATCCTTAAACCACGTTTTCTTGTCAGTATACTTTTGAACTTTTTCCGGCAACCGGGAGACAACATCAATAATTGTCGGAATGTGAGGTTTGGTTTAAAGGTATCTAGATCTCTGACCAGATCGTATTCCTTAATAGGATCCACTGGCTTCTCTAACTGATTAGGGAATGGGGCAACACCCATTTTCATTTTCCCTCTTTCTTCCAACAGAGGCATCATGGGAACTTCTTCTGTCACTTGTGGCACTTCCTCCTCTTCTGTATCCTGGACCTCTGGTCCTGTCTCTGGAACTATCTCTGAAACTCTCTGTGGCACTGTAGTGCTTTGTATGGCACTGTTAGGCTCTGTTCTGTACTGTTCTTCTGGTGGAAGATTGAACTTCACTGTTCTGGCAGGGGAATTGTTTTCTTTCTGGATAGGTGGTTCATTTTGCTTTGCACGTGTTATGGCAGCAACTTCCAATTCCACTAAATTGGAAGTAGGCTCTTGGGCCTTGGCCGGACTATCAGTAGCACTGTTTTTCACTGGGGCTGGGCTTGGACAATCTTTTGCAGTGTGGCCTTCTCCTTTGCATCGACTGCACAAGGGCTTGTAATCCACTGACCTTCGAGGATTTGGACAATTTGGTGAGATATGTCCCTTTTCTCCACATCTGTAACATTCCACTTTTGATCTCTGACCACCGCCAGACTGTCTTCCTCTGTAACTTTGGGAAGGAAATCTTCTAGGTCCGAAATTAGGACCAAACTCTCTAGGCTTGGGTCCAATATCCTGTGTTGTCATTTTGGATTCCAGCAAGTTGAATCTTGCATCTTCTTCCTTTCTTCTCCTATCATGCATCTCCTTCAAAGAGCAAATGTCCTCTGTATGGTTCTTCCGCAAACAGTAGGAACAAAAGGCCCCAGGAATAGTTGGTTTTCGTGTACATTCAGTGGCTAAATGGCCTGCTTGATGACACTTACCACACCAAGTATTTGACCGCATCACATCTCTTCCTGCTCCTGCAACGTTGGATATGCTCGCTGTGTTCACTTTCAACGTCTGTAGTTGTTCTGTAATCACATCCATCAACTCCTTTTTGATGTTTGCAACTGAGTTGGATAAGTAATCCTTCAAGCTTTCTCCTCCTGAGGCACTGGCAGGAGGGTTTTGAGGAGTCTCGGTAATCATTGCATAAACGGGTTGGGCTGGTACAGAGGGGTCTCTGTTCTGGTTCTGATTCAGAGCTCCTGTTTGAACTCTTGACTGTTGGCTCTAGTTGGTAGGGTTCCATTTTTGCTGCTGATTTGGCATTGAGGAAATTGGTTGGGACCATTGTTGTTGTGGTTGAACAACCATTTGAGGCATGGATTGTGGCCACTGTGGATTTGGTGCACTGTACTGTGATACCGGGGGCATCTGTTGGTAGGGATAGGGAACAGTCCTAGGAACTGCATTGGGTGGGTACATCATTCCTGGCATCAGAGGAGGTAGGACTCCTCTTCCTGTATTCATTGCTAATCTAGTTTCCACTTCATCGTACAGTCTTGCACCTTCTGTTGCAGCTTGTAGTGTGGCTGGTCTTTGCAGCTCCACAAACTTACGGACTTTTGGTTGTAATCCTCTGAGAAACACCCCCTTTTGAATGCCATCATCTAGATTATGGTTAGTCCATCTCTTCAGGATGGATTCCATTCGTGAGACATAAGCTTCCACTCTTTCTCCAGAGGATTGACTTAGGTTCATAAATTCCTCTCGCATCCGCTCTTCAAAACCTTCACGCCTGAATTTAGTGAGGAAGGCCAACTTCAGGTCGTCCCATGTGCCAAAAGTTCCTGCTGCTTGTCTCTCATACCACTGAAACGCCGCGCCCTTGAAAGTGGCGGGGAATATTGCTAACCAATGCTCAGGGGTTCTGGCATTGTTAGCCACACATGCTACCATAAACTCTGCTACATGAAGATCGGGGTCTTCATTGTACTCTCCCTTAAAAACTGGCAATGGGACTACATTTGCTGGCCTGTCATCAATATTTCCAGGACGGATCTGGCTTGGAAGTGGACCTCCAGCAGGAGGAAGGGCTTGATGTGCCATTGGGACTTCTGTAAAGAGTTCCGCAAGGGCGTCAAAGGCGGCTTCTGCTGCGAGCTCGCTCTCGGCTCTGATTTTTGCTTTCTCTCTTCTCACGTACCTCTGGACTCGTTCTAACGCTTGCCTTTTTATTGCGTCATTCATCAGGGGGTTGGCTCCACTATGTTGTTAGTGCTCCACAGAGGGTTAACAGAAGGCTTCAGTCTCTGGAGGACTCTCTTGCCAACATTTCTTCTATTTCTTTCTTTTCAACGTCCCTGAATTCTGCTTTCATGCCACTGCACAGGGGAAGGTATTCGGTTCTAAAGGTGTCAAAATGCATACGTCTGAGGATTGTGGTGGTGCCACCATCATAATAATGCCAGCTTCTGATGGTTTCAACAGTGTATGTTGTGAAAAACACTCTATCTACCAACTTCCAGTGGGTTGCTAATTGAACAAACAGAAGATTATTAGTACACCAAGCATCCCATGTATCTTGCTGTTGAGTATCCACGAACAAATTCCAACTCTTTTCCTTCTTGTCCCTGTGAACCTCTACAGACCAAGACTCCTGAAGCTTCTTCACAATCTCCCACTTGATGTTGTCTGGAAACTTTTCAATGAATGCCAAATCTTCCATGGATGGTCATTCTCTCTGTTTCTACTCTTCAGTTTATTCCCAAACAGTTTGCCACCAAGATGCAAGTTTCTGCTACTTCAACAGGGAGAGGAAACTGTCCACCACATAGAGCATGCATCATGATGGTGATGTGTTTCCGCCATTGTGGGATGAACTTCTTGTGGAAAGTGGCTTTGATTATGAGAAATTCCAACTCTTCAGTGGAAGAAGGAACTTTACAAACATCCATTGAATTCTTCTCTTCTTGGCAATGCCATTTCCTTCATTTTTAGCCTCTTCTGGTGCTTGTTGATGGCAAGTTTCCCCGGCTGCGCACCAAAAACATGGAGCCCCGAGAGGAACACCAAGGAAAAGGGAATTCTCTTGCAAGAAAATCTATCTTGTAACATCAACAAGCTTGTTTATCATGTTTTATATGATCACAATGAAGAAAAGAACACCAGGCACAACAAATCTTCATACAGCATCATGTAGATCTCCCACGGATTTGATAGAATCAACCATATTTTTCAATATCTTCACAAAATCCATCAATAGAACAAAGAAAGCAAAGGAATACACCATCTTTGAATGGAAATACATCACATAGTATTCATGTTCAATATCTTCATAGTCTTCTCTCTCAATCTCTCATATACAATCACTCTGTTTGAGTAGAATTGGCTATCTCTGACTCTCTCTCTCTCTCTCCATCAATAATACATCATATCCTCTCTACAATCTCTCAAAATCACTCTCAATAATCCTTCTTAGATCGTGGATACCCCTCCCAAGAGGTATGTCTGATATGAAAAGTCACCAGAGCCACTACAGTGTCCTTTCATAGCTCACTACTGTCACTTCACTCTAGTCTTCTCTTGAGTCTTCAGCAGCTACTTCTTCCAGCTCTTTTGCACTTGTATTCACCTGTTTCCAAGGCTAGAAAACTTTCCCAAGCTACACTCTCATCCATCACAACACATACAGAAGCATACGGAACAGTCTACAGAACAGTACCAGAACAGCTACAGTACAGAACATAACAGAAACAGAGGCTCTACAGAAGACCTACAGAAGGTTACAGAATATCATCAAAACCACATAACTCATTCTCAAACCATTCCAAACTCTCAAAAACAATAAACATTCACAATATCTCAATCTTCATCAATCAATACTCCATCCCTCCTTACAGAAGACAATCAGAACAAAACAGAGCAAAACAGAACAAAACAGAAGGTATACAGAACCTATCAGAACCTATCAGAACATCACAGAACCACTAATAAACATCATGAACTTCCAAAACACAATCAATATCATCCAAAACACTCTCAAACCACTTCCAAATCAATCAATCATCTCATAAAATCAACCATTTAGCTCTCAAAAACAACAAAAAATCAGCCAAAAAACAAGTCATTTCAACACTCAACAAGTACATAATGTCCTTGGGGGGATCAACACCGAGTGTTGTATCATTTGCTTTAGAATATGAGTGCTATAGAGAGATAGGAGGAGATCCTAGTTTTGTATGATGGCAATGTGGCGTATGAGAGTAGACAATATGCATCCAATGGAGGGTATGGAGAAAAAGTATGATGGCCATTGCTAGACAAAGCTTGCGTTAACATTGATGGCATTCCCTGGTACTATTGGCTGAAGAAAGTGTCGGAGAACTAGAGTGCCCCAATAGAAATTGTGCTGGCAGGTTACTTTTTGGCTCCCCAAATAAGGTGGCATGGATAGGTACAAGATTCTTCATTTGCTCCACTATCATTACAATCATTGTAAAGTTGCATGACATAGTTATAGTACCCTATTGCAAGTAAATCATACTAATCAAGTCCCAATACATGCCATGTAGGTAAACTCAATACTAGCATATCAACTTGTGGAATGTCGGCTAATGGTCTCAGAAGACTTGGATGATTCTATTGTAAGATCCCCCCATCCTTCTCTGCAAGTGGGAGTGTGTAGTGTATTATGTGATGTCAGCGAGGCCAATGTCAAGATTGTTCATCCATCAAGGCACACATAACCATCAAGTGCAAAGAGTCACATGCAGAGCTAATGTCAAAGAGGTGTGAAAGACCGCACAGGAAATGGTAAGAGACTTTAGTGCAGCTAGACTTTGACACCTACAAATGTCTATGGCTAGAAGGCTAGCTATGAGTGCCTTGGTTCGTAAGCAAGGTGTCCCCATGTCTAACACTGAACTCTCAATGATGCTTGAGGGACTCCGAACATTCATTAAGAGGAATAGATAACATATCATTCCATTCATAGCACATTCCAAAATATCATTAAAAATCCATGCATATGAATATCAATATTCTATGCTTGTAGGTTTAAACATATGGTCCATGCAACACGTGTTGAGAGTGATTAGGGAATGGAATCTCATCTTCTAAAGTTAAAGAAACATTGTGTATACATATTTTTTCATGGTAGCCTATTTCTTGGGCAAGCCATTGACAATGATAGTAGGTGCTTTATATTCAAAATGCCAATGACTAGGCCAGCCTCAAGGGTTGACTTAGTGAATATGTGAAGGAATGGCACTGGGGACCTAGTACCTACGCAATTGGATATGCTTCGACCACGTGCATCACATTAATGATTGGACCACCATGGCAGCACATGTGTATGACCCAATGTAGTTTCTCTTACACAATTCTACTGTCGCAACATGAATTTAACTAACATAGTTCTCCTTACTCTTCCATTCCTACCTTGTGTTTGTGTAGTGTACAAGAGTTGATGACTCTCGTGATATGAGAGATGAAGGAAGAGGATACAAATGCACAAGCTCTTTTTTGGATGGAGATGAATGAAGTGATGTATAAGTGTGGACACCCAAGCACTAATTTTTGAGGATTCATGGAAGGCAAGGCAACCGTCAATAACTAGAGGGCTATCTGGACAATATTCAATGGTGGTTCAAACAACATAATGCAAGGAAGGGAGAGATATTGCTTATTTCATCGGGAACAAAGTCTCCATATACACACATCACAGTATGTGCACAAGAGTTTCCAAGATGAGCATAAGCGCTTATGCCGCATGTGGGGGTGTGCAGCCACGGAAGATGATGCAACAATGCAATATCGATTTTGTGGGCCTCATGGAAAGTTGCAGATTGCAATATACCAGTAATGGATTGTTGGCTTAATTGGTGGCATATCAGATATCCATGTTGGAGGCTACACTTTCGCGGGGTAAGACTAGTTTGTAATAGTAGGATATGATGTGTGGTGCATTTTTTTCTCATGCTCCATACCTTCTCGTGCCATATTTTTGTCTAGGTGGTGGAGAACATTCTTCATATGCCAACCACGAACCTAACAGAGCCAGTGCACACAATTTGGTTGGCAAGGGAGGGATTCAAGGGATTTATTAGCTTCTATGATGCATGTGTCAATGATTTGGTCAATGCTCTACTATACAAAGCACAAAACAACATGCATTCATTAGTGGAAAGTTCCATGGTGCAAGACCTAGTGCAAAGAAGATTTTGAGTTGACTACAACAAGGAATTAGGCCTACACCTCAAGCAATGGCAAGGATGGTTCAAGAGGGCCACACGAGGAACTAAATTGCATCAACATCCTGATTTTTGAGGGGACAATGTGATTATAGCAATAAAACACAACGTTGATGGGAAATTGGGGTTTGAGGAAGCCAATGTCTCTCACAGACCTGAGTATGTGATCGAAAAAATACCTAGAAGAAAGGGTACAAGAAGCTAAACTTTGAGGACCCTTTTCCTTCCAACCAATCAAAGGCAGTATCACCAAATTATTTAGAGGAAATGGTGGTGGAGACATAGTCCTTCATGACACCGTTTGGGCTATAAGAAGGATTCCAGCTTGCAATCGTGCGCAATGTTAAGGATGGTTGGGAGCTAGAGAGGGAAAAAACCTATAAAAAATACAACACATGGGGTGCCTGCATCTTTTTTTTAGGCATCATGAAGTGGTCTAGCTCAAGAGGAGAAGCTAGCAATCAACATGGAATGCGGTGCTAGTTCATGTGGTTTTGTAATGATAGTGTGGACCATACATGGAACATTTGTTCTTCCATTCATCATGCACCGCCCAAGGTTCCACAAGTATGGCCAATGGCACAAGGCACAAATTTGACCGCAGAAGAATCCACATGTTGGAGAGTGGTGGGTTTATTTTACAAAAGGCGGCACAAGAGGCCGATGCTAACAAGGACTAGTGTAGATATCAAAGAGGTGTTTCAGAGGTTGCAAGGAAAAGGATAGACTCATCATTGGCTCTAGATGCAACTGTGAAGGGCCACAAAGTGGTGAAGCCCTTGAAGCATGAGGTTTTCAAACTAGAGACATCTAACTCAAGTGTCATACAAGAGTGTTATGATGTGCACATTGCAAAGAATCCAACATGTACTTGCTGAGATTTCATGGACCGTGTCACAGAAGGAAAATCATATTTGGCATGCAAGCAACTATACTATGTGTACCTTCGAGTGTTTGGAATGGATGCAAATGCCAACATGTTTATACACCAACCCACACTCACTGAATAAAACTTGTACATTGTATTTGGAAGAGGACAACTTTCCAACACCATCTATACTATGACCAGCAATGCAACGCCAATGCTATCTCTTAGCATTACTGCATTTTATTTTGCTGTTTTACAATCCAGTTGGATGGCTTGTGTCTAAATTTTTACAAGCCTTTAGTGAGCTTTTCTCTCTTAATTTGTTAAGAAAAAACACTTTTTCTAGAGTTAACACAATATAAATGTACATTTGGATTGCTTATATGAACTATCTTGTATCAAATTTGTTGGGGAGAGAGATGAAAGGGAGAGAGGGGGGAGGGGAGGGAGCTATCAATCCATTGCAATTAAATTTCTAAAAACATAGAGTGACTGCCCAAGTGTTCACATTATGAGAGAGATATATTTATTTATTTATATAGGATTTAAGAGAAGTGTTTGTTACAATAAGTGCCATAATGTGATGTGAGGCATTATTATACAATGTGGACTGATTGCATGCATGAGAGAGAGAGTGAGAGTGAGAGAGAGATAAACATGGAGAGAGTGAGTGACTGAGATTTATATATGTATATGTGTGTGTGTGTGTGTGGGAGAGATAGAGAGAATGTAGAGTGAGAGGGAGAAATTGCATGTACAACCCTAAACTCAGAGAAAGTAAAGATAGAGTAATTTGTGTGTGTGTGTGTGTGAGGTGTGGGTCATGGTGTTCCGTTCCGGGGCGATCGCATGAATGCTTTTGAGATTAGAAAGTAAACCCTAATCTTCTCTTGCATGTCACTTGAATCATATGAAAGGCTTGCTAACTATGGTCACTATTGTTATCAAGGCTATCTCTTGGCTATTTTAAGTCAAACCCTTTCTTTTAGAGGAAGAGAAAGGTTTGAGGTTCAAGCAATAAGTCAATGCAACATTGAAGCATAAATCCCTCTATACTAAATCCAAATTCAATGGAAATATGAGATCATCACAATGAGCCAAATGTATGTAACTTTTGTCACTCATAAAAGTAGCTATAAGAAGAAAGAATATTCCATAAAAACAGAGCTCAAAAGGTAAGAGAGCTAAAGGAACTACTAATTCCAAAGGATGTGAATTCCATAGTTGGTAGAAGCTAATCCTCATGAAGAAAGGACTATGTAATATTTCCGATAGGAAAGAGAAGATGCCATGGAACGCAACTCAACTAGCTACATGGGAAGTCAAAGATGACAAATCTCAAGCCACTAGAGTTGGATGATACCTATATCCATCATAGTGATGGATGTGACAATACAAAGGATACTTGGAGCCTTCTCAAAAAACTCTCTAGAGCTCAATCCAAAATATCAAAGTTTGGGTTACTCATTGAGTTATTCAAATTAGAAATGAGACCCCAATCTTGACTTGCCTTAGTTGAATCATATGAAAGGCTTGCTAACTCAACTTGCATGAATTGAACAAAATCAAAGAAGACATTGTTATTGGTATCTTGATTAGATCCTTATCTAAATAGTATGACCATTTGGTCACTATTTGTTATCATCATTCCCTCTCTTGGCTAGTTAGCACTCTACACCGAATCTAAATTCAAGGGAAAAAACAAGATCAATCACAATAAGCCAATTCTTTGTGATTTTTGTCACAAAACTTGCCATAAAGAGAAAGATTGGTTTTATAGAAAGAGAGCTCAAAAGGTATTTCTTATGAAGAAAGTTCAAGAGAGTGATGAAGAAGGAGACAAAGACAAGAAGGTAGAACCAGAATAAGAAAAGCATCATGAAGGCCTTTTCCATGTCTTTTAAGAAGAAGGGAGCTAAGAAATATCCTTTTGATGTTTCAACCTATGAAGGACTACTTTAGAATGTCTTTATTCTCTTTTTTTATTTCCTCAATCCATATTATATACCCCTTATAACTTTATATGTATGAGCCTTGGCTAAAATCATCTTGTATAAAAGCCCAAGTTTGCTGAACAATCTACACCTCATATAAAAATGATCAAGCGAAGAATACCTCTAATCATCTTAACTAGTCAAGCCAATGAGCCTCTAATCTGCAAGGATGGTAATGTCTCTAATAAGTTACATTATTGAAAAGAAGGCCATGCATAAAGATATTGAAATGAGCCTCTAATTTTCAAGGATGGACATGTCTCTCGTAAGTCATGTAGTAACTAAGATCTTGAAAAGATGGCCATGCATAAAGATGTATGCCATGAGTTTAAAAGTAGCTCTTTAAAATACAAATCCATGATATGTATTGACGTGACTATATAAGAGACACACCCATGAATAATAATTATACTCTATCTTATGCTTTGTATCCATAAATGAAGATAGAGTCTTCCTACAAATGTTGCAATATAGGAACTCACATTTTAAACCTATTAGCTAGTGAACCACTGGCTACCAGTAAGATATATGGAAGCTACAAACTAATTAAATGGTACTATCAAAACCACTATCTTACACCACCATTTGTAAGTCTATATAAAGGCACCCTATTCTAATCATAATTCAAGTCTTTTATTTTAGTCTTGTACTTTTACTTTGCTCTCATATCCTTATTTTAAGTATATTATTTCTCTTCCTATATTTTTTAAAGCTCTTCTTTCCAAAATTTTAACAATCTATAACATGATAAAAGACTAATATAAAATTACTAAACCATATATACATGTAGTTAGTACTTGTGAACCCACTAAAGACATATGAGGTTGCACAATGGATTTGCTATAACCAAGTGGACTACATGAGTGTAGTCTAACTATAGTATCACTAGCAAATCCTCCATGTTGGTCACCTAACATTCTAGTAAGTAAAGTCCTCCCACAGATCCAAGGTGTGTAGTGAATGCTAGACCATATGGAGCTTGACATCTCAAGCTAAGTAGCTTGTGCATCCTAGTCAATCCCTCCCTATAATGCCTAAATCTATTTATCTATAAATCATACTTCTATAAAGTAATATCATTTTCATAATAATCCTAGTTTTTCATAATTTTCATAATAATCCTAAATTTTGATTGTGCACTAAAAAAGACCCTAAATGTGTGTCTTACTATCTATCTAGCAAAATATCTAGTATTCTAATCATGTGCATGTGTAGTGTTTGCTAATTATTATTGTTTTTTCTCTATTCTCTCTCTCTCTTTTCTAAAATGAACGGGAGCTAAAAAAGAGAAAGTCTCTTCCTAAATCATCTAACGTTGTCGATTCTTTAGAGTCTAACCATCTTCAGGTAGAGAGTATACCTATTTATGGATAGCATCCGAGTTTCCAAACTTGTCTCATCTATAGTATCATGTAGAACCCAAGTGCCATCTTCAAATAGATCTAATAACCCTAGTTCCTCTAGTTTCTCAAAAAAATCATGCTCCTTATCATTCATGGAACTATATCATAATACTCACTCTCATTTGATGAGGATGCATAATTTGGTGTATCACTCCGATATATGCCTCCTTGTGTAGGAGATTAGATGCCACATTGTCATACTAGAATATGTCATTGTGTAGGAGATCATATGCCACATTGTCATACTAGAATATGGATACTTGCAGTAAGCCTATGAGCAACCTACTATCATATCAATGGTTGATGCACTTGAGAAGCATCTCCCAAATTTGTGATGAAGGAGGCTGAGAGGAGAGAATGAGTAGGAGAGAGAGAGAGAGAGAGTAGGAAAAGAGAGAGAAAAACAAGAAGAGAGAGAATGTCAAGAAGAGGAGAGAGAAGGTAGAGGAAGCCATGAAAGTTGAAGGAGAAGAAGATGAAGATGAAAGGGTAAAACAAGAAGGTTGATATATATATATATATATATATACACACACACACACACCTAGCCATGTAGCCCATATTTTTCCCTATTTTCCTCGAGTATTTATATTTTCCCTTCTTTACATTTCATCCCCATTTAAGACTACCAAGAAGAGGAGAGAGAAGGTAGAGGAAGCCATGAAATTTGGAGAAGAATATGAAAAATGAAAGGATATTTTTATCAATAATTTTAATCACTGAGCAATACTCTCTGAAGTTCATTAAAGTACTGTCACTCAAATTTGAAGGTATCAGCATCAAATCAAGAAGGGGAAGATCACTTGGATTTAAAAGAGTAAAGGACTTTGCAGATTTGGTATTCATTGACACTCAGTTAGTGTTTTTTAGCACTTGTGTCTCTCAACCAACTCTTCTGCTGCTCAAATCTGATAAGTCTGAAGTGGATTTGCTACTGTTCCTGTAAGTCTAACGTGGGAAAAGACTCTCCAAATGCTCGATTCAAAGGAGTCGGGTTCCACACCTGGCAAACCCGCATCAAGCTCATCTTGATGAAAAAGGGTCTCTGGGCCATCACAAATGGCAAAGAGAAGAAACCTCGGGACGCGGACCTTGCAACTACTTGGCAAAAGAATGATGACAGAGCCTAGGCCATTATCAAACTGGAGCTAGACGGCACTTATATCCATCATGTGGATAACTGTGAGACCTCACAGGATAAATGGAAAAGACTTGACACCCTGTTCGGTGCACAATCTAAATCATCAAAGTATGGTCTCCTGATTGAGTTCTTCAGACTTGAAATGAAGTCCAGTACATCACTTGCCACACATCTCAATTACATGGAAGGACTCCTAACCCAACTTGCAGGAATCAACATTAAAATGGATGAAAATGTTTGCATCGGTGTTCTACTTAAGAGTTTGCCTCCTGAATATAATAATGTATCAACAACTTTAATCAATATGCCAAATCCTGAACTTGTTGATATCCAGGCATCACTGTTAGAAGAAGAAAAGAAGCTAAAAACTAAGAAAGAACCAAGTACCTCTAGAGATGAGCATGCATTATATGTTGGCAACAGGTACAAAGGCAAGAAAGATCAGCTCTTCTGTGACTTCTGCAAAAGGACCGGACACACCGAGAAGTTCTGCCACGCAAGAAAGAGATCCCAAAAGGCCTATCTAGTCGCAGTCAAAGAAGAAGAAGAAAATGGAGCAAAGGAAGAAGATGATGAAGATGAAGACCACCAGGATCGGAAGGACAAGACTCATCAGTCCTTGTCCTCTCATAATTCTGATAGACTGTTTTAAAAGCCTTGTATTTTCCTTGCCCTAATGCTTCCTGCCATAAGCTTTGTAAACTCCTTATGTAACTTGGCATTACAGTCCCTGTACACTTTGTGAGGCCCCTGTTACAGCCTCTGGATGTCCACCATGTTTATGGTACCCACACTTAGCCTTTTCTGTGATAGCCTCTGGTGTTTTGCCATGTTTGTGGTATGCCCACACTTTGCAGGTGGTTCTCATTACAGCCTCTACACACTTTGTGCCTTTCTAGTTGTGATTGAGGGGTGTTGAGAATCAGCAATCACACTCACTAAACAGCCTCTTTGTATGGAGCTTCAGGGTCAAGGACATGCAGGCTAACTTATCCCATATGCACAATGGTGCCTACTACAGTTTCCTACTTTCCTATAAAGCATTGTACTTGCTTCCTTTCTTAATGAAATGATAGTACTCTTTTCTTTTCAGTGAAGTGTCAATATCATTGTCCACATACACAAGATTGTGTTTATGAGTCCAAGTCTCAATCTTGGAACCTAATTCACTTGTGTAACAAACAGTGTCTTTGTCTTCTCCATCATGAGTCCACACTTCTCATTTCATCCTCCATAGCTTTCGGTTTTACCATGCTCTAGATCCCGCATTTCTCACATGCCAATCATTGCTTGATTCATGGAGACAGTTCCTGAAGCAGAGAAAATCATCCATCGACTCAATCCATATCTCCACCTCTGTTGCGATGTCTATTCCTTCTCCATCTAACTTGGGTGCCTTGATTTGCTTGAGAAGAAATTTATTCTCTTGCATGTCAGCATTTATGGATGCATGAGGTACCTGACAATCAAGCCATACCACTCAAGTTATTTCTATTTAGGATATGTCTATGAACCAAATACTAATCAATCATGCATCATCATGAAGTTATGCTCTGATACCAATTGTAATGTGGCCGCCTATCAGCTGTCCAAGCACGTTTCAGCGGTCCATCAAGAAACGAATCTAAGCGTTGCCGCCGTCAGCACTCCCATGGGATATTCCGGGGTTTGTCACCTAGGTTTTCTCGAGTCCACATCGCAACAGAATGTTTGTGGCTGATGAACCCACTAGGATCGACCTGTAATTTGGGTTCCTAGTTGTCAAGGTCTTCTAACAACATTCTAGCGTTGGGTTTTGGACATCCTACTTTTTGCAGAGATACCCAATCCGAAGCAGATCCATATTGCACTTGGTTCAAAGAGAATGGGAAACGAGAGAGATGCGCCACTCAACCTCTCTGCCCATAGGGCATAGTCCCATTCCAGTCCCCTAAAATGGCATGAATCGCGTTCTAACTTAACAATACCTAAAGTCAACCCGGTGATAAATCCTTGTGAGAAGCCTCCCAGTTCTCTGGGACCACCCTGCCGTAGGACGAACCCGTCGGGGATTCCATCCACTCGCTTCCCTTGATAGCTTTAGTTTTCTAATTAGGTCCTACCACATTTATGTGCGACATTTAAAATCAACTTCATTAGTTAAGCCTTTTAGAGAACATGGTTCATTCGCGTAATTTACAACACAGACACAAAAATAAAACAAGTCCTTTTGACAAACAAGTTCCTTGAATTATCTTCAAGTTAATCTTTATCTCCTGCCCATACATGAGAATTATGTATCCCTTCTATCCAACAAAAGTCCCGATCCAAATCACATGGCATCATAATTTCCATCCTTTATCTAGAATAGGATCTTCCAACGCATCTAGATGTTCGGCTCATGTTAGTCTACACTACGTTCTGGACTCGGCAAGGGGTGTCCAGAGATCCACTGACCCCAAGTGACCTAGGAGCGAGACACACTTTCCGTGGTTGGCCTTTTCACCACTTGACCATTGGCCTGTGAATCGAGCAGTGCCCTCTCGGGGTAATTCTGCGGTGCAATCTTGGAGATGATCCACATGTGCAAAATATCATTCCTTAATTCATCCAATTAAGAATCAAGCATAATCAAGGCAATCAGCCCTAATATCATCTTCTACGAAAACATTCATTTATTCCCCATGGCTACTTGTTATTACTGACCCTTGCCATGCTTTTACCATCAAGCAAAAGCACTTGGAATATTTATCCAAATCACAATGCAACAATCAGATGATTGTAAAAAAAAAACATTTAGGGTGTTGTTCAATCAACCAACCAAAACTAATTGTATTTTTCCCAAATAATACAAGAATAGACGCGATAATAATTCCATCACATATTTGCTCTGCCCCTTGGGACCAAAGAGTAAAATTTACTTAGCATTCCCTCCTTTAGGCTAAGGCATATGATAAAGATTCCAATACTATACATGACGTAAGTCCTATCATTCCAATGCAAATTAATCAATCTAGCAAGAGCATTTATGCCTCTTCTCTAAGTGACAAATATCTTTTAGCCTTTCCCTACTATGCAACATTTTATCTTTGCTTTATCTCCCTTTCTCCTAAGGCAAGGAGTCGCATGTCATTGACGTAAAGTTCACATAATCTCTCCCATGTATGTACCGTTTATGTGCATTTGAGAACCTTAAACAATATTGACCTAGGTAAAGATTAATCAAGGACTCATTGATCCTCAATAATTTAGTGTCCCATATATTGCTTATGCTATGCATGGATTCATCACATAGCAACTAGGTGCAATTTAACTCCCTTTGATACAAGCACTTCATAGACTTCATCTTTGAATATTTGAGATGAGATTTATCCTTTTCAATGACCTATTCTAGCACCATAAAGTACGAATCCTAACGTATCTCTTGCAAGAATCAAAGCAAACATCTATCAATTTGGAAATACATCACTTGTGATCGGAACCGTAGTTGGATTGACAATGATGCCTTCACTCGAAGCTTCGTTGCTGGTTGTAGGATTGCCATCCGCACGCGAAATTCTTCGCTTGGAGGCCATCCTCCGCAAGTAGACTCAAGAGATTAAGAAGACAGAATAGATTTGATATGGGAGAGGGTAAGAGAAGATGGCTAAGTCGAGGATCAAGATAGAGGGAATTGTGCAGCCTCTCGGGGTAACTCTCCTCTCTCTCTCTCTCTCTCTCTCTCTCTCTCTCTCAAGCTCTCTCTCAAAATCTCTTGGAGTGGTATCCTTCTCTCTACCTCTCTCTCATAGCCTCTTGGGGTTTCCTTATGCTCCCTTGTGCCTCCCCATGCCTCATATTTATAATGAATTAGAGAGGAGGGGATAAGACTGAGAATAAGAGTGGAGGGGCTCTTGGAAGACTCAATGATATGATGCTCAGATCATAAATCTGATGGTTACATTGGCTCCAAAAGGGGGGTAAAGCTCCAAGACACTTGATTAGAAAGCTCTTAGTTCACTCATTCTTTCCTCTATTCGAAGTGTTGTCTACTGCCTGTAGACTGTGGTCGCAGCGCGCACGATTTTGCCAATCACTTTTCTTTATTTTTCTTTTTATAAAATCTCCAAAACTAACTAAAACATCACTTGTTTTTTCTTTTAAATGACTTTTAATTCTTTCTTTTTAGGATAATATCTAAAATATACTAGTTTTTTTTGCCCAAAAATCCAATATATTTGGACCATCCAAACTATACACATTAATACTAGTGATTAAAATGGTTCATAAGTCTCGTTCATATTGTAACAACCGTGAAGGGAGGCTAGGGTCCTTGTCAATCCAAGAAAAATATCAGATTTACAACTCTCGATTTTTTAAAATATATTTTTAATTAAATAAAAATTATTAGCTATTAACGTTAGTTAGTTTTTACCTTAGTTAGTCTTTAGTTAGTAATATTACTAACTTATTAACAGAGTAACTAACTTTTGAACTAGCCAACTAACTTTTATTGCATGGAAATATTACAATGAGCGTCTCCTTGACGCAGAGCTAGAGGTGATGATAGTTCTCCTCCAAAAGATTTTGAGGCCAGTTCACCTTGATGAGGCCTCTTCTCGAGAGCCACATGTAGGATGAGGTGCAAGAGGAGCATACAAGTGTCGATCACCTCTTACGTAGGGAATCAAGTGTTTTATATTTTATATAATAAGTTTAGGGGCCAAATTCTAACTTGTTGATGCTACTAGGACTCCCCTTCTAGACACTACCCAGCCATTGGGTGATGGGGTTATGACTCAGCAGGAGATTGAGACACGGTTAGATAACTTGCCCCTCTGTTTTAGGTTAGCAAGTGTGAGGTCCTATGAATGTATGACTAATTATCTTATGTTGTTTCTTACTTGTAGCAAGCCTCCACAACGGTGATGCTGGATATGTGCCACCACATCTACATCTGCAGTGACAGCTTCTAGGGAGTACTCGGGTTCCTAGGTATTCGCCACCCCGCTAGAGAGCCCTACAACACATTAACCACCGTTCAGGACCTGCATGAAGAGTTAGGGGTCACTTGCAATATCGACGCCCAAGGGACAAGAACAGATCATGCATTGTGCATTAAGAGGCCCATATTGTGCGTGCAACACTCCGTTCACACATCTCCCCTCTCATTTGATTTGAAGGGAAAGACTGGTCACTCATCCCACCCTCTGTCTCACACTCTGTTAATAGATATAGAGGGCAGCCCGTACTCATGTCCCCATCCTGTTAGGATGAAAGCTCACATCACTCAAGGGGTTGGTGATGAAGATCGTGTCGGCTATTCTTGTCATCAAGATATTGAAGACGAGGAATACCCAAGGAGGCAGCCAACAAGTCTGGTACTTCAATGATTTGTAATAAATGTCATCTATTAAGAAGGGTAGACGAACTGATATTGCAAAGATAGCGCACCAAGGGAGGTGGCTTTAAATTACTGGCTGGAAAGGTTCTGCTAGTGAGTTAGCTATCCTGAACTGCGGGGTGTTACCACCTTTTCCACAGTCAGCTTCTCACCCAAGGGTGTTTCCACCTTTTCTTGGAATGAGGCCTGTTATAAAAGGGAATTTTTTCCTTTTCTCCCATAACATTTTTGTCTGTTTTGTTTTTTTATTTTTTATTTTTTATTTTTTTTCATTAATAAAGAGAATGGTAAAAATACCATGTGTCAGGACCAACCTCGCTACTGTTGTTGGATCAAACGAGAAGAGAACAATGTAAGGTTGAGAGGTATTTGTGAGGGGCTAGCAGAACGAGACCGCCTCATGAGGAAAATCATAAGGGCTATCAGAAGCACGAAGAGAACGATAGTGCGATGCCCAAAAGGGAGAGGGTAGGTCGACTCTGATTGTCAAGTTCCCCAAGGAGGGAAGTACTTCTTCAGGCAATAGCCATTGATCAGAAAGGGGTCCTCAGAAGCATCGATAGCTTGCACTTGGACAGAGCCATTAGGATTGACAGCAAGTATCTTGTATGGGCCCATCCACCATTGTTGAAGCTTGCGAGGAAACTTGCCAAATCTCGAATCATAGGCCAGGACAATATCACCTTCTTTGAACTTCTTGTGCTTGATAAAACTGTCATGATAGGCCTTGCGTCATGCTTGAGTGGTTTCCATACACTGTAGGGCCATTTGCCATATCTCATCCAAACATTGCAAGTGCAGGAGGCGGCGTTGCAGTGACTCATCATCTCCCAAGCGTTCTTTAAGTGCCACTTTCAAAGAGGGCAATTCCAGTTCAATAGGGAAGACAGCTTCTCTTGTAGTAGTCATGTGCATCCTTGTGGAGGGTTGGCCACCAATATCCTACTAACAAAGCCTTCTTGGCTGTTGCTCCTCCTGCGAAGTGTCCACCACATGGTTCGTCATGGCATGCTTTCAATACTATGCCGATTTCGTCCCCTGCGATACATCTTCTCAGCACTTCATCTTTGCCTCTCTTGTACAGTGCACTGCCTAGTAAAGTGTAGGGGGCTGATTCTAATAGAAGCTTCTTTTTCTCACGGCTTGAGATGGCAGGAGGATATTATTGAGTTTAGGAGGTTGGCTATGTCTGCATATCAGGGAGTAACTATTTCAAGTAGAAACAAGGAAGCATCATGAAGGTCTGGATCATCCTGTTCCTCTTCTTTAGTTTGAGGGATCTGTGATAGATGATTGACTAGGACATGGGAACGGCCAGGCTTAGTGACTACTTCAAAATCAAACTCCTGGAATAGGAGCAACCATCTCATCAGTCGTCCTTTAAGATCTTCTTTGTTCATCAAGAAGGACAGGGCTTCATGATCCACGTAGAACTTGAAATGTGTTGACAATAGATAGTGTCAAAACTTCTCCAGTGCACCATTGCCAAGCACTCAAGCTCTGTCACTGTGTAGTTTTGTTCCCTATCAGTGACCTTTCGACTTGCATAATATATTGTTAATCTAATTTAGAGGGGCCCTTTTGACATAGGACATCACCTAGCCCTTCAACTGATGCATCTGTGTGCACATGGAACTCCTTCATCCAGTCAGGAGACTGCAAAATAGGTGCTTGGATAAGGCATTGTTTTAGGGTATTAAAGGCTTCTTTGTAGTCATTAGTCCAAATAAAATCCACATCTTTTCTTAGGATCTTGTGCAGAGGGGCTGCCTTGGTTGCAAAAATCATCCTCTTTCTCTGGAGGGTCTGTCTCTGCTTCTATAGAGGCTATGTAGGAGAAGAATAGATCCTCCACCTCTATGTCTATTTCTACTTTTGCTTCTGTCTCTAGCTCTGTCTATGTTACTGTCTCTGTGACTGCCATGTAACAAGGAGAACAGTATATCCATGCTTCTATCTCGCTGTTAGAGGTGATTTCAGAAGTTAATTCTAGTTGAGGCAGGAGGTATTCTCCCATGGACAAATCCTTTGCTTCCTTTGGTAGTTGGCTTACAGTGCCCATTGTTAGGGACTGTGCCTCTGTTTTCTTAGGAAAGATCTATTTAACAGCCTCTTCATCTCCTGATGTACCATGGGTTACCTCATTGGAGGAGTTTGTTATGACTTCGATGGATGTGGATCCATTTCCTTTTTGCGATCCATACAATTTAAACACCACTTTGTTGGGTCCTCTACCTAGGGTTAGGGCTCCTTTGAACCAGTCCGTCCTAGCTCTCGCTTCAAAAAGCCAAGGTCTTCCCAACAACAGAGGGTATGAGGTCCCATAAGAATTTGGTTTGACCACCAAATATGTCAACTAATAATCTCTTCCTGCAAGGGTTGTTTTTACGTATGGGAGGATGCCCAATAGTTTAATTCTGCTTTGATCTACCAATCTGATAAGCCATTGCGTAGGTTGAATTCCTTGCAAGCCTAAGTCCTTCATTGTCACATCCATCATTATGTTTACTGATGAGCCATCATCAATCAATGCATCTAAAATAAAGCATCCTTCTATCCATACACTAATCTCTGGGGTTCCAGGATCTAGGAAGGCGTTAGCCACATCCACTTCCTTCGCAGGCTCTACGGCTCTGTTGGACTTTATTATTTTTGGGGGAGAAATCCTTAGTCCACATCTTCTTGTAAAGATACTTTTGAATTTCTTTCGGTGGCTGGGAGACAACATCAGCAACTGCCGAAATGTTAGGTTTGGATCGGCACTTCTTCTGTTTTTGGAGGTGCTTCTGCAGCGTCTATTTCCTTGACCTGTGATCCTATTTTTGGAACTGTCTTTGTGACTCTCTGTGGCAGTGCAGCGCTCTGTACTGTACTGTTCTGTCTTATACTGCTCTATCCCTCTGTTGGCAGGTTGAACTTCACAGTCTTGGTAGGGGAGTTGTTCTCTTTCTAGACAGCTGGTTCCTTCTTCTTGGCACACGTAATAGCGGCAACTTCCAACTCCACCAAATTGGAGGCATGCTCTTGTACCTTCTATTGGCTATCAGTGGCATTGGCCTTGATAGGGGTTGGACTTGGGCAGTCCTTTGTAGTGTGGCCTTCTCCTTTGCATCAATTGCATAAGGGCTTGTAATCCACAGATCTTCTGGGGTTTGGACAATTCGGTGAGATATGACCCTTTTCTCCACATCTGTAACATTCCACCTCGGATCTCTAACCACCGCCAAGACTGTCATCCTATGTAACTTTGAGAGGGAAAACTCCTTGGACCGAAATTAGGACCAAACTCCCTAGGATTTGGTCCAATATCATGTGTTGTCATTTTGGATTCTAGCAAGTTGAATCTTGCATTTTTATCTTTCTGTCTTCGTTCGTGCATCTCTTTCAAAGAGCAAATATCCTCTGTATGGTTCTTTCGCAAACAGTAGGAAAAAAAGGCTACAGGAATGGTTGGTTTTTGGGTACATTCAGTGGCTAAATGTCCCACTTGATGACACTTTCCACACCATGTATTAGAACGCATCACATCTCTCCCAGCTCCTACAGGGGTGGATATATTGGCAGTATTCACCTTCAGCGTCTATAGCTACTCTGTAATCACATCCATAAGCTCTTTCTTGATACTTACAACTAAGTTGGATAAGTAGTCCTTCAGATTTTCACCTCCTAAAGTACTTGTAGTAGGGTTTTGTGAAGCTTCCGTAATTACTGCATACACTGGTTGGGTCAATCCAGAGGGTCCTCTGTTCTAATTCTGATTCAGAGCTCCTGTTGAGACTTGGGATTGTTGATTCCAATTGGTAGGGTTACATTGTTGATTCCAATTGGTAAGGTTACATTGTTGTTGAGTCGCCATTGGAGAAACTATTTGAGGCCAATGTTGTTGTCGTTGAACCATCATTTGAGGCACTGTCGTCTATGGCGACCACAATGGATTAGGTGCATTATACTGCGGCATTGTTTGCATCTAGGGATAGGGGTAGGGAACTATCCCTGGGACTGCATTTGGTGGGTATGCCATTCTTGGCATGGGAGGAGGTAAGACCCCTCTTCCTGGAGTCATTGACAACCTTGCTTCAACTTCATCATACAATCTTGCACCTTCCACTGCAGCTTGTAGATTGAATGGTCTTCTCAATTCCATGAACTTGCAAACTTTTGGTTGTAGGCCTCTGAGAAACACTCCTTTCTAGATACCTTCGTCCAAATGATGGTTAGTCCATCTCTTCAAGATGGATTCCATTTGCAAGACATAAGCTTCTACTCTTTCTCTAGAGGACTGACTTAGGTTCATGAACTCCTCTCACATTTGCTCTTCAAAACCTTCACTCCTGAATTTAGTGAGGAAGGCCCACTTCAGGTTGTCCCATGTGCCAAAAGTTCCTGCTGCTTGTCTCTCATACCACTGAAACGTCGTGCCTTTGAAAGTGGCGGGGAATATCGCTAACCAATGCTCAGGGGTTCTAGCATTGTTAGCCACACATGTGACCATAAACTCTGCTACATGAAGATCAGGGTCTTCATTGTACTCTCCCTTAAAAATTGGCAATGGGACTACATTTGCTGGCCTATTATCAATATTTCTAGGACGAATCTGACTAGGAAGGGGACCTTGAGTCACCATGGGGACTTCTGTAAAGAGTGCTTTTAGGGCGTCAAAGGAGGCTTCTGCTCTGCCAGCTCATTCTCTCAGCCTTGATTCTTTCCTTCTCTCTTCTCACGTACCTCTGAACTTGTTCTAATGCTTGCCTCTTGACTGCATCATTCATCAGGGGCTTGGCTACAACTAGTTGTTTAGTACTCACAACAGAATAAGATCAGAGAGGGCTTCAGTTTATGGGGGATTCTTTGGCCAACATCTCTTCTACTTCCTTCTTTTCAACATCCCTAAATTCGGCTTTCAAACCACTACAGAGGGGGGGATATTCTATTCTGAAAGTATCAAAACTCATTTTTCTTAAGATCGTTGTTGTGCCATCATTATAATAATGCCAGCTTCTGAGGGTTTCAATAGTGTATGTTGTGAAAAACACTCTATCTACCAACTTCCAATGGGTTGCTAATCAGACAAACAGAAGATTGTCAGTGCACCAAGCATCCACGTATCTTGCTGTTGAGCATCCACGAACAAATTCCAACTCTTTTCCTTCTTGTTTTTGTGAACCTCCACAGACCACGACTCCTGAAGCTTCTTCACAATCTCCCACTTGATGATGTCTGGAAACTTCTCTATGAATACCAAATCTTCCATGGATAGTCATTCTCTCTGCTTCTACTCTTCAATTTGTTTCCAAACAATTTGTCACCAATTTGCCACCAAGATGCAAGTTTCTGTTGCTTCAACAGGAAGAGGAAACAGTCCACCGCATAGAGCTTTCATGATGATGGTAATATGTTTACGCCATTGTGGGATGAACTTCTTGTGGAAAGTGGCTTTGATAATGATAATCTCCAACTCTTCAGTGGAAGAAGGAACTTTGCAAACATTCATTGAATTCTTTTTTTATTGGCAATGCCACTTCTTTCATTTTCAGCCTCTTCTGATGCTTGTTGATGGCAAGTTTCCCCGATTGCGCACCAAAAACATGGAGCCCCAAGAGGAACACCAAGGAAAAGGGGATTCTACTACAAGAAAATATATCTTGTAACATCAACAAGCTTTTATTTCATTCTTTTGATGACCAAAACAAGGAAAACAGCAAATCTTCACACAGCATCATTGTAGATATCTCCCATGGATTTGATAGAATCAACCATAATCCTCAATATCTTCACAGGATCCATCAATAGAACAAGGAACATAAAAGAATACACCACTTTTGAATGGAAATCAATCACATAGTATTCATCATCAATGTCTTCATAGTTTTCTCTCTCAATCTCTCATAGAAAGATACATTGTTTTTAATAGAATTGACTCTCTCTCTCTCTCTCTCTCTCTCTCTCTCTCTCTCTCTCTCTCTCTCTCTCTCTCTCTCTCTCTCTCTCTCTCTCTCTCTCTCTCTCTCTCTCTCTCTCTCTCTCAATGTACATCATCTCCTCACCACAATACTCAAGAATGACTCTCAATAATCCTTATTAGGTCATGGGTGCACCTCCCAAGAGATATGTCTATGTCGAAGAGGCACCAGAGCCACTGCAGTGTCTCTTCATAACTCACTTCTATCTTTGTCACTTCAATCTGCTCTTCAGTCTTCAGCAGCTGCTTCTTCCATTTGTTTTAGCTCTTTTGAACTTAGATTCATCCTTTCCAAAAGTTAGAAAACTTTTCCAAAGTCACACATACATTCTACAGAACACTTATAGAAGATCTACAGAACAGAACAGAATAGGAACAGAAACAGAGCAGAGACAGAGGCTCTACAGAAGGTTTACAGAGGATTACAAAAGGTCATCAGAGAACAACAAATCCTCCTAACTCATACTAAAACCATTCCAAACTATCAAAAACTATTCAATAAGCTTTCAAAAGATTTCAACCTTCATCAATCATCAATCCATGCTTCATACAGAAGAAAATTAGAACAAAACAAAAGCTAAACAGAAGGTATCAGAACCAATCAAAACCTCAACAAAACCTACTAGAACATCACAGAGCCTCATATTTCTACTGAGAATCATCATAAACTTCCAAAACATAATCAATATCATCCAAGGCACTCTCAAAAACTTCCATTAACAACCATACATCACTCTAAATCCATCAAAAATCAACCATTCAAACCTCAAAACCAACAAAAATCAACCAAAAATTTAGTCTTTTTCCACTCTCAACAAGAATTGAGGGAGGTTGTGTCTTGCTAGATTTTTGGCCTTCTCGTCTTCTTTCTACATTGCAAACTACTTCACGGTAATCTTCAACAAATTTTTCCATACACTGTGAGTTGTGAATAACAAATGTGGACAAGTTCGTACGTTCCTCATATGAGACCTTAAAAGGAATGCCCTTACCACGTAATACCTCATTTGATAGTGTAGTGGGCTCATCCACTGTCCCATATGCGAGGAGCATCCTCATCCTCACGCTCAAGGTACTCGGCAAGGTAGTACATGCACTCTCCAAGCAACCATCCCTCGGATATTGACCCCTCTAGATGGGGCTCTTTGGCGAACAAGCCCCTTCATGACTCCCATGAACCTCTCTACCCAAAACATCCAACGAGTGCTAACAACACCTGCAATCTCTTTCTCATCCACTAAATGGATTAGTATGTGGACTTGAATGCCAAAAAAAGAAGTTGGTAGCTCCTTCTCCATCAAGCAAAGGAGCTCAATGCATTCCCTTTGCGCAATACATCTATCTCCTTAGATGTGACCCATCTGAAAAATAGATAAATATTAAGTGAAATCCCATTCCAAGCATAGATATAGGCATGTGCAAAGTGTAGGCGTGCCTTGCGAGCTTCCCCAAGTGGTAGATAACGTCACGAACACCACTCGTCAGACAACCATCGATGAACAAGAGGAAGGACATGTTGCATATGTTCATTTTACAATATAGTCAAATGACTTGTCAAGACAACAACGAGGTGTGGACTCAAAAAAGTAAGAGTTACCTTGATGAAATAATGCTAATCATGTGTTTTCAAGTTGGAAAGACTCGCGTCATCCATAGTAAATATGTTATGCAATGATGGACCATATCCTGTGGGTGTTTGAATAGACCGTATCCGCCGATTGATCATTGAAATCATTGTGGGGGTTAACACCCATGGTGCATGTGCATACTCTTTTCTTCATGTCTCTTCATTGACTTGAGGCCATAAAGCACGCATGCAATTTTTCTCATTTAAGTCATTTTTGGCTTGCTCCATGTCCTTTAACCAATGAGATGTTTCCATAAAGAGTGTCCTACGTTCTTAAATTATGCATAGGATCAAGAAATTGACAAATCTTCATATCCTTCCAATACTCTAGACAAAACCATATAGAGATAGAGGGAGCTAGAGAACTTCGTCCTTGACCATGTTCATCATCTTCATCCCTTGCAAGCTCTGACTATGGATCAATGATAGGTCCTTCCATCCACTTTTTGTACCAATCTATAGGCATCATCGGTACTGAACATCGACCACTCTCAACCTTTCCATTGAAGTGTCTAGCTTGTGTCTTTTGACGTAGTGAGTGATCTTCAAGCAAGAATCGCCTATGTCGAAGATATATGTTCTTGTTGAAATGCTTACTATATGTAGATTTCAACCAATCACCGCATAGGGGACAAGCTTTATAACCCTTGGTTGAACACCTTGCGTCCATAATAAAACATTTAGCATGAGCATGAAAGATTAAATTGAAATGAAAATACTCGCGCATGTGCTACTTAAATCACAATCAAATATCTGAACAAGATCCATAGCCAGGAAAGTCGTGTATAGTCCATGCTAGAATTCCACGAACTTGAAACCTTCTTTTGTCGTCTTGTTTTGTCACGTCAAGCGTGTCTATGCCTCTCCATAACTCTAGGAGATCATGAATAAGAGGAGCCAAATAAACATTAAAAGGTCTTTGACTTGAAGTTTTCCTAGGATTAGGAGGGACAAAATTAGGTGTTGTTTCTTAAAACAAATAAATGGTGGCAAGTTGTACGGATGCGTTACTCCAAGCATGACTTTGGAGGTTCAAGATAAGTAAAGTCGCACTTAATCCTAACAATTTTGAGGCTTTGTAGATTTGCTAAAGTGCTTCAGTTGTAAGAAAGCTTTCATCCTCACCTGCTTCACCTTCTTCATACCAATCATTAATAAACTCGTCCATATCATCATCGTTGTTGAAGTTTTCGTGCACTTTTCCAAAATCTGTTTCATAAAGTTTCTTCAAACTGTCATAACTTTTGGATCACTCATGCAAAGGAGTCTCATGTACTCATTTGGCATTCGAGAGGTGCCATAAGAGGGTAGACACACATCATTCTCTATATCATAAGCTGGAACTTGTAACATCATTCTCTATATTCATCATTAAGCAAGGAGACAATCTAATTAAACAAGGATCTCGTTATTATCAAATATACATGTAAAGATTGAGGAAGCTGGAAAAAACAAAGAACACAATTCATGCTTCCATATATAGAGAGTTGAACGAGTACTTCAGAAAAATTTGAATACAACGAAGTGCTCATGCTTGATAGACTAGCTTTTGCATCCACCGATGTTGTTGTGTTGGTACTGGTGCATGAACAAAAATGCCATATTCTAACTGATGGGAATGACACTGGCGTTGCGGCCTCCAATGCGAGCCTCGACATCTATCACACCAACATAGAATTCACTCCTCCTCATAATAAGATGAAGACTTTGATTCCCCTGAAGGAGCATTCTCTGGAATTGCAAATGTCACATGACCACCACGACTGTAATGTGGAGGTGATGGTGCATGAGAGGGATCGCGCGTACTAATGTGAGAAATATAAAATGGAAATAGTATATTGACACTCTTTTTATAAACACAACCGGGAGTTATGCACATGATCCCATCCAACAAGAGGCCTGTTGGATTTCTTGAGGAGTCGTGTACGTACTTTCGTCGAGAGTACCGTTTATGAGTGACAATTTCCACATCAGAGAGTATTTTTTAAATCACTTTATTGAAGTATTTTGAGTTCAAAATTCCTATAGAGTTAAAATGGGATAATATAATTTGTCCTTTGATTTCAATGAATTGATATAGAAGGCAGCATCAGCCAGAGTCTTAAGCAAACATACATCTCACCTGGTTTGCATGGGGAGAGATGGTTTTGTTGCTACTTTTGTAAGTATATGCCATAGGTGTTTATGTAATTAGAAACATAGAAGAAATAAAAATAACCAAAATAATCTAACTTTGGATCTATTTTTGAATAGATCAAAGATTGCGGTCCTCCCCCTCGATATGGCAGCAAAGATTTAGACAATTTCTAAGGGGTATAGAGCCCTTCAGAGGAGGCTTCCTTCGGCATGCCCTTTTGTGAGTATCCATTCTATTACTTTTAGATATTTTTTCAAGTATTTTTTAATATTTTAATTTGTTAATTGTGTCAATATTTGATCTTTATTGATGCAGGAGATTCATGTTGAGAGAGATATGGATGATGTCGCCCGAGAGGAGGCGGAGGGTAGGAGGATAGATGAGGAGCAAACCCGAGTTGCTACAGCACGAGTACCTCCGGAGCCATTGAGGCCCCATGGAGATGTAGAGAGCACATTGGATAGCACATCCAATCAATATCTCCCCTCTCCCACTCTTTCCCACATACTTGATCACACTCGTGTAACACATTCCATGACATGCCCATGACATTGTATATATATTGATTTATATATATCTAATGAGTTTTGGTCTTGTGAATGGTTTCATGTTTGATAAAGTGTTTTTTAAGTTTTGTGAATTGTCTCATGTGATAAAAAAAAAAAATTTAAGCCCTGATTAGTAGAGAAAAAAAAAGTACGCACCGTGATCCATGTTGTCTTGCGTAAGTGATCAATGTATGTGTCATTCTATATGAGAGCAGGTCTCTTTTATACTCAATGTTGTGTTCGCGTGCGCACGAGAGAGAGAGAGAGAGAGAGAGAGAGAGAGTGTGTGTGTGTGTGTGTGTGTAAGTGTAAGTGCGAGAGAGTGAGAGAATAAGTGTACGTGTGCATATGAGTGAGAGAGTGTTAGAGAGCAAGTATGAGAGAGAGAGAGAGAGCAAGTATTTGTGTATATAAGAGAAAGAGAGACCAAATATGTGTGTGAGAGTGAGAGAGAGAGAGAGAGAGCGAGAGAGAGAGCATGTATGTGTGTGAGAGAGGGAGTGAGGAGTGCCATGCACATTAAAGAGAAAAACATTCCAAAGCGTCGCTTAAGCGACTAAAAAAGTGACACTCTTTTTTAGTCTCTCAAGAGACGCTCGTTATCGCATATGCAACGCATAATATGTCATATAAGCGACAAAAACGTCACATATTGCGTCCTTAAGCGTGTCGCAATGCAATGCATGCATAGCAACGTTTGGGCATACCGTCAACGTCGCTAAACCCCCCCCCCCCCCCCCCCCCCCCCCCTTGTAGTGTTCGCTACAGTCATGTTATCATCAAAATTCAGAAGTACGTATGCCAATTTACCAATCATGTCAACCATTTGAGCATCTAGCTTGCTGAACTAAATTTCTTCTATGATTCTAATGACCACAACAAACATTCCCTCAAATATGTTTGCTAAAACAACCATTGCATTTTCGTGTAATGCTTCAATAAAATTTCCTTGCATATTTTCTCATAAAGATGCTACTATGGCACTTATCAAGAGAGAGACTACACTAACACTATACAAGGATTACCTTACTGCCTTTGAAGTCAATGAGAGTGCTCTCAGTGCACTAATTGCCTTAGCTCTTAACATATTTCATTACTAGGACATATGAGTTCCAAGTAAGGAATCAACATTGCTCCGCTAAACTTGGACTTGAGCAATTGGATGCTTCCCAATTCTTGAACCTTGATACAAAGAGGCATTATAAGCAGTCTATTGCTGAAACACCACAAAAGGCCCCCACATCATCTATATGCTCTGCATTTTGCTATTGTTCTATCAAAATTTGTGGCAAGGTTGATTTTTCTAGTCAGACATTGACACCCATCAAGCCACCATAAGGTAAAGAAAGTCTAAGGATCTCAATGCTCAACAACAACTTGGTTACAAAGTATAAACTCCTTTAAAATACACTCTCAAGGTCCGTAACTCCTACCCAACACAGTTCAAGACTTTTTTTCAATGTCTTTAGCTTGAACTTTGGGCACATAAACTATCATTATATACCTCTCTTAGCTTTAGCTTTCATCTTGTGTGAATGAAAAAAACTCTATGATTGTAAGGAGCAATTGTTATATCACTTCTTCTAGACTTCATCATCATGGACCACTCCTCTCCTCAATATCACTAAAGTTAGATAACTTCAAATAAGCACCCATGATTAGATACTTCATATGAAAAGTTCATCCCATTTTAGGCCCCACATTTAAAAGAAACTCTAATACTTAGCTCAAAAACCTTAGCATAATACAAATGCATCTTCCCTCTCAACTTTGTGACTAAAAAAATGGTGTTGGAAGAGAAGAGGTCGTCATATTTTTATATCCTTAGTATCTTCATATCCACCTTGCACCCCACTATCTTAAAAATACTAAAAAATGAATACCAATAAAACATAACCGTGTATGTATCTCATCAAAAACATGTTCAAAATCTATACGATCCTTTTGTTTCGTGTATTGGACACAAGCTAGAGTAGCTTTGGTGTTGTAGATTCCTCTCTAATCCATGTATCTCCACATTCTAAGTACATTACGATAGCAACTCCACGAAAAGAAATATGGCAATGCCTAGCCTTGTGAAGTAGTACCCTTGGCAGTCAAATCCAGGCCTCTATTGCCTCAGTAAGTCCCAACCCTTGTGCTTGGATGAACAACAAACTGCCTATAGTGAGCTTTGCTTCCTTATCCTCCAAAGATACTGCACTCATACAATATGCTGATCATGTTGACCACTTTTTGAATCAGCCATCGTGGCCCTTTCTAGAGACACAAATAGAATAATGTAATATTATAACTAGCATTCCAAGCATGAATGCTAGACTGCTTCACCACACGACAACTTCACTCAATAATGTATTTCCCCTCTTTCTCTCCCATATTTTCCCTTCCTGTTTCCAAGTTGTTTCATTTCTCCCTCTCTTTCCCTCTTCTCGTGCCCTACTCCCTCCCCCTACCTCCCCCCTCCCCCTCCCCAATTCTCTCTATAAATCTTATTTCTCTCTCCCTTCGCCTTTTGTTTTACTCTATTCTCTCTCATCTCATTTCCCCCCTCTCTCTCTCCCTCCCTCAAAAATCTATAAAATATCAAGTAGAGAATGCCAAATATAGATACAATCTCACCTATACATGACCTTAAGAAAATGCATACTTACTTCACATAATATTTAGAAATGGCTTCCTCCCTCTCTCTCTCGGCATCCCACGGGAGGAGAGGATATGCCCCCTTTGCAGATCAGAGGTGGAGAGTGAGGAGCATTTTGTTCTCAGATATCCGGCATACTCAGAGTTGAGATCTAGATACACATTGAGTAGCTCACTTCAGGGATGTATGACTGATATGGATCAGAGATCATTTGGCCGTTTTCTGGGAGAGGCATGGCACATCAGAGAGCAGAGCACACAGCGGGTCCCAGTCAGAGAGGGGCCCACCCAAACGACTATTACACAGTTCTTTCAGACAGACAGAGTGAGAGCTACTGTACCAGCCTCGTACCAGCCTCCAGCCAGACCTCTGGGCTCACACTACAGTAGGCTGAGGACCAGCGTACCCGACGCTGCACGAGGATCCGTGGGTTTCGGACCCCACAGCCACACCGACAGGAGATCCGGAGGATTCTTGATCTACATCGACAACAGACTGAGATCTGACGACACTCGACACATTGGATCTCAGATCTCCAGTTTGCTCTTTCTCCACCGCCGATGTACCACATCCTACATCCAGGAGGGATCACCTGCTATTAGCGACTTCGACGACTGCTACTACATCCCAGGATAGTATATCTCCCTACATCTGTTACATATACACATCGCACCACTTTATCATAGCCGAAAGTTGTTCCCCTATCACAACCGACATTTATTCCCCTTTTGTAGCCATTATCTGGAGTACCAGAGCTACATACGCACATACACATACACGACACTTATCACACTCACAGCACCGTATTTTCAGTTTCCAGTTTTTAGCTTTTCATTCAGCACTTTTATTTTGGATAGCTGGACCTCATCAGTTGTATCACAGTTTGTCTCATAGGCCAGTTTTGGTCTTTAGAAGACATTAATATAACTCTCTCTCTCTCTCTCTCTCTCTCTCTCTCTCTCTCTCTCTCTCTCTCTCTCTCTCTCTCTCTCACATTAAACTTAAAACTAAAAGCAACTTATAAAATTTGCAAGATAAAATGCCAAAAATACAAATAATCTCTTCTATGCAAAGTACTTATAAACATTCATCTTTACACAAAGGCAAGAAATCACCTACTTGCTTTACGCGATACTTAGAAATAGCAATGTTATACTAAAAAATGGATCATAATTGAAACAAATACTAAGCACGGCAAAAGGACTTTCTCTAAGTGTAAATTGTTTTTATCTTCAAGTAGGGCATTCACGGGTGAAGCAGAACTTGATGCCATTATTGTTGGCCTCTTTCTAATGATCATGCCACGAAGGGAAGCTATAAGACATCCTTCTTCTTATCAACAATCTATGAAGGCCAAGTTTAAGACATCTTGTTGTTTTCAAGTACCACATGCAAATGGCCGATGCTATAAAAAAAGGCGCCTCTTCAAAGGTGCCTTAGAGAGGAACAAAACTTCCTCTTCTTCAAGGAATTATTGGCGCCTCTTCAAAGGTACCTTAGAGTGGAACAAAACTTCCTCTTCTTCAAGGAATTATTGGAAAAATTTCCATCCTTGAGCAAAACATGCATAGGCGGAGTAGGGGTTGATTCCACAATTTCTATTGGTAATCACACGGGGGATGGATAGTCCTGCCTCTCTTTGTAGCACCTGCATCTGAACAAAATCTCAACATAAGTACGTGAAACAACCAACAAAGACCATATCATTCCCAAAATAATATTACATGGCCAAACACTCATGAACCATTCAGTAGGTACCGATAGACATTGATATAGTATAATAAAACAACCCAAATCCTTGAACCCATACTTAAACCAATGCCTAACAAAGTGCAACATTAACAATATCATCGCATATTTCCTTCACCACAACTGGCAAGACTTGCCTAAAATCCCCTCCAAACAAAAAATCTTTCCACAAAATGGCATATCACACCTCATAATGTCTCTCAGAATTCTATCAAACAATTGCTTCAACGGCATATCAATGGGCTATAGGAGTCTCATCCCACAAAATAAGGCTCAACTATCTCAACAACTAAGCAAGGTCATTTTGAACATGAATGTTACAGATGGATCGACTATTTAAGTCTACTGGGATTTTGAACCGTGACTGAGTTGCAAGACCACATGGCAAGAGAAAGGTAGCAATGCTGCACGATGCTATAGCCAACGCTACACAACCACCATTGTGTACCTTCGCAAGCAAGCACTTATACAGGAAAGTCTTTCTTGACCCATTGGGGCTATCCTAAAGGAATACACCCCAATCATTTACATCAACATCATCCATAACTGCACCAAAGGCAATTCTATGTCCATCATTCAACATTGCCTCCATAGATTCAGAGACCCTACACTATTGAGATGTGTCGTATGCATACTCATCTTGCAAAAGGGAGTTAGCGTACAACTGAGATTTTGGCTTATGAGGTTCTGGCAACCCTTCAAAATGAGACAATCTTCACCTTGTATGGCGCAAAAAGTCCTGGAAATGTAACAAAGCCATGTTAGATCCCTCATACTACAAAACACCAAGAGAGGCATGCATGTGTTGTAATTGTAATCTATGTAGGATATCCTCTATCATTGGCATAAAAAATGTTTCCCATAACTAGCCAGGCACCTTGGAGCCTCTGGCTCACTTACTCCACATCCACTCTCCTAAAGGTGGCTTGGATTTAGACCAAAGCACAAGATGGCTCATGAAAGACCAAAATCGCAACAAACAAAGTACGAAGTTGAGCACTGGTTTGCATGGAGCCAGTTTCTTCCAAGAACATAACATACTCATCATCACTCTTCAAAATATCCCTTGCAATGCAAGCACCCCTAAAAGTATCATAGACCACATTGTCAACAGTATGCAAATTTTCAAAATAAGTACACCCCCAACACTCTGTTAAAAGCATCTACAAATAGTAAAGCTCACCACAGGTAGGCACCACAAAATGCATCCAACCACATGTATTCCCACTCTTCCTCTTTGTTCATATATTATGCCATGTGTTCCACACCGAGTACATTGGGAAGTCTTGATAGCAAATAGTTCTAGCCTTCAAATAAACGCGATTGCACACAAACCATTCAATAAGAGTAGTCTTCTAGAGGTCTTCATTTTGCACAACATTTGATATACTATCAACACCTTGAAACACCACATAGTTCTCACCAAGCAAGTGTACCTGCAATTGTTATACATCAGGCTTTCCATTGTGCAATGAGTAATCATAGATCTGTCAACATGGCTCAGATACAGAAACATATTGTGCATCCAAATAACTCTCGATCTCGTCCACCTCATGAACATTGCCCCCATTTTGCACTGAATCAACACCAGTAGAAAATTTGATGGTTGTACGGTCATGTCCCTTATACACGTACTTATATAGATACTTCACAGCCGCCACTATCGAGCACACCTCCACATTGATGTGTGCATTATACTTCTTACTTAAGAAAGGATTATATGGAACAACCCACTGATTACCAATAATATTACCATTTATGATCACCATGTTTCCATCATCTCACCTTTGATAGATGGGATAGCCATAACTATTTACAATTGTCATACCCACTAATTTTTGAGTGTAGCCTTTAGTACATTTACCATTTTCCATGCAAGGAATCTTGGGATTCAATTGTCCACAATGGCCATGAATGTTGCATTTTGAAATTGTCTCAAATAAGGTTGGAAACTTAACTCTATCAGGCAACTCAACAAAAACCATTCTATTGTAGTGACTTGCTTTAGAAGGTTTGAAAGACTGCTCTAAAATTAGCAAAGTATGGGAATATGGTAGTCCCCTCTTTTGGAATTCAATCACGGTAACATAGCCTGCAACCTTTCCAAAGAGGTTTCTTCACAACAACGTGCATCAAATCAGCGTGTTTTTTATGAAACACATGAGCAGTCGAATCTTAATGGCCATAAGCACGTTGTCCAGGCAACAAAGCATTAGTTATATCTAACCACTTTGGATTACATGTCATTGTTATAAAAATGTTAGATTTCTTCTTGCATCGCACTATAGCCATGGCATCCTGATACAATTAGTACATGTGCCTTGGGCTACTTGTAAATGATAATGGCAAAACTATCCTCCTACTAATAGAGGCACCAAAAATCTGCACTGGTCCATTATTGTTTGCCCCCCACCATGTCTACCAAGCCTTTATAGGCCTTGGATCACAACATGATTGACTAATTCTGACAAGACCAAGCCAACTTGCATTGCTCTATACTACAATAATGTCAAGAATTGCGTGGTGGGGGAACTTGCTCAAGATGCTGCGCCGAACACACATAGAATGCACAAGGAGAAGCTCACTCAAGAGACAAGAAGAGAGATGGAGGCCAAAACGTTTTCTTGCTAGTTTTTTCTTCTTTTTCCACACACTTTACAATGTTCACAAAGTATAGATAAGATACAACATAAAAGAAAGTGTCCTACTAAGTCAAACAATGCATAACCGACTACACTAGTCGACTGCTGGCGCTATAGCTATGCCAGTTGTAAATAAGTGTAACAACCTGAATATAATAAGTGATGAGTCAGTGGCCATGTGAGATTCATAATGACCACCGACGTGCTAAGTGTAGACGTGTGGACCCATCTAACCAGGCGGTCCATCATCAATGTCCGCATGTGTTGAGCTTATCATCTCAACACTCCCCCTCAAGCTCAACTGCATCTCTGCAACTCCAAGTAAGCTTTGAAACTTTTGAAGCTTCTCTGTACCCAATGCCTTCGTGAAGATGTCAGCTGTCTGATCCTGTGTGCTGGCATACACCAAGTCAATCTCACCTGCTAGTACCTTCTCTCTCACAAAGTGGTAGTGTACCTCAATATGTTTTGTCCTGGCATGGAACACAGGGTTCCTAGCCAACTGTATACTGCTCATGTTGTCACAATAAATGACAACTGGACCTTCCACCTGCACATCCAAATCAGTGATTAACTTTTGTAGCCATAGTACCTCACATGCTGCAACAACAGCACCTCTATACTCAGCCTTTGTACTCGACAAAGCAACTGTAGATTGCTTTTTGCTGCTCCAAGCAACTGCTACACTACCAAGAGAGAACATGTATCCACTGGTAGATCTTCTATCAGACATACTACCAGCCCAATCTGTATCTGTACATCCAAACACCTATACATTTTTACCTACCTCATAGAAAAGTCCATAATGTAATGTGGACTTCACATATCTCAATATGCGTCTGACTGCATCCAAATGTGGCTTTCTAGGTACTTGCATAAACTGACTCACAAGACCAACAGCATAGCTCAAGTCTGGCCTTGTAATGGTCATGTAGATCAAACTCCCCACTATCCTCCTGAACATAGTAGGGTCTTCTATCTCATCCCCAACATCAGCACTCAACTTTACATTCTGCTCCAACAGGACTGAAAGTGGTTTGCATGCTGTCATACCATACTTGGACAACATATCCAAGCCATACTGTCTTTGGGACAGCCATATACCATCATCACATCTGATCACCTCAATGCCAAGGAAGTACCTTAGCTCACCTAAATCCTTCATCTCAAACTTCTTCTTCAAAAAATCCTTGACTTCAACAATCCCACTATCACTATTACCTGTAATAATCAAGTCATCCACATAGATGACTATGATGACCAAACCTGCATCTCCCTTTCTCACATAAAGTGAGTGATCAGCATCAGAAACATAAAAGCCAATATTGACAAGATACTCTCTGATCTTGTCAGACCATGCTCTAGGTGCTTGCTTGAGCCCATAGAGCGCCTTCTTCAACATGCACACATACGTGGGATGCTCTAAATCTTCATAACCTGCTGGTTGATCCATATACACTTCTTCCTATAAATCACCATGCAAGAAGGCATTCTTCACATCCATTTGACGCAACCTCCAACCTTTGGCTGCTACCAAAGCAATCACACATCTGACAGTTGCCATCCTAGCAACTGGACTGAAGGTTTCTTCATAATCTATGCCATATGTCTGGGCATAGCCTTTTGCAACCAGCCTAGCTTTGTACCTACTAATAGAACCATCTACATTTTGCTTAATCTTATAAACCCACATACATCCAATAGCTTTCTTGCCCTTTGGCAATGATACTAGATCCCAAGTCTTATTGGCCTCTAATGCAGCCATCTCCTCATCCATTGCTGCATCCCAATGAGCATGACCAATAGCCTCCTCAAAACATGTGGGCTCAACATCCTCAACTAGTTTCACCATATAAGCATAATGGTGAGCTGGATAACCTTCAAAACCAAATCTTTTAATAGGGTATCTGACCCTGCTAGATCTGCGTACCACCGGATCACTCAATGGAGCCTTTACATTACTATGAGCTCTCTGTACACCTGGTGTCCTGATAGAAGGAATACCAAGCTCATCATCCAAGCTCTCTGAGCCACTGGAGTCTCCATCAAGAACTGCATCAATGCCACCTGACACTTTATTCTTTCCTTTGTCTTTACCTGTAGTGCTACTAGATGCACCTGAAGATGTAGAGCTACTCCTTAGTCTCCCAGACCAAGGACTACCAGATGACGTCTCTGGTCCACTAAGAGTCCGTGATTCTTGCTTTTCAGCCTGCACATGAGTGTCATGATCATCATCATCATCCAATGCATTACCATTAGATGCATACCAACTGCTCATTTCATCAAAGATGACATCCCTGCTCACTCTGAACTTACATGTGATAGGGTTATAACAGCGATACCCTTTCTGCTCTAAAGAGTATCCAATAAAGACACACTTTTTAGCCTTTGGATCTAGTTTCTTTCGCAACTCATCTGGCACATGAACATACACAATGCAGCCAAACACTTTCAAGTGTGAGACATCAGGCTTCTTACCTGTAAAATATTCTTCGGGGGTCATACCATAAACTGCAGCTGTGGGATTTCTGTTTATAATATAAACAGCAGTATGAACAGCCTCAGACCAAAAATGCTTAGGCATATTCTTTTCAGCCATCAAGGCACGTGCAACTTCTGCAATATGCCTGTTTTTCCTTTCTGCAACCCCATTTTGCTGTGGGGTATACCTGCATGTGAACTGTCTCTTTATCCCATGAGACCTCAAAAAATCACTGAACTCATTCAAGAGGTACTCTCCCCCTCCATCTGACCTCAAGCACTTTACTTTCAAGCCTGTTTCTCTTTCAATTGCAGCCTTGAAAGTTCTAAAGTGCTCAAATGCTTCACTCTTTTCCTTCATAAAATATACCCACAGCTTTCTAGAACAATCATCAATGAATGTGACAAAGTATGAACCGCCTCCAAGAGATACATTTTGTGTAGGCCCCCAAATGTCTGTATGCGCAACATCAAGGATATTTCTGCTTACATCTCTCTCATGTGAAAAGGGTTGTCTTGCCTACTTACCAAAGTGACATGCTTCGCATACCTTATGAAATTCTACAACTGTAAATGTAGGAAAACCTGTAACCAACCCTTTGGACTGCATTAATTTCAGCCTTTGTACATTTGCATGTCCAATGCGTTTGTGCCAAATTTCAATATCTGCAACAACACCTTTTCCTTTAGCATACATAGCAGCATTCATAGTAGGAATTCCAACATCCAGAGTAAACATACGTCCAACTCTACTTCCCTTTGCTACCAACCTGCACTTGTCATTGAAGTCTTCTACAAAGCAACCCTTTGCATTAAATCTGACTTGGAGCCCTTGCTCTACCATTTGACCGACTGACACCAAGTTCTTTGTAATAGATGGCACATGTAATACATTTGAAAGAATCTTTGTCTTACCATCATGCAAGGACAAGGGAACTTTTCCAATGTGTGAAATTGGGTGGCATGAATCATCACCCGTTTGCACATAACCTGCATTTTGCAAATCCTGTATCTCTCCAAACCATTCTGCATGGCTGGTCATATGATTGGATGCACCTGAATCAACATACCAAACATCATCATGTGTTCCTTTTCTTGTAACAGCATTCAGCATATGCTGCATAACAAATAGACGTTCATTTTTGTCTTCATTCTGTCGTGAAGACAATGCATAGTTTCCTTGCTGCATATTACCACTGCGAATATCATCTTTCTTAGCATAACATTGGGCTGCAATATGACCTATTTTGCCACAGTAGTGACACACAATACCAGAGTTGTTAGAACCTCTGTTCTGCCATCCACCTCTTCCTCTAAAGCTCCCCCTGCCTCTAAAGTTATCACGACCTCCTGAAACCTGCATATCGCCAAATTGCTGATTCAATCTATTTTGCTGGTTGTCACTACCACGTCCTGTATCACGGCCTCTTGAAGAGAACCTATCACGTCCTCTTCCTGAACTGGAGTAGAAAGCTTGGACCTATTCACCACTTCTTTCAGATGTCTCACTCTGCATGTTGATCTCTTCAGTGATCATAAGGGAGACCAACTCATCGAAATTTGGAAATGGCTTTCTGATATATACGGAAGCGACGAAAGACTTCCAAGCATTTTCATTGTTAAGTCCACCCAAGGTAGACGATACCAAATCATCATCATCGGGCATTGCATCAATTGCTGCCAATGCATCTGCAATGATCCTTACCTTCAGTGCATACTCATTAATAGACATCTTCCCTTTCTTCAATGTATTCAACTCTTGCTTGAGTTGAATCTTTTGTGCCTTTGTATTTACGGAAAACATACTTTCAAGTATGGTCCAAGCTGCATATGAATTCTCTGCATTTCTAATATGTCCCAGCATATTATTGTCAATTACTGCAGACAACCAATACATGACCTTCTTGTCTTTTGCATTCTATTCCTTCCGTGCCTTTGTCTCTTCTGCAGTTGGAGGATCACTCACCTCCGGCTCCTTTTCTTCACCTGAAACAAACTTATAGGGACCTTTTCCAATAAGGAAGTTCGTGACACGGAACTTCCATGAAGGGTAGTTATTCTTGTCGAGCTTCTCAATGATGGGGCTTCCACTGTTCTCTGCCATTATCACAAAACTAATACCAAACAGCAAGCAAATCTTCTGCAACCCTCAACTTGTAGTGCACAGCAATACACCAAACAGCCTTTTTCACTGTCTGCTCAACAATACATGCAATCTGCAACCTATTTGCAGATAAACCTTATGTTTGCTTCCTGCAAACACCTCAAGAATTATAGATTCGCAAACTGTAACCTGTGCACCCACTCTCGGTCAAAACAGCCGAAATCACAGTGTACCCTAAAACTGTTGTCCGCAACCTTGCGGCTCTAAAATGGGGCCTGAAACGGCCTCATATGCCAAAAATAACTGCCGAAAAGCCTAAAGGGATGATCTACAGAATACACAGCGCTCTTCCTGCACACCAAATCTCACTGCAATCTGAGATTTTTGCTTTGCCCTGCTTCCGGTGCCTCCACAGGCACTATCCAAGATAAAGAGTGGAAGGATGGGAGAGCTTCTTACCCGTGGCTTGCTTGCTCGAACCTTGTTTCTTCTCCTTCACGTCAGCCTTTGAAATCAGCCTCTCTCAATGGCGTGGCTCTGATACCATGTCAAGAATCGCGTGGTGGGGGAACTTGCTCAAGATGCTGCGCCGAACACACACAGAATGCACAAGGAGAAGCTCACTCAAGAGACAAGAAGAGAGATGGAGGCCAAAACGTTTTCTTGCTGGTTTTTTCTTCTTCTTCCACATACTTTACAATACTCACAAAGTATAGATAAGATACAACATAAAGAAAAGTTTCCTACTAAGTCAAACAATGCATAACCGACTACACTAGTCGACTGGCGCTATAACTATGCCAGTTGTAAATAGGTGTAACAACCTGAATATAATAAGTAATGAGTCAGTGACCATGTGAGAGTCATAATGACCACCGACGTGCTAAGTGTAGATGTGTGGACCCATCTAACCAGGCGGTCCATCATCAATGTCCGCATGTGTTGAGCTTGTCATCTCAACAAATAAGCATCAACAATACATTGTTGCAATAGTTGACCACTGCCCAATATGCACACTCAGTATCTTCACACATGTGAAGTGGAAATACATTAAATTTTATTTGGATAACACAATTTTTATTGGACAATTTGTGTATGTTAATAGGAACATTGACATCACTATAGGGAACCTTTACATGCCAACCATCATCACCCATTGGAAAAGGAGAACATATAGCATTGGCATATATCCTCTATGCAAGTTTGAAATAGCAATGCATCAACCACCTCGAGTGTAAACATGAATATCCCAGCCATCAATAGCATTTTTATCACCCTACCTCGGCATGATAGTAGCAACCTCAGTTGTTGTCGCTTTGCTAGAGCTGAGTACTATTTGCTAGTTCTTTGAACACTAAAAATACTCATCCTTGACACTCGCACGGAATTATTTTGCAATTACACACCCACATACCTAAAAGCTTGTGCATATATGTTGTGTTGATGCATCATAGATTGCAACTCCCCAAGCAAATCTAGTAACAGATCACACATGACCCCCAATCGATTAAGCAACTCATGCTTAGTATCATAAACATAGAGCTATGCAAATCTTGGCATTTCTCGATGTTGCATATCAGGAAGTAGAGGAGCTATATGGTGATAGATAGAGCAATGCACTCTAAATGTGTAGCCATTCTCGACAACAGGCAGCTCATCAACATTAGCCCTGAGGGACTCAAATGCAAGAGCACTATTGTATGCTTGTATGTTATTTTTAAATATCCTATTCTGAGAGTGCATACCATGCAACAAATCATGTAATGGCTGTGGTGGACATTGTAATGGTGGCAACATTACTTTTCCATTCCGACAACAATGTTTTCCAAACAAAATCGACCCTTGCACCTGAGCCCTCGCATCTCCACAATTTAGCTAAACATCTCTCACATATTTCAAAAAGACTCCCTATATGAAATGCACATTTGGCTCTTGAATCAGCAACACCGTTGCTGTTGGATGAACATCAATTTGTAGGCAAAGTATGCAAAATGGAGCACAATCCACCATTTTGGGAATCAAAATTTGCAATACCATAAGCATGCGACTCATCAACCATGGAACTTTCCACATTGCAATGATTCCTAACATCACAACCATTGATTGATGTTAAAATGTTAGATACAACATAATCAATATGCCATTTAATTGGGTCATTATTCCTATAAACTAATCCATTATGATTCCCTCCATCTTGGCAGCTAAACATTGAAACATTATTAACATGGTTTTCCACACTCCCACACTTTGGCCATGGCAATCACTTGCTGATGCCAAAACATTAGTCAAATCCACACCAAATTGTCATTGAGCCAGCCCACTATCGCCACTTACATTCCCAATGTGAAAGGCATACCAATCACATTATTTTCCACACCCATGCGATATCAGTCATTGCAACCAATCAGTGATGGTAAAGCATTAGCCAAATCCAAATCAAACTATCATTGGACCAATTCACGATGACCATCTAAAATCCCTTGATGAAAAGGTAGATTCTCAACACCCCTACAAATGCACCTGTCATGCTCTAAAATCCCCCTCTAAGCCTTGAGCCTGCAAAACCCACTATTGTTCATGCCTAATGGAGCTAAGCGCACCCCTACGAATAGCAACTCATAATCTCTGCCAGTTAGTTGATGCGAACATCCCATGTTGATTGAATGTGCACAGAATCTGTTATCAATACACTTCATCAAAGGCACGACTCAATATATACATACATGCAGATTGAACGCATCATTAATATTTAAATATTTAAATATTAAATACCAAATATTAAATGTAAATATACCAACCATCACTGGATTATCAAAATTGCTCCATGTAAACCTCAAGAAAAAGATATTACATTGTATATACTCATAGTATATACTCAAAACAGTTCAACTGGTCTTTCTCTATTTCTCTCTCTTCTACTCAATCTCTCTCTCCTCTCAGCCTCCTTCACTATAGTTGTATTAGAGCCTCACTTTTTAATCTTCTCTCATTTCCCTTTCCTCATAATTAGTCACATTTTACAACAAAAACCCTAGTTCAAATAGGTATATTAGGGATAGGGCCCATAAGGAGCAGTAAGGGAAATACAATAGGGTGATGGTAGCCTTTGTTGGTAGATTCCACGGGAGCTATACGAACAAGTCAAGATAGTAACTCGTCACCAAATTCTATGCAAGTTTTAGAGATATCATGGTCAAAAAGAGTTTATTGGAGCTAGCAAGACTGTAAGTCACAACTACCTTGAGAAAGAGTATTTCTTCTTTCCCCCTTAAAGCTGTCTTGAAATTTCCATGGAAGCTTAACCAAGAAATCTCTTTCTATCTGCCTCTATGGCCTCCAAGGCATCTATGTTAGAATATCAAGCTCCCGCTACTATTCAATCAGTCTATCTTTATGTGTGTGACCGACATTAGCTGGATACAACTATACATGTGTGTGACATTCAATAAGTCGGTGTAGTCAGTGACTTAACCACAGTTAGTCTTGGTTAGTCATACCTATGTGTGTAAGTCTCTTTCAGTTAATATGATGGAAGAATAATGGAAGAAGAACAACAATGAGTTGAGGCTCATCTTC
The DNA here is from genome assembly GCF_053477565.2 of Lygodium microphyllum. NCBI lineage: Eukaryota > Viridiplantae > Streptophyta > Polypodiopsida > Schizaeales > Lygodiaceae > Lygodium > Lygodium microphyllum. The sequence continues at coordinate 57,189,123 of NC_141151.1, forward strand.
CGCTCCACTCTGTCTCTCTCCCTCTCTTCCAACATGGTATCAGAGCTTGAACGCCTAAATCCTGAAGGCTTGGTAGTGGCCATTTGACATCAAGACATCAGATATGAAGAAAATGCCATCAAAGGAGATTGTGCCCGCAGCCCATTTTTTTGCAGAAGCTATATCTTGCTATAAAAATGGTTTTTGGAGAAACCGGTTTTGCCATTCTAACTGTTTTGATGTGATCTACAACTTTGCAGAAGAAAGTTTTTCAAATTCCTTACAAATTTTGAGATATTCAGCATAGACCTGTGCTGACTGGTTGTTTACTACAGTAAACAACATGTGATTCCAGGGCACTGGTGGCTTTCATACTAACAATGTATATGCCCTTATTATCATGCATTTGATCATGATATTGGAGTGTTAAATTATCAGTTTTGGAGCTTATTTGTAGGCTGGAAATAGTGAACTGGTTGCTATCCTGAATTTGGAAATAGTATACCTACAGGGTTGAAGTATCTATGATGCTTATTTGCTAGTGACAAATGCTTGGATCATACCACTTGAGTGGTAGATGCTTTTTGGGATATTGTGAGTGCTGAAAGTCCAAAGTTTGGACTGATTTGTTGCTGGTTATAACAGGGTATTGGTTGGTTATTGTCTGCAGGAAGGATACATATTATCTTCACTTGAAATACATGCAATATATTCTGATCGGTTGGACATGTATCAACTCCTCCATAGAGTAGCAACTGAATAGATGTTCTGGGGCTATTTTGAGGTCTAAATACTCTTGTTTTAACAGAGAAAATATTGTTGGTTATAACAGTGGGCTGGCTGTATTTGGTACTGCTACTTGCATACAGTACAAACATTAATACTTGTATGTATATAGTTTGTTGTTGGGATGTTTTGCCACTACCACAGAATGTTTTGAACTTATTTGAGCTTGGTTTATGCTCAGTTGACTATGTTTTTTCATTGTTGGAATATAGTTTACAACAAGCAGATTGTCAAGAAAATTGTCTTGAATTGCAAGAAATCGTCCTAAATAGCAAGAAGCTGGTCCTGAACTGTAGGAAAAGGAGTCGGGATACTTACAGGTTGTATACATCACTGAATACCTAAGCTGCAACTATGGCAAGTGCTCAAGGCACTGACAATATCACTCAAATTGTGGGAGAAAAATTGAACAACAAAAATTTTTCTTTATGAAAGTTCTGTACACAACAAACAAATCTCAATTCTATTTAAGACATACCCAATAGACACACTTGCAACCACAAACCTTAAATGCATGAACAGATGCATATATGGCCATGCATTAGTGCCACACACACAACACTCACTAAAGGATAGCCAAGCATTGCCCAAAGGCCTTGCCAATGGATGTCAATTCATCTACACATGTACAAAGATACATTATTGAGGAAAAAGAACATACCCTAGATGGGAAGATTTCGAAGTTTCGAAACTGTAAGAAGGTAATGAAACTAATTATTGCCACATAAGCCCTAAGGTGCACTAGTTAAAAGGAACAACAAAGCATCAACACACAAACGAACCTTGAGGCCAAGTCACAACAAATCATCTTGAAATAAGGAAAAATCTGTTTTTTCAAAAATTGAGAGCGAGACGACAGAGGGAAGAATGCACTATCAAAATGGCCTAAAAATAGTATTATAATCTATAAGAGTTAAACAATATGCTTCAAAATGGATATTTTCAAATCTCCATTACATGAGCGACAGGGCAATGAGCTTGGGCGGTGACTCGCCTGCGTTAGCATTACCAAAAATGTGTTAAGACAAACTTTCAAAGAAGTAAGCTCCACATCAAAAGCAATATTCTCCGCTGCAACCAAGATCTAGGCAATCAACGTCTCACACACTCCATCCTCTATATGACCTGCACTAATAAGCGGGAATGTCATAAGCCCATGGTTGTATCATCACCCACCTCCAAAACACCTAGAGACTTGCTCATTTTAGCATGAGCGACATTGTTATTGAAGAATGCAGTGGTAGAGCCTAAGCACACAACTTCTCTCAAATTCAATTACAAATCTTGACCCCACTTTTCAATTGTGACATCACTTTTCCACACAAAAACATGTGATGAAGTCATGTTTATGTCCCAACACCTTTAAGCTTTAACTATTTTATGTATCTAAACCAAGTAATGGAAGCACTTTAGTTAAATTGTATCCACCATGTTTGATTTAACAAAACCATTTATTGCCACATAAGACCCAAGGTACATTTGTTATAAGGAACAACATAGCATCCATGTATGAAGGAACTCCAAGGCCAAGTCATAACATCAGCAACAATTGAGAGCGAGACAAAGGGGAAAATGCACTATCAAAATGGCTTTAAAATAGTATTGTAATCCGCAAGAGTCAAACAATGTGCTTCAAAATGGAGATTTTCATCAAAAACTCATTTTAAATGTCATGTAGAGGACTCCATATATCAAGCAAACTATGGCGATGAACCTACATGGCAATTCGTCTATGTTAACATTACCAAAAATGTGTTAAGACAAACTTTCAAAGAAGTAAGCTCCACATCAAAAGCAATATTCTCCGCTGCAACCAAGATCTAGGCAATCAACGTCTCACACACTCCATCCTCTATATGACCTGCACTAATAAGCGGGAATGTCATAAGCCCATGGTTGTATCATCACCCACCTCCAAAACACCTAGAGACTTGCTCATTTTAGCATGAGCGACATTGTTATTGAAGAATGCAGTGGTAGAGCCTAAGCACACAACTTCTCTCAAATTCAATTACAAATCTTGACCCCACTTTTCAATTGTGACATCACTTTTCCACACAAAAACATGTGATGAAGTCATGTCTATGTCCCAACACCTTTAAGCTTTAACTATTTTATGTATCTAAACCAAGTAATGGAAGCACTTTAGTTAAATTGTATCCACCATGTTTGATTTAACAAAACCATTTATTGCCACATAAGACCCAAGGTACATTTGTTATAAGGAACAACATAGCATCCATGTATGAAGGAACTCCAAGGCCAAGTCATAACATCAGCAACAATTGAGAGCGAGACAAAGGGGAAAATGCACTATCAAAATGGCTTTAAAATAGTATTGTAATCCGCAAGAGTCAAACAATGTGCTTCAAAATGGAGATTTTCATCAAAAACTCATTTTAAATGTCATGTAGAGGACTCCATATATCAAGCAAACTATGGCGATGAACCTACATGGCAATTCGCCTAGTGTGGAACTTCCTTTAGGCCAGGTCAGATGGTTCTAGGGATTCCCTGGCCAAGGTGGCATGGGCGACCATCATCGGGCATCAGTTAGAAGGAGGGCTTGGATCATAGACCCAGAGTATCAGAGTATATCCCTCTTGGGCAAGCTAGCAGTCTGCGGCCTCACACCAGGAGGGCAGACCTAGAAGGTCCTATTACAGAAGGGTCTCTAGGATTTTAGACTGAGGCTTTGTGGTGATTGGAGGTGGTCGCTTTGTGGTGATTGGAGGTGGTCCCTAAGATGGATCTTCACGACGGCCTAGATCCCCCTTCCTACGCAACTTGCTTTGTATGTGGTAGGGCCTCTGTAAGGCCCTATTTCATAGCCCCCCAGGTTGCCAAGAGGAGATAGACCACCAGCTAGTGATTTGGAACCCCCAAGTCAGAGATTGGGATGGGGTACAGATTGGTGAGTGCCCCCACATCCAGTGGGCTGGGAGGCCGGCCCGGCCCATACCATCAGGACATGGCACGAGGTGTACAGGATGGTGGACGAGGAGGTGCTGAAGTGAGCATCAAGCTACAATTGAGTTGAGGAGAAGGGATATTGACGCAACAATATCTCAAGAGTGGCTTGCCCCCCTGATATGAGAGGCGGTAGAGGCCAAGGAGGTATGGGCCACTAGGTTTTCACTAGCATGTATCCCCCTACAAGTAGCATGTAGAGTGGGCGGCGTGCCACATGGGATGTTCTTCACTGTGTAGGAGGGGCGCGTCTTGCCCTTAATAGAGGGCAACAGGGTGAGGGGATAGATGTCCTCTCATGGAGGAGGATTCACGTGGTTGGCCTTCAGGGAAAGACATGGTGGCTGGATCCCTATGTCTTCTGGAAGGAGCTTAGGGAGTGGTGCCTTTGGATTTGTGAGGGTAGGCCACTTGATGAGTTGGAGTGGGATCCAAGAGAGTAGCTATGGCTAGCCACTGCAGTCACAAAGAAGCCACCAAGGATCCTGGAGTACACAGCCAGGATTAGTAGACACTTACTAATACATGAGGACATGGATTGGGTGCCATCACGTAGTAGGTACTGGTCATGGAGCACACCATCATAGAGGCTTTCCGACGGACCTTCTGTTGTTGCCTATGGGATAGCTGGAGGCCAAGGAGGGTATCGTATTTCTTATGGTTGGTGGCACATGGACGCTTGGCAATGGGAAGTTGGTTAGCTCGGATGTAGAAGGAGGGTGGTTGTAAATGCTGCACACAAGCACTGCCTTTGATCATGTGAGGTGGCGCAGCTCGTGTAGAGAGGAGCATGCCTCATCCTCTGCTATATAGCACCCAGCCTTGGATGTATCTCATGGGGAGCTTTTTGCTAGTAGGCAGTCAGCCAGGGCCGTCACCTTTTGTATGAGGCTGGGATGTAGGGTACGATATTCATTATTGAGGCAAGGTTGTGCGTAGTGGTCAGTGTGGAGACTCTACCCATCTGCCACGTACTGGAGCCCACAGCAGACCACTCCGAGGTATTGGAGATCATAGGGAGTCTTATTGGATTGCATATCTAGAAGACACGGTGTCATGAGGTTTTTGGCAGAGAGAGACCTTTAGTACAGGCGACTTTAGCAGAGCTTTAGACCTCCATCATCCACTCCCTCTGCAGCCAATGGGAAAGGTGCAAGGCGAGCCTTGAGCTCGTCAGGAGCTCCGTTTTCATTTCATGCACACTTGGAGTGACCAGGACCTGTTTTTTGCGATGCAAGTAGGCAGCCCTAGATGGCGATACACCCCCCTCCATGGCTTCTTGCCCTCATCCCCCCTAGGCCGCCCTGAGAGGCTTGTACACTTGATATATCTGTGACTCTACATCAGCTCCAGCTAGTCTTTTAAGCATGAACACTTCCTTGTATTCAGTTTTTTTTAAAGTAATATAATTAGCCACACTTTATTTGCAAAAAAAAAAAGACAGAGAGAAAAAGAAGAAGAAGAAGAAGAATGAGAGGAGAGAGAGAGGGAGAAAGGGGGAGAGAGAGATGAAGAATGAGAGAGAGAGAGAGAGAGAGACAGTGGGGGGGAGAGAGAGAGAGAGAGAGGAAGAGAAACCTACTAATAGCTAACCAACCAACTAATATCATATCTCTCTCTCGGTGTAACCACCCAACTAACTAACCTACTAACTAACATAAATACAAACTAACATCATAAAACCAACCAACTAATAACTAGCTAACCTATTAACTAACCAACTAATCAATATAACTAACCCACATACACTCTCTCTCCCCCGTTCTCTCTCTCTCTCTCTAACCACCCAACCAACCAACCTACCTACTCACCCAACCAATAATAACAAATACAACAAAATAAAATTACAACCTGAAAGAGAGAGAAAAAGAGAGAGAGAGATCACCAACGTGAATAACAGTCATCAAAAACTACCCAAATGACCAATCCTCGCAAACAAAACTGTACCAAGCAAACCAAAACACTAATACATTAAACTGTACCAAGCAAACCAACCTACCATCTCTCTCTCTCTCTCTCTCTCTCTCTCTCTCTCTCTCTCTCTCTCTCTCTCTCTCTCTCTCTCTCTCTCTCTCTCTCTCTCTCTCTCTCTCTCTCTCTCTCTCTCTCTCTCTCTCTCTCTCTCTCTCTCTCTCTCTCTCTCTCTCTCTCTCATAACTAACCCATAACCATATTACAATAATGCACGCTATAGATATATAGACATTCTCTAACTAACCAAGCTACCATCTCATAATAATGTACTCTAACTAAAGTAAATAACAATTAATAGATAACAATAAAGTAAATCACTAAACTAACTAACTAACCAATTCATAAAAAATTAAACTAATCCTAAACAACCAAAGTAAACAAATAATTAAACTAACCAACCAATTGATAAAAATTTAAACTAATCCTAAGTAATAAAGTAAATCACTAAACTAAATAAACAATTAAAATAACATGCTCTCTCTCTCTCTCTCTCTCTCTCTCTCTCTCTCTCTCTCTCTCTCTCTCTCTCTCTCTCTCTCTCTCTCTCTCTCTCTCTCTCTCTCTCTCTCTCTCTCTCTCTCTCTCTCTCTCTCTCTCTCTCTCTCTCTCTCTCTAGTAATCTAACCAATCAATAAACTAAACCAACTAACTAAACAAACTAAAAAATTAATAGATAATTGGAAATTATCTACAAATAATTAATAAATAATAACACATATAACTAAACTCACATACATAAGCTTAACAATATTTTAAAGTAATGGATAAAAATGAAAAAATCAACAAACCGATATCTAAACTAGCTAGCTAACGAAACAAACAATTAAAGTAATATAAACTCACACACATAAACTAAATAATTGAAATAATATAAACTCTCACATAAGCAATTAACAATCCAAAAGTAACAAAAAATCAAAATAGCATGTTCTCTCTCTAGCTCTCTGTCTCTCTCTCTAGCAAAATTTACTAACAAAAAGTAAATACACAATTAAATAAACTCACATGCATAATATAAACAGTTAACTAACCGTAAACATAAACTTTAAATAATATAAACTAGCTAACTAATCAAACAAATAAAAAACTAAACTAACAAAACTCTCTCTCTCCCTCTCTCTCCAAAAACCTAACTAACTAATGCAACCAACATAACTAACCTTCTCTCTCTCTCTCTCTCTCTCTCTCTCTCTCTCTCTCTCTCTCTCTCTCTCTCTCTCTCTCTCTCTCTCTCTCTCTCTCTCTCTCCAAAAACCTAACTAACCTACTAATTAACTAACTAATGCAACCAACATAACTAACCTTCTCTCTCTCTCTCTCTCTCTCTCTCTCTCTCTCTCTCTCTCTCTCTCTCTCTCTCTCTCTCTCTCTCTCTCTCTCTCTCTCTCTCTCTCTCTCTCTCTCTCTCTCTCTCTCTCTCTCTCAACTAACTAGCTAACGAAACAAACAATTGAAGTAATATAAAATCAAACATAAAATAAATAATTAAAATAATATTAACTCACACACATAAGCAATTAACAATCCAAGCTTAACAAAAAATTAAAAT